>NW_028327279.1:0-600000 GCF_031878675.1 Megascapheus bottae
TGTTCTTGTGCCAGTACCAAGCTGTTTTGAGAGTTATAGCTCTGTAATAGAGTCTAAAGTTTGTAATTGAAATTCCTCCAGCGCTGTTCTTTCTGCTAAGAAGTGTTTTGCTTACGAAGTCTTTTATTATTCCATATGAAATTTTGAATTGCCTCTTCTATTTCTTTAAAGAATGACATTGGAATGTTGATGGGTATTGCATTGAATTTGTAGATAGCCCTTGGGAAGATTGTCATTTTCACAATGTTGTTTCTTCCAATCCAGGAGCATGGGAGGTTTTTCCATTTCCTTAGTTCTGCTTTAATTTCCTTTTTTAGGGTTTTAAAGTTTTCATCCAAACGGTCCTTTACATTCTTAGTTAAGCTAATTCCTAGGTACTTTACTTTTTTTAAGGCTATTGTGAAAGGAGTTTCTTTCCTGATTATTGCCTCGTTCCTCTCACTGTTGGCGTATAGGAAGGCAGTTGATTTGTGAGGGTTGATTTTCTGGCCTGCTACCCTTCCAAAGCCTTGAATCAGCTCAAGGAGCTTGGGAGTAGAGTCTATAGGATTCTTTAAATTCAGAATCATGTCATCTGCAAAGAGGGATAGTTTTATTTCCTCTTTCCCTACTTGGATCCCCTTTATGCTTGCTTCTTGCCTTATTGCACTGCCTAGGAATTCTAGTACTGTGTTAAAAAGGATTGGAGAGAGTGGGCATCCTGAATACTACCCCTTAGCACTTTTATGCAAAGCTTAGGCCTGTGGCATTTTAAGCACATTTCAACGCTCTGTTTTTGGCTGGTTAATTAGAGGTAAAAATCTTATGGAATTTATTGCATGGCTGATTTTGACCTGGAATCCTCAGGTCTCAGCTTATCTTGAATAGCTAGGATTACAGTACTTTTACAACCTGTATGCTCATACACATCACTTCTGATCCAAACACTCATTGTTCAATTTAACTAACAAGATGTGAGAAAAGATGATTGACTGTAATTTACTAGATGGGCTTCTAGTGAGTATATATTTCCACTTCCACTCTGAAGCCAGGGAAATGTTTCTGGTACATGTTTCAACTATCTCCCAAAGAGGAAATAATGTGTGAGTACGTTTGCTAGTATTTCAGATAGGAGATGGACTTTGGTGTTTGGAACCTGTTGGGCAGAGTGTATCAGCTGGGCTGGGATAACAGAGATGATGTTTCAGACAGGAATATTTTCATCCCAGACAGACTTAATCCAGATCCTTCGATTTCAGGCCTTGAGTAGATAGAATTACAAGTGTGAGCTTCCACCACCACCTGGTTCATTTTGGAATCCTTAATTGCTTCTCCTTTGTTCCTTTCCTTTTTTGGAAGATTGATCTAAGCTGGCTGATTGTGCATCACAATGAAGTGATTGGCCTCAGGAATTGCAAATATTTGTTTCATCAGCACGGAATGAATGAAGTTGATCTAAACCCAATAGTATTTTCCTTCTGATAAATAGGGAACTTACTTATATCATTTTTCCTTGCCTTTGCTTTCCCAAAGCAAGCAACATGTTTCTTAAAAACTATACTTCATGAGAATATTATAGTTAGAAGCTATCTTCTGCACACTTCAGAATAGTCCTTGCATTTATAAACTTATATTACAATATTAGGTAGAAGAATGGTAACTGTTAGTTTCATAACTATTTCATATGTTTTACTCTTTAAGGCTCATTAACTCAAGAAGGGATTAAATACATTTAGATAATAGTAGAACATAGCTGCTGCTGATTTGATGTGTGTGCAGATGATACACAGATTTGTTAGGACTACGCAAAATTTTGTTCAAATTTTCAGTAGTAGATTTCTATGCTAACTGGAAGGTGATAGTAATGATGCTGAAATTCTATGAATCAGCTATGAAGCAGAATTTCAGGGGAGAGTATTTGCTAGGGACTTAATTTCTAAGACGCATATCAAGAATATTGAACTATAACACCAAATGATGGAGGACTCGGCGTCACATTTTGTTTGTTTTATGCAAGTCCTGGGACTTAAACCCAGGGCCTGTGAACTGTCCTTAATGTTTTTTTTTGCTTCAGGCTAGTGTTCTACCACTTGATCCACAGCTCCACTTCCAGATTTTGGTAATGAACTGTAAATCAGAATATCATGCAATTTGTTTGGGCTGGATTCAAACCTGATTCTGTGTAGATAGGATTCCAAGTGTGAGCGCACAGAGCCTGGCTAGTATCATTCATCATTCAAGTCATGGGACTGCAATTCTGCACCTGGGTCTTGTCACTGAGCTTTTCAACTCAAGACTACTGCCCTATCCCTTGAGCCACAGGGCCACTTTTGGGTTTCTGGTGGTTAGATGTAGATAAGAGTCACATGGACTTCAGTGCCCAGGCTGACTTTGAACTGCTATCCTTGGATCCCAGCCTCTTGAGTAGCTACATTTACAAGTGTGAGCCACCACACCCGGCTAAATTATTTTTTAAGTTAATTTTTTTTGTTAAGTCAATATATAGTTGGCATACGGTTACATAAGTAATGAACACATTTCTTAAGAAAATTGTTATCCCCTCCCTCATTTTTCTCTGTTTTCCTACCCTCAGCCTCCTCTCCACCCAGATTGTTCAATTCATTTCCGTTTAGTGTCTTCCATGTATCACTGTTCAATTGGTTCACACTTTTTCCTTTGTTTTTTTTTTACCATTTTATTATACCCTCTCCATTCCCCAAATCACTATAACCTATGTACAAGACATAGGGTACCCGAATTCAACACAGTGACTACAGAGAATAATACTAAAGGGAATAGGGTTGGTTTGTTTTTCTTTTTCCAGGAGCTTAAGGTGGGACATTAACTTGTTGGTTTGCAATTTTTCCAACTTGTTGTTGTAGGCACTCAGCGCTATAAATTTTCCTCTGAGTACTGCCTTTGCTGTGTCCCAAAGGAGTTGGTATTTTGTGTGCTCCTTTCTGTTAAATTTCATAAACTGTTGGATTTCTGTTCTGATCTCTTCAATGACCCATTGATGATTCAACATTGTGTTGTTCAGTCTCCATGAGTTACAGGGTTTTCTTTGGTGGAGGTGTGTGTTCAGTTCCAGATTGATGCCTTTGTGGTCTGAGAGTGTGCATGGAATAATTTCTGTGTTTCTGAATCTGTCCAGGTTTGTTTTATGGCCTAAGATGTGATCTATTTTGGAAAATGTTCCATGAGCTACTGAGAAAAACGTATATTGTGTTGTTACTGGGTGGAATATTCTGCAGATGTCTGTTAGATCTAGTTGGTCTATATAGTTGTTCAGTTCTAAGGTTTCTCTGTTGAGTTTTTGCCTTGTTGATCTGTCCATAGGTTAAAGTGGTGTGTTAAAGTCACCGACAATCACTGTATTTCGATCTATGTATGGTTTCAATGTAAGTTAAGTTTGCTTGATGAAGTTTGGAGCCCCGGGATTGGGTGTGTAAATATTTAGGATCGTTATGTCTTCCTGGAGGAAAGATCCCTTTAGTAATATGTAGTAACCTTCTTTGTCTTTTCTTACTAATTTTGGTTTGAAGTCTATTTTATCTGAAATGAGGATGCAACTCCAGCCTGTTTATGGGGGCCGTTAGCTTGATAGAGTTTATTCCAACCTCTCACTTTCAAAAGATGCTTGTTTTTTTGGGTAGGATGTGTCTCTTGAAGACAGCAGAACGATGGCTCTTGCTTTGTGATCCAACTAGACAGCCTATGCCATTTAATTGGAGAGCTGAGTACATTGATATTGAGAGTTAGGATTCAGAGATATTTATTAGGTCCTACCATTTTTAAAAGCTTTTATTTGCGCCTGTTTCTTGACAGTTCTTGTGGTCCTTAGGTGGTATGCTGTTTAGGTGCCATTTCTTTCCCTATATTGCCTTTATTTTGGTTTTCTATGTATAGAGCATCTTTGAGATTTCTCTGTAGTGTTGGTTTTGTTGCGACATATTGTTGCAGCTTTTCCCTGGAATGGAATGTTCTTATTGTTCCCTCAGTTATGAATGAGAGCTTAGCTGGCTACAGTATTCTTGGTTGGTAGTTATGTGACTTAAGGGCATGACATATATGCTTCCAGTCACTTCTTGCTTGCATGGTCTCTGCTGAGTAATCTGGCGTGATTCTGATTGGTTTCCCTTTATAAGTTACTGAACCCTTTTCCCTGGTCAGGTCTGTTTGGGGTTCTAAAAGCTTCTTGTATCTGGATGGGTCTGCCCTTCTGTATATTTGGGAAATTCTCTGAGATGATTCCTTGAAGTATATTTCCAATACCATTGACCTCTTCCTCCAGACCCTCCTCAATACCAATTAGCCTTAAATTAGGCTTCCTAATTGTATCTTGGACCTCCTGAAGCGCTCTCTCATATTTCCTAGATTTGGATTGACTCATTTTCTGTTCTTTCTCTATAATAACTAAATTATCTTCAGCCCCGGAAATTCTCTCCTCTGCATTGTCTAACCTGCTATCAAAGCTATCTACTTTATTTTTCATCTCCCTTGCTACTAATTGCTCATTTTTGATGCCTTGCATCTCTTCTTTTATATCATGTATGGATTCCTTTATCACCTTGATTTCCATTTGAGTGGTTAGCTCAGTAGCTTTATTTTCTTTGAACATTTGCTGGAGTTCGGTCACCTTTTTATTTGTGGATTCTATGAATTCATCCATCTTTCTTTGAACAGCCTTTATTATGGCTTCCTTTATGGCTCCATCTTTTTCACTTATCACCTTGTTTATGGTTTTCTCTTGTTCAGCTATGGCTTCCTCCCTTATCTCTTTCTTTATATTTTCACATTTTTCATTAATGATGTTTATCAATTGCATTTGTACAGCACTTGGAAGACTCTCCTCTAGGCTTGCCAGTGACTGTTCCATTGGCTTTTTACATTGGGTCGGGGAGGTGTGAGGTGTTGTTTCTTGGTTTGACATTTTTCTTGAGTTTCTTGTTCTTCCCATTTGAAAATGGGAGCAAGATTACCTCCTAGAAAAAGAGCTACAAACCAACCCTAAACCCATTAGGAGAAAGCAAATTATTAAAATCAAAGCAAAATTAAATGATTTGGAATCCAAAAAAACTATACAAAGAATTAAAAAAATTGACAAGCCCTTAGCAAATCTTACCAAAAAAGAAGAGCATTATCGAAATAAACAAAATCGCAGATGAAAATGGTAATATCACGACCGAAATTACCAACATCCAGAATATCATGAGGGAATACTTCTCAAACCTTTATGCCAACAAATTTGAGGATCTAGATGAAATGGATGAATTCCTAGCCAATATTAACATACCCACACTGAACCAAGAAGAAGTAAGCCAACTCAACAGGCCTATTTCAAGCTCTGAAATAGAAATGGCAATTAGAGAACTTCCACCCAAGAAAAGCCCAGGGCCAGATTGATTCACAGCTGAATTCTATAAAGTCTTCAAAGCAGAGCTCACACCAATTCTCCTCAAGCTCTTCAATGAAATTAAAAATGAAGGTTCCTTACCAAACTCATTTTATTTAGCCAGTATAACCCTCATCCCCAAACCAGACAGAGATTCATCAAAGAAAGAGAATTATAGACCTATATCTTTGATGAACATCGATGCAAAACTTCTCAACAAAATACTGGCCAACCGTCTACAACAACTCATCAAAAAAATTATGCACTATGATCAAACTGGATTCATCACAGTGAGGCAAAGCTGGTTCAACATACGCAAATCAATTAATATAATTCACCACATCAACAGGAGCAAAGAGAAAAATCGCATGATTGTCTCAATAGACGTGGAAAAGGCATTTGACAAGATCCAACACCCCTTCATGTTAAAAGCTCTGGAGAAACTAGGAATCCATGGAACATTCCTCAATGTAATAAAGGCTGTGTATGAGAAACCTACTGCTAGTATTACACTTAATGGTGAAAATCTAAAGCCATTCCCTCTAAAATCAGGAACGAGACAAGGATGCCCACTCTCTCCACTACTCTTTAATATAGTACTAGAATTCCTACCCAGTGCAATAAGGCAAGAAGCAAGCATAAAGGGGATCCAAGTAGGGAAAGAGGAAATAAAACTATCCCTCTTTGCAGATGACATGATTCTGTATTTACAGAATCCTATAGACTCTACTCCTAAGCTCCTGTAGCTGATCCAAAGCTTTGGAAGAGTAGCAGGCTATAAAATCAACCCTCAAAAATCAACTGCCTTCCTTTATGCCAACAGTGAGAGGAATGAGGCAATAATCAGGAAAGAAACTCCTTTCACAATAGCCTCAAAGAAAATAAAGTACCTAGGAATTAGCTTAACTAAGAATGTAAAGGACCTTTTTGACGAAAACTTTAAAACCCTAAAAAAGGAAATTAAAGCAGAACTAAGGAAATGGAAAAACCTCCCATGCTCCTGGATTGGAAGAATCAACATTGTGAAAATGACAATCTTGCCAAGAGCTATCTACAACTTCAATGCAATACCCGTCAACATACCAATGTCATTCTTTAAAGAAATAGAAGAGGCAATCCAAAATTTCATATGGAATAATAAAAGACCCCGTATAGGAAAAACACTTCTTAGCAGAAAGAACAGCGCTGGAGGAATTTCAATTCCAAACTTTAGATTCTATTACAGAGCTATAATTCTCAAAACAGCTTGGTACTGGCACAGGAACAGGCCTGAAGACCTATGGAAAAGAACTGAGGACACAGATATTAAACCACAGACCTATGGCCACCTAATCTTTGACAAGGGAGCCAAAAAAATAGAATGGAAGAAAGACAGACTCTTCAACAAGTTGTGCTGGCAGAACTGGTTAAGCACCTGCAGAAAACTAAAGCTGGATCCTTGTTTGTCACCTTGCACTAGAATTAACTCCAAATGGATCAAAGACCTGGAGGTAAAAGCTGTCACACTGAAAACTCTACAGGAAGGAATAGGAAATACACTAGGCCTCCTTGGGACAGGTCGAAACTTTCTTAATAAGGACCAAGAATCACAACAAATCACAGAAAGGCTGGATAAGTGGGACTGCATTAAACTGCAGAGCTTTTGCATGGCAAAGGACATAGCAACTAAACTAATCAGGAAGCCTACAGAGTGGGAGAAGATCTTCACCAACCAAACAACGGACAAAGGCCTCATATCTAAAATATATTAACAACTCAAAAAATTGAATCACTCCAAAACTAACCTCCAAAATAACAACCATCCCTTTAAAAAATGGGCCAAAGACTTAAAGAGAGTCTTCTCTGAAGAAGAAACAAAAATGGCCTATAGACACATGAAGAAATGCTCAACATCTCTGGTCCTAAAAGAAATGCAAATCAAAATAACTCTAAGATTCCACCTCACACCAGTTAGAATGGCCAGGATCAGGAAAACGAATGACAACAGATGCTGGACGGGATGTTGCCAGGAGGGATTACTACTACACTGTTGGTGGGAGTGCAAACTCGTTCAACCACTATGGAAAGCAGTGTGTCATTGCCTCAAAAGGCTAAACATAGAACTCCCCTATGACCCAGCAATTCCACTACTTGGCATTTACCCAACCATCCAGAAACAAGGACATACTAAACCCACTATCATATTCATTGCAGCACTATTCACCATAGCAAAGATATGGAACAAACCTAGATGTCCCTCAGTTGATGAGTGGATCAACAAGTTGTGGTATTTGTACACAATGGAATTCTATGCTGCTGTCAGAAAGAATGACATCGCCCCATTTGTTAGGAAATGGAAAGACTTAGAACAAATCATATTACGTGAAGTAAGCCAGACTCAAAGGAACTTAGGCTCAATGGTTTCCCTCATTCGTCATAATCAGTAGAAACCTTGGGCTCTACTAGTAGAGATTTGCAATAGAGCAAAATCTTGATACATAATTACATATAATGTGAAGCTAATTAAAAGGACCTCCAGGATAGTGAAACAAATGTCATAAAATGAATGATTGTTGTCCTTAATGTAGTATGTTGTCTCTCATCTCCTTTGCTGTCCCTTGGTATCTCATATTGGTATAGTATCTCACTTTGTTATCTTATATATTGAATTTATTTGTATTTGGATATTTGAAATTTGATAGGAAAGGGGGGAAAACCAAGACGGGTGGGGGGTGTGGAGGGGAGGGAAACGGGTACCAAGACATGTGAAAGGGTATCAATGTTTGTGAATTAACGCACCTTCTATCTGGCAAATATCATGTAACCCTTTTACTAATTACAATAAAAAAGAAAAAAAACTAAAGGGATAAAGAAGAAAAGAAGTAAAAAGCAAAGAAAATGAAAGGACAACAACACTGAAAAAACAAAACATAAAACCTTGGGCTGAAATTGTAGCTTGCCTAGTATGTATGAAACCCTGGATTCCATTCCTCAGCATCACATAAACAAAAACTGGAAGTGCCACTGTGACTCAGCTGGTAGATTTCTAACGTTCAGCACAGAGTGTCTCCAAGTGACAAAAATCTGTCACATTTAAGTCAGGCTTCAAAACTTTGCTAGGAACCAGTTACGTGATTTGGAAGAAAGTCCAATTTTCAAAAAATCACTAGCCAGGCGCTGGAGGGTCATAATTGTCATTCTACTAGCCAGGGAGAAGGTGATTCAAAGCCTTTGCAAGCAAAAAAACGAAAACAAAAAAAAACTGTAAGATTCTTCTCTCCACTTACCCACCCAAAAACTAAGTGGAGTTGTGGCTAAAACTGGTACAGTATTAGCCTTGAGGAAAAAGAACTAAGAGACCTTGCCCAGGTCCAAAGTTCAAGCTCCCCACCAAGAAAGAAAAAAAAAGGAGTCCAGATACCTTAGTTTCAAAAGTATATCTGGATATCTTAGTAGATTTTTCTGATCGTTCCTCATTCATCTCATGAATGAATCTTGATCCTGATCTGACTAAGAGCCTGCATTGTGCTTAATAAATTCATTCCACATATTCCAGTAGAATCTGGACAGCTAACAGTCACTTACCAATGCTTTATTCTACGTTTAGGCCAGTATGTCTTCATACCATCTACACAGTCATCTTTCCAGAAGTATCATTGAGTGTAGAACACTCAGAACTAAAATAATTGCATAAAGATGTAATAAAACCCCTTGATTCATTAAGAAAATTTCTGTACCACTTAGAGCAAGTACATTAGTGGTATTTACCTCTAGCTTCTTTTTTTAAAAAAATTATTAACATTGAATTTTACATCATATTTCAAATGTCATGTTTAACCAACAAGTATTCAAGAAGGGAATCGCTACACAATCACTGGCATATAGATTTTAGAATATAGTAAAAATTAAGCTGAGTCTTTGTATGTCATAGATACAGATTAATCTATAATAAAACACATGTCTATAGAGTGTATAGTCTATCCTAGATTTTTATGTCTATGTAGTAATGTTTATATCTCCAAAATTATGTCCAGAACTTTGGGTATCAACTATTCAATCATCGCTCTACTACTGTTTGAAACTAATATCCATATATTAAGGATACCATGTACCTTTTGTTCCTTGGTCTTGACTTATCTTACTCAACAGGATTCACTCTAATTTCATCCACTACCCCAAAAATGCCATTATTATTTTTTTCTGTGCAGATCTTCTTTTTATGTATTTATTTTTATTGTAATTTATAGAAGGGTTACATTATATTCACCAGATAGAAGGTGCATTACTTCTCAAACTTTGATACCCCATGTAATGATATGGTCCCCATTTCCATTCCCCTACCCCCACTCATGTTCATTTCCCCCCTTCCCTATCCAATTTCAAATAACCAATTAGGCACATATGAAATATATCAGAAAACAAGGTGAAATATTGTAACAATATGATATAACCAAGGGATAGCAAAAGAGATAAGAGATCACATAGTTCATTAAGGAAAACAACCACTCATTATATGAGTTTTGTTTCTTCATCTTGGAGGTCCTTACATTTAGTGTCATACTATTTGTCACGATGTCTCTAGATTTTGTTCTATTGTAAATCTCTGGTAGCAGAACCCAAGGTTTCTACTGAATTTGACAAATGAGGGAGACTCTTGGGCCTATGGTCCTTTGAGTTTGGCTTACTTCACTTAATATGATTTTTTTCCTTTTCATCCACTTCCCCGAGAATGCCAGTATTTTATTTGTCGGTTGGCTATGTACCATTCCATTGTGTGTGTGTGTGTGTGTGTGTGTGTGTGTGTGTGTGTGTGTGTGTGCGTGTATCACATTTTTTGTAGTAGGGCATCTGGTTGTTTCCATCATCCAGCCTCATTTTCTACAGATATTTTATAGTCTCTTCTTTATTTTCAGGGTAATGTATAGAGGGGTTACGATTACATTTACAGGTAGTGGACTGCATTACTTCTCACACATTTATTCCACTCCACATGTTTTTGACCCAGTTCCCTCTCCCCTCCCCTTCCCAATCATCTTGTTTCCCCCCTTCCCTCTCCTATTTGACATAAACAAATAAACATATATACAATATGCCAGGGAAAAAAGTCAGATACAGTAACAATCTGACATTAACCAAAGGGCAAAATAAGAGATGAGAAATAACATAGTAGATTAAGGACAAAAATCACACAAGATTAAGAGCAACGATGACACAAGATATAGCTCTTGTTCCCATATCCTAGAGATCCTTTCATTTAGTCTCATCCTATATGACTTTATATACCTAGGTTTTTGAGCTATTGTAATCCTCTGATAGGAGAGTCCTAGATGTGAACTAATCATTACAAATGAGGGAAACCATTGAGCTTATGTTTCTTTGGGTCTGGCTTGCTTCACTTAATATGAATTTTTCCAAGTCTTTCCATTTCCTTACAAATGGGGCGATGTCATTCCTTCTGATGACAGCATAGCATTCCATTGTGTCTAAGTACCACATCTTCTTGATTCAGTCATCTACTGAGTGGCATCTGGGTTGGTTTCATATCTTTGCTATGGTAAATAGTGCTGCAATGAGCATCATTGTGCTAGTGGCTTTAGTATGCCCTTTTTTCTGGACAATTGGGTAGATGCCAAGTAGTGGATTTGCTGGATCATAGGGAGCTCTATGTTCAGTCTTTTGAGGAACCACCATACTGCTTTACCTAGTGGTTGAACGAGTTTACACTCACACCAACAGTGTAGTTGTGATCCCCCTGGTCACTTCCTCACCAGTATCTCTTATTAGATTCTTTGATAATGGCCATTCTGACTGGAGTCAGGTGGAATCTCAAAGTTGTTTTGATTTTCATTTCCCTTATTGCCAGAGATATGGAGCATTTCTTCATGTGTCTAAAGCTCATTTTAATTTTTTCTTCAGAGAATACTCTTTTAAGTCTTTAGCCCACCTTTTAATAGGATGGTTGTTTCTTTGAAGATTTGTTTGGGAAAGATTCATTTTTTTCAGCTATAGATATATTTTAGATAACTACATATATTTTTGTAGAAAAAAGCATGGAAGCCATCATGCTGGCTCACAACTTAATTTCAGCTACTTAGGAGGCTCAGGGCTTAGGATCACAGGTCAAAGCCAACCAGGGCCCTACAGTGTGTGAGATCAAACTCTGTGAACATACAAGGACTGTAAGAGGAATCTCACTGCCTGGGAATGCAGCCTAATGGTAGAGTGCTCACCTAGAATGCATGAAGACCTAGGTTCTATTCACCGGTACCGCATACTCAGAAAAAATGTAGAAGTGGCGCTGTGTCTCAAGAGGCAGAGTACTCACCTTGGGCAAGCGAGTCCAATGAAAATGTCTAGGCCCTGAGTCCAAGCCCTAGGACTGGCAAAAAGAAATAAAAAGAGCAATCTTACTTAAGTAACAAGGAATGTACCCTATATTTATACAGACTGAAAAATTCATTAAGAAATTAGAAAATATGTATAAAGTGCATAATTTCTTTTGTGTGTTGGCACTGGGTCTTCAACTGAGTGCTTCAGCTCTATCCCTGACCTTTTCTGCTCAAAGCTAGCACTCTACCAGTGCAGCCCCAAATCAACTATCTTCAATTGAGATATAAGCGATGAATATTTCAGGGTGCTTCATGAAAAACATTTTTATAAATTGAAACTTTCAACACAGTCTTATTTTAGTATGAATGTTGAGATGGGAAGAGACAGAAAAAGTGAAATGTTTCCTGATCCCCATAGAGAAGAGACTCAGCAGAACCACTGTGGTCTGCAGGCTTCTTTGTGAGTTTTGTTTGCTTGTTTGATTTTTGTCAATTGTGGGGCTTGAACTCTGGGCCTGGGCACTGTCCCTGAGCTCTTCAGCTCAAGGCTAGTGCTTTAATCTGTGAGCCACAGTGCCAGTTCTGGTTTTTCTGGCAGTTAACTGGGTACTTTGGCTGGCTTTAAACTTTGGCTGTTGCTTACACTCAAATATGTATTTTACCAGTTTCTACTCTATTTTTGCTTAGCTTAAAACCACCACTGCCATTTCATAGATTTTTTTGTTGTTGTTTGCGGTGCTTGAACTCTGTGCCTGGCTGTTCCTCAGATCTTCAGTTCAATGCCAGTGCTCTACTACTTTTGATTTGGCCAGTCCTGGGCTTGAACTCAGGGACTGAGCACTGTCCTTATATTTTCTCAAGGCTAGGGCTCTACCACTTCTGCCTCAGCACCACTTCCAGCATTTTTCTATGTATGTGGTATTGAGGAAATGAACCCAGGTCTTAGTGCATGCTAGGCAAGCACTCTACCACTAGGCCAAACTCCCAGCCCAAAATTATTCATCATTACTATTACCTATCTTCTTTTTTTTATTATTGATTCGTCATAGTGCTTGGACTTTGAGCCTGGACACTGTCCCTGAGCTCTTCAGCTCAAGGCTAGCGCTCTTCCTCTACAGCTCCATTTTTGGTTTCTGGTAGTTAATTGGTGATGTAAGTCTCACAAACATATGTGTCCAGGCAGGCTTTGGGCTTTGAACCAAGATCCTCCAATCTCAGCCTCCATAGTAGCTACAATTACACGCTTCAGCCAGCAGTGTCTGACTGTTTGATGTCTCTGTCTCTGTCTCTCTGTCTCTGTCTGTCTGCCTGCCTGTCTGTCTCTCTCTCTCTATCTCTCTCTCTCTCTCTCTCTCTCTCTCTCTCTCTCTCTCTGTCTCTCTCTCTCTGTCTCTCTCTCTCTGTCTCTCTCTCTCTGTCTCTCTCTCTCTCTCTCTCTCTCTCTCTCTCTCTCTCTCTCTCTCTCTCTCTCTCTCTCTCTTTGGTTGTAAGACTTTAATTGTGCACCTGGGCAGTGTCCCTGGGCTCTTCAGCTCAAGGCTACAACCTTAAACACCTTGAGCCTCAGTGTCACTTCTGGTTTTCTGGTGGTTAAGTGGAAGTAACAGTTTCATGGACTTTAGTGTCTGGCCTGGCTTTGAACTGTGATCCTCAGAACCCAACCTTCGGAGACCATTTCCAGCTTTTTTTTAGTGGAAGTGGTACAGAGTAATTGAACACAGGGCATTGTGCATACTAGGCAAGCAAACTACCACTAGTGTGCACTCCAGCCTTAGATAAGGGCTTTCTTTTTCATTTTCTTTTTTTCACTCATGGGGCTTGAACTCTGGGCCTGGATGTTTACCTTAAGCTCTTCAGCTCAAGGCAAGTGCTCTACCACTTGAGGCACATTGTCATTTTGAATTTTCTGGATTATTTGGAAATAAGATTCTCACAGATTTTTATGCCCGGGCCGTCTTTGAACCTCGATCCTCCAGGGTAGCTAGGGTTACCAGGGTGAGCCACCAGTCACGGGCATTAAATTATTATTTTTTGCATGTCCTATGGCTTCAACTCATGGCCAGAGCACTGTCCTAGGGCTTGCTCAAGGATAGCACTTTACTTAAGCCAGCCAACTCCCGGTCCAAATAGGCCAATTTTGAAGATAGAATTACAGAGATCTGCCATAATACTGGCATGTCATTATCTAAGTATATAATTTTTCTTCTATTTTTGATGGCTTTTCCTTAGTGTACATATTTCCTTCATATTTTATGGAAAACTTCCTTCCCACTGGGGCCATAAGTTAAGCCTAGTGGAAGACTTCTTGCCGAGCATGAATGAAGACCCAAGTTCAATTCCTCAGCACAACATAGATAAAAAAAGATAAAAGTGGTGCTGTGGCACATGTGATAGAACTTGCGCCTTAAGAATAAACAAAAACAAAAACAAGGATCGTGCTCAGGTCCTCAGTCTAAGCACAGTACTGGCAAAAAAAATTCTGCCCAAAGTAGACATTTAAACTTATCGTACTTTTCAAAAAATTTGTTGTCAAGGTGATATGCAAAGAGATTGCTGTTACATATGTAATGAGTACATTTCTTGTAAACACTGTTACCCCCCTCCCCCCTTTTCTCTTTCCCTTCCCCCCATGTCATAAATTTCATTTACAACAAATATATATGTATTTTCATTCATGAAAAAAATAGTTTAAAATGTGTTCAAATAAATGATGTAGGTTGATATATTTATCAAAATGGATTACTTAAACTCTAAAATAAACATTCTAGGTAATTTTTCTCATAAAATTGTAATAATGCTATAAAACTAATAAAAAAGGAATTTTAGTTATTAATTTCTTTTGTTTTACCTTTAACATTATTACACTAAGCATACTGTTTATGGTATTAATACAGACAGCATGAAATATGATTATGTAAAAAAATTAAATGATTCAAAATAGTAAGGTTGGTGGCCAGTAGTTTGGCTTGGTGGCACACACCCTGGACTGGCACAAAAGAAGTAGGGTTAGATAAAAACAGATTTATTTCCAAATGTGTGGAAAATGGTATGATTTCTTGTTTGGCTAGTCCTGGGGCTTAAACTGAGGGACCAGGAATTGCCTTGGCCACATTTGTTCAAGGGTGGCACTCTGACACCTGAGCCACAGTGCCCAACTGCTTTTTCTGTGTGTGCAGCGCCGAGGAATTGAATCAAGGTCTTCTTGTATACTAGGCGAGCACTCTACAACTAGGCCACATTCAAAGCCAAAGTAGATTTTTGATGCTATTGTGGAGTTTTAATTTTCTTAAATATTTGTACAAAGCACAATGGATATATAAACAGACTTGAACTCACAGAACAGAGTCCCACATAATATTACAGTTACTCTGGCACTTCTCCCGATTGACAAAACACATTTCCAGGCATCTGCTCTGTCCTTAAGCTTTGGTAGCTGACTTGTCTTTCCATGGAGGCCTGGCCTGGATTCCTGGTGATTCCATGCATTTCATAATTCCCTGTATATCCAGTAAGATTGTGTTCTATGGGACCAGATCTGTCTGGTTTTTGGCCCACCCAGGACCTATGTGTCTGAGGTCTCACATTCTAAGTGGAAAATAAAACACAGTATAATAAGGACTGAAGAACTGCACACCATAATATTAACAATGAGAATTTAATAGTTAGCAAAGTAAATACAATGAATACTTGACAAGAATCATGAGAGCAAGATAAAGACATGTCTTTTTAGGAAGGGGACAGGGAAGCTCTAAATCCAGACTGGCCTCCAAGTTGCCTTCAGACAGTAATTCTACTTCAGAGTCCTCAGAAGGGTCTCCTTCCTCATGAGAAACAGAATGTCCTTCCTGAGTTAAGAGGGGGATGGATTCTGGTCTGTCGAATGGAGATTGAGTCTCTTTTAGTGAGATGGATGGGTCTGGATATTCTGTGAGGATGGATTCATTTACCTCCAATGAATCCAGTATTGAGAGTACACTTGCTGCTTCCCATGGGGACATTTTCCATGAGCCCAGCGTGTGCCCCTTCAGCTTGCACAATAAGTGGAGTGTTACTCTGACTCAGATGGACTGACTCTGGGTGGAGTGTGAAAGGAAACGGAAGGAAATCTGGCTGCTCTTTTTCTTCCTCCATAGTATCTGCAGGTTCAACTGTGTCACACATGGGGTTCAGAGCAAAAGGTATATCCACAGGACTCTAAACCTGTTTGGTAATTTCTACAGAAGGCCCATGCTTTCTGGAGTGCAGTGATGATTCTCTGTCTCCATCAGTCACCAGCTCCATTGGTGGGTTTTTCATCCGGAGTTCAGGATAAGCTCTTCCACGATGACCCAAACCTAAGAATGGAAATAGGTACAGAGTGGACAGAGTGGACTCTGCAAGTTGAAATGTCACTCAACTTCCATGAGGATCTAATGGAGGAACCTGTAGAACTGGAGTTTGGACTTAACTCTGAGAAGGTGTAGGGTCTTTGTAATGAGTGCTTATTCCCGAGTCCTTTCAGAGGACAGACATTACCTGGCTGACACCACCCATAAAGGGCATTTTGCCAAGCTCTGTAGAAGTAAGGGCCAACCAATATCTAGACCACATGGGCTTCCTACTCACAGGCTCTGAGGCACCCACACCAGGACTTCTACTTTTTCTTGGTCTTACTGGTCGCACATTCCTCCAGCTGGTCAAAATGTATGTGTTTAGAAGAGCAGGTCCAAAGCCGGCATGTGGAGCCTCATATAGAGCTTGAGTTGTGTCAGGGTGTGGCAGTTCTTGAACTTGTAGAAATCACTGGGGTAGAAGTCCATTCACATAGTATAGATGGAACACATGATGCTGTGGGCACATTCGGTACAAGGAAAGTGAGAGCCTTCTCTCTCCATCCTGAGCCTTCTACCAAAGCCCCTTTCTTGCAGGACTCTAGTGCTGTGGCTGTCCTGCAGAGATGTGCACTTATGTGCTGGAGGGGGGTAAGAGACACTCGAGAACAGGATGACTTTTACACTCCACTTCCAGAAGCTTCTGAGAGAGGACTCTATGCATCTGTCCAAAGTAAACGCACCTTAAATTAACTAAGTAAATGCTCTAAATAAATTAATAAGTGAATGCTCTAAATAAAGAACTAAATGCTCATTCCTCTAATCTTAGCCACCCAGCAGGCTGAGCTCTGAAGATCACAGTGGAAAGCCAGTCTAGTCAGTAAAATTCTAAAGGCACTTGTCTTCAATTAGGCAGCAAAAAGCCAGAACTTGACCTATGACTCAAATGGTACAGTGCTAATTTTTGAACACCAAAGGGATATCATTTAGACCTGGGTTCAGGTTCAAGTGGCAGCACTGGACCAAACACCAAAATGTAAATGCTTTCAGGTTCTAACAGGCAAAGCTATCACAATCCCTCCCTGATGGCTCAAAAGTGATTCTGCCCCCAGCGTTTCCTCTGACTCCAGTATTTCACAGGGCTCCGCCATTAGTACTGACACCTCATTTCTTACTGGGAAATGGGATTTCCTAGGATGGCTCCTAGGTGAGGGCTGCAGTTGGGAGCCACTTACTCATGGCTGAAATCCAACTTCTCAGTAAGCACACTGTTGATTCTCCAGTAGCTTGTGAGAGAAATGAAATGGCATGGTGTCCCAGTCATAATAAAGTAGTTTGTGCACTTGTATCATGCTTAGCTCCCCTGTGAACACCCCAGTGAACCAAACAGGCTCAGAGAGGAGCCAAGTATTCCAAGACTTAGCCAGGAGGGGTGAGTAAACCTGGGTTTGGAGGGGGAACACTCACTTTTTCAAGAGAATTTCCAGCAACTACTACATTGTCCTCCACTATTTGAAATTGTGCAGGAAGTTTCTCACATAAAAGAGATCACCTTTCTGGTAGGCAGGGATCAGCTTTGTCAGCAGCATCTCCAACAGGCCTTCCTCCAGGATCCATGGGTTACAAGGCTCATTCAGAGTCTGAGCTGACTTACCATCACACTATGTTGGCAAAACAGTGGATATTTCAAACGTAGGAATGGGACCACACTTCACACTGAGGAATTGGAATAGAGTAGATTGGAAATGACACACTCTAATCTCAGTATAGTCACTTGAAAGCACACAAGGAGGTTGTAGTGTGTGGGCAGGATGATGGGTTCAAATAGGTTTCCTCTCAATATACCTCATCTGAGTTGCCCTGGAGTTTCCTGGCTTTCTTCCTAGAGAAATGCCTGATATACTGGAATTTTGGCTTGGCACTTATCCAGCATCTACTTCTTCAAGTGAGACATCCATATCTCTCATGCCTGAGATCCGAGCCTCCTGACCTTTGGCAACAGCACAGCAACATCTTTCTGGTTCCTGAGCCACTGGCCAAGGTAGCTGGCTTGAGCTGGTTGTCACATACAGTGGCTTGGTTACCAGGGTTCCATATTCTGTTCCATTGTGAGGGAGGTAGGGTCACCTTTCAAGGCCCAATGACCAAAGCTCCTTGCTCACAGAAGACCTCCCCAAAGACATACTGGAGGCTGAATCTCCCTTCCCACCTCACATATGGATGTAGTAAACAGCACACCTTTTTGTTCAAATCCCAAGTCATTAACTAGGCGTAAGTGCTAGCCTGGTCTCAGGCTCAAGGAGCCTTTCTTAGGTAAGATCCAAACTTAACTGTCACTATTCCCCTTACCCTTCACAAGACATTTTGCTTCACAGTGCCTTCTCAGCTTGCATTTTGCCTCTTTCACATTTTTTTGCTAGTCCTGGGACTTGACCTCAGAGCCTGACCATTGTTCTTAGGCTTTCTTTAGGCTATAGCTGTCCCACAAAGCCACAGCACCACTTCCAGCGTTTTCTATGTATATGGTACAGCAGAATCAAACCAGAGTCTTTTTGTGTGGTAGCCAAGCACTCTACAAATAGATGAAACACCCAGGCCATCTTGCACATATTTTTCACTTCAATCTACTAGGACGTTGTTAGGTTTCTGTATCCTAATCTATTTTTCTTCCTGATGAATATCTGTGCTGTCATCTGTAAAAATGCAAGTGGGAAAATCACAGAAGCATTGGTGACTTAAAAAATGGCTTACAGACATATATAAGTGTTCATTCTTTGTAGGAGAAAGGATAGTTTGATATGATGATGACTATTTATAAGTACTTTATCCGGGTTTAGAGTTTGGCCCAGTGGTAGAGTGCTTGCCTAGCATCCATGAAGATCTAGGTTTGAGTCCTTAATATCACACAGATATAAAAATCCATATGGCAATGTGGCTCAAGTGGCAGGGGGCTAGACTTGGGAAAAGCCAAGAACAGTGCTCAGGCCCTGAGTTCAAGCCCCAGGAATGGCAGTAAAAGCGAAAGAAAAAAAAAGAAAAGAAATGTGCTTTTTACAAGTTATTCACTCACAGTATTTGCCTCTGAATTCTTCCCTTCTGCATCTTTGACTTATCCCTTTCCCTCAATGTAGACAAGAAAAACAGATTTTATTACTTGCTATCCTGTTGTCCAATCTTTGGATATTATTTCAAAATACAATATTGCCTGAGATATTGTGTGTGTACATGTGTGTGTGTATCTGCCAATGTGTGCATGCACACATGTGTACAGGGTTTAGGGCTTACTCATAGGGCCTGTGTGATAACCCTCAGCATCTTTTCCTCAAAGGTATTGGTCTTTCACTTCTAGCTTATTATAACTAATTGGAGTTGAGAGATTCACTCAATTTCTTGCCCTGTGCATTGGAACCCAGTGCTGGGTTCTCATATTGTTAATTGTAGCTACAGAGAAGGCTGAGGTCTGGGGATCCTCGTTAGAATCCAGCCCCTGAAAGAAAGTCACTGATAGAAATCTTTATGTTCAGTTAAGCACGAATAAATAAGGCAAAAGTGGAACTGTGGATCAGTTCCTCTTGTACCAGCCATGAGAAAATTAGTAACTGGCAGCACCTGATCCCTGAGAGAAATCCTTAGCACTGGTTCAAAAAAAGAAAGAAAATAATGAAAAAATTAAAACTTGCTGAGTAATCCATAAGGATAAACGTGCCTGTGAATAATCTTGTCATTTCAGATTCCCTCAAGAGCTTATGTCTCTCTATATTTTATCAAGTTTTTTTAAAGATATTTACATATTTTCTACCTTTCTTAAACAGAGATAGCCATCCACAAAACACAAACACAAACTCTCACACAGTATACCACCCACCCATAAGTGTCTGGCTATGTATATATGTATAGTCATATGTATTGATCTGTCTCTCTATGCTAATATATAAATGCATAAACATATGTATTTAGACAAACAGGAAACATATATAGATAGGTCTCAGGCATTTCCAGATATTGTGCAAGTCTTCTGAGTGCAACTTACCATTGTATTGTTTGTCAAGATAGAGTCCCTCTAACTTTTGCCAGCTTCTTGTCCTTTGATACTTATTTCTGCCAGTCCTGGGTAGTGAACGCTAGGCCTGGATGCTGTCACTGAGTTTGAGCTTCTTGAATTCAGTAGTTTATTGCAGATAAGAGTCTCATGGAGTTTCTGTCCTGGGATGGCTTTGAATTGTGATCGTCAGATCTCAAACTCCTGAGTAGCTAGGATGACAGTCTTGACCTACCAGTACCTGGTTCTGTTGCCTATTTTACCCTTTTTTTGGCCCCACCACACCCATGGTATCTACCTTCCTATGTTCTCTCCACCTGCCCCCAGACAGGGGTCTGACAGATGCTTTCCACCCACTTATTCATATCCTCCCCTGTATTGGCTGACTGCTAAGACATGCACTCACTTGTCTGGATGCCAAACACAAAGCCATGTGATTGTTTCTCAGTCTGGAACATCCTATCAGATTTATAGCACCACAGAGGGTCAGGTTGATGCTCCTCCAGGGCTTCTTAAATTGTTCTCATATGAATCCACAACACGTTTGTCATCACTTGTCCAGCTAATTCATGGCCTAAACCAGCATTCCCTACAAACTTAGATCCCAATACCATGAGTACACTCAAGGGTGCATTAGGAGTGTGACCTGCAGGGGGATGTGAGCCTGTCTAACTTGGTGGGGATTTCTCCACCACAGGAAATGGAATACAAATTTAGAATCTGCTTTCATGAGGTGTCAATCTCTGGCAGATGTTCTTATCAAATGTGGCACTGCCTACTTCCAGCTTAAAACATGGGTTGATGACCCAGCATAACAGAGAATGTATTCACCCAGGCCCAACACATAGGCTGGGACCCTGAACTTTCAGGTAGCATTTGGCTTTGAAGGTCATGAGATCTTAGTCTACAAATGATGAGCCCCCTCCCGTGAGGCATAGCAAACGGAGCCAAAGTGCAACCCAGTTAAGCACCAGATCAAGATTCCCTTCTTCAGTAGGGTATGGTTTGAAAACTGTGCATAGCTTCTGTTTGAAGCCAGTCCAGAAAGGAAAGTCCATGAAACTCTCATTTCCAGTTAACTGCCAAGCAAAAGCCAAAGATAGAGATGAAGCTCAAGAGAGGTAGAGAGCCATCTGAAAAGAATGGTTACACCCTGCAACATCCTCATTATCTGATCTTGAATCCATCTCTGCGTGCATCCCAGCATGCAGCCAGCATCTGGGGGTGACAGTGACCCCTACGCCCACTGGCAATCTGCACTGTCTCTGACATCTGTAATGTGAACCTCATTCTGTTGGGTTTGTTAAGCGGTGTCAACCCTGCAGAAGGAACCAACTGTGCCCTAAATCCCACTGTCCCCTGGGGCCCCTAGCATTCCCCCATCTGCACCCCTCCTGTGGCTTCTGATCCTAGGGAGCCCTCCTGCCCTGTCCAACACTCAC
The DNA here is from genome assembly GCF_031878675.1 of Megascapheus bottae. NCBI lineage: Eukaryota > Metazoa > Chordata > Mammalia > Rodentia > Geomyidae > Megascapheus > Megascapheus bottae. Next base: position 21,474 of record NW_028327279.1, read on the forward strand.
ATGAAGTGCATATTTCTTGTCCTGGGGCAACTTCTCCACAGAGAGTACATGACATGCCCACTCTCCAGGCACGGGGAGATCCTGCCAAAGTAGCAAATCAGTGATAAGGACATAAAGTGATGAATAGAATTTTAGATCCTGATGGTAGACAGTCTGCAAAATCCAAGGGAGAATGGAATTGGAGGGGACCAGGGATCAGGATGTGGGCATGGAGCTTCCCTGCCAAGGGGGTGGGGGAAGTCACAGGCCGGGGGATGCACAGGATGATCCATGGGCCCTGTGCAGCTACTGGGTCACCCCCTTCTGCATCTCAGCCTTTGGCTTTGAGCTCTGTGATCGTCAAGATGTGCACAGACTGTACTCTGGCTGGCAGAAGAAAGGACCCTGGGAAGACAATTGTAGACCCTTTGTGAGTGTAGGAAGGGGTAGGCTGGACACCCAGTCCAAGAGGAGCAAAACTGGAGTCGAGGCGTGTGCAAGGAGTGGGTGTGAGGGTTGTGGGCAGTCACAGTCACGGCAGAGGTGGCTCTGTCTGTGGGGTGAGTACCTCCCTGCAGGCACAGCACTGGAGATATCAGAGATCCACATGAAAAGGAAAAGCTGGAAATGGCACTATGGTTCAAATGGTAGAGCATCAACCTTGAGCAAAAGAGCTCAGGGACAGTACCCAGGACCTGAGTTCAAGCCTCATGACTGTAAAAGAAAAAGAACCAGGACTATGAGAGGGAACCTGGTACTCTCTTGGTCTAATCAGACACAAGAAGAGGCCGGGATAGTCTGTGGAAAAACACAGAGAACATCTTCCCCCAGCTCATCCTGTCCTGCATGCAGGGACAGCCATGTAACTAGGGCTACGGTGAGATCATCTTCACCCCTGTGCTGCCATCTGAATTGTAGGCCTCTGTCCTGCCATGGGGTGTCCTGATGGCTGAGCAGGAGCCCTAACCCAAGATGGAGAGCAGCCACTGACTGTGGTAGCTAAGGAGAGATCTGTTCCATAGCTATCAGGCCACCCAGCATGGGAGCCATAACCACCCCTCACCCAGGTAGAGGACAATGGTTCTCCAGGTGCTACTAACATTGCCCCACCCCTAGCTCTGGTTACACGTGACATTCCCTCCACAAGGAGCAGGACAAAGTGAGGGATCAGGAAGCTGCCTATGAGCTTCAGATGATGGCCAGGCTGGCACTACAAATGGCCTCACTCTGTCACCACCTTCCCCTGCCTTCATCTTTCCTCCATCATGCCTCTCTACCTCCCACCCATTAACCTTGGAAACCAATGAACTGGGCTCTCATCATTCCTCTCATCTCTTCACCCACCTTGCCATGCGTCCATCCCTCTGTCACTTCCACCCACACACATCCCACCACCAGCCACCCTGTAGCTTATGAGGATCCCAGAGGAAGCTCTTGGTGAAGGGCTTGTGACCACAAAACAGTTACTATCACCCGCTCCGGCCTGATCCACCACAGAATAAGAACAGCCAAGCAGGCACACACTGCAGCAGAGTTGCTCTGCTGCCACCCTGATTTCTTCATGGCCAGGACTTGGCTCTCCTCAGCCTCTCAGCTCAGTAACCAGAACATTGTGCTTTCACAGAGCCATGGCTTCCAGTCTCCATGGACACAATGACATCAAGGTGATGCCAACTTCCCCATCTCTATATACTTCTAACTATGGGATGGGAGCTGAGGTTCTCTTCTGTGACTCCATCCGCTAAGAGGCTCATGCAGATTTCTATCCTTTGCTCATCATGGTGACTCTTTGGTTAACAAGTCACTGCTGGGCTTACAGTTCACCACATATAGAACCCACACTCCAACACTTTTCTTAGAAGGACTGATGGCTTTTAAATATTCTGTAGTTTTAAATTTGTAGTTCCTTCTCTCTTTCATTTATATATTTCCCTTCCTCCATACTTCCCTTTTTTTACCTTCCTTCTTTCTTTCATGGCCTTGAACTCAAGACCTGGAGATTTAAAATTAGCTTTTCTTTGTTCAAGGTAGCACTCTAGCTCTTGAGCCACAGCTCTACTTCAATCTTTGTTCTTGCTCTAAACTGGGAGTAAGAGTCTCATGCATTTTTCCCTTTGCCGGGTTGGTTTTAAACCACAATACTAAGATCAGGATCCTGAATATGCCTCGGATTACAGGTATTATCTAATCAAAACAAATTCCTCATTTCTTTTTTAGACATAATTAGTTCTTTCAGGTGAGCCACCAGCCACTCATGCAAGAGCATTGCAGGATCCCAGCATTCATCTTGTCTCCAGTCTTATTCCATCCATCTCACAATGGCCATCTAAAACACCCTGCTGCATGCCTGAAATCGCAAGGAACGTTCTCAATGCCATGAGACGCCCCCTTAAGCTCTGCCTCAGATATGCCCAGCCCCCATCCCACTTCCATATGAGCATTTGTTTAGGAGAAATTTCCTGAGTACATCATCATTTTTCCTCACCATTCAAATTTCATCTTTGGAGTCATTTCTCCCAGACAAAGAGGAACATGATCCATGGTTTGATAGCAGCTCCAGCTTCATAGTCCCAGCCACCAACACCCCCCCATTACCCTGCCAGACACCTGAATTCAAGAACAATGTTTTCAATACCCCTGACTCTTATCAAATGTTTTAACTTATACAGTGCATTAAAATAATTTTACTAAATGGAATAAACATATGGCATCAAGATTCAGAATCTTTGCACCTGAACTTTTAGTGAATAACAGACACACCAGCATTTCTGTAGCCAACAGAAATCTTACCTTTGAGATTTCAGCATTCTTGGTATCCAAGTTTGGATGTGCTAACACTGCCCTTAATGGGGCACTTCAATCACACAATCCCATGACAATCAATGTCATATGACATTCACTGGTAGGTGGTGCTAGGAAAAAGACTGATGTGCCAACTCCATGCTGGCTTGACCTATGCCATCTTCAAACCTGGAGCAAGTGGGGCTCCTTTCTCCATGACACCTTTTGTGTACTACCCCAGGAGGACCTTTACCTTGAGACAAAATTATGAAGACTATCTCTACCAGCAAAGATTCCAGTGAGATGTGCCTACATGGATAAAGCTAAAATCTCACTGAAGTGAGGTTGTTGGCAGTGCTGGAGCCTGAACTCAGGGCCTGGGCACTAAGGATTTGTACTCAAGACTAGCCCTTTACCACTTGAGCCCAAACTCCATTCCCAGCTGTTTTTATGTTTAGTAGTAAGAATCTATCAGACTTTCCTGTTCTAGGTGACTTGGAACTTCCATACTCAGATCTCAGCCTCCTGACCAGCCTGGATTAAAAGTGTGGATCAGCCATGCCCTACACCTGAGGACTTCTGCCAGCACATTTTTCCCAAAAATTGGAAGAGGAAGATGAGGGAGGGTTGGGCTCATCCTGCCCTGCACATGAAGGAGAGCATCAACGCCTGAACATCATTCCCTGTTGTAGGCTGCTGGAGGAAAACGAAGCAAATAGGCACAGGGTGGCAGCAGATGCCACAGAACAACTTGTGACCAAGACTCCCAGAGCAGACCTCAGAATCGATGACAGAGTTGGATCTACCCAGTAACAGAGGCAGTGGTGACACCTGAAACAGCGCGTTTGAGCCTTTGCTGCTAGTAAACAGGGCCACCTATGTCTCAATGAGAAAGGTGAGATTTTGGTGGAGAAGGTGAGATTAAACATTATGTATCATGCAAGAAGACAGACTATAAGGGGTCTTTTATTATTCCAATTGAAGTTTTGGATTTCCTCTTCTGTTTCTTCCTAGAATGACATTGGGATATTGATGAATATTGCACTGAATTTGTAGATAGTCCTTATCAAGATTGCCATTTTACAATATTACTTCTTCCAAACCAGGAGCATAGGTTTTTGCATTTCCTCAGTTCTGCGTTAATTTCCTTCTCCAGGGTTTATAGTTCCATCAAAAAGGTGCTTTACATTCTAAGTTAATTCCTAGGTATTTTATTTTCTTTGATAGCAAAATGAGTTGCTATCCTGATTCTTGCCTAATTCCTCTCACTTGTTGGCATATAGGAAGGCAGTTGACATTGAGGGTTAATTTTATACCCTGCTACATTACCAAAGTTTTATATCAGCTCAAGCAGCTTCAGAGTAGAGTCTATAGGGTTCTTTAAATACAGAATCATGTCATCTGTAAGGAGAGAAAGTTTCAGTTCCTCTTTCCCTTTTCCTCCTCACTCCAGTTAGAATGGCCAAGATCCAGAAATCTAATAACGTATGCTGGAGGGGATGTGGCCAGGAGGGATCACTACTACACTGTTGGTGGGATTGCAAACTCGTTCAACCACTATGGAAAGCACTATGGCAGTATCCCAAAAAGACTAAACATAGAGCTCCCCTGTGACCAGCAATTTCACTACTTGCCAATCGTCCAGATAGGACATACTAAATTTACTAGAACAATAACATTTATCACAGCACTATTTACTATAGCAAAGGTATGGAACCAACCCAGATGCCTGTCAGTTGATGAGTAGATGAAATATGGTAATTTTACACAATGGAATTCTGTGCTTCTGTCAGAAAGAATGACATAGACGAATTTGTAAGGAAATAGAAAGACTGTAAAGTTTAGAAATTAGTTTCTGTCTCCTCTCTCTCTCCTTCTCTATCTCTGTAAAATTTAGAAGTTCCTGTTTCTCTCTCTTTCACTCTCTTTTCTCTCTTTCACTCTCTTTTCTCTCTCTCTCTCTCTCTCTCTCTCTTCTCTCTCTCTCTCTCTCTCTCTCTCTCTCTCTCTCTCTCTCTCTCTCTCTCTCTCTCTCTCTCTCTCTCTCTCTCTCTCTCCAATCCTTAGGCTTGAACTCAGGGCCTGAGCTACTTTTGCTCAAGGTTAGCACTCTACCATTTGAACCACAGTGCTGCTTCTGGCTTGCTCTTTTCACGTAGTATTTAGGAATCCAACTCAGGCCTTCATCCTTGATAGGTTAGCAATCTACCACTAAGCAACACAGTCAGCGTTTAGAGGTTTCTGAGAAAGGTTTTCCTACATGCTATTATTTCTTCTGTGTGTGCTCTTAATGCTTGCTGAATGTTGACTTTGTTTAGAAGACATACCCTAATGCTCCCATATACAGAGATTCTATATATATCTAAATGTTTTTCATTACTCAGAATTTCTCTATTGTGTATGTTCTGAAATGTACTGAAGACTGACTTCTGAATAAAAGTCTTTGCACATTTGTTCTATTCACTAGTTTTCTTTTCTTCTATGGGAATCAGGTTTGTGATGAACACAGAAGTATGCCTTCCAGGTCAAACACTTTCCACATTTGTAATATTCATAAGGTTTTTCTCTCCTATGTGCATTTTATACTTAGTCATGCGTTCATGATGGAATTTCCATATTCTTATATTCATACGATTTTTATCCTGTGTCTGTGTGGTATCATGCAAACTCAACTATGAGTTCTTCAAAAAAATTTCCCTTTCATTTTATTCATCGGATTCTATCCTGTGGGTGTTTAGTGATAAATCTTGGCTTGTGCCTTCTGGGGAAAAGACTGAACATTTGCTACATTCATTAAGGGTTTTATCTTGTGTTGGTTCTGTGACACAAGCTGAGTTTTCTTCCACAGACTAAAAAGTCTTTCCTATTTATTACACTGCTAAGGCTTCTCATATGTGTGAACTCTCTTACGCTTCCTGAAGGGTGAATAGTGCACGAAAGACTTTCAACTTTGGTTATATTCCTAAGGTTTCTAATATGTGTGAATTCTGTTATGCCTCCTGTAATGTGACTTCCATCTGAAGGTCTTACCACATTTGATGCACTCGTACAGTTTCTCTCCTGTGTGTGTTCTCTGATGCAATTTGAGGGAAGACTTCAATTTGAAAGACATTACACATCGGTTACATTCATAAGGTTTTTCTCCTGTTTGAATTGTCTTATGCATGTTGAGGTTTGGCTTCTGTGTGAAGGACTATCCACATATGTTACACTCATAAGGTGTTTCTCCTGAATATATTCTCTGATGAACATGGAGTTTTACCTTCCATTTGAAAGACTTTCCGCATTCACTACATGCATAAGTTTTCTCTCCTGTGTGTGTTCTATTATGCCCATCAAGATATGACTTCCACTTAAAGGTCTTTCCACATTTGTTGCACACATAAAGTTTCTCTCCTGTGTGTGTTCTTTGATGCAATTTGAGGGAAGATTTCTGTCTGAAAGACTTTACACATTGGTTACATGCATAAGGTTTCACTCCTGTGTGTATTCTCTGATGAACACGAAGTTTTCCCTTCCTTTGGAAAGATTTTCCACATTCATTACACTTATAAGATTTCTCTCCTGTGTGTGTTATTTGATGAACTCGAAGGTGTATCTTCTGGGTGAAAGACTTTTCACATTTGTTACATTCATAAGGTTTCTCTTCTGTGTGTCTTCTCTGGTGCAAAGTGAGGTATGATTTCAGTCTAAAAGTCTTCCCACATTTATCCCATTCATAAGATTTCTCTTCTGTGTGAGATCTCTAATGTGTGGTGAGAGCTGAATTCTGGGCAGAAATTTTATTACGTTCCTCATATTCATAAGGTTTGTCTTCTCTTGGAGATCGAGGTTGGAGCGTCAGGTCTGACTCCTCAGAAATTAATTTTCACACTTGATGTACGCATCACATATCTCAGGATATTTGCTCTGAGGTATTGTAAGGCATATTTCATTACTGAAAGATTTCTCACATTCACTACATGTATGAGGAGTCTCTCCTGTGTACATTTTCGGATGTGTAGTGATGGTCGCTGTTAAGTACAATATTTTTCATCACACAGTACATTTAGCGGTTTTCCTCCCTCCCTGAAGAATTTCTTGGGCAGGGAGAACAGAATTATGATACTGCAGATCTTTGGACTGTCACAATCATGAATAAAATGCTCTGAATATCCGATGGATTTTTTAAGAACAGGAGACATATGAGATCTATATGGAGCATGCATCTCATCAGGCTTAGGAGACAGAAGCATGTTCTGACACTTAATGAACTCCTCAGTCCTCACCCCTAAGTTGTTACCGTTATTACTAATCAGCTCTGGATTATGTGTAGAGCTCAAATTTAAAGTCGTTGCTAATCTCACGTTTTCCTCCACTTCGATACTACTTGCAACTGCTACTTCACAAAGACATTCATGTGGACTTTCCTGGCAGGTCTTGAACACATTTTCCATTACCTGGCATCTAAAATGAGTCATAGAAAAAAAGACACAAACATACATGAGATACAAATATTCCTTACTGTAAAGGTAATGACTTTACTTTCCCATCCTAAGTGTTAGATATTTTAAAATATAAAAGTGGAAAGTGATTTGTGAGAAATGTATGCTTTTCTCCGTAACATATTAAGAAAATGATATTTTACAATGACCAATAATGTTTTTCTGTGTTTTAGTTCTCTTTTTATATCACAGGAAATATTTATTGAAATTACCCAACTATGTATTGCTACAGTTTTAAGCTGAGTACTACCTATAGTATACCTGCAGCTGTTTTTTTTCAAATACTGTTTTGTTTATACATTGAGGAATAGCTGCCTTTCTTTTATTTTTGAGAAATAATCTAAATATTGTGCTGTTTTGCAATTTTTCAAAACTTTCTTTTCTTTTCTTTTCTTTTTTTTTGTGTAGTTCATAGGCCTCGGCCCTGTCCCTGAACACTTCAGCAGAAGACTATAATCCCTATCCTTGAGCTACAGCCCCACTTCCTGTTTTCTAGAGTTAACTACAGATAAGAGTCTCAGGTCCTGCGTAGCAGATAGGATTACCTTACCCAGTTTCAATGCTGTTTGCTTATTAACCATTAAGTGAGGAACACAAATTTTTTCTAGATTCAGCGGCCACAAGTTTGGTTTATATGTCTGTTTGCCTTTGATCCAAGCAAGAACGATTCTTGAGAGTCAGGACTTACACCTATATCCCTTCAGTTACAACTTCTCACTAAAGTCTCAATTTAGGTATTTGTGGGAATTTTGAAATTTGTTTCTTTCCATTTGAAGTCTTATAAAAATTCCTTTTCTAACACTCCTGTCCCTCAGAACCATGGAAGACCAGAAAATCTCCAGCTCATTGTCTAGTTAATTTTCTTATGTTGATTGAATCTTTGTTGTTTTTTTTTCCTTCCATTCCTGGGTTTGAACTTAGTACCATACCACTGTCCTTGGGTTTTCTCCAGACTAGAACCCTACCAATGAAGTCATTACTTCTGGCTTTTTCTATGTATGTGGTAATAAGGAATCAAACCTGTGTCTTTGTGCATGCTAGGCAAGCACTGTACCACTAGGCTCAATTTCTGGTAGAAAGGTCTTGTTCTGAATACCTGTCTCTTCCTACCAGCAAAAAGATATTATCCTTATCAGAGAATAATGCCCTGACTTATTCCTTGTTTGCTCAATCATTTGTAGTCACAGTTTTAAAGAAATATCTTTCTTTCTTTCTTTCTTCCTTTCATTCTTTCCATCTTTCTTCCCTCTTTCTTCTTTCTTTCTTTCTTTCTTTCATTCTTTCTTTCTTTCCTTCCTTCCCTCTTTCTTCCCTCTTTCTCCTTTCTTTCTTTCTTTCTTTCTTTCTTTCTTTCTTTCTTTCTTTCTTTCTTTCTTTCTTTCTTTCTTTCTTGTTTTGCAGACATGGGACTTGAATTCTAGACCTGACTGTTCTTCCTGAGCTCTTCAGCTCAAGACTAATGCCCTATGTCTTTAGCCTCAGCCCAACTTTCATTTTCTATTGGTTCATTGGAGAGAAGAGTCTAAGATGTTTTTGTGATAGGTCAGTCTTTGAACCTTGATCCTCAGATCTCAGCCTCCTAAGTAGCTAGGATTACAGGCATGAGCCACGGGCTCATGGCTTTCTCATTTTATTTTGTTTCACAGTGATTTCTACAGAGAAATCTAACTTTAACTCTACTGCCACATAGAATTCATTATATCACCCTATGATTCTTGGTGCCAGGAGGTTTGGGCTAGCATGCACAAAGACCTGGTTCAGTTCCGTGGTACTACATACAAAGAAAAAGCCAGAAGTGGTGCTATGACTCAAGAAGAAGAGAGCTAGGCTTGAGAAAACCCAAGGACCATGCTCAGGCCCTGAGACCAAGCATAGGATTGGGAAAAGAAAATGATTCTTGATTCATTCACAAAGAATTCCATAGGTTCCACACAGAAATTAGGGTAACTAAGAATATTATTGCTCAGTACATCACAACATGAACTTACCAATGGGGCTCAGGCTCCAACATCAATATGAAGATGCATTCACTCACCTGTGATATTCTTGTCAGAGGAATTTCCTATCCAGAGTTCTGCACAGTGCTCTAGCTTGTCAATTAATACAGGTTTGGGAACACAGGGCCCTGTAAATTAGAAACAGTAGAGAATTATTGCTTATGCTGTGTCATCATTGCTTTAAGTTCGCAGACATTCTACTCACAAGTTATCTATTAAATTTTTTTCTCATTTCTCACTGGCTCCATGGTTGACTTTTCCCCAGCTCTGGATTCATTTTGTATGGCATAAACTTAGCTGTCTTGCTCAAGGCTAGAAAAATACCAGTTTGAGTCCCAGCTCCACTTACATGCACAGGTCTTCATGCATGCTAGGCAAGCACTCAACCACAAAGTCAAACTCTTGACACTCCACTAACATTTTTGAGCGGTTACTTGGAGTTATAGAGTTTCATAGCAATTTTTATGCCATTGCTGGCTTCAAATTAGAATTCTTAGATTTCTTCCTCCTGAATATTTTAAGATTACAGGCATGAAACATTGCACCTAGTGCCAGGTTTCCATTATAAACTCACTGTTTAGTGATTTGTAGACCCTATTTCCAATAATGATATATATTCTATTCTGGATTGTTTATCCACTTACAATTACTGTGGAAGTTTGGAATGTCGTCTCCATTAGAGGAAACATAATTTAGAACTGTTGTCAAAGTATGCTGGAGATATCCTGAAAAATGAGTACAAAATTACCTTAGGTTTTCTTTAGAAAGTAATGATACTTCTCAGGGCCTGGAATCTTTCATTTAAATAGTATTGAAAGTTTGATAAACATTCACGTATCTGCAAAATAACAAGGCACTTGGCCTTGCAAGTGAATTTGACTTTTGCTCACCTAAGGACACCAGGTTGCTCTAGGTCTCCAGCATTACATCTCTGTACAGGGTCCTCTGAGCATTGTCCAGATGCTCCCAGCTGAAATCCACAGCTACATCATCAAATGACACCAGCTTCTGGAATGGCACATTTTCATCAAGTAATTAGCACTGAGTTATAAACACACCATGTCTGGAATTTTTTTCTTTTTTTGTTGGAATTTTATTCCTTTACTTAAATGTTTAGACTTACATGAAATATTGACCTGAAAAGCTTAGGGATGGTACCTAGGCCCAGAATTCAAGTCCCAAGACCCACAAAAAAATAAAAAGGCAAGCCAGGTGTTGGTGGCTCACGCCTGTCATCGTAGCTACTCAGGAGACTGAGATCTGAGGACCATGGTTCAAAGCCAGCCTGGCACAAAATTCCATGAGACTCCTTTTCAATTACCCACCATAAAATGTTTAATGGCTTGTGGCATATCATGGTAGAGCAATTGTGGTATCGACAAAAATACGTCGGGGGAGTAGATTTAGGTTATCAATGGAATTAATCCATTGAAAAGGAACTACATTATATGATGACATATGCTGGTACTGGGAGAATATTTCAAAATCTTAGGGTATCAAGTAATAATACTGTTAAGTACACCCAGAATGTTAATGTTCTATGTCTGGCATAATAATCACTTGGGGAAGAAACTTTTTTTCCTTTTTTTTGGCTGGGGGATTTGTAAGGCTTGAACTCTGGGCCTGGGCACTGTTCCTGAGCTCTTCAACTCAAGACTATCACCCTACCTATGAAGCCACAGTGCCATTTCCCATATTCTAGTGGTTAACTGTAGATGAGAGTTTCATAGACTTTCTAATGCCCAGGCTGGCTTTGAACCAAATCTTTAGATATCAGCCTGATATCTGAGTAGCTAGGATTACAGGTAGAAGTACTGCACCTGGCAAGAAATTTATTTCTTGCTGTTTTATACTACAAATTTACTGTATGTTTTACTTTTTCAAAAAGACTGAGGATGACCTTTGTTCTGTATATAATGGGAAGAGGGGTAGGGAGCTGTGAGCAGAAGAACTGAGGGGCAATACTCAAGGTAGGACAATAGCCTTAAACTAAAGAGCTCACGGCCCAAGATCCAAGCCCCATGACTTTCCCCACTACCCCACAAAAAAGGGGCAAAAATTGGAGATTGGAGATTTTCTGAAAAAAAAAAGAAATAGTAGTTCAAAATGTAGAAAGAAGTTCAATATTAACCGTCATGAGAAAAATTAAAATTACAATGAAATCATTACTTTAAATATATTAATATAAATATAGTTTTAAACAAAAAGATCCACATACACACACACACACACACACACACACACACGCATAGAAAAAACAACTTTCAAAGTCTAACTATTACTGGGAAGGTAGTGAGAAGAAGTAGAACTTTGGAATAGTTCTGTAAGGAATATAAAACAATCAAAAATTGCGTGGAGAGTGCTAAAAAAGTACTAAATATAGAATTACATAGAAATATGGTCCAACACTTCTATTTCTAGATTTGTACCTAACGGAAGAGAAAGCAGAGACTAGAACAAATATGTGGAGAATCCATTCACAACTATTAATAATAATCAAAAGATAGAAATATGCAAAACAATGCATTGAAAAGGAAGAACATTTTACTATATTTTACAGATGAATCTTGATTACAGTAAACTAAAAATACAGCAGTATTAAAGGAAGCGCTAGGGTATGTTTTCCCTTCCAGAGCTTCCAAGGATCAACAAACCCTTAGAGCCAAAAAGCACGATGGTTCCAGAGAATGGAGTAGAGAGGAACAGGAGCTGAAGGTTTAATGATTATACATGGAAGATGAAAATTGCTCTAGATGGGTAGAATGAAGAGAGAACTGTACCCTAAACAATGGTTATGTAGCCACACAGGATGGGACACACCTATACTCCCTGATCTTGGGAAAGTCAAGAAGGATTTCTAGCCATCCTAGATGCATGGAAAGATCTATCATAAAAACTAATGTGGAGGGGCTTGGACTTTGGCATAGTTGTAGAGTGCTTGTATGAAGACGAAGGTTCAATTCCGCAGTACCACATACACAGAAAAAACCAGAAGTAGTGCTGTGGCTCAAGTAGAAGATCACTAGGCTTGAGGAAAGCTGAAGGACAGTGCTCAGACCGAGTTCCAGCCAAAGGGCTTGTTTAAAATAAAACCAGAATGCTGAGCATGATGGGGTGGTGGCTCACTTCTATAATCCTAGCTACTCAGGAGGCTGAGATCTGAGGATCAAGGTTTAAAGCCATCCTGGCACAAAAAGACCTGAGACTCTTATCTCCAATTACCTTTAGAAAATGGGAAGTGGGGCTTGGCTCCAGGGTAAGGTGGTAGCCTGGAGCTGAAGAGCTCAGGGATAGTGCCCAGGCTGAGTTCAAGATCTATGACCCACCAAAAAAAAACAAAAAATAATGTGGAACAATTTGGATTCTGTGAATTTTATCAGGCATATAAATGTCTTTTTTTGCTGTTGAAATAACAAATTGTTTGGAAACATTTTAAAAGTTTTTACCTAGAAATGTACACTACAAATGGAATTAATAACAAACACAAAATATGCAAAAGATACAAATTATCACAATATGGGTATCCTGCTTCTGTATCTTTTCACTGACTCCTGTTCAAATAAGTCACATATTCTGAATCATTTCTCCCAGTCGATATATGCCACACATGTTAGCTTGTACTGAACTTCTTGGGAAGTCAAAAGCAAATACTAAGCAAATGTGTGTTAGATTTTGTTAACAGTGATATTTCAAATATAAATCCCTACTCATTGCATTATTTAATATCAATGCCAGAATCCAACTTACACTGGCAGAATCTTCAATCTTTTGAGAATCTTCAAAAGGGTGTGTAAATATTTAGGATCGTTATGTCTTCCTGGAGGAAAGATCCCTTTAGTAGTATGTAGTCACCTTCTTTGTCTTTTCTTACTAATTTTAGTTTAAAGTCTATTGTATCTGATATGAGGATGGCAACTCCAGCCGCTTTATGGGGGCAGTTAGCTTGATAGAGTTTATTCCAACCTCTCACTTTCAAAAGATGATTGTTTTTGGGTAAGCTGTGTCTCTTGAAGACAGAAGAACGATGGCTCTTGCTTTTTGATCCAACTAGACAGCCTATGCCGTTTAATTGGAGAGTTAAGTCCATTGATATTGAGAGTTAGGATTGAGAGATATTTATTAGTTCCTACCATTTTGAAAAGCTTTTAGTAGGGCCTGTGTCTTGACAGTTCTTTTGGTCCTTAGATGGTATGATGTTTAGGTGCCATTTCTTTCCCTATATTGCATTTATTTTGGTTTTCTATGTATAGAGCATCTTTGAGAATTCTCTGTAGTGTTGGTTTTGTTTCGACATATTGTTGCAGCTTTTCCCTGGAATGGAATGTTTTTATTGTTCCCTCAGTTATGAATGAGAGCTTAGCTGGCTACAGTATTCTTGGTTGGTAGTTATTTGATTTAAGGGCATGACATATATGCTTCCAGTCACTTCGTGCTTGCATGGTCTCTGCTGAGAAATCTGGCGTTATTCTGATTGGTTTGCCTTTATAGGTTACTGATCCCTTTTCCCTGGCTGCCTTTAGGATCTTTTCTTTCGTTTCTATTGATCCAGTTCGGATCACAATGTGGCGGTGGGATGTTCTTTTCTGGTCAGGTCTGTTTGGGGTTCTAAAAGCTTCTCGTATCTGGATGGGCCTGCCCTTCTGGATATTTGGGAAATTCTCTGAGATGATTCCCTGAAGTGTATTTCCAATACCATTGACCTCTTTATCCACGCCCTCCTCAATACCAACTAGCCTTAAATTAGGCTTCCTAATTGTATCTTGGAACTCCTGAGGCGCTCTCTCATATTTTCTAGGTTTGGATTGACTCATTTTCTGTTCTTTCTGTATAATACCTAAATTATCTTCAGCCCCGGAAATTCTCTCCTCTGCATTGTCTAACCTGCTATGACAGCTATCTAATTTATTTTTCATCTCCCTAACTTCTAATTGCTCACTTTTGATGCCTTTCATCTCTTGTTTTAGATCATGTATGGATTTCTTTATCTCCTTGATTTCCTTTTGAGTGGTTAGCTCAGTAGCTTTATTTTCTTTGGACATTTGCTGGAGTTTGGTCACCTCTTTATTCGTGGATTCTATGAATTTATCCATCTTTCTTTGAAAAACCTTTATTATGGCCTCCTTTATGGCTTCTTCTTTTTCACTTATCACCTTGTTTTTGCTTCCCTCGTGTTCAGCTATGGCTTACTCCATTATCTCTTTCTTTATATTTTCACATTTTTCATTAATGATATTTATCAATTGCATTGTGTAGCACTTGGAAGACTCTCCTCTAGGTTTGCCAGTGACTGTTCCATTGTCTGTTTACATTGGGTGGTGGATGTTGTTTCTTGATTTGACATTTTTCTTGAGTTTCTTGTTCTGCCCATTTGAAAATGGGAGCAAGATTACTACTAAATGCGATTATAGTTTTTCAGATATAACCAACCTAGACCTCTGTAGCTGGCAGACACTAGATGTTCACAAGTTTTGATTGGTATTATCACTCTTTCGTTTTGTGCACTTACAGACCAGTCTAATACAACCACTGATAAGCGATTTATTCCCAAAACAATAAGCCTCTCAATCCAATCTCTATTGTCTTTAAGTCCCTCTGAGCCTAGAGAATAATTAACCAACTACATATACAATATTGCTCAACAGCCATCATCTGTAGTTTCGGGCAGTATAAGGGTTGTAAGATGAGCAGAGGTCCAGAGATAGAAAAAAAGAATGAGAGAGGTCAGGGGAGGTACAAGAGGATTATCGTAGGAGTGTAATAATATTGTAGTCATGAATAAAAGGTATAGCATAAGGATAACTGACCTAAGTTGGTAAGTAGGTAGCATACTTGAGTACAATTTTGGAAAGTATTAGAATAAAACTTATGTGTTGCTGCACGACTAGCTCTTAGCCCAACCAGTGTCCTCACAGTGGACCATGGGATGGATCTGTTTTCCTTGTCTACGTTGAGGGAAAGGGGTATTTCACAAGATGCAGAAGCGAAGATTTCAGAAGCAAATGCTGTGAGTGAATTAGCTCGTAAAAAGCATTTTTATTTTCTTTTACCTTTCTGCCAGGCTTGGGGCTTGAATTCAGGGCCTGAGCACTGTCCTCGGGTTTTCTCAAGTCTAGCCCTCTGCCACTTGAGCCACAGTGCCACATCTAGATTTTCTATCTATGTGATACTGAGCAATCAAACCCAGATCTTCATGGATGCTAGGCAAGCACTCTACCACTATGCCAAACTCTCAACCCTGGCATAGTCATTATAAAGTCATCATCATCATATCAAAATATCCTTTCTCCTACAAAGAATGAACACTTATCTATGTGTGTAATGCTTTTTTTTTAAATTTCACTAATTCTTCTGTGCTTTTCCCTCTTGCATTTTTTACACATGACAGCAAAGCTAATCATCAGGAAAAAATTGATTAGGATACAGAAACCTAATAATATCCTAGTAGATTGACGTCAAAAATATGTGCAAGATGCCCTGTGTGTTTGACCTAGTGGTAGAGTCCTTGGCTACCACGCAAAAAGACTCAGGTTTGATTCCTCATTACCACATACATAGAAAACGCTGCAAGTGGTGCTGTGGCTCGGTGGGACAGCTAAAGCCTAAAGAAAGCCCAAGAACAATGTTCACACTCTGAGGTCAAGTCCCCAGACTAGCAAAAACAAAAAAACATCGACAAGGGGCAAAATGCAGGCAGAGAAGGCACTGTGAAGCAAATGTTTTGTAAAGGATGAGGGCAATATTGACCCTTAAGTTTGGATCTTACCGAAGAAAGGCTCCTTGAGCCTGAGACCAGACTGGTAGTTGGGCCTAGTGGAAGACATTGGGATTGGACAAATAAGGTGTGCTTTTTCCTACATCCACATGTATATTGTGAGATTGGAGGAGAGATTCAGCCTCCAGTATGTCTTTGGTGAGGTCTTCTGTGAGCAAGGATCTTTGTTCATTGGGCCCTGAAAGGTGACCCTGCCTCCCTCACAATGGAACAGAATATGGAACCCTGGTAACCAAGCCACTGTAACTAACAACCAACTCAAGCCAGCTCACTTGGCCTGTGGCTCAGGAGGAAGAAAGATGTTGCTGTGCTGTTGCCAAAGGTCAGGAAACTCGAGTCTCAGGCATGGAAGTTGTGGATGTCTTACTCGAAGATGTACATGCTAGATCATGGCCAAGCCACAAATCCAGTATAACAGGCCTTTCTCTAAGAAGAAGGCCAGGGAAATCCAGGGCAACCAGATAAGGTATATTTCTAACAAGAAATGTATTTGACCCCATCATCCTCCCGACACACTACAACTTTCTTTTTTTAAAATTTTTTTTATTGTAATTAGTAAAAGGGTTACATGATATTGGCCAGATAGAAGGTGCATTAATTCACATACATTGATACCCTTTCCCATGTCTTGGTACCCATTTCCCTCCAACCCCACACCCCCCACCCGCCTTGGTTTTCCCCCCTTCCCTATCAAATTTCAAATATCCAAATACAAACAAATTCAATATATCAGATAACAAAGTGAGATACTATACCAATATGGGATAACCAAGGGACAGCAAAGGAGATGAGAGACAACATATTACATTAAGGACAACAATCATTCATTATGTGGCTTTTGTTTCAATATCCTGCAGATCCTTTCAGTTAGCTTCACATTATATGGCCTTATATATGGCCTTTTGCTCTATTGCAAATCTCTGCCAGTGGAGCACAAGGTTTCTACTGATTATGACGAATGAGGGAAACCACTGAGCCAAGTTCCTTTGAGTCTGGCTTACTTCACTTAATATCATTTGTTCTAAGTCTTTCCATTTCCTAACAAATGGGGCGATGTCATTCTTTCTGACAGGAGCATAGAATTCCATTGTGTACAAATACCACAACTTGTTGATCCACTCATCAACTGAGGGACATCTGGGTTGGTTCCATATCTTTGCTTTGGTGAATAGTGCTGCAATGAACATCGTTGTGCTAGTGGGTTTAGTATGTCCTTGTTTCTGGATTGTTGGATAAATGTCACGTAGTGGAATTGCTGGGTCATAGGGGAGTTCTATGTTTAGCCTTTTGAGGCACTGCCACACTGCTTTCCATAGTGGTTGAACGAGTTTGCACTCCCACCAACAGTGTAGTAGTGATCCCTGTGGCCACATCCCCTCCAGCATCTGTTGTCATTCGTTTTCCTAATCCTGGCCATTCTAACTGGAGTGAGGTGGAATCTTAGAGTTGTTTTGATTTGCATTTCTTTTATGACCAGCCATGTGGAGTATTTCTTCATGTGTTTATAGGCCATTTTTTTTCTTCTTCAGAGAGGACTCTTTATGTCTTTGGCCCATTTTTTAATGAGATGGGTGTTACTTTGGAGGTTAGTTTTGGAGTGATTCAATTTTTTGAGTTGTTGATATATTTTAGATATGAGGCCTTTGTCCGTTGTTTGGCTGGTGAAGATTTCTCCCACTCTGTAGGCTTCCTGATTAGTTTACTAGCTATATCCGTTGCCATACAAAAGCTCTGCAGTTTACTGCAGTCCCACTTATCCAGCCTTCCTCTGATTTGTTGTGATTCTTGGTCCTTATTAAGAAAGTTTCGACCTGTGCCAAGGAGGCCTAGTGTATCTCCTATTCCTTCCTGTAAACTTTTCAATGTGTCAGCTTTTACCTCCAGGTCTTTGATCCATTTGGAGTTCATTCTAGTGCAAGGTGACAAAGAAGGATCCAACTTTAGTTTTCTGCAGGTGCTTAACCAGTTCTGCCAGCACAACTTGTTGAAGAGGCTATCTTTCTTCCATTCTATTTTTTTGGCTCCCTTGTCAAAGATTAGGTGTCCATAGGTCTGTGGTTTAATATCTGGGTCCGCAGTTCTATTCCATTGGACTTCAGGCCTGTTCTTGTGCCCGTACCAAGCTGTTTTGAGAATTATAGCTCTGTAGTAGAGTCTAAAGTTTGGAATTGAAATTCCTCCAGCGCTGTTCTTTCTGCTAAGAAGTGTTTTTGCTATAAGGGTCTTTTATTATTCCATATGAAATTTTGAATTGCCTCTTCTATTTCTTCAAAGAATGACATTGGGATGTTGATGGGTATTGCATTGAATTTGTAGATAGCCCTTGGCAAGATTGTCATTTTCACAATGTTGATTCTTCCACTCCCGGAGCATGGGAGGTTTTTCCATTTCCTTAGTTCTGCTTTCATTTCCTCTTTTAGGGTTTTAAAGTTTTCATCTAAACGGTCCTTCACATTCTTAGTTAAGCTAATTCCTAGGTACTTTATTTTCTTTGAGGCTATTGTGAAAGGAGTTTCTTTCCTGATTATTGCCTCGTTCCTCTCACTGTTGGCGTAAAGGAAGGCAGTTCATTGGTGAGGGTTGATTTTATGGCCAGCTACCCTTCCAAAGCTTTGAATCAGCTCAAGGAGCTTGCGAGTAGAGTCTATAGGATCCTTTAAATACAGAATCATGTCACCTGCAAAGAGGGATAGTTTTATTTCCTCTTTCCCTACTTGGATCCCCTTTATCCTTGCTTCTTGCCTTATTGCACTGCCTAGGAATTCTAGTACTATGTTAAAAAGGAGTAGAGAGAATGGGCATCCTTGTCTCGTTCCTGATTTTAGAGGGAAAGGCTTTAGAGTTTTACCATTAAATATAATACTAGCAGTGGGTTTCTCATACACAGCCTTTATTACATTGAGAAATGTTCCATGGATTCTTAGTTTCTCCACATATTTTAACAAAAAGGGGTTTTGGATCTTGTGAAATGCCTTTTCCGCATCTATTGAGACAATCATGTGTTTTTTGTCTTTGCTCCTGTTGATGTGTCGAATTATATTAATTGATTTGTGTATGTTGAACCAGCTTTGCCTCCCTGTGATGAATCCAGTTTGATCATAGTGTATAATTTTTGATGAGTTGTTGTAGACGGTTGGCCAGTATTTTGTTGAGAAGTTTTGCATCGATGTTCATCAAAGAAATGGGTCTATAGTTCTCTTTCTTTGATGAATCTCTGTCTGGTTTGGGGATGAGGGATATACTGGCTTCACAGAATGAGTTTGGTAAACAACCTTCATTTTCAGTTTCGTTGAAGAGCTTGAGGATTATTGGTGTGAGCTCTGCTTTGAAGACCTTATAGAATTCAGCTGTGAATCCATCTGGCCCTGGGCTCTTTTTAAGTGGAAGTTGTCTAATTTCCATTTCTGTTTCAGAGCTTGAAATAGGCCTGTTGAGTTGGGTTAACTCTCGTTGGTTCAGTGGGGGTATGTTAATATTGTCTAGGAATTCATCCATTTCGTCTAGATTCTCAAATTTGTTGGCGTAAAGGTTTGAGAAGTATTCCCTCATGATATTCTGGATCTTGGTAATGTCTGTCGTGATATTACCATTTTCATCAGTGCTTTTGTTTATTTCCATATGCTCTCTTCTTTGTTTGGTAAGATTTGCTAAGGGCTTGTCAATTTTGTTAATTCTTTCAAAGAACCAACTCCTTGTTTTGTTGATTCTTTCTATAGTTTTTTTTTATTCCAAATCATTTAATTCTGCTTTGATTTTAATAATTTGCTTTCTCGTAATGGGTTTAAGGTTGGTTTGTTGCTCTTTTTCCAAGAGGTTAAGGTGAGACATTAACTAGTTGGTTTGCCATTTTTCCAACTTGCTGTTGTAGGCACTCAGCGCTATAAATTTTCCTCTGAGTACTGCCTTTGTTGTGTCCCGAAGGAGTTGATATTTGTGTGCTCCTTATTGTTAAATTTCATAAACAGTTGGATATCTGTTCTGATCTCTTCGATTACCCATTGCTTTTGATTCAAAAATGAGTTGTTCAGTCTCTATGATTTACAGGGTTTTCGTTGGTGGGGATGTGTGTTCAGTTCCAATTTGATGCCTTTATGGTCTGATAGTGTGCATGGAATAATTTCAGTGTTTCTGAATCTGTCCAGGTTTGTTTTATGGCCTAAGATGTGGTCTATTTTGGAAAATGTTCCATGTGCTGCTGAGAAAATCGTATATGGTGTTGTTACTGGGTGGAATATTCTGCAGATGTCTGTTCGATCTAGTTGGTCTATATAGTTGTTCAGTTCTAAGGTTTCTCTGTTGAGTTTTTGCCTTGTTGATCTGTCCATAGGTGAGAGTGGTGTGTTAAACTCACCAACAATCACTGTATTTCGATCTATGTATGGTTTCAGTGTAATTAAAGTTTGCTTGATGAAGTTTGGAGCTCCGGGATTGGGTGTGCAAATATTTAGGATCGTTATGTCTTCCTGGAGGAAAGATCCCTTTAGTAGTATGTAGTAACCTTCTTTGTATTTTCTTACTAATTTTAGTTTGAAGTCTATTGTATCTGATATGAGGATGGCAACTCCAGCCTTTTAATGGGGGCAGTTAGCTTGATAGAGTTTATTCCAACCTCTCACTTTCAAAAGATGATTGTTTTTGGGTAAGATGTGTCTCTTGAAGACAGCAGAACGATGGCTCTTGCCTTTTGATCCAACTAGGCAGCCTATGCCGTTTAATTGGAGAGTTAAGTCCATTGATATTGAGAGTTAGGATTGAGAGATATTTATTAGTTCCTACCATTTTGAAAAGCTTTTAGTAGGGCCTGTGTCTTGACAGTTCTTGTGGTCCTTAGATGGGATGCTGTTTAGGTGCCATTTCTTTCCCTATATTGCATTTATTTTGGTTTTCTATGTATAGAGCATCTTTGAGAATTCTCTGTAGTGTTGGTTTTGTTTCGACATATTGTTGCAGCTTTTCCCTGGAATGGAATGGTTTTATTGTTCCCTCAGTTATGAATGAGAACTTAGCTGGCTACAGTATTCTTGGTTGGTAGTTATTTGATTTAAGGGCATGACATATATGCTTCCAGTCACTTCGTGCTTGCATGGTCTCTGCTGAGAAATCTGGCGTTATTCTGATTGGTTTGCCTTTATAGATTACTGATCCCTTCTCCCTGGCTGCCTTTAGGATCTTTTGTTTCGTTTCTATTGATCCAGTTCAGATCACAATGTGGCGGTGGGATGTTCTTTTCTGGTCAGGTCTGTTTGGGGTTCTAAAAGCTTCTCGTATCTGGATGGGCCTGCCCTTCTGGATATTTGGAAAATTCTCTGAGATGATTCTCTGAAGTATATTTCCAATACCATTGATCTCTTTCTCCACGCCCTCCTCAATACCAACTAGCCTTAAATTAGGCTTCCTAATTGTATCTTGGACCTCCTGAAGCGCTCTCTCATATTTCCTAGATTTGGATTGACTCATTTTCTGTTCTTTCTCTATGATACCTAAATTATCTTCAGCCCCGGAAATTCTCTCCTCTGCATTGTCTAACCTGCTGTGAAAGCTATCTAATTTATTTTTCATCTCCCTAACTTCTAATTGCTCACTTTTGATGCCTTTCTTCTCTTGTTTTAGATCATGTATGGATTTCTTAATCTCCTTGATTTCATTTTGAGTGATTAGCTCAGTAGCTTTATTTTCTTTGGACATTTGCTGGAGTTTGGTCACGTTTTTATTTGTGGATTCTATGAATTTATCCATCTTTCTTTGAAAAACCTTTATTATGGCCTCCTTTATGGCTTCTTCTTTTTCACTTATCACCTTATTTTTGCTTCCCTCTTGTTCAGTTATGGCTTCCTCCATTATCTCTTTCTTTATATTTGCACATTTTTCATTAATGATGTTTATCAATTGCATTTGTGTAGCACTTGGAAGACTCTCCTCTAGGTCTGCAGTGACTGTTCCATTGTCTGTTTACATTGGGTGGTGGATGTTGTTTCTTGATTTGACATTTTTCTTGAGTTTCTTGTTCTGCCCATTTGAAAATGGGAGCAAGATTACTACTAAATGCGATTATAGTTTTTCAGATATAACCAACCTAGACCTCTGTAGCTGGCAGACACTAGATGTTCACAAGTTTTGATTGGTATTATCACTCTTTCGTTTTGTGCACTTACAGACCAGTCTAATACAACCACTGATAAGCGATTTATTCCCAAAACAATAAGCCTCTCAATCCAATCTCTATTGTCTTTAAGTCCCTCTGAGCCTAGAGAATAATTAACCAACTACATATACAATATTGCTCAACAGCCATCATCTGTAGTTTCGGGCAGTATAAGGGTTGTAAGATGAGCAGAGGTCCAGAGATAGAAAAAAAGAATGAGAGAGGTCAGGGGAGGTACAAGAGGATTAACGTAGGAGTGTAAGAATATTGTAGTCATGAAGAAAAGGTATAGCATAAGGATAACTGACCTAAGTTGGTAAGTAGGTAGCATACTTGAGTACAATTTTGGAAAGTATTAGAATTAAACTTATGTGTTGCTGCACGACTAGCTCTTAGCCCAACCAGTGTCCTCACAGTGGACCATGGGATGGATCTGTTTTCCTTGTCTACGTTGAGGGAAAGGGGTATTTCACAAGATGCAGAAGCGAAGATTTCAGAAGCAAATGCTGTGAGTGAATTAGCTCGTAAAAAGCATTTTTATTTTCTTTTACCTATCTGCTAGTCTTGGGGCTTGAATTCAGGGCCTGAGCACTGTCCTCGGGTTTTCTCAAGTCTAGCCCTCTGCCACTTGAGCCACAGTGCCACATCTAGATTTTCTATCTATGTGATACTGAGCAATCAAACCCAGAACTTCATGGATGCTAGGCAAGCACTCTACCACTATGCCAAACTCTCAACCCTGGCACAGTCATTATAAGGTCATCATCATCGTATCAAAATATCCTTTCTCCTACAAAGAATGAACACTTATCTATGTGTGTAATGCTTTTTTTAAAATTTCACTAATTCTTCTGTGTTTTTCCCTCTTGCATTTTTTACACATGACAGCAAAGCTAATCATCAGGAAAACATTGATTAGGATACAGAAACCTGATAATATCCTAGTAGATTGACGTCAAAAATATGTGCAAGATGCCCTGTGTGTTTGACCTAGTGGTAGAGTCCTTGGCTACCACGCAAAAAGACTCAGGTTTGATTCCTCATTACCACATACATAGAAAACGCTGCAAGTGGTGCTGTGGCTCGGTGGGACAGCTAAAGCCTAAAGAAAGCCCAAGAACAATGTTTACACTCTGAGGTCAAGTCCCCAGAATAGCAAAAACAAAAAAAATCGACAAGGGGCAAAATGCAGGCAGAGAAGGCACTGTGAAGCAAATGTTTTGTATAGGATGAGGGCAATATTGACCCTTTAGTTTGGATCTTACCGAAGAAAGGCTCCTTGAGCCTGAGACCAGACTGGTAGTTGGGCCTAGTGGAAGACATTGGGATTGGACAAATAAGGTGTGCTGTTTACTACATCCACATGTATATTGTGAGATTGGAGGAGAGATTCAGCCTCCAGTATGTCTTTGGTGAGGTCTTCTGTGAGCAAGGATCTTTGTTCATTGGGCCCTGAAAGGTGACCCTGCCTCCCTCACAATGGAACAGAATATGGAACCCTGGTAACCAAGCCACTGTAACTAACAACCAACTCAAGCCAGCTCACTTGGCCTGTGGCTCAGGAGGAAGAAAGATGTTGCTGTGCTGTTGCCAAGGTCAGGACACTCGAGTCTGAGGCATGGAAGTTGTGGATGTCTTACTCGAAGATATACATGCTAGATCATTGCCAAGCCACAAATCCAGTATAACAGGCCTTTCTCTAAGAAGAATGCCAGGGAAATCCAGGGCAACCAGATGAGTTATATTTCTAACAAGAAATGTATTTGACCCCATCATCCTCCCCACACACGACAACTTTCTTTTTTTAAAATTTTTTTTATTGTAATTAGTAAAAGGGTTACATGATATTGGCCAGATAGAAGGTGCATTAATTCACATACATTGATACCCTTTCCCATGTCTTGGTATCCATTTCCGTCCAACCTCACACCCCCACCCGTCTTGGTTTTCCCCCCTTCCCTATCAAATTTCAAATATCCAAATACAAACAAATTCAATATATCAGATAACAAAGTGAGATACTATACCAATATGGGATAACCAAGGGACAGCAAAGGAGATGAGAGACAACATAGTACATTAAGGACAACAATCATTCATTATGTGGCTTTTGTTTCAATATCCTGCAGGTCCTTTCAGTTAGCTTCACATTATATGGCCTTATATATGGCCTTTTGCTCTATTGCAAATCTCTGCCAGTGGAGCCCAAGGTTTCTACTGATTATGACGAATGAGGGAAACCACTGAGCCAAGTTCCTTTGAGTCTGGCTTACTTCACTTAATATCATTTGTTCTAAGTCTTTCCATTTCCTAACAAATGGGGCGATGTCATTCTTTCTGACAGGAGCATAGAATTCCATTGTGTACAAATACCACAACTTGTTGATCCCCTCATCAACTGAGGGACATCTGGGTTGGTTCAATATCTTTGCTATGGTGAATAGTGCTGCAATGAACATCGTTGTGCTAGTGGGTTTAATATGCCCTTGTTTCTGGATTGTTGGGTAAATGCCAAGTAGTGGAATTGCTGGGTCATAGGGGAGTTCTATGTTTAGCCTTTTGAGGCACTGCCACACTGCTTTCCATAGTGGTTGAATGAGTTTGCACTCCCACCAACAGTGTAGTAGTGATCCCTCCTGGCCACATCCCCTCCAGCATCTGTTGTCATTCGTTTTCCTGATCCTGGCCATTCTAACTGGAGTGAGGTGGAATCTTAGAGTTCTTTTGATTTGCATTTCTTTTATGACCAGAGATGTGGAGTATTTCTTCATGTGTCTATAGGCCATTTTTGTTTCTTCTTCAGAGAAGACTCTCTTTATGTCTTTGGCCCATTTTTTAATGGGATGGGTGTTACTTTGGAGGTTAGTTTTGGAGTGATTCAATTTTTTGAGTTGTTGATATATTTTAGATATGAGGCCTTTGTCCGTTGTTTGGTTGGTGAAGATCTTCTCCCACTCTGTAGGCTTCCTGATTAGTTTACTAGCTATATCCGTTGCCATACAAAAGCTCTGCAGTTTACTGCAGTCCCACTTATCCAGCCTTCCTCTGATTTGTTGTGATTCTTGGTCCTTATTAAGAAAGTTTCGACCTGTGCCAAGGAGGCCTAGTGTATCTCCTATTCCTTCCTGTAAACTTTTCAGTGTGTCAGCTTTTACCTCCAGGTCTTTGATCCATTTGGAGTTCATTCTAGTGCAAGGTGACAAAGAAGGATCCAACTTTAGTTTTCTGCAGGTGCTTAACCAGTTCTGCCAGCACAACTTGTTGAAGAGGCTATCTTTCTTCCATTCTATTTTTTTGGCTCCCTTGTCAAAGATTAGGTGGCCATAGTTCTGTGGTTTAATATCTGGGTCCGCACTTCTATTCCATTGGACTTCAGGCCTGTTCTTGTGCCCGTACCAAGCTGTTTTGAGAATTATAGCTCTGTAATAGAGTCTAAAGTTTGGAATTGAAATTCCTCCAGCGCTGTTCTTTCTGCTAAGTAGTGTTTTTGCTATACGGGGTCTTTTATTATTCCATATGAAATTTTGAATTGCCTCTTCTATTTCTTTAAAGAATGACATTGGGATGTTCAGGGGTATTGCATTGAATTTGAAGATAGCCCTTGGCAAGATTGTCATTTTCACAATGTTGATTCTTCCAATCCAGGAGCATGGGAGGTTTTTCCATTTCCTTAGTTCTGCTTTAATTTCCTTTTTTAGGGTTTTAAAGTTTTCATCTAAACGGTCCTTTACATTCTTAGTTAAGCTAATTCCTAGGTACTTTATTTTCTTTGAGGCTATTGTGAAAGGAGTTTCTTTCCGGATTGTTGCCTCGTTCCTTTCACGGTTGGTGTAAAGGAAGGCAGTTGATTTGTGAGGGTTGATTTTAGGGCCTGCTACCCTTCCAAAGCTTTGAATCAGCTCAAGGAGCTTGGGAGTAGAGTCTATAGGATTCTTTAAATACAGAATCATGTCATCTGCAAAGAGGGATAGTTTTATTTCCTCTTTCCCTACTTGGATCCCCTTTATGCTTGCTTCATGCCTTATTGCACTGCCTAGGAAATTTAGTACTGCGTTAGAAAGGAGTGGAGAGAGTGGGCATCCTTGTCTCGTTCCTGATTTTAGAGGGAATGTCATTAGATTTTCACCATTAAGTATAATACTAGCAGTGGGTTTCTCCTACACAGCCTTTATTTCATTGAGAAATGTAGTCATCTTGCCTTATTGCACTGCCTAGGAATTCTAGTATTATGTTAAAAAGGAGTGGAGAGTGTGGGATCCTGAATGCTACCCCTTAGCACTTTTATGCAAAGCTTAGGCCTGTGGCATTTTAAGCACAATTCAACGCTCTGTTTTTTGCTGGTTAATTAGAGGTAAATATCTTATGGAATTTATTGCATGGCTAATTTCGAACTGGAATCCTCAGGTCTCAGCTTATCTTGAGTAGCTAGGATTACAGCACTTTTACAACCTGTATGCTCATACACATCGCTTCTGATCCAAACACTCATTGTTCAATTTAACTAACAAGATGTGAGGAAAGATGATTGACTGTAATTTACTAGATGGGCTTCTAGTGAGTATATATTTCCACTTCCACTCTGAAGCCAGGGAAATGTTTCTGGTACATGTTTCAACTATCTCCCAAAGAGGAAATTATGTGTGAGTACGTTTTCTAGTATTTCAGATAGGAAATGGACTTTGGTGTTTGGAACCTGTTGGGCAGAGTGTATCAGCTGGGCTGTGATAACAGAGATGATGTTTCAGACAGGAATATTTTCATCCCAGACAGACTTAATGCAGATTCTTGGATTTCAGGCCTTGAGTAGATAGAATTACAACTGTGAGCTTCCACCACCACCTGGTTCATTTTGGAAACCTTAATTGCTTCTCATTTCTTCCTTTCCTTTTTTGGAAGATTGATCTAAGCTGGCTGATTGTGCATCACAATGAAGTGATTGGCCTCAGGAATTGCAAATATTTGTTTCATCAGCACGGAATGAATGAAGTTGATCTAAACCCAATAGTATTTTCCTTCTGATAAATAGGGAACTTACTTATATCATTATTCCTTGCCTTTGCATTCCCAAAGCAAGCAACATGTTTCTTAAGAACTATACTTCATGTGAATATTATAATTAGAAGCTATCTTCTGCACACTTCAGAATAGTCCTTGCATTTATAAACTTATATTACAATATTAGGTAGAAGAATGGTGACTGTTAGTTTCATAACTACTACATATGTTTTACTCTTTAAGGCTCATTAACTCAAGAAGGGATTAAATACATTTAGATAATAGTAAAACATAGCTGCTGCTGATTTGATGTGTGTGCAGATGATACACAGATTTATTAGGATTACTCAAAAGTTTTCTTCAAATTTTCAGTAGTAGACTGCTATGCTAACTGGAAGGTGATAGTAATGATGCTGAAATTCTATGAATCAGTTATGAAGCAGAATTTCAGGGGAGAGTATTTGCTAGGGACTTAATTTCTAAGACGCATATCAAGAATATTGAACTATAACACCAAATGATGGAGGACTCAGTGTCACATTTTGTTTGTTTTATGCAAGTCCTGAGACTTGAACCCAGGGCCTGGGAACTGTCCTTAAATGTTTTTTTTTGCTTCAGGCTAGTGTTCTACCACTTGATCCACAGCTCCACTTCCAGATTTTTGGTAATGAACTGTAAATCAGAATATCATGCAATTTGTTTGGGCTGGATTCAAACCTGATTCTGTGTAGATAGGATTCCAAGTGTGAGCGCACAGAGCCTGGCTAGTATCATTCATCATTCAAGTCATGGGACTGCAATTCTGCACCTGGGTCTTGTCACTGAGCTTTTCAGCTCAAGACTACTGCCCTATCCCTTGAGCCATAGGGCCACTTCTGGGTTTCTGGTGGTTAATTGGAGATAAGAGTCACATGGACTTCAGTGCCCAGGCTGACTTTGAACTGCTATCCTTGGATCCGAGCCTCTTGAGTTGCTACATTTACAAGTGTGAGAAACCATACCCGGCTAAATTATTTTTTAAGTTAATTTTTTTGTTAAGTCAATATATAGTTGGCATACGGTTACATAAGTAATGAACACATTTCTTAAGAAAATTGTTATCCCCTCCCTCATTTTTCTCTGTTTTCCTACCCTCAGCCCCCTCTCCACCCAGATTGTTCAGTTCATTTCCGTTTAGTGTCTTCCAAGTATCACTGTTCAATTGGTTCACCCTTTTTCCTTTGTTTTTTTTTTTTACCATTTTATTATACCCTCACCATTCCCCAAATCACATAAACCTATGTGCAAGACACAGGGTACCCGAATTCAACACAGTGACTACAGAGAATAAAACTAAAGGGAAAAAGAAGAAAAGAGGTAAAAAGCAAAGAAAATGAAAGAACATCATACAGTACCTTACAAGCAACAACACTGAAAAAACAAAACATAAAACCTTGGGCTGAAAATGTAGCTTGCCTAGCATGTATGAAACCCTGGATTCCATTCCTCAGCACCACATAAACAAAAACTGGAAGTGCCACTGTGACTCAGCTGGTAGATTTCTAACGTTCAGCACACAGTGTCTCCAAGTGACAAAAATCTGTCACATTTAAGTCAGGCTTCAAAACTTTGCTAGGAACCAGTTACATGATTTGGAAGAAAGTCCAATTTTCAAAAAATCACTAGCCAGGCGCTGGAGGGTCATAATTGTCATTCTACTAGGCAGGGAGAAGGTGATTCAAAGCCTTTGCAAGCAAAAAAACGAAAACAAAAAAAACCTGTAAGATTCTTCTCTCCACTTATCCACCCAAAAAAATAGTGGAGTTGTGGCTAAAACTGGTACAGCATTAGCCTTGAGGAAAAAGAACTAAGAGACCTTGCCCAGGTCCAAAGTTCAAGCTCCCCACCAAGAAAGAAAAAAAAAGGAGTCCAGATACCTTAGTTTCAAAAGTATATCTGGATATCTTAGTAGATTTTTCTGATCTTTCCTCATTCATCTCATACAACCACATAATCTTGATCCTGATCTGACTAAGAGCCTGCATTGTGCTTAATAAAGTCATTCCACATATTCCAGTAGAATCTGGACAGCTAACAGCCACTTACCAATGCTTTATTCTACCCTTAGGCCAGTATGTCTTCATACCATCTACACAGTCAGCTATATCATATTTCCAGAAGTAGCATTGAGTGTAGAACACTCAGAACTAAAATAATTGCATAAAGATGTAATAAAACCCCTTGATTCAGTAAGAAAATTTCTGTACCACTTAGAGCAAGTACATTAGTGGTATTTACCTCTAGCCCCTTTTTTTAAAAAGTTTATTAACATTGAATTTTACATCATATTTCAAATGTCATGTTTAACCAACAAGTATTCAAGAAGGGAATCGCTATACAATCACTGGCACATAAATTTTAGAATATAGTAAAAATTAAGCTGAATCTTTGTATGTCATAGATACAGATTAATCTATAATAAAACACATGTCTATAGAGTCTATAGTCTATCCTAGATTTTTATGTCTATGTAGTTATGTTTATATCTCCAAAATTATGTCCAGAACTTTGGGTATCAACTATTCAATCATCGCTCTACTACTGTTTGAAACTAATATCCATATATTAAGGATACCATATACCTTTTGTTCCTTGGTCTTGACTTATCTCACTCAAAAGGATTCACTCTAATTTCATCCACTACCCCAAAAATGCCATTATTATTTTTTTCTCTGCAGATCTTCTTTTTATATATTTATTTGTATTGTAATTTATAGAAGGGTTACATTATATTCACCAGATAGAAGGTGCATTACTTCTCAAACTTTGATACCCCATGTAATGATATGGTCCCCATTTCCCTTCCCCTACCCCCACTCATGTTCATTTCCCCCCTTCCCTATCCAATTTCAAATAACCAATTAGGCACATATGAAATATATCAGAAAACAAGGTGAAATATTGTAACAATATGATATAACCAAGGGATAGCAAAAGAGATAAGAGATCACATAGTTCATTAAGGACAACAATCACTCATTATATGAGTTTTGTTTCTTCATCTTGGAGGTCCTTACATTTAGTGTCATACTATTTGTCACGATGTCTCTAGATTTTGTTCTATTGTAAATCTCTGGTAGCAGAGCCCAAGGTTTCTACTGAATTTGACAAATGAGGAAGACTCTTGGGCCTATGTTCCTTTGAGTTTGGCTTACTTCACTTAATATGATTTTTTTCCTTTTCATCCACTTCCCCGAGAATGCCATTATTTTATCTTGTCGGTTGGCTATGTATCATTCCATTGTGTGTGTGTGTGTGTGTGTGTGTGTGTGTGTGTGTGTGTGTGTATCACATTTTTTGTTGTAGGGCATCTGGTTGTTTCCATCATCCAGCCTCATTTTCTACAGATATTTTTATAGTCTCTTTTTTATTTTCAGGGTAATGTATAGAGGGGTTACGATTACATTTACAGGTAGTGGACTGCATTACTTCTCACACATGTATTCCACTCCACATGTTTTTGTCCCCAGTTCCCTCTCCCCTCCCCTTCCAAATCATCTTGTTCCCCCCTTCCCTTTCCTATTTGACATAAACAAATAAACATATATACAATATGACAGGGAAAAAATCAGATACAGTAACAATCTGACATTAACCAAACGGCAAAATAAGAGATGAGAAATAACATAGTAGATTAAGGACAAAAATCACACAAGATTAAGAGCAACGATGACACAAGATATAGCTCTTGTTCCCATATCCTACAGATCCTTTCATTTAGTCTCATCCTTTATGACCTTATATACCTAGGTTTTTGAGTTATTGTAATCCTCTGCTAGGAGAGTCCTAGATGTAAACTAATTATTACAAATGAGGGAAACCATTGAGCTTATGTTTCTTTGGGTCTGGCTTGCTTCACTTAATATGAATTTTTCCAAGTCATTCCATTTCCTTACAAATGGGGCGATGTCATTCCTTCTGATTGCAGCACAGCATTCCATTGTGTATAAGTACCACATCTTCTTGATTCAGTCATCTACTGAGTGGCATCTGGGTTGGTTTCATATCTTTGCTATGGTAAATAGTGCTGCAATGAGCATCATTGTGCTAGTGGCTTTAGTATGCCCTTTTTTCTGGACAATTGGGTAGATGCGAAGTAGTGGATTTGCTGGATCATAGGGGAGCTCTATGTTCAGTCTTTTGAGGAACCACCACACTGCTTTCCCTAGTGGTTGAACGAGTTTACACTCACACCAACAGTGTAGGTGTGATCCCCCTGGTCACTTCCCCACCAGTATCTCTTATTAGATTTTTTGATAATGGCCATTCTGACTGGAGTCAGGTGGAATCTCAAAGTTGTTTTGATTTTCATTTCCCTTATTGCTAGAGATATGGAGCATTTCTTCATGTGTCTAAAGCCCATTTTAATTTTTTCTTCAGAGAATACTCTTTTAAGTCTTTAGCCCACCTTTTAATAGGATGGTTGTTTCTTTGAAGATTTGTTTGGGGAGATTCATTTTTTTCAGCTATAGATATATTTTAGATAACTACATATATTTTTGTAGAAAAAAGAATGGAAGCCATCATGCTGGCTCACAACTTAATTTCAGCTAGTTAGGAGGCTCAGGGCTTAGGATCACAGGTCAAAGCCAACCAGGGCCCTACAGTGTGTGAGATCAAACTCTGTGAACATACAATGACTGTAAGAGGAATCTCACTGCCTGGGAATGTAGCCTAATGGTAGAGTGCTCACCTAGAATGCATGAAGACCTAGTTTCTATTCACCGGTACGACATACTCAGAAAAAAGCTAGAAGTGGCGCTGTGTCTCAAGAGGGCAGAGCACTCACCTTGGGCAAGCGAGTCCAATGAAAATGTCTAGGCCCTGAGTCCAAGCTCTAGGACTGGCAAAAAGAAATAAAAAGCAATCTTACATAAGTAACAAGGAATGTACCCTATATTTATTTATTTATTTATTTATTTATTTTGTTTAAACACTAAAATGTATTTATATGAGATGATTCATTCCACCTAAAAACAAAAAATTCATTTTAGTTTACTTTTCATACGTTTTTCATTGACAAAATTGTGGTATACATGTGTGTGAATATTTACATATGCATATATGTACATTATATATACATATATATACAGCTCTAGGCAATCAAAATATCTGGGTACTTATTCAGTGACAATAATAGAAATTTTAAGAGAAAATTATACATAACAAATTTACACTAGACTTACTCCATTTACTCATCCCTTTTTATTGTGTGCCAGTCCTGGGGTTTGAACTCAGACCCTGAGCATTGTCCTTGGGCTTTCTCAAGGCTTGTGCTATACCACTAGAGTGACAGAACCATTTTCTGCTTTTCTTTTTTTTTTGCAATTTTTTTATTGTAATTAGCAAAAGGGTTAAATGATATTTGCCAGATAGAAGGTGCATTAATTAACATACATTGATAGCCTTTTACATGTCTTGGTACCCATTTCCATCCCCCCTACACCCCCCACCCATCTTGATTTTCCCCCATTTCCTATCAGATTTCAAATATCCAAATACAAATAAATTCAATATATCAGATAACCAAGTGAGATACTATACCAATATGAGATAACCAAGGGACAGCAAAGGAGATGAGAGACAACATAGTACATTAAGGACAACAATCATTCATTACAGGCCTTTTGTTTCACTATCCAGGAGGTCCTTTCAATTAGTTTCACATTATATGTCCTTATGTATCAAGATTTTGCTCTATTGCAAGTCTCTGCTAGTAGAGCCCAAGGATTCTACTGATTATGACGAATGAGGGAAACCATTGAGCCTAAGTTCCTTTCAGTCTGGCATACTTCACTTAATATGATTTTTTCTAAGTCTTTCCATTTCCTAACAAATGGGGCGATGTCATTCTTTCTGACAGCAGCATAGAATTCCATTGTGTACAAATACCACAACTTGTTGATCCACTCATCAACTGAGGGACATCTAGGTTGGTCCCATATCTTTGCTATGGTGAATAGTGCTGCAATGAACATGGTTGTGCTAGTGGGTTTAGTATGTCATAGTTTCTGGGTGGTTGGGTAAATGCCAAGTAGTGGAATTGCTGGGTCATAGGGGAGGTCTATGTTTAGCCTTTTGAGGCACTGCCACACTGCTTTCCACAGTGGTTGAACGAGTTTGCACTCCAACCAACAGTGTAGTAGTGATCCCTCCTGGACACATCCCATCCAGCATCTGTTGTCATTCGTTTTCCTGATCCTGGCCATTCTAGCTGAGGCAATCCAAAATTTCATATGGAATAATAAAAGACCCCGTATAGCAAAAACACTTCTCTGCAGAAAGAACAGCGCTGGAGGAATTTCAATTCCAAACTTTAGACTCTATTACAGAGCTATAATTCTCAAAACAGCTTGGTACTGGCACAAGAACAGGCCTGAAGACCAATGGAATAGAACTGAGGACCCAGATATTAAACCACAGACCTATGGCCACCTAATCTTTCACAAGGGAGCCAAAAAAATAGAATGGAAGAAAGACAGCCTCTTCAACAAGTTGTGCTGGCAGAACTGGTTAAGCACAAGCAGAAAACTAAAGCTGGATCCTTCTTTGTCACATTGCAGTAGAATTAACTGCAAATGGACCAAAGACCTGGAGGTAAAAGCTGACACATTGAAAACTCTACAGGAAGGAATAGGAGATACACTAGGCCTCCTTGGCACAGGTCGAAACTTTCTTAGTAGGGACCAAGAATCACAACAAATCAGAGAAAGGCTGGATAAGTGGGACTGCATTAAACTGCAGAGCTTTTGTATGGCAAAGGACATAGCTAGTAAACTAATCAGGAAGCCTACAGAGTGGGAGAAGATCTTCACCAACCAAACAACGGACATAGGCCTCATATCTAAAATATATCAACAACTCAAAAAATTGAATCACTCCAAAACTAACCTCCAAAGTAACACCCATCCCATTAAAAAATGGGCCAAAGACTTAAAGAGAGTCTTCTCTGAAGAAGAAACAAAAATGGCCTATAGACACATGAAGAAATGCTCAACATCTCTGGTCATAAAAGAAATGCAAATCAAAACAACTCTAAGATTGTACCCTATATTTATGCAGACTGAAAAAGTCGTTGAGAAATTAGAAAATATGTATAAAGTGCATAATTTCTTTTGTGTGTTGTCACTAGGTCTTCAACTGAGTGCTTCAGCTCTACCCCTGACCTTTTCTGCTCAAGGCTAGCACTCTACCAATGCAGCCCCAAATCAACTATCTTCAACTGAGATATAAGCGATGAATATTTCAGGGTGCTTCATGAAAAACATTTTTATAAATTGAAACTTTCAACACAGTCTTATTTTAGTATGAATGTTGAGATGGGAAGAGACAGAAAAAGTGAAATATTTCCTGATCCCCATAGAGAAGAGACTCAGCAGAACCACTGTGGTCTGCAGGCTTCTTTGTTCGTTTTGTTTGCTTGTTTGATTTTTGTCAATTGTGGGGCTTGAAGTCTGGGCCTGGGCACTGTCCCTGAGCTCTTCAGCTCAAGGCTAGTGCTTTAATCTGTGAGCCACAGTGCCACTTCTGGTTTTTCCGGCAGTTAACTGGGTACTTTGGCTGGCTTTAAACTTTGATTCTCAGATCTTAGCCTCCTGAGTAGCTAAGATTATAGGTGTGAGGTACCATCACCAGGCTGCTGCTCTGATACTATGCAGGTTCTGGATCAAGAACTTCAAGTTCTTACTTCAATTTTTTCTTCTCTTGCCTGATTCTCTGCCATTTGAACGAAGCCCCAATTCCTGGTCTTTGTTGGTTAATGAGAGATATTATGATTTTCTAATATTCAGAGCAATGATTATAAAACCCAGCATTTTACTTACTTGAATAAATTAAGAGACAGGACCTAGTGAGATGGAAAACAAAATATTTTTTCAAGTTGCTATCCTGTTCTAATTCATAAGTCTGGCTATTTTTCTTACACACAAATATGTATTTTACCAGTTTCTACTCTATTTTTCCTTAGCTTAAAACCACCACTGCCATTTCATAGATTTTGTTGTTGTTGTTTGCGGTGCTTGAACTCTGTGCCTGGGCTGTTCCTCAGATCTTCAGTTCAATGCCAGTGCTCTACTACTTTTGATTTGGCCAGTCCTGGGCCTGAGCACTGTCCTTATATTTTCTCACGGCTAGGTCTCTACCACTTCAGCCTCAGCACCACTTCCAGCATTTTTCTATGGATGTGGTATTGAGGAATTGAACCCAGGTCTTCGTGCATGCTAGGCAAGCACTCTACCACTAGGCCAAACTCCCAGCATAAAATTATTCATCATTACTATTAGCTATCTTCTTTTTTTATTATTGATTCGTCATGGTGCTTGGACTTTGAGCCTGGAAACTGTCCCTGAGCTCTTCAGCTCAAGGCCATCGCTCTTCCTCTACAGCTCCACTTTTGGTTTCTGGTAGTTAATTGGTGATGTAAGTCTCACAAACATATGTGTCCAGGCTGGCTTTGGGCTTTGAACCAAGATCCTCCAATCTCAGCCTCCATAGTAGCTAGATTTACACGCTTCAGCCAGCAGTGCCTGACTGTTTGATGTCTCTGTATCTGTCTCTCTGTCTCTGTCTGACTCTGTCTGTCTGCCTGTCTGTCTGTCTCTCTCTCTCTGTCTCTCTTTCTGTCTCTCTGTCTCTCTCTCTGTCTCTCTCTCTCTCTGTCTCTCTCTATATATGTCTCTCTCTCTCTCTCTCTCTCTCTCTCTCTCTCTCTCTCTCTCTCTCTCTCTCTCTCTCTCTCTCTCTCGGTTTAATTGTGCACCTGGGCAGTGTCCCTGGGCTCTTCAGCTCAAGGCTACAACCTTAAACACCTTGAGCCACAGTGTCACTTCTGGTTTTTTGGTGCTTAAGTGGAAGTAACAGTTTCATGGACTTTAGTGTCTGGCCTGGCTTTAAACTGTGATCCTCAGAACCCAAACTTCTGAGATCATTTCCAGCTTTTTTTTTTGGTGTAAGTGGTACAGAGTAATTGAACACAGGGCTTTGTGTATACTAGGCAAGCAAACTACCACAAGTGTGCACTCCAGCCTTAGATAAGGGCTTTCTTTTTCTTTTTCTTTTTTTCACTCATAGGGCTTGAACTCTGGGCCTGGATGTTTACCTTAAGCTCTTCAGCTCAAGGCAAGGGCTCTACCACTTGAGGCACATTGTCATTTTGAATTTTCTGGATTATTTGGAAATAAGATTCTCACAGATTTTTATGCCTGGGCCGTCTTTGAACCTCGATCCTCCAGGGTAGCTAGGGTTACCAGGATGAGCCACAAGTCACGGGCATTAAATTATTATTTTTTGCATGTCCTATGGCTTCAACTCATGGCCAGAGCACTGTCCTAGGGCTTGCTCAAGGATAGCACTTTACTTCAGCCAGCCAACTCCCGGTCCAAGTAGGCCACTCTTGAAGCTACAATTACAGAGATCTGCCATAATACTGGCATGTCGTTATCTAAGTATATAATATTTCTTCTATTTTTGATGGCTTTTCCTTAGTGGACATATTTCCTACATATTTTATGGAAAACTTCCATCCCACTGGGGCCATAAGTTAAGCCTAGTGGAAGAGTTCTTGCCGAGCATGAATGAAGACCCAAGTTCAATTCCTCAGCACAACATAGATAAAAAAAGATAAAAGTGGTGCTGTGGCACATGTGATAGAACTTGCGACTTAAGAATAAAAAAAACACAATGCAGAGTACTAACCACTATACGATCATGCCCATGCATTCTGGAGTGCAGTGATGATTCTCTGTCTCCATCAGTCACCAGCTCCATTGGTGGGTTTTTCATCCGGAGTTCAGGATAAGCTCTTCCACGATGACCCAAACCTAAGAATGGAAATAGGTACAGGGTGGACAGAGTGGACTCTTCAAGTTGAAGTGTCACTCAACTTCCATGAGGATCTAATGGAGGAACCTGTAGAACTGGAGTTTGGACTGAACTCTCAGGAGGTGTAGGGTCTTTCTAATGAGTGCTTATTCCCGAGTCCTTTCAGAGGGCAGACATTACCTGGCTGACACCACCCATAAAGGGCATTTCTGTAGAAGTAAGGGCCAACCAATATCTAGACCACATGGGCTTCCTACTCACAGGCTCTGAGGCACCCACACCAGGACTTCTACTTTTTCTTGGTCTTACTGGTCGCACATTCCTCCAGCTGGTCAAAAAGTATGTCTTTAGAAGAGCACGTGCAAAGCCGGCATGTGGAGCCTCATATAGAGCTTGAGTTGTGTCAGGGTGTGGCAGTTCTTGAACTCGTAGAAATCACTGGGGTAGAAGTCCATTCACATCATATAGATGGAACACATGATGCTGTGGGCACATTCTGTACAAGGAAAGTGAGAGCCTTCTCTCTCCATCCTGAGCCTTCTTCCAAAGCCCCATTCTTGCAGGACTCTAATGCTGTGGCTGTCCTGCAGAGATGTGCACTTATGTGCTGGGAGGGGGGTAAGAGACACTCGAGAACAGGATGACTTTTACACCCCACTTCCAGAAGCTTCTGAGAGAGGCCTCTATGCATCTGTCCAAAGTAAACGCACCTTAAATTAACTAAGTAAATGCTCTAAATAAATCCATAAGTGAATGCTCCAAATAAAGAACTAAATGGTCATTGCTCTAATATTAGCCACCCAGCAGGCTGAGCTCTGAAGATCACAGTGGAAAGCCAGTCTAGTCAGTAAAAGTCTAAAGGCACTTGTCTTCAATTAGGCAGCAAAAAGCCAGAACTTGACCTATGACTCAAATGGTACAGTGCTAGATTTTGAACACCAAAGGGATGGCATTTAGACCTGGGTTCAGGTTCAAGTGGCAGCACTGGACCACACACCAAAATGTAAATGCTTTCAGGTTCTAACAGGCAAGCTATCACAATCCCTCCCTGATGGCTCAAAAGTGATTCAGCCCCCAGCTTTTCCTCTGACTCCAGTATTTCGCAGGCCTCCGCCATTAGTTCTGACACCTCATTTCTTACTGGGAAATGGGATATCCTAGGATGTCACCTAGGTGAGGCCTGCAGTTGGGAGCCACTTACTCATGCCTGAAATCCAACTTCTCAGTAAGCACACTGTTGAGACTCCAGTAGCTTGTGAGAGAAATGAAATGGCATGGTGTCCCAGTCATAATAAAGTAGTTTGTGCACTTGTATCATGCTTAGCTCCCCTGTGAACACCCCAGTGAACCAAACAGGCTCAGAGAGGAGCCAAGTATTCCAAGACTTGGCCAGGAGGGGTGAGCAAACCTGGGTTTGGAGGGGGAACACTCACTTTTTCAAGAGAATTTCCAGCAACTACTACATTGTCCTCCACTATTTGAAATTGTGCAGGAAGTTTCCCACATAAAAGAGATCACCTTTCTCATAGGCAGGGATCAGCTTTGTCAGCAGCATGTCCAACAGGCCTTCCTCCAATATCCATAGGTTACAAGGCTCACTCAGAGTCTGAGCTGACTTACCATCACACTATGTTGGCAAAACAGTGGATATTTCAAATGTAGAAATGGGACCACACTTCATACTGAGGAATTGGAATAGAGTAGATTGGAAATGACACACTCTAATCTCAGTATAGTCACTTGAAAGCACACAAGAAGGTTGTAGTGTGTGGGCAGGATGATGGGTTCAAATAGGTTTCCTCTCCATTTACCTCATCTGAGTTGCCCTGGAGTTTCCTGGCTTTCTTCCTAGAGAAATGCCTGATATACTGGAATTTTGGCTTGGCACTTATCCAGCATCTACTTCTTCAAGTGAGACATCCATATCTCTCATGCCTGAGATCCGAGCCTCCTGAACTTTGATAACAGCACAGCAACATCTTTCTGGTTCCTGAGCAACAGGCCAAGGGAGCTGGCTTCAGCTGGTTGTCACATACAGTGGCTTGGTAACCAGGGTTCCATATTCTCTTCCATTGTGAGGGAGGTAGGGTCACCTTTCAAGGCCCAATGACCAAAGCTCCTTGCTCACAGAAGACCTCCCCAAAGACATACTGGAGGCTGAATCTCCCTTCCCACCTCACATATGGATGTAGTAAACAGTACACCTTTTTGTTCAAATCCCAAGTCATTAACTAGGCGTAAGTGCTAGCCTGAGCTCAGGTTCAAGGAGCCTTTCTTAGGTAAGATCCAAACTTAACTGTCACTATTCCCCTTACCCTTCACAAGACATTTTGCTTCACAGTGCCTTCTCAGCTTGCATTTTGCCTCTTGCACATTTTTCTTTTGCTAGTCCTGGGACTTAAGCTCAGAGCCTGACCATTGTTCTTAGGCTTTCTTTAGGCTATAGCTGTCCCACCAAGCCACAGCACCACTTCCATCGTTTTCTATGTATATGGTACTGCAGAATCAAACCGGAGTCTTTTTGTGTGGTAGCCAAGCACTCTACAAATAGATGAAACACCCAGGCCATCTTGCACATATTTTTCACTTCAATCTACTAGGACGTTGTTAGGTTTCTGTATCCTAATCTATTTTTCTTCCTGATGAATATCTGTGCTGTCATCTTTAAAAATGCAAGTGGGAAAATCACAGAAGCATTGGTGACATAAAAAAAAGTCTTACAGACATAGATAAGTGTTCATTATTTGTAGGAGAAAGGATATTTTGATATGATGATGACTATTTGTAAATACTTTATCAGGGTTTAGAGTTTGGCCCAGTGGTAGAGTGCTTGCCTAGCATCCATGAAGATCTACGTTTGAGTCCTTAATATCAAACAGATATAAAAATCCATATGGCAATGTGGCTCAAGTGGCAGAGGGCTAGACTTGGGAAAAGCCAAGAGTAGTCCTCAGGCCCTGAGTTCAAGCCCCAGGAATGGCAGAAAAAAACAAAGGAAAAGAAAAGAAAAGAAATTTGCTTTTTACAAATTATTCACTCACAGCATTGGCCTCTGAAATCTTCGCTTCTGCATCTTGTGACTCATCCCTTTCCCTCAATGTAGACAATAAAAACAGATTTTATTACTTGCTATCCTGTTGTCCAATCTTTGGATATTAATTCAAAATACAATATTGCCTGAGATATTGTGTGTGTGCATGTGTGTGTGTATCTGCCAATGTGTGCATGCACACATGTGTACAGGGTTTAGGGCTTACTCATAGGGCCTGTGTGATAACCCTCAGCATCTTTTCCTCAAAGGTATTGGTCTTTCACTTCTAGCTTATTATAGCTAATTGGAGTTGAGAGATTCACTCAATTTCTTGCCCTGTGCATTGAAACCGAGTGCTGGGTTCTCATATTGTTAATTGTAGCTATAGAGAAGGCTGAGGTCAGTTAAGCACGAATAAATAAGGCAAAAGTGGAACTGTGGCTCAGTTCATCTTGTACCAGCCATGAGAAAATTAGTAATTGGCTGCACCTGGTCCCTGAGAGAAATCCTTAGCACTGGTTCAAAAAAGAAAGAAAATAATGAACAAAATTAAAACTTGCTGAGGAATCCATAAGAATAAACGTGCCTGTGAATAATCTTGTCATTTCAGATTCCCTCAAGAGCTTATGTCTCTCTATATTTTATCAAGTTTTTTTTAAAGATATT
Organism: Megascapheus bottae; assembly: GCF_031878675.1. Lineage (NCBI taxonomy): Eukaryota > Metazoa > Chordata > Mammalia > Rodentia > Geomyidae > Megascapheus > Megascapheus bottae. The sequence goes on from NW_028327279.1 coordinate 62,179, forward strand.
TACATATTTTCTATCTTTCTTGAACAGAGATAGCCATCCACAAAACACAAACACAAACTCTCACACAGTATACCACCCACCCATAAGTGTCTGGCTATGTATATATGTATAGTCATATGTATTGATCTGTCTTTCTATACTAATATATAAATGCATAAACATATGTATTTAGACAAACAGGAAACATACATAGATAGGTCTCAGGCATTTCCAGATTTTGTGCAAGTCTTCTGAGTGCAACTTACCATTGTATTGTTTGTCAAGATAGAGTCCCTCTAACTTTTGGCCAGCTTCTTGTCCTTTGATACTTTTTTCTGCCAGTCCTGGGTTTTGAACGCTAGGCCTGGATGCTGTCACTGAGCTTGACCTTCTTGCATTCAGTAGTTTATTGCAGAGAAGAGTCTCATGGAGTTTGTGTCCTGGGCTGGCTTTGAATTGTGATCCTCAGATCTCAAACTGCTGAGTAGCTTGGATGACAGTCTTGAGCTAAAAGTACCTGGTTCCTTTGCCTCTGTCACCCTTTATTTTGGCCCCACCACAGCCATGGTATCTACCTTCCTATGTTCTCTCCACCTGCTCCCAGACAGGGGTCTGACAGATGCTTTCCACCACTTATTCATGTCCTCCTCTGTATTGGCTGACAGCTAAGACATGCACTCACTTGTCTGGATGCCAAACACAAAGCCATGTGATTGTTTCTCAGTCTGGAACATCCTATCAGATTTATAGCACCACAGAGAGTCAGGTTGATGCTCCTCCAGGGCTTCTTAAATTGTTCTCATATTAATCCACAACACGTTTGTCATCACTTGTCCAGCTAATTCATGGCCTAAACCAGCATTCCCTACAAACTTAGATCCCAATACCATGAGGACACTCAAGGGTGCATTAGGAGTGTGACCTGCAGGTGGATGTGAGCCTGTCTAACTTGGAGGGGATTTCTCCACCACAGGATATGGAATACAAATTTAGAATCTGCTTTCATGAGGTGACAATCTCTGGCAGATGTTCTTATCAAATGTGGCACTGCCTACTTCCAGCTTAAAACATGGGTTGATGACCCAGCATAACAGAGAATGTATTCACCCAGGCCCAACACATAGGCTGGGACCCTGAACTTTCAGGTAGCATTTGGCTTTGAAGGTCATGAGATCTTAGTCTACAAATGATGAGCCCCCTCCCGTGAGGCATACCAAACGGAGCCAAAGTGCAACCCAGTTAAGCACCAGATCAAGCTTCCCTTCTTCAGTAGGGTATGGTTTGAAAACTGTGCATAGCTTCTGTTTGAAGCCAGTCCAGAAAGAAAAGTCCATGAAACTCTCATTTCCAGTTAACTGCCAAGCAAAAGCCAAAGATAGAGATGAAGCTCAAGAGAGGTAGAGAGCCATCTGAAAAGAAAAGGTTACACCCTGCATCATCCTCATTATCTGATCTTGAAAACATCTCTGCGTGCATCCCAGCATGCAGCCAGCATCTGGGGGTGACAGTGACCCCTGCGCCCATTGGCAATCTGCACTGTCTCTGACATCTGTAATGTGAACCTCATTCTATTGGGTTTGTGAAGCGGTGTCACCCCTGCAGAAGGAACCAACTGTGCCCTAAATCCCACTGTCCCCTGGGGCCCCTAGCATTCCCCCATCTGCACCCCTCCTGTGGCTTCTGATCCTAGGGAGCCCTCCTGCCCTGTCCAACACTCACATGAAGTGCATATTTCTTCTCCTGGGGCAACTTCTCCACAGAGAGTACATGACATGCCCACTCTCCAGGCACCGGGAGATCCTGCCAAAGTAGCAAATCAGTGATAAGGACATAAAGTGATGAATAGAATTTTAGATCCTGATGGTAGACAGTCTGCAAAATCCAAGGGAGAATGGAATTGGAGGGGACCAGGGATCAGGATGAGGGCATGGAGCTTCCCTGCCAAGGGGGTGGGGGAAGTCACAGGCCGGGGGATGCACAGGATGATCCATGGGTCCTGTGCAGCTACTGGGTCACCCCCTTCTGCATCTCAGCCTTTGGCTTTGAGCTCTGTGATCGTCAAGATGTGCACAGACTGTACTCTGGCTGGCAGAAGAAAGGACCCTGGGAAGACAATTGTAGACCCTTTGTGAGTGTAGGAAGGGGTAGGCTGGACATCCAGTCCAAGAGGAGCTAAAACTGGAGTCGAGGGGTGTGCAAGGAGTGGGTGTGAGGGTTGTGGGCAGTCACAGTCATGGCAGAGGTGGCTCTGTCTGTGGGGTGAGTGCCTCCCTGCAGGCACAGCACTGGAGATATCAGATATCCACATGAAAAGGAAAAGCTGGAAATGGCACTGTGGGTCAAATGGTAGAGCATCAACCTTGAGCAAAAGAGCTCAGGGACAGTACCCAGGACCTGAGTTCAAGCCTCATGACTGTAAAAGAAAAAGAACCAGGACTATGAGAGGGAACCTTGTACTCTCTTGGTCTAATCAGATACAAGAAGAGGCCGGGATATTCTGTGGAAAAACACAGAGAACATCTTCCCCCAGATCATCCTGACCTGCATGCAGGGACAGCCATGTAACTAGGGCTACGGTGAGATCATCTTCACCCCTGTGCTGCCATCTGAATTGTTGGCCTCTGTCCTGGCATGGGGTGTCCTGATGGCTGAGCAGCTGCCCAAACCCTAGATGGAGAGCAGCCACTGACTGTGGTAGCTAAGGAGAGATCTGTTCCATAGCTATCAGGCCACCCAGCATGGGAGCCATAACCACCCCTCACCCAGGTAGAGGCCAATGGTTCTCCAGGTGCTACTAACATTGCCCCACCCCTAGCTCTGGGTACACGTGACATTCCCTCCACAAGGAGCAGGACAACGTGAGGGATCAGGAAGCTGCCTATGGGCTTCAGATGATGGCCAGGCTGGCACTACAGATGGCCTCACTCTGTCACCACCTTCCCCTGCCTCCATCTTTTCTCCGTCATGCCTCTCTACCTCCCACCCATTAACCTTGGAAACCAATGAACTGGGCTCTCATCATTCCTCTCATCTCTTCACCCACCTTGCCATGCGTCCATCCCTCTGTCACTTCCACCCCACACACTTCCCACCACCAGCCACCCTGTAGCTTATGAGGATCCCAGAGGAAGCTCTTGGTGAAGGGCTTGTGACCACAAAACAGTTACTATCACCCCCTCCGGCCTGATCCACCACAGAATAAGAACAGCCAAGCAGGCACACACTGCAGCAGAGTTGCTCTGCTGCCACCCTGATTTCTTCATGGCCAGGACTTGGCTCTCCTCAGCCTCTCAGCTCAGTAACCAGAACATTGTGCTTTCACAGAGCCATGGCTTCCAGTCTCCATGGATACAATGACATCAAGGTGATGCCAACTTCCGCATCTCTATATACTTCTAACTATGGGATGGGAGCTGAGGTTCTCTTCTGTGACTCCATCCGCTAAGAGGCTCATGTAGATTTCTATCCTTTGCTCATCATGGTGACTCTTTGGTTAACAAGTCACTGCTGGGCTTCCAGTTCACCACATATAGAACCCATACTCCAACACTTTTCTTAGAAGGACTGATGACATTTAAATATTCTCTAGTTTTAAATTTCTAGTTCCTTCTCTCTTTCATTTATATATTTCCCTTCCTCACATACTTCCCTTTTTTTACCTTCCCTCTTTCATTCCTGGCCTTGAACTCAAGACCTGGAGCTTTTTCTTAGCTTTTCTTTGCTCAAAGTAGCACTCTAGCTCTTGAGCCACAGCTCTACTTCAATCTTTGCTCTTGCTCTATACTGGGAGTAAGAGTCTCATGCATTTTTCCCTTTGCTGGGTTGGTTTTAAACCACAATACTAAGATCAGGATCCTGAATATGCCTCGGATTACAGGTATTATCTAATCAAACAAATTCAGGATTTCTTTTTTAGACATAATTAGTTCTTTCAGGTGAGCCACCAGCCACTCATGCAAGAGCATTGCAGGATCCCAGCATTCATTTTGTCTCCAGTCTTATTCCATCCATCTCACAATGGCCATCTAAAGCACCCTGCTGCATGCCTGAAGTCGCAAGGAACGTTCTCAATGCCATGAGAAGCCCCCTTAAGCTCTGCCTCAGATATGCCCAGCCCCCTTCCCACTTCCACATGAGCATTTGTTTAGGAGAAATTTCCTGAGTACATCATTATCTTTTCCTCACCATTCAAATTTCATCTTTGGAGTCATTTCTCCCATACAAAGAGGAACATGATCTATGGTTTGATAGCAGCTCCAGCTTCATAGTCCCAGCCACCAACACCCCCCATTACCCTGCCAGACACCTGAATTCAAGAACAATGTTTTCACTACCCCTGACTCTTATCAAATGTTTTAACTTATACAGTGCATTAAAATAATTTTACTAAATGGATTAAACACATGTCATCAAGCTTCAGAATCTTTGCACCTGAACTTTTAGTGAATAACAGACACACCAGCATTTCTGTAGCCAACAGAAATCTTACCTTTGAGATTTCAGCATTCCTGGTATCCAAGTTTGGATGTGCTAACACTGCCCTTAATGGGGCACTTCAATCACACAATCCCACAACAATTAATGTCATTTGACATTATCTGGTAGGTGGTGCTAGGAAAAAGGCTGATGTGCCATCTCCATGCTTTCTTGCCCTATGCCATCTTCAAACCTGGAGCAAGTGGGGCTCCTCTCTCCATGACACCTTTTGTGTACTACCCCAGGAGGACCTTTACCTTGAGACAAAATTATGAAGACTATCTCTACCAGCAAAGATTCCAGGGAGATGTGCCTACATGGATAAAGCTAAAATCTCACTAAAGTGAGGTTGTTGGCAGTGCTGGAGCCTGAACTCAGGGCCTGGGCACTAAGCATTTGTACACAAGACTAGCCCTTTACCACTTGAGCCCAAACTCCATTCCCAGCTGTTTTTATTTTTGGTAGTAAGAATCTATCAGACTTTCCTGTTCTAGGTGACTTGGAACTTCCATACTCAGATCTCAGCCTCCTGACCAGCCTGGATTAAAAGTGTGGATCAGCCTTGCCCCACACCTGAGGACTTCTGCCAGCACATTTTTTCCCAAAAATTGGAAGAGGAAGATGAGGGAGGGTTGGGCTCATCTTGCCCTGCATATGAAGGACAGCATCAGCGCCTGAACTTCATTCCCTGTTGTAGGCTGCTGGAGGAAAAGGAAGCAAATAGGCACAGGCTGGCAGCAGATGCCACAGAACAACTTGTGACCAAGACTCCCAGAGCAGACCTCAGAATCGATGACAGAGTTGGATCTACCCAGTAACAGAGGCAGAGGTGATACCTGAAACTGCGCGTTTGAGCCTTTGCTGCTACTAAACAGGGCCACCTATGTCTCAATGAGAAAGGTGAGATTTTGGTGGAGAAGGTGAGACTAAACATTATGTATCGTGCAAGAAGACAGACTATAAGGGGTCTTTTATTATTCCAAGTGAAATTGTGGATTTCCTCTTCTGTTTGTTTAATGAATGACATTGGGATATTGATGAATATTGCACTGAATTTGTAGATAGTCCTTATCAAGTTTGCCATTTTTACAATATTACTTCTTCCAAAGCAGGAGCATAGGTTTTTGCATTTCCTCAGTTCTGCGTTAATTTCCTTCTCCAGGGTTTATAGTTCCATCAAAAAGGTGCTTTACATTCTAAGTTAATTCCTAGGTATTTTATTTTCTTTGATAGCAAAATGAGTTGCTATCCTGATTCTTGCCTCATTCCTCTCATTTGTTGGCATATAGGAAGGCAGTTGACATTGAGGGTTAATTTTATACCCTGCTACCTTACCAAAGTTTTATATCAGCTCAAGCAGCTTCGGAGTAGAGTCTATAGGGTTCTTTAAATACAGAATCGTGTCATCTGTAAGGAGAGAAAGTTTCAATTCCTCTTTCCATTTTAATCCTCACTCCAGTTAGAATGGCCAAGATCCAGAAATCTAATAACGTATGGTGGAGGGGATGTGGCCCGGAGGGATCACTATTACACTGCTGGTGGGATTGCAAACTCGTTCAACCACTATGGAAAGCACTATGGCAGTATCCCAAAAAGACTAAACATAGAGCTCCCCTGTGACCAGCAATTTCACTACTTGCCAATCGTCCAGATAGGACATACTAAATTCACTAGAACAATACCATTTATCACAGCACAATTTACTATAGCAAAGGTATGGAACCAACCCAGATGCCCGTCAGTTGATGAGTAGATCAAATATGGTATTTTTACACAATGGAATTCTGTGCTTCTGTCAGAAAGAATGACATAGACGAATTTGTAAGGAAATAGAAAGACTGTAAAGTTTAGAAATTAGTTTCTGTCTCCTTCTCTCTCTCCTTCTCTATCTCTGTAAAATTTAGAAGTTCCTGTTTCTCTCTCTTTCTCTCTCTTCTCTCTCTCTCTCTCTCTCTCTCTCTCTCTCTCTCTCTCTCTCTCTCTCTCTCTCTCTCTCTCTCTCCAATCCTTAGGCTTGAACTCAGGGCCTGAGCTACTTTTGCTCAAGGTTAGCACTCTACCATTTGAACCACAGTGCTGCTTCTGACTTGCTCTTTTCACGTAGTATTGAGGAATCTAACCCAGGCCTTCATCCTTGATAGGTTAGCACTCTACCACTAAGCCACACAGGCAGATTTTAGAGGTTTCTTACAAAGGTTTTCCTACATGCTATTATTTCTTCTGTGAGTGCTCTTAATGCTTGCTGAAGGTTGACTTTGTTTAGAAGACTTACCCTAATGCTCCCATATACAGAGATTCTATATATAGCTAAATGTTTTTCATTACTCAGAATTTCTCTATTGTGTATGTTCTGAAATGTACTGAAGACTGACTTCTGATTAAAAGTCTTTGCACATTTGTTCTATTCATTAGTTTTCTTTTCTTCTATGGGAATCAGGTTTGTGATGAACACAGAAGTATGCCTTCCAGGTCAAACACTTTCCACATTTGTAATATTCATAAGGTTTTTCTCTCCTATGTGCATTTTATACTTAGTCATGCGTTCATGATGGATTTTTCATATTCTTATATTCATACGATTTTTATCCTGTGTTTGCGTGGTATCATGCAAAGTCAACTAGAGTTCTTCCAAAAAATTTCCCTTTCATTTTATTCATCGGATTCTATCCTGTGGGTGTTTAGTGATAAATCTTGACTTGTGCCTTGTGGGGAAAAGACTGAACATTTGCTACATTCATTAAGGGTTTTATCTTGTGTTGGTTCTGTGACACAAGCTGAGTTTTCTTCCACAGACTAAAAAGTCTTTCCTATTTATTACACTGCTAAGGCTTCTCATATGTGTGAACTCTCTTACGCTTCCTGAAGGGTGAATAGTGCACGAAAGACTTTCAACTTTGGTTATATTCCTAAGGTTTCTAATATGTGTGAATTCTGTTATGCCTCCTGTAATGTGACTTCCATCTGAAGGTCTTACCACATTTGATGCACTCGTACAGTTTCTCTCCTGTGTGTGTTCTCTGATGCAATTTGAGGGAAGACTTCCATTTGAAAGACATTCCACATCGGTTTCATTCATAAGGTTTTTCTTCTGTTTGAATTGTCTTATGCATGTTGAGGTTTGGCTTCTGTGTGAAGGACTTTCCACATATGTTACACTCATAAGGTGTTTCTCCTGAGTATATTCTCTGATGAACATGGAGATTTACCTTCCATTTGAAAGACTTTCCGCATTCACTACATGCATAAGTTTTCTCTCCTGTGTGTGTTCTATTATGCCCATCAAGATATGACTTCCACTTGAAGGTCTTTCCACATTTGTTGCACACATAAGGTTTCTCTCCTGTGTGTGTTCTTTGATGCAATTTGAGGGAAGATTTCTGTCTGAAAGACTTTACACATTGGTTACATTCATAAGGTTTCACTCCTGTGTGTATTCTCTGATGAACACGAAGTTTTCCCTTCCCTTGGAAAGACTTTCCACATTCATTACACTTATAAGATTTCTCTCCTGTGTGTGTTATTTGAAGAACTCAAAGGTGTATCTTCTGGGTGAAAGACTTTTCACATTTGTTACATTCATAAGGTTTCTCTTCTGTGTGTCTTTTCTGGTGCAACTTGAGGTATGATTTCAGTCTAAAAGTCTTCCCACATTTATCTCATTCATAAGATTTCTCTTCTGTGTGAGATCTCTGATGTGTGCTGAGAGCTGAATTCTGGGCAGAAATAGTATTACGTTCCTCATATTCATAAGGTTTGTCTTCTCTTGGAGATCGAGGTTGGAGCGTCAGGTCTGACTTCTCAGAAATTAAATTTCACACTTGATGTACGCATCACATATCTCAGGATATTTGCTCTGAGGTATTGTAAGGCGTATTTCATTACTGAAAGATTTCTCACATTCACTACATGTATGAGGAGTCTCTCCTGTGTACATTTTCGGATGTGTAGTGATGGTCGGTGTTAAGTACAATATTTTTCATCACACAGTACATTTAGCAGTTTTCCTCCCTCCCTGAAGAATTTCTTGGGAAGGGAAAACAGAATTATGATACTGCAGATCTTTTGGACTGTCAAAATCATGAATAAAATGCTCTGAATATCCGATGGATTTTTTAAGAACAGGAGACATACGAGATCTATATGCAGCATGCATCTCATCAGGCTTAGGAGACAGAAGCATGTTCTGACACTTAATGAACTCCTCAGTCCTCACCCCTAAGTTGTTATCGTTATTACTAATCAGCTCTGGATTATGTGTAGAGCTCAAATTTAAAGTTGTTGCTAATCTCACGTTTTCCTCCACTTCGATACTACTTGCAACTGCTACTTCACAAAGACATTCACGTGGACTTTCCTTGCAGGTCTTGAACACATTTTCCATTACCTGGACATCTAAAATGAGTCATAGAAAAAATGACACAAACATACATGAGATACAAATATTCCTTACTGTAAAGGTAATGACTTTACTTTCCCATCCTAAGTGTTAGATATTTTAAAATATAAAAGTGGAAATTGATTTGTGAGAAATATATGCTTTTCTCCCTAACATATTAAGAAAATGATATTTTACAATGACCAAGAATGTTTTTCTGTGTTTTATTCTCTTTTTATATCACAGGAAATATTTATTGAAATTACCCAACTATGTATTGCTACAGTTTTAAGCTGAGTACTACCTATAATATACCTGCAGGTGTATTTTTTCAAATACTGTTTTGTTTATACATCGAGGAATAGCTGCCTTTCTCTTATTTTTGAGAAATAATCTAAATATTGTGCTGTTTTGCATCTTTTTAAAACTTTCTTTTCTTTTCTTTTCTATTTTTTTGTAGTTCATAGGCCTCGGCCCTGTTCCTGAACACTTCAGCAGAAGACTATAACCCCTATCCTTGAGCTACAGCCCCACTTCCTGTTTTCTAGAGTTAACTACAGATAAGAGTCTCAGGTCCTGAGTAGCAGATAGGATTACCTTACCCAGTTTCAATGCTGTTTGCTTTTTAACCATTAAGTGAGGAACACGAATTTTTTCGAGATTCAGCGGCCACAAGTTGGGTTTATATGTCTGTTTGCCTTTGATCCAAGCAAGAACGATTCTTGAGAGTAAGGACTTACACCTATATCCCTTCAGTTACAACTTCTCACTAAAGTCTCAATTTAGGTATTTGTGGGAATTTTGAAATTTGTTTCTTTCCATTTGAAGTCTTATAAAAATTCCTTTTCTAACACTCCTGTCCCTCAGAACCATGGAAGACCAGAAAATCTCCAGCTCATTGTCTAGTTAATTTTCTTATGTTGATTGAAACTTTGCTATTGTTTTTTTCCTTCCATTCCTGGGTTTGAACTTAGGACCTAACTACTGTCCTTGGGTTTTCTCAAGACTAGAACCCTACCAATGAAGTCATTACTTCTGGCTTTTTCTATGTATGTGGTAATAAGGGATCAAACCTGTGTCTTTGTGCATGCTAGGCAAGCACTCTATCACTAGGCTCAATTTCTAGTGGAAAGGTCTGGTTCTGAATACCAGTCTCTTCCTACCAGCAAAAAGATATTATCCTTATCAGAGAATAATGCCCTGACTTATTCCTTGTTTGCCTAATCATTTATAGTCTTAGGTTTAAAGAAATGAATTATCATTCTTTCTTTCTTTCTTTCTTTCTTTCTTTCTTTCTTTCTTTCTTTCTTTCTTTCTTCCTTTCCTTCCTTCCCTCTTTCTTCTTTCTTTCTTTCTTTCTTCCTTTCTTTCTTTCTTTCTTTCTTCCTTTCTTTCTTGTTTTGCAGTCATGGGACTTGAATTCTAGACCTGGCTGTTCTTCCTGAGCTCTTCAGCTAGAGGCTACTGCCCTATGTCTTTAGCCTCAACCCCACTTCTCATTTTCTATTGGTTCATTGGAGAGAAGAGTCTAAGGTGTTTTTGTGATAGGTCAGTCTTTGAACCTTGATCCTCAGATCTCAGCCTCCTAAGTAGCTAGGATTACAGGCATGAGCCACGGGCTCATGGCTTTCTCATTTTATTTTGTTTCACAGTGATTTCTACAGAGAAATCTAACTTTAACTCTACTGCCACATAGAATTCATTATATCACCTTATGATTCTTGGTGCCGGGGTTTGGGCTAGCATGCACAAAGACCTGGTTCAATTCCTTGGTACTACATACAAAGAAAAAGCCAGAAGTGGTGCTATGACTCAAGAAGTAGAGAGCTAGCCTTGTGAAAACCCAAGGATCATGCTCAGGCCCTGAGACCAAGCATAGGATTGGGAAAAGAAAATGATTCTTGATTCATTCACAAAGAATTCCATAGGTTCCACACAGAAATTAGGGTAACTAAGAATATTATTGCTCAGTACATCACAACATGAACTTACCAATGGGGCTCAGGCTCCAACATCAATATGAAGATGCATTCACTCACCTATGATATTCTTGTCAGAGGAATTTCCTATCCAGAGTTCTGCACAGTGCTCTAGCTTGTCAATTAATACAGGTTTGGGAACACAGGGCCCTGTAAATTAGAAACAGTAGAGAATTATTGCTTATGCTGTGTCATCATTGCTTTAAGTTCGCAGACATCCTACTCACAAGTTATCTATTAAATCTTTTTTCTCATTTCTCACTGGCTCCATGGTTGACTTTTCCCCAGCTCTGGATTCATTTTGTATGGCATAAACTTAGCTGTCTAGCTCAAGACTAGAAAAATACCAGTTTGAGTCCCAGCTCCACTTATATGCATAGGTCTTCATGCATGCTAGGCAAGCACTTAACCACAAGGTCAAACTCTTGACACTCCACTAACATTTTTGAGTGGTTACTTGGAGTTATAGAGTTTCATGGCAATTTTTATGCCATTGCTGGCTTCAAATTAGAATTCTTAGATTTATTCCTCATGAATATTTTAAGATTACAGGCATGAAACATTGCACCTAGTGCCAGGTTTCCATTATAAACTCACTGTTACGTGATTTGTAGATCCTATTTCCAATAATGATATATATTCTATTCTGGATTGTTTATCCACTTACAATTACTGTGTAAGTTTGGAATGTCGTCTCCATTAGAGAAATCATAATTTAGAACTGTTGTCCAAGTATCCTGAAGGAATCCTGAAGAATGAGTACAAAATTACCTTAGGTTTTCTTTAGAAAGTAATGATATTTCTCAGGGCCTGGATTCTTTCATTTAAATAGTATTGAGAGTTTGATAAACATTCACGTATCTGCAAAATAACAAGGCACTTGGCCTTGCAAGTGATTTGACTTTTGCTCACCTAAGGACACCAGGTTTCTGTAGGTCTCCAGCATTACATCTCTGTACAGGGTCCTCTGAGCATTGTCCAGATTCTGCCACTCCTCCCAGCTGAAATCCACAGCTACATCATCAAATGACACCAGCTTCTGGAATGGCACATTTTCAACAAGTAATTAACACCGAGTTATAAACACACCATGTCTGGAATTTTATTCTTTTTTTGTTGGAATTTTATTCCTTTACTTAAATGTTTAGACTTACATGAAATATTGACCTGAAAAGCTTAGGGATGGTGCCTAGGCCCAGAGTTCAAGTCCCAAGACCCACAAAAAAATAAAAAGGCAAGCCAAGTTTTGGTGGCTCACGCCTGTCATCCTAACTACTCAGGAGACTGAGATCTGAGGACCATGGTTCAAAGCCAGCCTGTCACAAAATTCCATGAGACTCCTTTCCAATTACCCACCATAAAATGTTTAATGGCTTGTGGCATATCATGGTAGAGCAATTGTGGTATCGACAAAAATAAGTCGGGGGAGTAGATTTAGGTTATAAATGGAATTATTCCATTGAAAAAGAACTACATTATATGATGACATAAGCTGGTACTGTGAGAATATTGCAAAATCTTAGGGTATCAAGTAATAATACTGTGAAGTACACCCAGAATGTTAATGTTCTATGTCTGGCATAATAGTCACTTGGGGAAGAAAGTTTTTTTTCTTTTTTTTGGCTGGGGGATTTGTAAGGCTTGAACTCTGGGCCTGGGCACTGTTCCTGAGCTCTTGAACTCAAGGCTATCACCCTACCTATGAAGCCACAGTGCCATTTCCCATATTGTAGTGGTTAACTGTAGATGAGAGTCTCATAGACTTTCTAATGCCCAGGCTGGCTTTGAACCAAATCTTTAGATATCAGCCTGATATCTGAGTAGCTAGGATTACAGGTAGAAGTCACTGCACCTGGCAAGAAATTTATTTCTTGCTGTTTTATACTACAAATTTACTGTATGTTTTACTTTTTCAAAAAGACTGAGGATGACCTTTGTTCTGTATATAATGGGAAGAGGGGTAGGGAGCTGTGAGCAGAAGAACTGAGGAGGAACACTCAGGGTAGGACAATAGCCTTAAACTAAAGATCTCACGGCCCAAGGTCCAAGCCCCATGACTTTCCCCACAACCCCACAAAAAAAGGGAAAAAAATTGGAGATTGGAGAGGATTTTCTAAAAAGAATATATAGAAATAGTAGTTCAAAATGTAGAAAGAAGTTCAATATTAACAGTCATGAGGAAAATTAAAATTACAATGAAATCATTACTTTAAATATGTTAATATAAATATAGTTTTAAACAAAAAGATCCATATACACACACACACACACACACACACACACACACACGCGCGCGCGCATACAAAAAAACAACTTTCAAAGTCTAACTATTACTGGGAAGGTAGTGAGAAGAAGTAGAACTTTGGAATAATTCTGTAAGGAATATAAAACAATCAAAAATTGTGTGGAGAGTGCTAAAAAAGTACTAAATACAGAATTACATAGAAATATGGTCCAACACTTCTATTTCTATATTTGTACCTAACGGAAGAGAAAGCAGAGACTAGAACAAATATGTGGAGAATCCATTCACAACTACTAATAATAATAAAAAGAGAGAAATATGCCAAACAATGCATTGAAAAGGAAGAACATTTTACTCTATTTTACAGATGAATCTTGATTACAGTAAACTAAATATACAGCAGTCATAAAGGAAGAGCTAGGGTATGTTTTCCCTTCCAGAGCTTCCAAGGATCAACAAACCCTTAGAGTCAAAAAGCACGATGGTTCCAGAGAAGGGAGTAGAGAGGAACAGGAGCCGAATGTTTAATGATTATACATGGAAGATGAAAATTGCTCTAGATGGGTAGAATGAAGAGAGAACTGTACCCTAAACAATGGTTATGTAGCCACACAGGATGGGACACACCTATACTCCCTGATCTTGGGAAACTCAAGAAGGATTTCTAGCCATCCTAGATGCATGGAAAGATCTATCATAAAAACTAATGTGGAGGGGCTGGGAGTTTGGCATAGTTGTAAAGTGCTTGTATGAAGACGAAGGTTCAATTCCGCAGTACCACATACACAGAAAAAACCAGAAGTAGTGCTGTGGCTCAAGTAGAAGATCACTAGGCTTGAGGAAAGCTGAAGGACAGTGCTCAGACCGAGTTCCAGCCAAAGGACTTGTTTAAAAAAAAAACCAGAAAGCTGAGCACGATGGGGTGGTGGCTCACTTCTATAATCCTAGCTACTCAGGAGGCTGAGATCTGAGGATCAAGGTTTAAAGCCATCCTGGCACTAAAAGACGTGAGACTCTTATCACCAATTTACTTTTAGAAAATGGGAAGTGGGGCTTAGCTCCAGGGTAAGGTGATAGCCTGGAGCTGAAGAGCTCATTGATAGTGTCCCTGGAAAAATTTGGATTCTGTGAATTTTATCAGGCATAAAAATGTCTTTTTTTTGCTGTTGAAATAACAAATTGTTTGGAAACATTTTAAAAGTTTTTACCTAGAAATGTACACTACAAATGAAATTAATAACAAAGAAAAAATATGCAAAAGATACAAATTATCACAATATGGGTATCCTGCTTCTGTATCTTTTCACTGACTCCTGTTCAAATGAGTCACATATTCTGAATCATTTCTCCCAGTCGATATATGCCACACATGTTAGCTTGTACTGAACTTCTTTTGAAATCAAAAGCAAATACTAAGCAAATGTGTGTTAGACTTTGTCAACAGTGATATTTCAAATATAAATCCCTACTCATTGCATTATTTAATATCAATGACGGAATCTAACTTACACTGGTAGAATCTTCAACGTTTTGAGAATCTTCAAAAGGGTGGGTAAATATTTAGGATCATTATGTCTTCCTGGAGGAAAGATCCCTTTAGTAGTATGTAGTAACCTTCTTTGTCTTTTGTTACTAATTTTAGTTTGAAGTCTATTGTATCTGATATGAGGATGGATGGCAACTCCAGCCTGTTTATGGGGGCAGTTAGCTTGATAGAGTTTATTCCAACCTCTCACTTTCAAAAGATGATTGTTTTTGGGTAAGATGTGTCTCTTGAAGGCAGCAGAACGATGGCTCTTGCTTTTTGATCCAACTAGACAGCCTATGCCGTTTAATTGGAGAGTTAAGTCCATTGATATTGAGAGTTAGGATTGAGAGATATTTATTAGTTCCTACCATTTTGAAAAGCTTTTAGTAGGGCCTGTGTCTTGACAGTTCTTGTGGTCCTTAGATGGGATGCTGTTTAGGTGCCATTTCTTTCCCTATATTGCATTTATTTTGGTTTTCTATGTATAGAGCATCTTTGAGAATTCTCTGTAGTGTTTGTTTTCTTTCGACATATTGTTGCAGCTTTTCCCTGGAATGGAATGTTTTTATTGTTCCCTCAGTTATGAATGAGAGCTAAGCTGGCTACACTATTCTTGGTTGGTAGTTATTTGATTTAAGGGCATGACATATATGCTTCCAGTCACTTCGTGCTTGCATGGTCTCTGCTGAGAAATCTGGGGTTATTCTGATTGGTTTGCCTTTATAGGTTACTGATCCCTTTTCCCTGGCTGCCTTTAGGATCTTTTCTTTCGTTTCTATTGATCCAGTTCGGATCACAATGTGGCGGTGGGATGTTCTTTTCTGGTCAGATCTGTTTGGGGTTCTAAAAGCTTCTCGTATCTGGATGGGCCTGCCCTTCTGGATATTTGGGAAATTCTCTGAGATGATTCCCTGAAGTATATTTCCAATACCATTGACCTCTTTCTCCACGCCCTCCTCAATACCAACTAGCCTTAAATTAGGCTTCCTAATTGTATCTTGAACCTCCTGAAGCGCTCTCTCAATTTTCCTAGATTTGGATTGACTCATTTTCTGTTCTTTCTCTATAATACCTAAATTATCTTCAGCTCCGGAAATTCTCTCCTCTGCATTTTCTAACCTGCTATCAAAGCTATCTACTTTATTTTTCATCTCCCTTGCTTCTAATTGCTCACTTTTCATGCCTTGCATCTCTTGTTTTAGATCATGTATGGATTTCTTTATCTCCTTGATTTCCTTTTGAGTGGTTAGCTCAGTAGCTTTATTTTCTTTGGACATTTGCTGGAGTTTGGTCACGTTTTTATTTGTGGATTCTATGAATTTATCCATCTTTCTTTGAAAAACCTTTGTTATGGCCTCCTTTACGGCTTCTTCTTTATCATTATCTCCTTGTTTCTGCTTTCCTCTTGTTCAGCTATGGCCTCCTCCATTATCTCTTTCTTTATATTTTCACATTTTCCATTAATGATGTTTATCAATTGCATTTGTGCAGCACTTGGAAGACTCTCCTCTAGGTGAGTCAGTGACTGTTCCATTGTCTGTTACATTGGGTGTGGGATGTTGTTTCTTGATTTGACATTTTCTTGAGTTTCTTGTTCTGCCCATTTGAAAATGGGAGCAAGATTACTACTAAATACGATTATAGTTTTTCAGATATAACCAACCTAGACCTCTGTAGCTGGCAGAAACTAGATGTTCACAAGTTTTGATTGGTATTATCACTCTTTCTTTTTGTGCACTTACAGACCAGTCTAATACAACCACTGATAAGTGATTTATACCCAAAACAATAAGCCTCTCAATCCAATTTCTATTGTCTTTAAGTCCCTCTGAGCCTAGAGAATCATTAACCACCTACACATACTATACTGCTCAACAGCCATCAAGTGTAGATCCGTGCAGTATAAGGGTTGAAAGACGAGCAGAGGTCCAGAGATAGAAAAAAAGAATGAGAGAGGTCAGGGGAGGTTCAAGAGGATTAACGGAGGAGTGTAAGAATATTGTAGTAATGAAGAAAAGGTATAGCATAAGGATAACAGACCTAAGTTGGTAAGTAGGTAGCATATTTGAGTACAAAGTTTGGAAAGTATTAGAATAAAACCTATGTGTTGCTGCACGACTAGCTCTTAGCCCAACCAGTGGCCACACAGTGCACCATGAGATGGATCTGTTTTTCTTGCCTACTTTGAGGGAAAGGGGTATTTCACAAGATGCAGAAACGAAGATTTCAGAAGCAAATGCTGTGAGTGAATTAGCTCGTAAAAAGCATTTTCATTTTCTTTTATCTTTCTGCCAGTCTTGGGGCTTGAATTCAGGGCCTGAGCACTGTCCTCGGGTTTTCTCAAGTCTAGCCCTCTGCCACTTGAGCCACAGTGCCACATCTAGATTTTCTATCTATGTGATACTGAGCAATCAAACCCAGATCTTCATGGATTCTAGGCAAGCACTCTACCACTATGCCAAACTCTCAACACTGACATAGAAATTATAAAGTCATCATCATCATGTCAAAATATCCTTTCTCCTACAAAGAATGAACCCTTATCTATGTGTGTAATGCTTTTTTTTAAATTTCACTAATTCTTCTGTGTTTTTCCCTCTTGCATTTTTTACACATGACAGCAAAGCTAATCATCAGGAAAAAATTGATTAGGATACAGAAACCTAATAATATCCTAGTAGATTGACGTCAAAAATATGTGCAAGATGCCCTGTGTGTTTGACCTAGTGGTAGATTTCTTGGCTACCACGCAAAAAGACTCAGGTTTGATTCCTCATTACCACATACATAGAAAACGCTGCAAGTGGTGCTGTGGCTCGGTGGGACAGCTAAAGCCTAAAGAAAGCCCAAGAACAATGTTCACACTCTGAGGTCAAGTCCCAAGAATAGCAAAAACAAAAAAAAATCTACCAGGGGCAAAATGCAGGCAGACAAGGCACTGTGAAGCAAATGTTTTGTAAAGGATGAGGGCAATATTGACCCTTAAGTTTGGATCTTACCGAAGAAAAGCTCCTTGAGCCTGAGACCAGATTGATAGTTGGGCCTAGTGGAAGACATTGGGAATGGACAAATAAGGTGTTGTGTTTACTACATCCACATGTATATTGTGAGATTGATGGAGAGATTCAGCCTCCAGTATGTCTTTGGTGAGGTCTTCTGTGAGCAAGGATCTTTGGTCATTGGGCCCTGAAAGGTGACCCTGCCTCCCTCACAATGGAACAGAATATGGAACGCTGGTAACCAAGCCACTGTAACTAACAACCAGCTTAAGCCAGCTCACTTGGCCTGTGGCTCAGGAGGAAAAAAGGTGTTGCTGTGATGTTGCCAAAGGTCAGGAAACTCGAGTCTCAGGCATGGAAGTTGTGGATGTCTTACTCGAAGATGTACATGCTAGATCTTTGCCAAGCCACAAATCCAGTATAACAGGCCTTTCTGTAAGAACAAGGCCAGGAAAATCCAGGGCAACCAGATGAGGTAAATTTCTAAGAAGAAATGTATTTGACCCCATCTTCCTCCCCACACACTACAACTTTTTTTTCATTTTTTTATTGTAATTAGTAAAAGGGTTACATGATATTTGCCAGATAGAAGGTGCATTAATTCACATGCATTGATACCCTTTCACATGTCTTGGTACCATTTCCCTCCAACCCCACACCCCGAACCCGTCTTGGTTTTCCCTACTTCCCTATCAAATTTCAAATATCCAAATACAAATAAATTCACTATATCAGATAACGAAGGGAGATACAATACCAATATGGGATAACCAAGGGACAGCAAAGGAGATGAGAGACATCATAGTACATTAAGGACAACGATCATTCATTATATGGCTTTTGTTTCAATATCCTGGAGGTCCTTTCAATTAGCTTCACATTATATGGCCTTATATATGGCCTTTTGCTCTATTGCAAATCTCTGCTAGTAGAGCCCAATGTTTCTACTGATTATGACGAATGAGGGAAACCACTGAGCCTAAGTTCCTTTGAGTCTGGCTTACTTCACTTAATATGATTTGTTCTAAGTCTTTTCATATCCTAACAAATGGGCGATGTCATTCTTTCTGACAGCAGCACAGAATTCCATTGTGTACAAATACCACAACTGGTTGATCCACTCATCAACTGAGGGACATCTGGGTTGGTTCCATATCTTTGCTATGGTGAAAAGCGCTGCAAAGAACATTGTTGTGCTAGTGGGTTTAGTATGCCCTTGTTTCTGGATTGTTGGGTAAATGCCAAGTAGTGGAATTCCTGGGTCATAGGGGAGTTCTATGTTTAGCGTTTTGAGGCACTGCCACACTGCTTTCCATAGTGGTTGAACGAGTTTGCACTCCCACCAACAGTGTAGTAGTGATCCCTCCTGGCCACATCCCCTCCAGCATCTGTTGTCATTCGTTTTCCTGATCCTGGCCATTCTAACTGGAGTGAGTTGGAATCTTAGAGTTCTTTTGATACGCAATTCTTTTATGACCAGAGATGTTGAGCATTTCTTCATGTGTCTATAGGCCATTTTTGTTTCTTCTTCAGAGAAGACTCTCTTTAAGTCTTTGGCCCATTTTTTTAATGTGATGTGTGTTACTTTGGAGGTTACTTTTGGAGTTTTTCAATTTTTTGAGTTGTTGATATATTTTAGATATGAGGCCTTTTCCGTTGTTTGGTTGGTGAAGATCTTCTCCCACTCTGTAGGCTTCCTGATTAGTTTACTAGCTATATCCATTGCCATACAAAATCTCTGCAGTTTAATGCAGTCCCACGTATCCAGCCTTTCTCTGATTTGTTGTGATTCTTGGTCCTTATTAAGCAAGTTTCGACCTGTGCCAAGGAGGCCTAGTGTATCTCCTATTCCTTCCTGTAAACTTTTCAGTGTGTCAGCTTTTACCTCCAGGTCTTTGATCCATTTGGAGTTAATTCTAGTGCTAGGTGACAAAGAAGGTTCCAACTTTAGTTTTCTGCTGGTGCTTAACCAGTTCTGCCAGCACAACTTGTTGAAGAGGCTATCTTTCTTCCATTTTATTTTTTTGCCTCCCTTGTCAAACATTAGGTGGTCATATGTCTATGGTTTAATATCTGGGTCCGCAGTTCTATTCCTTTGGACTTCAGGCCTGTTCTTGTGCCAGTACCAAGCTGTTTTGAGAATTATAGCTCTGTAATAGAGTCTAAAGTTTGGAATTGAAATTCCTCCAGCGCTGTTCTTTCTGCTAAGAAGTTTTTTTGCTATACGGGGTCTTTTATTATTCCATATGATATTTTGAATTGCCTCTTCTATTTCTTTAAAGAATGACATTGGGATGTTGATGGGTATTGCATTGAATTTGTAGATAGCCCTTGGCAAGATTGTCATTTTCACAATGTTGATTCTTCCAATCCAGGAGCATGGGAGGTTTTTCCATTTCCTTAGTTCTGCTTTAATTTCCTTTTTTAGGGTTTTAAAGTTTTCATCTAAACCGTCCTTTACATTCTTAGTTAAGCTAATTCCTAGTTACTTTATTTTCTTTGAGGCTATTGTGAAAGGAGTTTCTTTCCTGATTATTGCCTCGTTCCTCTCACTTTTGGCGTAAAGGAAGGCAGTTGATTTGTGAGGGTTGATTTTATGGCCTGCTACCCTTCCAAAGCTTTGAATCAGGTCAAGGAGCATGGGAGTAGAGTCTATATGATTCTTTAAATACAGAATCATGTCATCTGCAAAGAGGGATAGTTTTATTTCCTCTTTCCCTACTTGGATCCCCTTTATGCTTGCTTCTTGCCTTATTGCACTGCCTTGGAATTCTAGTACTATGTTAAAAAGGAGTGGAGAGAGTGGGCATCCTTGTCTCGTTCCTGATTTTAGAGGGAATGGATTTAGAGTTTCACCATTAAGTATAATACTAGCAGTGGGTTTCTCATACACAGCCTTTATTACATTGAGAAATGTTCCATGGATTCCTAGTTTCTCCACATCTTTTAACATAAAGGGGTTTTGGATCTTGTCAAATGCCTTTTCCGCATCTATTGAGACAATCATGTGATTTTTGTCCTTGCTCCTGTTGGTGTGTCGAATTATATTAATTGATTTGTGTATGTTGAACCAGCTTTGCCTCCCTGTGATGAATCCAGTTTGATCATAGTGTATAATTTTTTTGATGAGTTGTTGTAGACGGTTGGCCAGTATTTTGTTGAGAAGTTTTGCATCGATGTTCATCAAAGAAATGGCTCTATAGTTCTCTTTCTTTGATGAATCTCTGTCTGGTTTGGGATGAGGGATATACTGGCTTCACAGAATGAGTTTGGTAAACAACCTTCATTTTCAATTTCGTTGAAGAGCTTGAGGAATATTGGTGTGAGCTCTGCTTTGAAGACCTTATAGAATTCAGCTGTGAATCCGTCTCGCCCTGGACTCTTTTTAAGTGGAAGTTGTCTAATTTCCATTTCTATTTCAGAGCTTGAAATAGGCCTGTTGATTTGGGTTAGCTCTGATTGGTTCCGTGTGGGTATGTTAATATTGTCTAGGAATTCATCCATTTATTCTAGATTCTCAAAGTTGTTGGCGTGAAGGTTTGAGAAGTATTCCCTCATGATATTCTGGATCTTGGTAATTTCTGTCGTGATATTACCATTTTCATCTGCGATATTGTTTATTTCGATATGCTCTCTTCTTTTTTTTGTAAGATTTGCTAAGGGTTTGTCAATTTTGTTAATTCTTTCAAAGAACCAACTCCTTGTTTTGTTGATTCTTTCTATAATGTTTTTTATC
Source organism: Megascapheus bottae (assembly GCF_031878675.1). Classification (NCBI taxonomy): domain Eukaryota; kingdom Metazoa; phylum Chordata; class Mammalia; order Rodentia; family Geomyidae; genus Megascapheus; species Megascapheus bottae. Next base: position 83,496 of record NW_028327279.1, read on the forward strand.
CCAAATCATTTAATTCTGCTTTGATTTTAACAATTTGCTTTCTCCTAATGGGTTTAGGGTTGGTTTGTTGCTTTTTTTCCAAGAGGTTAAGGTGAGACATTAACTAGTTGGTTTGCCATTTTTCCAACTTGCTGTTGTAGGCACTCAGCGCTATAAATTTTCCTCTGAGTACTGCCTTTGTTGTGTCACTGAGGAGTTGATATTTGTGTGCTCCTTATTGTTCAATTTCATAAACAGTTGGATATCTGTTCTGATCTCTTCGATTGCCCATTGTTTTTGATTCAACAATGTGTTCTTCAGTCTCCATGAGTTACAGGGTTTTCGTTGGTGGAGATGTGTGTTCAGTTCCAATTTGATGCCTTTATGGTCTGAGAGTGTGCATGGAATAATTTCAGTGTTTCTGAATCTGTCCAGGTTTGTTTTATGGCCTAAGATGTGGTCTATTTTGGAAAATGTTCCATGTGCTGCTGAAAAAAACGTATATTGTGTTGTTACTGGGTGGAATATTCTGCAGATGTCTGTTAGATCTAGTTGGTCTATATAGTTGTTCAGTTCTAAGGTTTCTCTGTTGAGTTTTTGCCTTGTTGATCTGTTCCATAGGTGAGAGTGGTGTGTTAAACTCACCAACAATCACTGTATTTCAATCTATGTATGGTTTCAGTGTAAGTTAAGTTTGCTTGATAAAGTTTGGAGCTCCGGGATTGGGTGTGTAAATATTTAGGATCGTTATGTCTTCCTAGAGAAAAGATCCCTTTAGTAGTATGTAGTTACCTTCTTTGTCTTTTCTTACTAATTTTAGTTTGAAGTCTATTGTATCTGATATGAGGAGGCAACTCCAGCCTGTTTATGGGGGCAGTTAGCTTGTTAGAGTTTATTCCAACCTCTCACTTTCAAAAGATGATTGTTTTTGGGTAAGATGTGTCTCTTGAAGACAGCAGAGCGATGGCTCTTGCTTTTTGATCCAACTAGACAGCCTATGCCGTTTAATTGGAGGGTAAAGTCCATTGATATTGAGAGTTAGGATTGAGAGATATTTATTAGTTCCTACCATTTTTAAAAGCTTTTAGTAGGGCCTGTGTCTTGACAGTTCTTGTGGTCCTTAGATGGTATGCAGTTTAGGTGCCATTTCTTTCCCTATATTGCATTTATTTTGGTTTTCTATGTATAGAGCATCTTTGAGAATTCTCTGTAGTGTTGGTTTTGTTTCGACATATTGTTGCAGCTTTTCCCTGGAATTGAATGTTTTTATTGTTCCCTCAGGTACGAATGAGAGCTTAGCTGACTACAGTATTCTTGGTTGGTAGTTATTTGATTTAAGGGCATGACATATATGCTTCCAGTCACTTCGTGCTTGCATGGTCTCTGCTGAGAAATCTGCGGTTATTCTGATTGGTTTGCCTTTATAGGTTACTGATCCCTTTTCCCTGGCTGCCTTTAGGATCTTTTCTTTCATTTCTATTGATCCAGTTCGGATCACAATGTGGCGGTGGGTTGTTCTTTTCTGGTCAGGTCTGTTTTGGGTTCTAAAAGCTTTTTGTATCTGGATGGGCCTGCCCTTCTGGATATTTGGGAAATTCTCTGAGATGATTCCCTGAAGTATATTTCCAATACCATTGACCTCTTTCTCCACGCTCTCCTCAATACCAACTAGCCTTAAATTAGGCTACCTAATTGTATCTTGGACCTCCTGAAACGCTCTGTCATATTTCCTAGATTTGGATTGACTCATTTTCTGTTCTTTTTCTATAATAACTAAATTATCTTCAGCCCCGGAAATTCTCTCCTCTGCATTTTTTAACCTGCTATCAAAGCTATCTACTTTATTTTTCATCTCCCTTGCTTCTAATTGCTCATTTTTGATGCCTTGTATCTCTTGTTTTAGATCATGTATGGATTTCTTTATCTCCTTGATTTCCTTTTGAGTGTTTAGCTCAGTAGCTTTATTTTCTTTGGACATTTGCTGGAGTTTGCTCACGTTTTTATTTGTGGATTCTATGAATTTATCCATCTTTCTTTGAAAAACCTTTATTATGGCCTCCTTTATGGCTTCTTCTTTTTCACTTATCACCTTGTTTATGGTTTCCTCTTGTTCAGCTATGGCTTCCTCCATTATCTCTTTCTTTATATTTTCACATTTTCCATTAATGATGTTTATCAATTGCATTTGTGCAGCACTTGGAAGACTCTCCTCTAGGTTTGCCAGTGACTGTTCCATTGTCTGTTTACATTGAGTGGGGGATGTTGTTTCTTGATTTGACATTTTTCTTGAGTTTCTTGTTCTGCCCATTTGAAAATGGGAGCAAGATTACTACTAAATGCGATTATAGTTTTTCAGATATAACCAACCTAGACCTCTGTAGCTGGCAGACAGTAGATGTTCACAAGTTTGGATTGGTATTATCACTCTTTCTTTTTGTGCACTTACAGACCAGTCTAATACAACCACTGATATGAGATTTATACCCAAAACAATAAGCCTCTCAATCCAATCTCAATTGTCTTTAAGTCCCTCTGAGCCTAGAGAATAACTAACCACCTACATATACAATACTGCTCAACAGCCATCAAGTGTAGATCCGTGCAGTATAAGGGTTGAAAGACTAGCAGAGGTCCAGAGATAGAAAAAAAGAATGAGAGAGGTCAGGGGAGGTACAAGAGGATTAACGTAGGAGTGTAAGAATATTGTAGTAATGAAGAAAAGGTATAGCATAAGGATAACTGACCTAAGTTGGTAAGTAGGTAGCATATTTGAGTACAAAGTTTGGAAAGTATTAGAATAAAACTTATGTGTTGCTGCACGAATAGATCTTAGCCCAACCAGTGGCCTCACAGTGGACCATGGGATGGATCTGTTTTTCTTGTCTGCGTTGAGGGAAAGGGGTATTTCACAAGATGCAGAAGTGAAGATTTCAATAGCCAATGCTGTGAGTGAATTAGCTTGTAAAAAGCATTTTTATTTTCTTTTATCTTTCTGCCAGCCTTGGGGCTTGAATTCAGGGCCTGAGCACTGTCCTCGGGTTTTCTCAATTCTAGCCCTCTGCCACTTGAACCACAGTGCCACATCTAGATTTTCTATCTATGTGATACTGCGCAATCAAACCCAGATCTTCATGGATGCTAGGCAAGCACTCTACCACTATGCCAAACTCTCAACCCTGACATATTAATTATAAAGTCATCATCATCATATCAAAATATCCTTTCTCCTACAAAGAATGAACACTTATCTATGTGTGTAATGCTTTTTTTTAAATTTCCCTAGTTCTTCTGTGTTTTTCCCTCTTGCATTTTTTACACATGACAGCAAAGCTAATCATTAGGAAAATATTGATTAGGATACAGAAACCTAATAATATCCTAGTAGATTGACGTCAAAAATGTGTGCAAGATGCCCTGTGTGTTTGACCTAGTGGTAGATTTCTTGGCTACCACGCAAAAAGACTCAGGTTTGATTCCTCATTACCACATACATAGAAAACGCTGCAAGTGGTGCTGTGGCTCGGTGGGACAACTAAAGCCTAAAGAAAGCCCAAGAACAATGTTCACACTCTGAGGTCAAGTCCCAAGACTAGCGATAACAAAAAAAAAATTCGTCAAGGGGCAAAATGCAGGCAGAGAAGGCACTGTGAAGCAAAAGTTTTGTAAAGGATGAGGGCAATATTGACCCTTAAGTTTGAATCTTATCTAAGAAATGCTCTTTCAGCCTGAGACCAGACTGGTAGTTGGGCCTAGTGGAAGACATTGGGAATGGACAAATAAGGTGTGCTGTTTACTACATCCACATGTATTTTGTGAGATTGGAGGAGAGATTCAGCCTCCACTAAGTCTTTGGTGAGGTCTTCTGTGAGCAAGGATCCTTGGTCATTGGGCCCTGAAAGGTGACCCTGCCTCCCTCACAATGGAACAGAATATGGAACGCTGGTAACCAAGCCACTGTAACTAACAACCAGCTCAAGCCAGCTTACTTGGCCTGTGGCTCAGGAGGAAGAAAGATGTTGCTGTGCTGTTGCCAAGGTCAGGAAACTCGAGTCTCAGTCATGGAAGTTGTGGATGTATTACTCGAAGATGTACATGCTAGATCTTTGCCAAGCCACAAATCCAGTATAACAGGCCTTTCTCTAAGAAGAAGGACAGGAAAATCCAGGGCAACCAGATGAGGTATATTTCTAAGAAGAAATATATTTGACCCCATCTTCCTCCCCACACCCTACAACTTTCTTTTTTTCATTTTTTTTATTGTAATTAGTAAAAGGGTTACATGACATTTGCCAGGTAGAAGGTGCATTAATTCACATACATTGATACCCTTTCACATGTCCTGGTACCCATTTCCCTCCAAACCCACACCCCCCCCGTCTTGGTTTTCCCCCCTTCCCTATCAAATTTCAAATATCCAAATACAAATAAATTCAATATATCAGATAACAAAGTGAGATACTATACCAATATGGGATAACCAAGGGACAGCAAAGGAGATGAGAGACAACATAGTACATTAAGGACAACAATCATTCATTATGTGGCTTTTGTTTCAATATCCTGGAGGTCCTTTCAATTAGCTTCACATTATATGGCCTTATATATGGCCTTTTGCTCTATTGCAAATCTCTGCTAGTAGAGCCCAAGGTTTCTACTGATTATGACGAATGAGGGAAACCACTGAGCCTAAGTTCCTTTGAGTCTGGCTTACTTCACTTAATATGATTTGTTCTAAGTCTTTCCATATCCTAACAAATGGGGCGATGTCATTCTTTCTGGGTTGGTTCCATATCTTTGCTATTTTGAATAGCGCTGCAATGAACATTGTTGTGCTAGTGGGTTTAGTATGCCCTTGTTTCTGGATTGTTGGGTAAATGCCAAGTAGTGGAATTGCTGGGTCATAGGGGAGTTCTATGTTTAGCCTTTTGAGGCACTGCCACACTGCTTTCCATAGTGGTTGAACGAGTTTGCACTCCCACCAACAGTGTAGTAGTGATCCCTCCTGGCCACATCCCCTCCAGCATCTGTTGTCATTCGCTTTCCTGATCCTGGCCATTCTAACTGGAGTGAGTTGGAATCTTAGAGTTCTTTTGATAGGCAATTCTTTTATGACCAGAGATGTTGAGCATTTCTTCATGTGTCTATATGCCATTTTTGTTTCTTCTTCAGAGAAGAATCTCTTTAAGTCTTTGGCCCATTTTTTAATGGGATGGGTGTTACTTTGGAGGTTAGTTTTGGAGTGATTCAATTTTTTGAGTTGTTGATATATTTTAGATATGAGGCCTTTTCCGTTGTTTGGTTGGTGAAGATCTTCTCCCAATCTGTAGGCTTCTTGATTAGTTTACTAGCTATATCCGTTGCCATACAAAAGCTCTGCAGTTTAATGCAGTCCCACTTATCCAGCCTTTTTCTGATTTGTTGTGATTCTTGGTCCTTATTAAGAAAGTTTCGACCTGTGCCAAGGAGGCATATTGTATCTCCTATTCCTTCCTGTAAACTTTTCAGTGTGTCAATTTTACCTCCAGGTCTTTGATCCATTTGGAGTTAATTCTAGTGCAAGGTGACAAAGAAGGATCCAACTTTAGTTTTCTGCTGGTGCTTAACCAGTTCTGCCAGCACAACTTGTTGAAGAGGCTATCTTTCTTACATTCTATTTTTTTAGCTCCCTTGTCAAAGATTAGGTGGTCATATGTCTATGGTTTAATATCTGGGTCCGCAGTTCTATTCCTTTGGACTTCAGGCCTGTTCTTGTGCCAGTACCAAGCTGTTTTGAGAATTACAGCTCTGTAATAGAGTCTCAAGTTTGGAATTGAAATTCCTCCAGCGCTGTTCTTTCTGCTAAGAAATGTTTTTGCTTATGGGGTCTTTTTTTTATTCTATATGATATTTTGAATTGCCTCTTCTATTTCTTTAAAGAATGACATTGGGATGTTGATGGGTATTGCATTGAATTTGTAGATAGCCCTTGGCAAGATTTTCATTTTCACAATGTTGATTCTTCCAATCCAGGAGCATGGGAGGTTTTTCCATTTCCGTAGTTCTGCTTTAATTTCCTTTTTTAGGGTTTTAAAGTTTTCATCTAAACGGTCCTTTACACTCTTAGTTAAGCTAATTCCTAGGTACTTCATTTTCTTTGAGGCTATTGTGAAAGGAGTTTCTTTCCTGATTATTGCCTCGTTCCTCTCACTGTTGGCGTAAAGAAAGGCAGTTGATTTGTGAGGGTTGATTTTATGGCCTGCTACCCTTCCAAAGCTTTGAATCAGCTCACGGAGCTTGGGAGTAGAGTCTATAAGATTCTTTAAATACAGAATCATGTCATCTGCAAAGACGGATAGTTTTATTTCCTGTTTCCCTACTTGGATCCCCTTTATGCTTGCTTCTTGCCTTATTGCACTGCCTAGGAATTCTAGTACTATGTTAAAAAGGAGTGGAGAGAGTGGGATCCTGAATGCTACCCCTTAACCCTTTTATGCAAAGCTTAGGCCTGTGGCATTTTAAGCACAATGCAACGCCCTGTTTTTTGCTGGTTAATTAGAGGAAAAATCTTATGAAATTTATTTCATGGCTGATTTTGAACTGGAATCCTCAGGTCTCAGCTTATCTTGAGTAGCTAGGATTACAGTATTTTATAACCTGTATGCTCATACACATCGCTTCTGATCCAAATACTCATTGTTCAATTTAACCTACAAGATGTGAGGAAAGATGATTGACTGTAATTTACTAGATGGGCATCTAGTGAGAATAAATTTCCACTTCCACTCTGAAGCCAGGGAAATGTTTCTGGTACATGTTTCAACTATCTCCCAAAGAGGAAATAATGTGTGAGTACGTTTGATAGTATTTCAGATAGGAGATGGACTTTGGTGTTTGGAACCTGTTGGGCAGAGTGTATCAGCTGGGCTGTGATAACAGAGATGATGTTTCAGACAAGAATATTATCATCCCAGACAAACTTAATCCAGATCCTTGGATTTCAGGCCTTGAGTAGATAGAATTACAAGTGTGAGCTGCCACCACCAGCGTCACATTTTGTTCCTTTTATGCAAGTGCTGGGACTTGAACCCAGGGACTGGGAACTGTCCTTAAATGTTTTTTTTTACTTCAGGCTAGTGTTCTACCACTTGATCCACAGCTCCACTTCCAGATTTTTGGTAATGAACTGTAAATCAGAATATCATGCCATTTGTTTGGGCTGAATTCAAACCTGATTCTGTGTAGATAGGATTCCAAGTGTGAGCGCACAGAGCCTGGCTAGTATCATTCATCATTCAAGTCATGGGACTGCAATTCTGCACCTGGGTCTTGTCACTGAGCTTTTCAGCTCAAGACTACTGCCCTATTCCTTGAGCCATAGGGCCACTTCTGGGTTTCTGGTGGTTAATTGGAGATAAGAGTCACATGGACTTCAGTGCCCAGGCTGACTTTGAACTGCTATCGTTGGATCCCAGCCTCTTGAGTAGCTACATTTACAAGTGTGAGCCACCATACCCGGCTAAATTATTTTTAAGTTAATTTTTTTGTTAAGTCAATATATAGTTGGCATACGGTTACATAAGTAATGAACACATTTCTTAAGAAAATTGTTATCCCCTCCCTCATTTTTCTCTGTTTTCCTACCCTCAGCCCCCTCTCCACCCAGATTGTTCAGTTCATTTCCGTTTAGTGTCTTCCAAGTATCACTGTTCAATTGGTTCACCCTTTTTCCTTTGTTTTTCTTTTTTTTTTACCATTTTATTATACCCTCTCCATTCCCCAAATCACATAAACCTATGTACAAGACACAGGGTACCCGAATTCAACACAGTGACTACAGAGAATAAAACTAAAGGGAAAAAGAAGACAAGAGGTAAAAAGCAAAGAAAATGAAAGAATATCATACAGTACCTTAGAAGCAACAACACTGAAAAACCAAAACATAAAACCTTGGGCTGAAAATGAAGCTTGCCTAGCATGTATGAAACCCTGGATTCCATTCCTCAGCACCACATAAACAAAAACTGGAAGTGCCACTGTGACTCAGCTGGTAGATTTCTAACGTTCAGCACAGAGAGTCTCCAAGTGACAAAAATCTGTCACATTTAAGTCAGGCTTCAAAACTTTGCTAGGAACCAGTTACGTGATTTGGAAGACAGTGCAATTTTCAAAAAATCACTAGCCAGGCGCTGGAGGGTCATAATTGTCATTCTACTAGCCAGGGAGAAGGTGATTCAAAGCCTTTGCAAGCAAAAAAATGAAAACAAAAAAAACTATAAGAATCTTCTCTCCACTTATCCAAACAAAAACTAAGTGGAGTTGTGGCTAAAACTGGTACAGCATTAGCCTTGAGGAAAAAGAACTAAGAGACCTTGCCCAGGTCCAAAGTTCAAGCTCCCCACCAAGAAAGAAAAAAAAGGAGTCCAGATACCTTAGTTTCAAAAGTATATCTGGATATCTTAGTAGATTTTTCTGATCTTTCCTCATTCATCTCATGGAACCACATAATCTTGATCCTGATCTGACTAAGAGCCTGCATTGTGCTTAATAAATTCATTCCACATATTCCAGTAGAATCTGGACAGCTAACAGCCACTTACCAATGCTTTATTCTACGTTTAGGCCAGTATGTCTTCATACCATCTACACAGTCAGCTATATCATCTTTCCAGAAGTAGCACTGAGTGTAGAACACTCAGAACTAAAATAATTGCATAAAGATGTAATAAAACCACTTGATTCATTAAGAAAATTTCTGTACCACTTAGAGCAAGTACATTAGTGGTATTTACCTCTAGCCTCTTTTTTTAAAAAATTTATTAACATTGAATTTTACATCATATTTCAAATGTCATGTTTAACCAACAAGTATTCAAGAAGGGAATCGCTATACAATCACTGGCACATAACTTTTAGAATATAGTAAAAATTAAGCTGAGTCTTTGTATGTCATAGATACAGATTAATCTATAATAAAACACATGTCTATAGAGTGTATAGTCTATCCTAGATTTTTATGTCTATGTAGTTATGTTTATATCTCCAAAATTATGTCCAGAACTTTGGGTATCAACTATTCAATCATCGCTCTACTACTGTTTGAAACTAATATCCATATATTAAGGATACCATGTACCTTTTCTTCCTTGGTCTTGACTTATCTCACTCAAAAGGATTCACTCTAATTTCATCCACGACCCCAAAAATGTCATTATTATTTTTTTCTGTGCAGATCTTCTTTTTATGTATTTATTTTTATTGTAATTTATAGAAGGGTTACATTATATTCACCAGATAGAAGGTGCATTACTTCTCAAACTTTGATACCCCATGTAATGATATGGTCCCCATTTCCCTTCCCCTACCCCCACTCATGTTCATTTCCCCCCTTCCCTATCCAATTTCAAATAACCAATTAGGCACATATGAAATATATCAGAAAACAAGGTGAAATATTGTAACAATATGATATAACCAAGGGATAGCAAAAGAGATAAGAGATCACATAGTTCATTAAGGACAACAATCACTCATTGTATGAGTTTTGTTTCTTCATCTTGGAGGTCCTTACATTTAGTGTCATACTATTTGTCACGATGTCTCTAGATTTTGTTCTATTGTAAATCTCTGGTAGCAGAGCCCAAGGTTTCTACTGAATTTGACAAATGAGGGAGACTCTTGGGCCTATGTTCCTTTGAGTTTGGCTTACTTCACTTAATATGATTTTTTTCCTTTTCATCCACTTCCCCGAGAATGCCATTATTTTATCTTGTCGGTTGGCTACGTATCATTCCATTGTGTGTGTGTGTGTGTGTGTGTGTGTGTGTGTGTGTATCACATTTTTTGTAGTAGGGCATCTGGTTGTTTCCATCATCCAGCCTCATTTTCTACAGATATTTTTATAGTCTCTTTTTTATTTTCAGGGTAATGTATAGAGGGGTTACGATTACATTTACAGGTAGTGGACTGCATTACTTCTCACACATTTATTCTGCTCCACATGTTTTTTCCCCAGTTCCCTCTCCCCTCCCCTTCCCAATCATCTTGTTTCCCCCCTTCCCTTTCCTATTTGACATAAACAAATAAACATATATACAATATGCCAGGGAAAAAATCAGATACAGTAACAATCTGACATTAACCAAAGGGCAAAATAAGAGATGAGAAATAACATAGTAGATTAAGGACAAAAATCACACCAGATTAAGAGCAACGATGACACAAGATATAGCTCTTGTTCCCATATCCTAGAGATCCTTTCATTTAGTCTCATCCTATATGACCTTATATACCTAGGTTTTTGAGTTATTGTAATCCTCTGCTAGGAGAGTCCTAGATGTGATCTAATTATTACAAATGAGGGAAACCATTGAGCTTATGTTTCTTTGGGTCTGGCTTGCTTCACTTAATATGAATTTTTCCAAGTCTTTCCATTTCCTTACAAATGGGGCGATGTCATTCCTTCGGATGGCAGCATAGCATTCCTTTGTGTATAAGTACCACATCTTCTTGATTCAGTCATCTACTGAGTGGCATCTGGGTTGGTTTCATATCTTTGCTATGGTAAATAGTGCTGCAATGAGCATCATTGTGCTAGTGGCTTTAGTATGTCCTTTTTTCTGGACAATTGGGTAGGTGCCAAGTAGTGGATTTGCTGGATCATAGGGGAGCTCTATATTCAGTCTTTTGAGGAACCACCACACTGCTTTCCCTAGTGGTTGAACGAGTTTACACTCACACCAACAGTGTAGGTGTGATCCCCCCTGGTCTCTTCCCCACCAGTATCTCTTATTAGATTTTTTGATAATGGCCATTCTGACTGGAGTCAGGTGGAATCTCAAAGTTGTTTTGATTTTCATTTCCCTTATTGCTAGAGATATGGAGCATTTCTTCATGTGTCTAAAGCCCATTTTAATTTTTTCTTCAGAAAATACTCTTTTAAATCTTTAGCCCACCTTTTAATAGGATGGTTGTTTCGTTGAAGATTTGTTTGGGAGAGATTCATTTTTTTCAGCTATTGATATATTTTAGATAACTGCATATATTTTTGTAGAAAAAAGAATGGAAGCCATCATGCTGGCTCACAACTTAATTTCAGCTACTTAGGAGGCTCAGGGCTTAGGATCACAGGTCAAAGCCAACCAGGGCCCTACAGTGTGTGAGATCAAACTCTGTGAACATACAATGACTGTAAGAGGAATCTCACTGCCTGGGAATGTAACCTAATGGTAGAGTGCTCACCTAGAATGCATGAGGACCTAGGTTCTATTCACTGGTACCGCATACTCAGAAAAAAGCTAGAAGTGGCGCTGTATCTCAAGAGGCAGAGCACTCACCTTGGGCAAGCGAGTCCAATGAAAATGTCTAGGCCCTGAGTCCAAGCCCTACGACTGGCAAAAAGAAAAAAAGAGAGCAATCTTACTTAAGTAACAAGGAATGTACCCTATATTTATACAGACTGAAAAATTCATTAAGAAATTAGAAAATATGTACAAAGTGCATATTTTCTTTTGTGTGTTGGCACTGGGTCTTCAACTGAGTGCTTCAGCTCTATCACTGACCTTTTCTGCTCAAGGCTAGCACTCTACCAATGCAGCCCCAAATCAACTATCTTCAATTGAGATATAAGCGATGAATATTTCAAGGTGCTTCATGAAAAACATTTTTATAAATTGAAACTTTCAACACAGTCTGATTTTAGTATGAATGTTGAGATGGGAAGAGACAGAAAAAGTGAAATGTTTCCTGATCCCCATAGAGAAGAGACTCAGCAGAACCACTGTGGTCTGCAGGCTTCTTTGTGAGTTTTGTTTGCTTGTTTGATTTTTGTCAATTGTGGGGCTTGAACTCTGGGCCTGGGCACTGTCCCTGAGCTCTTCAGCTCAAGGCTAGTGCTTTAATCTGTGAGCCACAGTGCCACTTCTGGTTTTTCTGGCAGTTAACTGGGTACTTTGGCTGGCTTTAAACTTTGATTCTCAGATCTTAGCCTCCTGAGTAGCTAAGATTATAGGTGTGAGGTACCATCACCAGGCTGCGGCTCTGTTACTATGCAGGTTCTGGATCAAGAACTTCAAGTTCTTACTTCAATTTTTTCTTCTCTTGCCTGATACTCTGCCATTTGAACGAAGCCCCAGTTCCTGGTCTTTGTTGGTTAATGAGAGATATTCTGATTTTCTAATATTCAGAGCAATGATTATAGAACCCAGCATTTTACTTACTTGAATAAATTAAGAGACAGGACCTAGTGAGATGGAAAACAAAATTTTTTTTCAATTTGCTATCCTGTTCTAATGCATAAGTCTGGCTATATTGCTTACACACAGATATGTATTTTACCAGTTTCTACTCTATTTTTGCTTAGCTTAAAACCACCACTACCATTTCATAGATTTTGTTGTTTTTGTTTGCGGTGCTTGAACTCTGTGCCTGGGCTGTTCCTCAGATCTTCAGTTCAATGCCAGTGCTCTACTACTTTTGATTTGGCCAGTCCTGGGCTTGAACTCAGGGACTGAGCACTGTCCTTATATTTTCTCAAGGCTAGGGCTCTACCACTTCAGCCTCAGCACCACTTCCAGCATTTTTCTATGTATGTGGTATTGAGGAATTGAACCCAGGTCTTAGTGCATGCTAGGCAAGCACTGTACCACTAGGCCAAACTCCCAGCCCAAAATTATTCATCATTACTATTAGCTATCTTCTTTTTTTTATTATTGATTCGTCATGGTGCTTGGACTTTGGGCCTGGACACTGTCCCTGAGCTCTTCAGCTCAAGGCTAGCGCTCTTCCTCTACAGCTCCATTTTTGGTTTCTGGTAGTTAATTGGTGATGTAAGTCTCACAAACATATGTGTCCAGGCTGGCTTTGGGCTTTGAACCAAGATCCTCCAATCTCAGCCTCCATAGTAGCTAGAATTACACGCTTCAGCCAGCGGTGCCTGACTGTTTGATGTCTCTGTCTCTGTCTCTCTGTCTCTGTCTGTCTCCGTCTGTCTGCCTGTCTGTCTCTCTCGCTCTCTCTCTCTCTCTCTGTCTGTCTCTCTCGGTCTCTCTCTCTCTGTCTCTCTGTCTCTCTGTCTCTCTCTGTCTCTCTCTCTCTCTCTGTCTCTTTCTCTGTCTCTCTCTCTCTCTCTCTCTCTCTCTCTCTCTCTCTCTCTCTCTCTCTCTATCTCTCTTTTGGTTGTAAGACTTTAATTGTGCACCTGGGCAGTGTCCCTGGCCTCTTCACCTCAAGGTTACAACCTTAAACAACTTGAGCCACAATGTCACTTCTGGTTTTCTGGTGGTTAAGTGGAAGTAACAGTTTCATGGACTTTAGTGTCTGGCCTGGCTTTGAACTGTGATCCTCAGAACCCAACATTATGAGATCATTTCCAGCTTTTTATTTTGGTGTAAGTGGTACAGAGTAATTGAACACAGGGCTTTGTGCATTCTAGGCAAGCAAACTACCACTAGTGTGCACTCCAGCCTTGGATAAGGGCTTTCTTTTTCTTTTTCTTTTTTTCACGCATGGGGCTTGAACTCTGTGCCTGGATGTTTACCTTAAGCTCTTCAGCTCAAGGCAAGAGCTCTACCACTTGAGGCACATTGTCATTTTGAATTTTCTGGATTATTTGGAAATAAGATTCTCACAGATTTTTATGCCTGGTCCATCTTTGAACCTCGATCCTCCAGGGTAGCTAGGATTACCAGGGTGAGCCACCAGTCACAGGCATTAAATTATTATTTTTTGCATGTCCTATGGCTTCAACTCATGGCCAGAGCACTGTCCTAGGGCTTGCTCAAGGATAGCACTTTACTTCAGCCAGCCAACTCCCGGTCCAAATAGGCAACTCTTGAAGCTAGAATTACAGAGGTCTGCCATAATACTGGCATGTCGTTATCTAAGTATATAATTTTTCTTCTATTTTTGATGGCTTTTCCTTAGTGTACATATTTCCTACATATTTTATGGAAAACTTCCTTCCCACTGGGGCCATAAGTTAAGCCTAGTGGAAGAGTTCTTGCCGAGCATGAATGAAGACCCAAGATCAATTCCTCAGCACAACATAGATAAAAAAAGATAAAAGTGGTGCTGTGGCACATGTGATAGAACTTGCGCCTTAAGAATAAACAAAAAAAAAAACAAGGATCGTGCTCAGGTCCTGAGTCTAAGCCCAGTACTGGCAAAAAAAAATTCAGCCCAAAGTAGACATTTAAACTTATTGTACTTTTCAAAAAATTTGTTATCAAGGTGGTATACAAAGAGATTGCTGTTACATATGTAATGAGTATATTTCTTGTAAACACTGTTCCCCCCTCCCCCTTTTCTTTTTCCCTTACCCCCAAGTCATAAATTTCATTACAACAAATATATATGTATCTTCATTCCTGAAAAAAATAGTTTAAAATGTGTTCAAATAAATGATGTAGGTTGATATATTTATCAAAATGGATTACTTGAACTCTAAAAAAAACATTCTTAAATATTTGTACAAAGCACAATGGATATATAAACAGACTTGAACTCACAGAACAGAGTCCCACATAATATTACAGTTACTCTGGCACTTCTCCCGATTGACAAAACACATTTCCAGGCATCTGCTCTGTCCTTAAGCTTTGGTAGCTGACTTGTCTTTCCATGGAGGCCTGGCCTGGATTCCTGGTGATTCCATGCATTTCATAGTTCCCTGTATATCCAGTAAGGTTGTCTTCTATGGGACCAGACCTGTCTGGTTTTTGGCCCACCCAGGACCTAGGTGTCTGAGGTCTCACATTCTAAGTGGACAATAAAACACAGGATAATAAGGACTGAAGAACTGCACACCATGATATTAACAATGAGAGTTTAATAGTTAGCAAAGTAAATACAATAAATACTAGACAAGAATCATGAGAGCAAGATAAAGAGATGTCTTTTTAGGAAGGGGACAGGGAAGCTCTAAATCCAGACTGGCCTCCAAGTTGCCTTCAGACAGTAATTCTACTTCAGAGTCCTCAGAAGGGTCTCCTTCCTCATGAGAAACAGAATGTCCTTCCTGAGTTAAGAGGGGGATGGATTCTGGTTTGTCGAATGGAGATTGAGTCTCTTTTAGTGAGATGGATGGGTCTGGATATTCTGTGAGGATGGATTCATTTTCCTCCAATGAATCCAGTATTGAGAGTACACTTGCTGCTTCTCATGGGGACATTTTCCATGAGCCCAGCGTGTGCCCCTTCAGCTTGCACAATAAGTGGAGTGTTACTCTGACTCAGATGGACTGACTCTGCGTGGAGTGTGAAACGAAACGGAAGGAACTCTGGCTGCTCTTTTTCTTCCTCCATAGTTTCTGCAGGTTCAACTGTGTCACACATGGGGTTCAGAGCAAAAGGTATATCCACAGGACTCTAAACCTGTTTGGTAATTTCTACAGAAGGCCCATGCTTTCTGGAGTGCAGTGATGATTCTCAGTCTCCATCAGTCACCAGCTCCATTGGTGGGTTTTTCATCCGGAGTTCAGGATAAGCTCTTCCACGATGACCCAAACCTACGAATGGAAATAGGTACAGAGTGGACAGAGTGGACTCTGCAAGTTGAAGTGTCACTCAACTTCCATTAGGATCTAATGGAGGAACCTGTAGAACTGGAGTTTGGACTGAACACTGAGGAGGTGTAGGGTCTTTCTAATGAGTGCTTATTCCCGAGTCCTTTCAGAGGACAGACATTACCTGGCTGACACCAACCATAAAGGGCATTTTGGCAATCTCTGTAGAAGTAAGGGCCAACCAATATCTAGACCACATGGGCTTCCTACTCACAGGCTCTGAGGCACCCACACCAGGACTTCTACTTTTTCTTGGTCTTACTGGTCGCACATTCCTCCAGCTGGTCAAAAACTATGTGTTTAGAAGAGCAAGTCCAAAGCCGGCATATAGAGCTTGAGTTGTGTCAGGGTGTGGCAGTTCTTGAACTCGTAGAAATCACTGGGGTAGAAGTCCATTCACATCGTATAGATGGAACACATGATGCTGTGGGCACATTCGGTACAAGGAAAGTGAGAGCCTTCTCTCTCCATCCTGAGCCTTCTACCAAAGCCCGTTTCTTGCAGGACTCTAATGCTGTGGATGGCCTGCAGAGATGCGCACTTATGTGCTGGGAGGGGGTAAGAGACACTCAAGAACAGGATGACTTTTACACCCCACTTCCAGAAGCTTCTGAGAGAGGCCTCTATGCATCTGTCCAAAGTAAACGCACCTTAAATTAACTAAGTAAATGCTCTAAATAAATCAATAAGTGAATGCTGTAAATAAAGAACTAAATGCTCAATCCTCTAATCTTAGCCACCCAGCAGGCTGAGCTCTGAAGATCACAGTGGAAAGCCAGTCTAGTCAGTAAAAGTCTAAAGGCACTTGTCTTCAATTAGGCAGCAAAAAGCCAGAACTTGACCTATGACTCAAATGGTACAGTGCTAATTTTTGAACACCAAAGGGATGGCATTTAGACCTGGGTTCAGGTTCAAGTGGCAGCACTGGACCACACAACAAAATGTAAATGCTTTCAGGTTCTAACAGGCAAAGCTATCACAATCCCTCCCTGATGGCTCAAATGTGATTCAGCCCCCAGCTTTTCCTCTGACTCCAGTATTTCACAGGCCTCCGCCATTAGTACTGACACCTCATTTCTTACTGGGAAATGGGATTACCTAGGATGTCACCTAGGTGAGGGCTGCAGTTGGGAGCCACTTACTCATGCCTGAAATCCAACTTCTCAGTAAGCACACTGTTGAGACTCCAGTAGCTTGTGAGGGAAATGAAATGGCATGGTGTCCCAGTCATAATAAAGTAGTTTGTGCACTTGTATCATGCTTAGCTCCCCTGTGAACACCGCAGTGAACCAAACAGGCTCAGAGAGGAGCCAAGTATTCCAAGACTTGGCCAGGAGGGGTGAGCAAACCTGGGTTTGGAGGGGGAACACTCACTTTTTCAAGAGAATTTCCAGCAACGATTACATTGTCCTCCACTATTTGAAATTGTGCAGGAAGTTTCCCACATAAAAGAGATCACCTTTCTGGTAGGCAGGGATCAGCTTTGTCAGCAGCATCTCCAACAGGCCTTCCTCCAGGATCCATAGGTTACAAGGCTCATTCAGAGTCTGAGCTGACTTACCATCACACTATGTTGGCAAAAGAGTGGATATTTCAAACGTAGGAATGGGACCACACTTCACACTGAGGAATTGGAATAGAGTAGATTGGAAATGACATACTCTAATCTCAGTATAGTCACTTGAAAGCACACAAGAAGGTTGTAGTGTGTGGGCAGGATGATGGGTTCAAATAGGTTTCCTCTCAATATACCTCATCTGAGTTGCCCTGGAGTTTCCTGGCTTTCTTCCTAGAGAAATGCCTGATATACTGGAATTTTGGCTTGGCACTGATCCAGCATCTACTTCCTCAAGTGAGACATCCATATCTCTCATGCCTGAGATCTTTCTGGTTCCTGAGCCACAGGCCAAGGGAGCTGGCTTGAGCTGGTTGTCACATACAGTGGCTTGGTTACCAGGGTTCCATATTCTGTTCCATTGTCAGGGAGGTAGGGTCACCTTTCAAGGCCCAATGACCAAAGCTCCTTGCTCACAGAAGACCTCCCCAAAGACATACTGGATGCTGAATCTCCCTTCCCACCTCATATATGGATGTAGTAAACGGCACACCTTTTTGTTCAAATCCCAAGTCATTAACTAGGCGTAAGTGCTAGCTTGGTCTCAGGCTCAAAGAGCCTTTCTTAGGTAAGATCCAAACTTAACTGTCACTATTCCCCTTACCCTTCACAAGACATTTTGCTTCACAGTGCCTTCTCAGCTTGCATTTTGCCTCTTGCACATTTTTTTTTCCTAGTCCTAGGACTTGACCTCAGATCCTGAACATTGTTCTTAGGCTTTCTTTAGGCTATAGCTGTCCCACCAAGCCACAGCACCACTTCCAGCGTTTTCTATGTATATGGTACTGCAGAATCAAACCGGAGTCTTTTTGTGTCGTAGCCAAGCACTCTACAAATAGATGAAACACCCAGGCCATCTTGCACATATTTTTCACTTCAATCTCCTAGGACGTTGTTAGGTTACTGTATCCTAATCTATTTTTCTTCCTGATGAATATCTGCGCTGTCATCTGTAAAAATGCAAGTGGGAAAATCACAGAAGCATTGGTGACATAAAAAAAGTCTTACAGACATAGAGAAGTGTTCATTGTTTGTAGGAGAAAGGATATTTTGTTATGATGATGATGACTATTTATAAATACTTTATCAGTGTTTAGAATTTGGCCCAGTGGTAGAGTGCTTGCCTAGCATCCATGAAGATCTAGGTTTGAGTCCTTAATTTCACACAGATATAAAAATCCATATGGCAATGTGGCTCAAGTGGCAGAGGGCTAGACTTGGGAACAGCCAAGAGCAGTGCTCAGGCCCTGAGTTCAAGCCCCAGAAATGGCAGAAAAAAACAAAAGAAAAGAAAAGAAAAGAAATGTGCTTTTTACAAGTTATTCACTCACAGCATTTGCCTCTGAATTCTTCGCTTCTGCACCTTGTGACTTATCCCTTTCCCTCAATGTAGACAAGAAAAACAGATTTTATTACTTGCTATCCTGTTGTCCAATCTTTGGATATTAATTCAAAATACAATATTGCCTGAGATATTGTGTGTGTGCATGTGTGTGTATCTGCCAATGTGTGCATGCACACATGTGTACAGGGTTTAGGACTTACTCATAGGGCCTGTGTGATAACCCTCAGCATCTTTTCCTCAAAGGTATTGGTCTTTCACTTCTAGCTTATTATAGCTAATTGGAGTTGAGAGATTCACTCAATTATTGCCCTGTGCATTGGAAGCAAGTACTGGGTTCTCATATTGTTAATTGTAGCTATAGAGAAGGCTGAGGTCTGGGGATCCTCGTTAGAATCCAGCCCCTGAAAGAAAGTCACTGATAGAAATCTTTATCTTCAGTTAAGCACGAATAAATAAGGCAAAAGTGGAACTGTGGCTCAGTTCCTCTTGTACCAGCCATGAGAAAATTAGTAATTGGCAGCACCTGGTCCCTGAGAGAAATCCTTAGCACTGGTTCAAAAAAAGAAAGAAAATAATGAAAAAAATTAAAACTTGCTGAGGAATCCATAAGGATAAACGTGCCTGTGAATAATCTTGTCATTTCAGATTCCCTCAAGAGCTTATGTCTCTCTATATTTTATCAAGTTTTTTTTAAAGATATTTACATATTTTCTATCTTTCTTAAACAGAGATAGCCATCCACAAAACACAAACACAAACTCTCACACAGTATACCACCCACCCATAAGTGTCTGGCTATGTATATATGTATAGTCATATGTATTGATCTGTCTCTCTATACTAATATATAAATGCATAAACATATGTATTTAGACAAACAGGAAACATACATAGATAGGTCTCAGGCATTTCCAGATTTTGTGCAAGTCTTCTGAGTGCAACTTACCATTGTATTGTTTGTCAAGATAGAGTCCCTCTAACTTTTGGCCAGCTACTTTTCCTTTGATACTTTTTTCTGCCAGTCCTGGGTTTTGAACGCTAGGCCTGGATGCTGTCACTGAGCTTGAGCTTCTTGCATTGAGTAGTTTATTGCAGATAAGAGTCTCATGGAGTTTCTGTCCTGGGCTGGCTTTGAATTGTGATCCTCAGATCTCAAACTCCTGAGTAGCTAGGATGACAGTCTTGAGCTAGCAGTACCTGGTTCCTTTGCCTCTTTTACCCTTTTTTTGGTCCCACCACAGCCATGGTATCTACCTTCCTATGTTCTCTCCACCTGCACCCAAACAGGGGTCTGACAGATGCTTTCCACCCACTTATCCATGTCCTCCTCTGTACTGGCTGACAGCTAAGACATGCACTCGCATGTCTGGATGCCAAACACAAAGCCAGCCAGCTCAGTCTGGAACATCCTATTAGATTAATAGCACCACAGAGGGTCAGGTTGATGCTCCTCCAGGGCTTCTTAAATTGTTCTCATATTAATCCTCCCAGTCCAAGAGGAGCTAAAACTGGAGTCGAGGGGTGTGCAAGGAGTGGGTGTGAGGGTTGTGGGCTGTTACAGTCACGGCAGAGGTGGCTCTGTCTGTGGGGTGAGTGCCACCCTGCAGGCACAGCACTGGAGATATCAGAGATCCACATGAAAAGGAAAAGCTGGAAATGGCACTATGGTTCAAATGGTAGAGCATCAACCTTGAGCAAAAGAGCTCAGGGACAGTACCAAGGACCTGAGTTCAAGCCTCATGATTGTAAAAGAAAAAGAACCAGGACTATGAGAGGGAACCTGGTACTCTCTTGGTCTAATCAGACACAAGAAGAGGCCGGGATAGGCTGTGGAAAAACACAGAGAACATCTTCCCCCAGCTCATCCTGTCCTGCATGCAGGGACAGCCATGTAACTAGGGCTACGGTGAGATCATCTTCACCCCTGTGCTGCCATCTGAATTGTAGGCCTCTGTCCTGGCATGGGGTGTCCTGATGACTGAGCAGGTGCCCTAACCCTAGATGGAGAGCAGCCACTGACTGTGGTAGCTAAGGAGAGATCTGTTCCATAGCTATCAGGCCACCCAGCATGGGAGCCAGAACCACCCCTCACCCAGGTAGAGGCCAATGGTTCTCCAGGTGCTACTAACATTGCCCCAACCCTAGCTCTGGGTACACGTGACATTCCCTCCACAAGGAGCAGGACAAAGTGAGGGATCAGGAAGCTGCCTATGGGCTTCAGATGATGGCCAGCCTGGCACTACAGATGGCCTCACTCTGTCACCACCCTCTCCTGCCACCATCTTTCCTCCATCATGCCTCTCTACCTCCCACCCATTAACCTTGGAAACCAATGAACTGGGCTCTCATCATTCCTCTCATCTCTTCACCCACCTTGCCATGCGTCCATCCCTCTGTAACTTCCACCCCACACACATCCCACCACCAGCCACCCTGTAGCTTATGAGGATCCCAGAGGAAGCTCTTTGTGAAGGGCTTGTGACCATAAAACAGTTACTATCACCCGCTCCAGCCTGATCCACCACAGAATAAGAACAGCCAAGCAGGCACACACTGCAGCAGAGTTGCTCTGCTGCCACCCTGATTTCTTCATGGCCAGGACTTGGCTCTCCTCAGCCTCTCAGCTCAGTAACCAGAACATTGTGCATTCACAGAGCCATGGCTTCCAGTCGCCATGGACACAATGACGTCAAGGCGATGCCAACTTCCCCATCTCTATATACTTCTAACTATGGGATGGGAGCTGAGGTTCTCTTCTGTGACTCCATCCGCTAAGAGACTCATGCAGATTTCTATCCTTTGCTCATCATGGTGACTCTTTGGTTAACAAGTCACTGCTGGGCTTCCAGTTCACCACATATAGAACCCATACTCCAACACTTTTCTTAGAAGGACTGATGACTTTTAAATATTCTCTAGTTTTAAATTTCTAGTTCCTTCTCTCTCTCATTTATATATTTCCCTTCCTCACATACTTCCCTTTTTTACCTTCCTTCTTTCATTCCTGGCCTTGAACTCAAGACCTGGAGCTTTTTCTTAGCTTTTCTTTGCTCAAGGTAGCACTCTAGCTCTTGAGCCACAGCTCTACTTCAATCTTTGTTCTTGCTCTAAACTGGGAGTAAGAGTCTCATGCATTTTTCCCTTTGCTTTGTTGGTTTTAAACCACAATACTAAGATCAGGATCCTGAATATGCCTCGGATTACAGGTATTATCTAATCAAAACAAATTCAGGATTTCTTTTTTAGACATAATTAGTTCTTTCTGGTGAGCCACCAGCCACTCATGCAAGAGCATTGCAGGATCCCAGCATTCATCTTGTCTCCAATCTTATTCCATCCATCTCACAATGGCCATCTAAAACACCCTGCTGCATGCCTGAAGTCGTAAGGAACGTTCTCAACGCCATGAGAAGCCCCCTTAAGCTCTTCCTCAGATATGCCCAGCCCCCATCCCACTTCCACATGAGCATTTGTTTAGGAGAAATTTCCTGAGTACATCATCATCTTTTCCTCACCATTCAAATTTCATCTTTGGAGTCATTTCTCCCAAACAAAGAGGAACATGATCCATGGTTTGATAGCAGCACCAGCTTCATAGTCCCAGCCACCAACACCCCCCATTACCCTGCCAGACACCTGAATTCAAGAACAATGTTTTCACTACCCCTGACTCTTATCAAATGTTTTAACTTATACAGTGCATTAAAATAATTTTACTAAATGGAATAAACATATGGCATCAAGCTTCAGAATCTTTGCACCTGAACTTTCAGTGAATAACAGACACACCAGCATTTCTGTAGCCAACAGAAATCTTAGCTTTGAGATTTCAGCATTCCTGGTATCCAAGTTTGGATGTGCTAACTCTGCCCTTAATGGGGCACTTCAATCACACAATCCCACAACAATCAATGTCATTTGACATTCACTTGTAGGTGGTGCTAGGAAAAAGACTGATGTGCCAACTCCATGCTGGCTTGACCTATGCCGTCTTCAAACCTGGAGCAAGTGGGGCTCCTCTATCCATGACACCTTTTGTGTACTACCCCAGGAGGACCTTTACCTTGAGACAAAATTATGAAGAGTATCTCTACCACCAAAGATTCCAGTGAGATGTGCCTACATGGATAACGCTAAAAGCTCACTAAAGTGAGGTTGTTGGCAGTGCTGGAGCCTGAACTCAGGGCCTGGGCACTAAGGATTTGTACTCAAGACTAGCCCTTTACCACTTGAGCCCAAACTCCATTCCCAGCTGTGTTTATTTTTGGTACTAAGAATCTATCAGACTTTCCTGGTCTAGGTGACTTGGAACTTCCATACTCAGATCTCAGCCTCCTGACCAGCCTGGATTAAAAGTGTGGATCAGCCATGCCCCAAACCTGAGGACTTCTGCCAGCACATTTTTTCCCAAAAATTGAAAGAGGAAAATGAGGGAGGGTTGGTCTCATCCTGCCAAGCATATGAAGGAGAGCATCAGCGCCTGAACTTCATTCCCTGTTTAGGCTGCTGGAGGAAAGGGAAGCAAATAGGCACAGGCTGGCAGCAGATGCCACAGAACAACATGTCACCAAGACACCCAGAGCAGACCTCAGAATCGATGACAGAGTTGGATCTACCCAGTAACAGAGGCAGTGGTGACACCTGAAACTGCGCGTTTGAGCCTTTGCTGCTAGTAAACAGGGCCACCTATGTCTCAATGAGAAAGGTGAGATTTTGGTGGAGAAGGTGAGATTAAACATTATGTATCATGCAAGAAGACAGACTATAAGGTGTCTTTTATTATTCCAAGTGAAATTTTGGATTTCCTCTTCTGTTTCTTTAAAGAATGACATTGGGATATTGATGAATATTGCACTGAATTTGTAGATAGTCCTTATCAAGATTGCCATTTTTACAATATTACCTCTTCCAAAGCAGGAGCATAGGTTTTTGCATTTCCTCAGTTCTGTGTTAATTTCCTTCTCCAGGGTTTATACTTCCATCAAAAACGTGCTTTACATTCTAAGTTAATTCCTAGGTATTTTATTTTCTTTGATAGCAAAATGAGTTGCTATCCTGATTCTTGCCTCATTCCTCTCATTTGTTGGCATATAGGAAGGCAGTTGACATTGAGGGTTAATTTTATACCCTGCTGCCTTACCAAAGTTTTATATCAGCTCAAGCAGCTTCGGAGTAGAGTCTATAGGGTTCTTTAAATACAGAATCATGTCATCTGTAAGGAGAGAAAGTTTCAGTTCCTCTTTCCGTTTTCCTCCTCACTCCAGTTAGAATGGCCAAGATCCAGAAATCTAATAATGTATGCTGGAGGGGATGTGGCCAGGAGGGATCACTACTACACTGCTGGTGGGATTGCAATCTCCTTCAACCTCTATGGAAAGCACTGTGATCCAGCAATTTCACTACTTGCCAATCGTCCAGATAGGACATACTAAATTCACTAGAACAATAATATTTATCACAGCACTGTTTACTATAGCAAAGGTATGGAACCAACCCAGATGCCCGTCAGTTGATGAGTAGATCAAATATGGTACTTTTACACAATGGAATTCTGTGCTTCTGTCAGAAAGAATGACATAGACGAATTTGTAAGGAAATGGAAAGATTGTAAAGTTTAGAAATTAGTTTCTATCTCCTTCTCTCTCTCCTTCTCTATCTCTGTAAAATTTAGAAGTTCCTGTTTCTCTCTCTTTCTCTCTTTCTCTCTTTCTCTCTCTCTCTCTCTCTCTCTCTCTCTCTCTCTCTCTCTCTCTCTCTCTCTCTCTCTCTTTCTCTCTCTCTCTCTCTCCAATCCTTAGGCTTGAACTCAGGGCCTGAGCTACTTTTGCTCAAGGTTAGCACTCTACCATTTGAACCACAGTGCTGCTTCTGGCTTGCTCTTTTCACGTAGTATTGAGGAATCTAACCCAGGCCTTCATCCTTGATAGGTTAGCACTCTACCACTAAGCCACACATTCAGCTTTTAGAGGTTTCTGACAAAGGTTTTCCTACATGGTATTTTTTCTTCTGTGAGTGCTCTTAATGCTTGCTGAAGGTTGACATTGTTTAGAAGACTTACCCTAATGCTCCCATATACAGAGATTCTATATATAGCTAAATGTTTTTCATTACTCAGAATTTCTCTATTGTGTATGTTCTGAAATGTACTGAAGACTGACTTCTGATTAAAAGTCATTGCACATTTGTTCTATTCATTAGTTTTCTTTTGTTCTATGGGAATCAGGTTTGTGATGAACACAGAAGTAAGCCTTCCAGGTCAAACACTTTCCACATTTGTAATATTCATAAGGTTTTTCTCTCCTATGTGCATTTTATACTTAGTCATGCGTTCATGATGGATTTTTCATATTCTTATATTCATACGATTTTTATCCTGTGTCTGTGTGGTATCATGCAAACTCAACTATGAGTTCTTCAAAAAAATTTCCCTTTCATTTTATTCATCGGATTCTATCCTGTGGGTGTTTAGTGATAAATCTTGGCTTGTGCCTTCTGGGGAAAAGACTGACCATTTGCTACATTCATTAAGGGTTTTATCTTGTGTTGGTTCTGTGACACAAGCTGAGTTTTCTTCCACAGACTAAAAAGTCTTTCCTATTTATTACATTGCTAAGGCTTCTCATATGTGTGAACTCTCTTACGCTTCCTGAAGGGTGAATACTGCACGAAAGAGTTTCAACTTTGGTTATATTCCTAAGGTTTCTAATATGTGTGAATTCTGTTATGCCTCCTATAATGTGAATTCCATCTGAAGGTCTTACCACATTTGATGCACTCGTACAGTTTCTCTCCTGTGTGTGTTCTCTGATGCAATTTGAGGGAAGACTTCCATTTGAAAGACATTCCACATCGGTTACATTCATAAGGTTTTTCTCCTGTTTGAATTGTCTTATGCATGTTGAGGTTTGGCTTCTGTGTGAAGGACTTTCCACATATGTTACACTCATAAGGTGTTTCTCCTGAGTATATTCTCTGATAAACATGGAGCTTCACCTTTCATTTGAAAGACTTTCCGCATTCACTACATGCATAAGTTTTCTCTCCTGTGTGTGTTCTATTATGCCCATCAATATATGACTTCCACTTGAAGGTCTTTCCACATTTGTTGCACACATAAGGTTTCTCTCCTGTGTGTGTTCTTTGATGCAATTTGAGGGAAGATTTCTGTCTGAAAGACTTTACACATTGGTTACATTCATAAGGTTTCACTCCTGTGTGTATTCTCTCATGAACACGAAGTTTTCCCTTCCTTTGGAAAGACGTTCCACATTCATTACACTTATAAGATTTCTCTCCTCTGTGTGTTATTTGATGAACTCGAAGGTGTATCTTCTGGGTGAAAGACTTTTCACATTTGTTACATTCATAAGGTTTCTCTTCTGTGTGTCTTTTCTGGTGCAAAGTGAGGTATGATTTCAGTCTAAAAGTCTTCCCACATTTATCCCATTCATAAGATTTCTCTTCTGTGTGAGATCTCTGATGTGTGCTGAGAGCTGAATTCTGGGCAGAAATTTTATTACGTTCCTCATATTCATAAGGTTTGTCTTCTCTTGGAGATCGAGGTTGGAGCGTCAGGTCTGACTTCTCAGAAATTAATTTTCACACTTGATGTACGCATCACATATCTCAGGATATTTGCTCTGAGGTATTGTAAGGCGTATTTCATTACTGAAAGATTTCTCACATTCACTACATGTATGAGGAGTCTCTCCTGTGTACATTTTCGGATGCGTAGTGATGGTCGGTGTTAAGTACAATATTTTTCATCACACAGTACATTTAGCAGTTTTCCTCCCTCCCTGAAGAATTTCTTGGGCAGGGAGAACAGAATTATGATACTGCAGATCTTTTGGACTGTCACAATCATGAATAAAATGCTATGAATATCCGATGAATTTTTTAAGAACAGGAGACATACGAGATCTCTATGCAGCATGCATCTCATCAGGCTTAGGAGACAGAAGCATGTTCTGACACTTAATGAACTCCTCAGTCCTCACCCCTAACTTGTTACCGTAATTACTAATCAGCTCTGGATTATGTGTAGAGCTCAAATTTAAAGTTGTTGCTAATCTCACGTTTTTCCCACTTCGATACTACCTGCAACTGCTACTTCACAAAGACATTCATGTGGACTTTCCTGGCAGGTCTTGAACACATTTTCCATTACCTGGACATCTAAAATGAGTCATAGAAAAAAAGACACAAACATACATGAGATACAAATATTCCTTACTGTAAAGGTAATGACTTTACTTTCCCATCCTAAGTGTTAGATATTTTAAAATATAAAAGTGGAAATTGATTTGTGAGAAATATATGCTTTTCTCCCTAACATATTAAGAAAATGATATTTTACAATGACCAATAATGTTTTTCTGTGTTTTAGTTCTCTTTTTATATCACAGGAAATATTTATTGAAATTACCCAACTATGTATTGCTACAGTTTTAAGCTGAGTACTACCTATAGTATACCTGCAGCTGTTTTTTTTTCAAATACTGTTTTGTTTATACATTGAGGAATAGCTGCCTTTCTTTTATTTTTGAGAAATAATCTAAATATTGTGCTGTTTTGCATTTTTTTAAAAACTTTCTTTTCTTTTCTTTTTTTTTGTAGTTCATAGGCATCGGCCCTGTCCCTGAACGCTTCAGCAGGAGACTATAACCCCTATCCTTGAGCTACATCCCCACTTCCTGTTTTCTAGAGTTAACTACAGATAAGGGTCTCAGGTCCTGAGTAGCAGATAGGATTACCGTACCCAGTTTCAATGCTGTGTGCTTATTAACCATTAAGTGAGGGACACGAATTTTTTCTAGATTCAGCGGCCACAAGTTTGGTTTATATGTCTGTTTGCCTTTGATCCAAGCAAGAACGATTCTTGAGAGTAAGGACTTACACCTATATCCCTTCAGTTACAACTTCTCACTAGAGTCTCAATTTAGGTATTTGTGGGAATTTTGAAATTTGTTTCTTTCCATTTGAAGTCTTATAAAAATTCCTTTTCTAACACTCCTGTCCCTCAGAACCATGGAAGACCAGAAAATCTCCAGCTCATTGTCTAGTTAATTTTCTTATGTTGATTTAAACTTTGTTGTTTTTTTTTTCCTTCCATTCCTGGGTTAGAACTTAGGACCTAACCACTGTCCTTGGGTTTTCTCAAGACTAGAACCCTACCAATGAAGTCATTACTTCTGGCTTTTTCTATGTATGTGGTAATAAGGAATCAAACCTGTGTCTTTGTGCATGCTAGGCAAGCACTCTACCACTAGGCTCAATTTCTGGTGGAAAGGTCTGGTTCTGAATACCAGTCTCTTCCTACCAGAAAAAAAGATATTATCCTTATCAGAGAATAATGCCCTGACTTATTCCTTGTATGCTCAATCATTTATAGTCTTAGTTTTAAAGAAATGAAATTTCTATCTTTCTTTCTTTCTTTCTTCTTTCCTTCCTTCCCTCTTTCTTCCCTCTTCTTTCTTTCTTTCTTTCTTTCTTTCTTTCTTTCTTTCTTTCCTTCTTTCTTTCTTTCTTGTTTTGCAATCATGGAACTTGAATTCTAGACCTGGCTGCTCTTCCTGAGCTCTTCAGCTCAAGGTTACTGCCCCATGTCTTTAGCCTCAACCCCACTTCTCATTTTCTATTGGTTCATTGGACAGAAGAGTCTAAGGTGTTTTTGTGATAGGTCAGTCTTTGAACCTTGATCCTCAGATCTCAGCCTCCTAAGTAGCTAGGATTACAGGCATGAGCCACGGGCTCATGGCTTTCTCATTTTATTTTGTTTCACAGTGATTTCTACAGAGAAATCTAACTTTAACTCTACTGCCACACAGAATTCATTATATCACCCTATGATTCTTGGTGCCGGGGGTTTGGGCTAGCATGCACAAAGACCTGGTTCAGTTCCTTGGTACTACATACAAAGAAAAAGCCAGAAGTGGTGCTATGACTCAAGAAGTAGAGAGCTAGCCTTGAGAAAACCCAAGGACCATGCTCAGGCCCTGAGACCAAGCATAGGATTGGGAAAAGAAAATGATTCTTGATTCATTCACAAAGAATTCCATAGGTTCCACACAGGATTTAAGGTAACTAAGAATATTATTGCTCAGTACATCACAACATGAACTTACCAATAGGGCTGAGGCTCCAACATCAATATGAAGATGCATTCACTCACCTGTGATATTCTTGTCAGAGGAATTTCCTATCCAGAGTTCTTCACAGTGCTCTAGCTTGTCAATTAATACAGGTTTGGGAACACAGGGCCCTGTAAATTAGAAACAGTAGAGAATTATTGCTTATGCTGTGTCATCATTGCTTTAAGTTCGCAGACATCCTACTCACAAGTTATCTATTAAATCTTTTTTCTCATTTCTCACTGGCTCCATGGTTGACTTTTCCCCAGCTCTGGATTCATTTTGTATGGCCTAAACTTAGCTGTCTTCCTCAAGGCTAGAAAAATACCAGTTTGAGTCCCAGCTCCACTTACATGCATAGGTCTTCATGCATGCTAGGCAAGCACTCAACCACAAAGTCAAACTCTTGACACTCCACTAACATTTTTGAGGGGTTACTTGGAGTTATAGAGTTTCGTGGCAATTTTTATGCCATTGCTGGCTTCAAATTAGAATTCTTAGAATTCTTCCTACTGAATATTTTAAGATTATAGGCATGAAACATTGCACCTAGTGCCAGGTTTCCATTATAAACTCACTGTTTAGTGATTTGTAGATCCTATTTCCAATAATGATATATATTCTATTCTGGATTGTTTATCCACTTACAATTACTGTGTAAGTTTGGAATGTCGTCTCCATTCGAGGAAACATAATTTAGAACTGTTGTCAAAGAATCCTGAAGGTATCCTGAAGAATGAGTACAAAATTACCTTAGGTTTTCTTTAGAAAGTAATGATACTTCTCAGGGCCTGGAATCTTTCATTTAAATATTATTGAAAGTTTGATAAACATTCACGTATCTGCAAAATAACAAGGCACTTGGCCTTGCAAGTGAATTTGACTTTTGCTCACCTAAGGACACCAGGTTTCTGTAGGTCTCCAGCATTACATCTCTGTACAGGGTTCTCTGAGCATTGTCCAGATGCTGCCACTCCTCCCAGCTGAAATCTACAGCTACATCATCAAATGACACCAGCTTCTGGAATGGCACATTTTCATCAAGTAATTAGCACTGAGTCATAAACACACCATGTGTGGAATTTTATTCTTTTTTTGTTGGAATTTTATTCCTTTACTTAAATGTTTAGACTTACATGAAATATTGACCTGAAAAGCTTAGGGATGGTGCCTAGGCCCAGAGTTCAAGTCCCAAGACCCACAAAAAAATAAAAAGGCAAGCCAGGTGTTGGTGGCTCACGCCTGTCATCCTAGCTACTCAGGAGACTGAGATCTGAGGACCATGGTTCAAAGCCAGCCTGGCACAAAATTCCATGAGACTCCTTTCCAATTACCCACCATAAAATGTTTAATGGCTTGTGGCATATCATGGTAGAGCAATTGTGGTATCGACAAAAATAAGTCGGGGGAGTAGATTTAGGTTATAAATGGAATTATTCCATTGAAAAGGAACTACATTATATGATGACATATGCTGGTACTGTGAGAATATTGCAAAATCTTAGGGTATCAAGTAATAATACTGTGAAGTACACCCAGAATGTTAATGTTCTATGTCTGGCATAATAATCACTTGGGGAAGAAACTTTTTTTTCTTTTTTTTGGCTGGGGGATTTGTAAGGCTTGAACTCTTGGCCTGGGCACTGTTCCTGAGCTCTTCAACTCAAGGCTATCACCCTACCTATGAAGGCACAGTGCCATTTCCCATATTCTAGTGGTTAACTGTAGATGAGAGTCTCATAGACTTTCTAATGCCCAGGCTGGCTTTGAACCAAATCTTTAGATATCAGCCTGATATCTGAGTAGCTAGGATTACAGGTAGAAGTCACTGCACCTGGCAAGAAATTTATTTCTTGCTGTTTTATACTACAAATTTACTGTATGTTTTACTTTTTCAAAAAGACTGAGGATGACCTTTGTTCTGTATATAATGGGAAGAGTGGTAGGGAGCTCTGAGCAGAAGAACTGAGGGGCAATACTCAGGGTAGGACAATAGCCTTAAAGTAAAGAGCTTACTGCCCAAGGTCCAAGCCCCATGACTTTCCCCACTACCCCACAAAAAAAGGGAAAAAAATTGGAGATTGGAGAGGATTTTCTAAAAAGAATATATAGAAATAGTAGTTCAAAATGTAGAAAGAAGTTCAATATTAACAGTCATGAGAAAAATTAAAATTACAATGAAATCATGACTTTAAATATGTTAATATAAATATAGTTTTAAACAAAAAGATCCACATACACACACACAAACACACACACACACACGCATACAAAAAACCAACTTACAAAGTCTAACTATAACTGGGAAGGCAGTGAGAAGAAATAGAACTTTGGAATAGTTCTGCAAGGAATATAAAACTATCAAAAATTGCGTGGAGAGTGCTAAAAAAGTACTAAATATAGAATTACATAGAAATATGCTCCAACACTTCTATTTCTAGATTTGTACCTAACGGAAGAGAAAGCAGAGACTAGAACAAATATGTGGAGAATCCATTCACAACTATTAATAATAATCAAAAGATAGAAATATGCAAAACAATGCATTGAAAAGGAAGAACATTTTACTATATTTCAAAGATGAATCTTGATTACAGTAAACTAAAAATACAGCAGTCATAAAGGAAGAGCTAGGGTATGTTTTCCCTTCGAGAGCTTCCAAGGATCAACAAACCCTTAGAGCCAAAAAGCACGATGGTTCCAGAGAATGGAGTAGAGAGGAACAGGAGCTGAATGTTTAATGATTATACATGGAAGATGAAAATTGTTCTAGATGGGTAGAATGAAGAGAGAACTGTACCCTAAACAATGGTTATGTAGCCACACAGGATGGGACACACCTATACTCCCTGATCTTGGGAAACTCAAGAAGGATTTCTAGCCATCCTAGATGCATGGAAAGATCTATCATAAAAACTAATGTGGAGGGGCTGGGAGTTTGGCATAGTTGTAGAGTGTTTGTATGAAGACGAAGGTCCAATTCCGCAGTACCACATACATAGAAAAAACCAGAAGTAGTGCTGTGGCTCAAGTAGAAGATCACTAGGCTTGAGGAAAGCTGAAGGACAGTGCTAGACCGAGTTCCAGACAAAGGGCTTGTTTACAAAAAAACCAGAAAGCTGAGCACGATGGGGTGGTGGCTCACTTCTATAATCCTAGCTACTCAGGAGGCTGAGATCTGAGGATCAAGGTTTAAAGCCATCCTGGCACAAAAAGACCTGAGACTCTTATCTCCAATTTACCTTTAGAAAATGGGAAGTGGGGTTGGCTCCAGGGTAAGGTGGTAGCCTGGAGCTGAAGAGCTCAGGGATAGTGCCCAGGGTGAGTTCAAGATCTATGCCCCACCAAAAAAAAAAAAAAAACAAAAAAAAATATGGAAAAATTTGGATTCTGTGAATTTTATCAGGCATATAAATGTCTTTTTTTGCTGTTGAAATAACAACTTCTTTATAAACATTTTAAAAGTTTTTACCTAGAAATGTACACTACAAATGAAATTAATAACAAACACAAAATATGCAAAACATACAAATTATCACAATATGGGTATCCTGCTTCTGTATCTTTTCACTGACTCCTGTTCAAATGAGTCACATATTCTGAATCATTTCTCCCAGTCGATATATGCCACACATGTTAGCTTGTACTGAACTTCTTGGAAAATCAAAAGCAAATACTAAGCAAATGTGTGTTAGATTTTGTCAACAGTGATATTTCAAATATAAAACCCTACTGATTGCATTATTTAATATCAATGCCGGAATCTAACTTACACTGGCAGAATCGTCAATCTTTTGAGAATCTTCAAAAGGTTGTGTAAATATTTAGGAACGTTATGTCTTCCTGGAGGAAAGATCCCTTTAGTAGTATGTAGTAACCTTCTTTGTCTTTTCTTACTAATTTTAGTTTGAAGTCTATTGTATCTGATATGAGGATGGCAACTCCAGCCTGTTTATGGGGGCAGTTAGCTTGATAGAGTTTATTCCAACCTCTCACTTTCAAAAGATGATTGTTTTGGGGTAAGATGTGTCTCTTGAAG
This sequence comes from Megascapheus bottae, assembly GCF_031878675.1. Taxonomy (NCBI): domain Eukaryota; kingdom Metazoa; phylum Chordata; class Mammalia; order Rodentia; family Geomyidae; genus Megascapheus; species Megascapheus bottae. The sequence goes on from NW_028327279.1 coordinate 116,145, forward strand.
ACAGCAGAACGATGGCTCTTGCTTTTTGATCCAACTAGACAGCCTATGCCGTTTAATTGGAGAGATAAATCCATTGATATTGAGAGTTAGGATTGAGAGATATTTATTAGTTCCTACCATTTTTAAAAGCATTTTTGGGCCTGTGTCTTGACAGTTCTTGTGGTCCTTAGATGGTATGTTGTTTAGGTGCCATTTCCTTCCCTATATTGCATTTATTTTGGTTTTCTATGTATAGAGCATCTTTGAGAATTCTCTGTACTTTTGGTTTTGTTTCGACATATTGTTGCAGCTTTTCCCTGGAATTGAATGTTTTTATTGTTCCCTCAGTTATGAATGAGAGCTTAGCTGGCTACAATATTCTTGGTTGGTAGTTATTTGATTTAAGGGCATGACATATATGCTTCCAGTCACTTCGTGCTTACATGGTCTCTGCTGAGGAATCTGCGGTTATTCTGATTGGTTTTCCTTTATAGGTTACTGATCCCTTTTCCCTGGCTGCCTTTAGGATCTTTTCTTTCGTTTCTATTGATCCAGTTCGGATCACAATGTGGCGGTGGGATGTTCTTTTCTGGTCAGGTCTGTTTGGGGTTCTAAAAGCTTCTCGTATCTGGATGGGCCTGCCCTTCTGGATATTTGGGAAATTCTCTGAGATGATTCCCTGAAGTATATTTCCAATACCATTGACCTCTTTCTCCACGCCCTCTTCAATACCAACTAGCCTTAAATTAGGCTTCCTAATTGTATCTTGGACCTCCTGAAGCGCTCTCTCATATTTCCTAGATTTGGATTGACTCATTTTCTGTTCTTTCTCTATAATAACTAAATTATCTTCAGCCCCGGAAATTCTCTCCTCTGCATTGTCTAAGCTGCTATCAAAGCTGTCTACTTTATTTTTCATCTCCCTTGCTTCTAATTGCTCATTTTTGATGCCTTGCATCTCTTGTTTTAGAACATGTATGGATTTCTTTATCGCCTTGATTTCCTTTTGAGTGGTTAGCTCAGTAGCTTTATTTTCTTTGGACATTTGCTGGAGTTTGGTCACGTTTTTATTTGTGGATTCTATCAATTCATCCATCTTTCTTTGAAAAACCTTTATTATGGCCTCCTTTATGGCTTCTTCTTTTTCACTTATCACCTTGTTTATGCATTCCTCTTGTTCAGCTATGGCTTCCTCCATTATCTCTTTCTTTATATTTTCACATTTTCCATTAATGATGTTTATCAATTGCATTTGTGTAGCACTTGGAAGACTCTCCTCTAGGTTTGCCAGTGACTGTTCCATTGTCTGTTTACATTGGGTGGGGGATGTTGTTTCTTGATTTGACATTTTTCTTGAGTTTCTTGTTCTGCCCATTTGAAAATGGGAGCAAGATTACTACTAAATACGATTATAGTTTTTCAGATATAACCAACCTAGACTTCTGTAGCTGGAAGATACTAGATGTTCACAAGTTTTGATTGGTATTATCACTCTTTCTTTTTGTGCACTTACAGACCAGTCTAATACAACCACTGATAAGCGATTTATACCCAAAACAATAAGCCTCTCTATCCAATCTCTATTGTCTTTAAGTCCCTCTGAGCCTAGAGAATAATTAACCACCTACATATACAATATTGCTCAACAGCCATCAAGTGTAGATCCGTGCAGTATAAGGGTTGAAAAACGAGCAGAGGTCCAGAGATAGAAAAAAAGAATGAGAGAGGTCAGGGGAGGTACAAGAGGATTAACATAGGAGTGTAAGAATATTGTAGTCATGAAGAAAATGTATAGCATAAGGATAACTGACGTAAGTTGGTAAGTAGGTAGCATATTTGAGTACAAAGTTTGGAAAGTATTAGAATAAAACTTATGTGTTGCTGCACGACTAGATCTTAGCCCAACCAGTGGCCTCACAGTGGACCATGGGATGGATCTGTTTTCTTGTCTACGTTGAGGGAAAGGGGTATTTCACAAGATGCAGAAGCGAAGATTTCAGAAGCAAATGCTGTGAGTGAATTAGCTCGTAAAAAGCATTTTTATTTTCTTTTATCTTTCTGCCAGTCTTGGGGCTTGAATTCAGGGCCTGAGCACTGTCCTCGGGTTTTCTCAAGTCTAGCCCTCTGCCACTTGAGCCACAGTGCCACATCTAGATTTTCTATCTATGTGATACTGAGCAATCAAACCCAGATCTTCATGGATGCTAGGCAAGCACTCTACCACTATGCCAAACTCTCAACCCTGACATAGTAATTATAAAGTCATCATCATCATATCAAAATATCCTTTCTCCTACCAAGAATGAACACTTATCTAAGTGTGCAATGCTTTTTTTTTAATTTCACTAATTCTTCTGTGTTTTTCCCTCTTGCATTTTTTACACATGACAGCAAAACTAATCATCAGGAAAAAATTGATTAGGATACAGAAACCTAATAATATCCTAGTAGATTGACGTCAAAAATATGTGCAAGATGCCCTGTGTGTTTGACCTAGTGGTAGAGTCCTTGGCTACCACGTAAAAAGACTCAGGTTTGATTCCTCATTACCACATACATAGAAAACGCTGCAAGTGGTGCTGTGGCTCGGTGGGACAGCTAAAGCCTAAAGAAAGCCCAAGAACAATGTAATATTCACACCCTGAGGTCAAGTCCCAAGACTAGCAAAAACAAAAAAAAATTCGACAAGGGCAAAAAGCACACAGAGAAGGCACTGTGAAGCAAATGTTTTGTAAAGGATGAGGGCAATATTGACCCTTAAGTTTCGATCTTACCTAAGAAAGGCTCCTTGAGCCTGAGACCAGACTGGTAGTTGGGCCTAGTGGAAGACATTGGGATTGGAAAATAAGGTGTGCTGTTTACTACATCCACATGTATATTGTGAGATTGGAGGAGAGATTCAGCCTCCAGTATGTCTTTGGTGAGGTCTTCTGTGAGCCAGGATCTATGGTTATTGGGCCCTGAAAGGTGACCCTGCCTCCCTCACAATGGAACAGAATATGAAACCCTGGTAACCAAGCCACTGTAACTAACAACCAACTCAAGCCAGCTCACTTGGCCTGTGGCTCAGGAGGAAGAAAGATGTTGCTGTGCTGTTGCCAAAGGTCAGGAAACTCAATTCTCAGGTATGGAAGTTGTGGATCTCTTACTCGAAGATGTACATGCTAGATCATTGCCAAGCCACAAGTCCAGTATAACAGGCCTTTCTCCAAGAAGAAGGCCAGGAAAATCCAGGGCAACCAGATGAGGTATATTTCTAAGAAGATATGTATTTGACCCCATCATCCTCCCCACACACTACAACTTTCTTTTTTTTTAATTTTTTTTTATTGTAATCAGTAAAAGGGTTACATGATATTTGCCAGATAGAAGATGCATTAATTCACATACATTGATACCCTTTCACATGTCTTGGTACCCATTTCCCTCCAACCCCACACCCTCCACCCTTCTTGGTTTTCCCCGCTTCCCTATCAAATTTCAAATATCCAAATACAAATAAATTCAATATATCAGATAACAAAGTGAGATACTATACCAATATGGGATAACCAAGGGACAGCGAAGGAGATGAGAGACAACATAGTACATTAAGGAAAACAATAATTCATTATATGGCTTTTGTTCAGAATCCTGGAGGTCCTTTCAATTAGCTTCACATTATATGGCCTTATATATGGCCTTTTGCTCTATTGCAAATCTCTGCTAGTAGAGCCCAACGTTTCTACTGATTATGACGACTGAGGGAAACCACTGAGCCTAAGTTCCTTTGAGTCTGGCTTACTTCACTTAATATGATTTGTTCTAAGTCTTTCCATTTCCTAACAAATGGGGCGATGTCATTCTTTCTGACAGCAGCATAGAATTCCATTGTGTACAAATACCACAACTTGTTCATCCACTCATCAACTGAGGGACATCTGGGTTGGTTCCATATCTTTGCTATAGTGAATAGTTCTGAAGTGAACATTGTTGTGCTAGTGGGTTTAGTATGCCCTTGTTTCTGGATTGTTGGGTAAATGCCAAGTAGTGGAATTGCTGGGTTATAGGGGAGTTCTATGTTTAGCCTTTTGAGGCACTGCCACACTGCTTTCCATAGTGGTTGAACGAGTTTGTACTCCCACCAACAGTGTAGTAGTGATCCCTCCTGGCCACATCCCCTCCAGCATCTGTTGTCATTCGTTTTCCTGATCCTTGCCATTCTAACTGGAGTGAGGTGGAACCTTAGTGTTGTTTTGATTTGCATTTCTTTTATGACCAGAGATGTGGAACATTTCTTCATGTGTCTATAGGCCATTTTTGTTTTTTCTTCAGAGAAGACTCTATTTAAGTCTTTGGCCCATTTTTTAATGGGATGGGTGTTACTTTGGAGGTTAGTTTTGGAGTGATTCAATTTTTTGAGTTGTTGATATATTTTAGATATGAGGGCTTTGTCCGCTCTTTGGTTGGTGAAGATCTTCTCCCACTCTGTATGCTTCCTGATTAGTTTACTAGCTATATCCGTTGCCATACAAAATCTCTGCAGTTTAATGCAGTCCCACTTATCCAGCCTTTCTCCGATTTGTTGTGATTCTTGGCCCATATTAAGAAAGTTTCAACCTGTGCCAAGGAGGCCTAGTGTATCTCCTATTCCTTCCTGTAAACTTTTCAGTGTGTCAGCTTTTACCTCCAGGTCTTTGATCCATTTGGAGTTAATTCTAGTGCAATATGACAAATAAGGACCCAACTTAATTTTCTGCAGGTGCTTAACCAGTTCTGCCAGCACAACTTGTTGAAGAGGCTATCTTTCTTCCATTCTATTTTTGTGCTCCCTTGTCAAAGATTAGGTGGCCATAGGTCTGTGGTTTAATATCTGGGTCCGCAGTTCTATTCCATTGGACTTCAGGCCTGTTCTTGTGCCAGTACCAAGCTGTTTTGAGAATTATACCTCTGTAATAGAGTCTAAAGTTTGGAATTAAAATTCCTCCAGCGCTGTTCTTTTGGCTAAAAGTATTTTTGCTATACATGATCTTTTATTATTCCATATGAAATTTTGAATAGCCACTTCAATTTCTTTAAAGAATGACACTGGGATGTTGATGGGTATTGCATTGATTTTGTAAATAGCCCTTGGCAAGATTGTCATTTTCACAATGTTGATTCTTCCAATCCAGGAGCATGGGAGGTTTTTCCATTTCCTTAGTTCTGCTTTAATTTCCTTTTTAAGGGTTTCAAAGTTTTCATCTAAATGGTCCCTTACATTCTTAGTTAAGCTAATTCCTAGGTACTTTATTTTCTTTGAGGCTATTGTGAAAGGAGTTTCTTTCCTGATTATTGCCTCGTTCCTCTCACTGTTGGCATAAAGGAAGGCAGTTGATTTGTGAGTGTTGATTTTATGGCCTGCTACCCTTCCAAAGCTTTGAATCAGCTCAAGGAGCTTGGAAGTAGAGTCTATAGGATTCTTTAAATACAGAATCATGTCATCTGCAAAGAGGGATAGTTTTATTTCCTCTTTCCCTACTTGGATCCCCTTTATGCTTGCTTCTTGCCTTATTGCACTGCCTAGGAATTCTAGTACTATGTTAAAAAGGAGTGGAGAGAGTGGGCATCCTTGTGTCATTCCTGATTTCAGAGGGAATGGCTTTAGATTTTCACCATTAAGTATCATACTGGCAGTGGGTTTCTCATACACAGCCTTTATTACCTTGAGAAATGTTCCATGGAGTCCTAGTTTCTCCACATCTTTTAACATAAAGAGGTTTTGGATCTTGTCAAATGACTTTACCGCATCTATTGAGACAATCATGTGATTTTTGTCCTTGCTCCTGTTGATGTGTTGAATTATATCAATTGATTTGTGTATGTTGAACCAGCTTTGCCTCCCTGTGATGAATCCAGTTTGATCATAGTGTATAATTTTTTTGATGAGTTGTTGTAGACGGTTGGCCAGTATTTTGCTGAGAAGTTTTGCATCGATGTTCATCAAAAAATGGGTCTTTAGTTCTCTTTCTTTGATGAATCTCTGTCTGGTTTGGGGATGAGGGATATACTGGCTTCACAGAATGAGTTTGGTAAAGAACCTTCATTTTCAATTTCGTTGAAGAGCTTGAGGAGTATTGGTGTGAGATCTGCTTTGAAGACCTTATAGAATTCAGCTGTGAATCCATCTGGCCCTGGGCTCTTTTTAGGCACTCAGCACTATAAATTTTCCTCTGAGTACTGCCTTTGTTGTGTCCCTAAGGAGTTGATATTTGTGTGCTCCTTATTGTTAAATTTCATAAACAGTTGGATATCTGTTCTGATCTCTTCGATTACCCATTGTTTTTGATTCAACAATGTGTTGTTCAGTCTCCATGAGTTACAGGGTTTTCGTTGGTGGACATGTGTGTTCAGTTCCAAGTTGATGCCTTTATGGTCTGAGAGTGTGCATGGAATAATTTCAGTGTTTCTGAATCTGTCCAGGTTTGTTTTATGGCCTAAGATGTGGTCTATTTTGGAAAATGTTCCATGTGCTGCTGAGAAAAACGTATATTGTGTTTTTACTGGGTGGAATATTCTGCAGATGTCTGTTAGATCTAATTGGTCTATGTAGTTGTTCAGTTCTAAGGTTTCTCTGTTGAGTTTTTGCCTTGTTGATCTGTCCATAGGTGAGAGTGGTGTGTTAAACTCACCAACAATCACTGTATTTGGATCTATGTATGGTTTCAGTTTAAGTAAATTTTGCTTGATGAAGTTTGGAGCTCCGGGATTGGGTGTGTAAATATTTAGGATCGTTATGTCTTCCTGGAGGAAAGATCCCTTTAGTAGTATGTAGTAACCTTCTTTGTCTTTTCTTACTAATTTTAGTTTGAAGTCTATTGTATCTGATATGAGGATGGCAACTCCAGCCTGTTTATGGGGGCAGTTAGCTTGATAGAGTTTATTCCAACCTCTCACTTTCAAAAGATGATTGTTTTTGGGTAAGATGTGTCTCTTGAAGACAGCAGAACGATGGCTCTTGCTTTTTGATCCAACTAGACAGCCTATGCCGTTTAATTGGAGAGCTTAGCCCATTGATATTGAGAGTTAGGATTGAGAGATATTTATTAGTTCCTACCATTTTAAAAAGCTTTTAGTAGGGCCTGTGTCTTGACAGTTCGTGTGGTCCTTAGGTGTTATGCTGTTTAGGTGCCATTTCTTTCCCTATATTGCATTTATTTTGGTTTTCTATGTATAGAGCATCTTTGAGAATTCTCTGTAGTGTTGGTTTTGTTTCGACATATTGTTGCAGCTTTTCCCTGGAATGGAATGTTTTTATTGTTCCCTCAGTTATGAATGAGAGCTTAGCTGGCTACAGTATTCTTGGTTGGTAGTTATTTGATTTAAGAGCATGACATATATGCTTCCAGTCACTTCGTGCTTGCATGGTCTCTGATGAGAAATCTGGGGTTATTCTGATTGGTTTGCCTTTATAGTTTACTGTCGCTATCCCCTCGGCCGGCAAGGAAGTCGCAACAAGTGAGACTTCTTCTCGAGCAGCAGTTTATTCAGCAAGCTTACAGCTATGCCGGTTCGACCCCGACTTCCTCAAAACCCTGGGCTTTTATAGGCCCAATCATCCAATCACATTTGGTTTCTTACAATTCTATAGCCAATAATATAAGTACACCTCTATAGCACATTCTAAACAAGTAACAATATGGCATTACACATACTTCCAATCATGCATAAAGCTCAATGAACAATCACATCTTTTCGTGGAAACTTTCAGACAAACAACTTAGTGGCGCAACCACAAAGGCGGATGCCAGTGCCATCTTGTAATGGCGAATGTAATAGCTCTCTACATCTCCCTCTTTTTTCTCTTGGCTGAAAGTATAGAGAATTTGAGTATTAATTCAGAGACTGGCCAAATCTCCAAACGCCTTCCCAATTTTCTCATTGAAAGGGTAAGGGATCATGCCTGTCTTAGGTTGGAGAGATGCCTCTTGGTTCTTACCCGTCTTCAACATCTGATACTTGAGCATCGGAGTCTGTCTTAGGTTGATACCAAGACCAATCTCTACTCTTACCCATCTTTGACTACTGATCCAGCATACCCAGCCACAATTGGGGAGATTCTTGTTGCTGAAGAGCCATAAGAGCTTGTTTAATGACCATGTGATCACATTTTCTTTGTCTGATAACTTGTCTGCGCAAAACCAAAACAAACCAACAAAACAATCCTAATCCAACACATAATATAACAATTAAGGACATGCTCCCAGCCCATTCTTTAACCCAACTAAGGGATTGAGAAATCCAATCTACCAATTCTCCCACAGTAGCAATGTTTACACGGGTGGAATTAACAATCATAATTTCATGCCGTAATTGATTAGTAAGATTTTCAAACTCTTGAGTCCAAGATACTTGAAGCATACGACCCAATTCCTGGGATAAATTTGCAGCATAGGAAAGAGTATAATAATCCAAAGAAGTAATACATAAACCAGATGTGGTTCCTACACACATTAATTGAGCAAATTGAGACATATAATCCATTTGTTCTTGCAACAAGTCCACTCTTTGATTTAAAATCATAAGTCCTCGGGCTAAATGCTGATTCACTTGCACTTGAATATTCATAGCTTGTGAAACCGCTTCGGAAAGTGTATTTACAGCAGTCGCAGTCTGAATGGAGGTAACCATAGCGGCAGCAGATGCAACAGCAGTTGCAATCAACGAAGACACCAAAATAATCAAAGCAGTCACTCCAAAATCACGTTTTGATCTTCATTTCAATTTCACTATTAAATTCTTTTCAGAAGCTTCTACTGGAATAGGAATAAAAGTAGGCATACGCGTAACCACAGCAGAATCAAACTCACTAATATTCCAGCACTGACTTAAATAACATACAGTAGAGGAACAATTTATAATTCCATCAACAACATCAAATGAATTAAAAATAACAAACCTAAAAGGAAATCATACACATACAGGGGTAGGGCCATAACTGCCATTAAATGCACAATAATCTAGGGTAACATTATTTCTTGGTTCCATAGTTGTACAATGACATGGAGTTGATCTAGGGCAACATGGCCCTGAACCAGGACAGGCCATCATAAAATCACTTTTAATGGTACTATTACAATGCCTAAACTCTCCTCCATTAATAAAAGCCAAAGCATTACTAACACTACAAGCATATTTCCCACAAATTAGCCAAACATCAAAAGGATTCTCAGTATCTTCATCTGCTCTTTGAAAAATATAATCACGTCTACATGAAGCATGGGTAAAATTCCCAAAATCAGCAATAGCAGGGGAAAAACGAAAACCAGAAGCAACATGAGCATATCTAGAACTCTGACAACCTGTCCACTCCTAGGGCCACCAAGCACCGCTAGTACATTTTGGAAACAATAAAGGAAAACTTTTTGTAGATCCATATTGAATTTCCCCAATTTTCACATGATCTCCTTAAGATGGAACATACCCCGAATATCCCACCAATCCTGCCTTTTGAGTTAGCGTAGAAACTGTTGTCAAATCACCATTTGGCTGGGGATAAAACATTCCCATATTTTGTCGATGAAGAATTATACAGGCACTCAAATTCATAGATAAAGTAAAACATAAGGTTCGAGTTAAATTCAAACTTAAGGAAAAATTTCCACGTCCAGAATCATAAGGAATAAAAGGTAATTTCAAGGAACTGTTAGTTGTGAATATATATGGGTATACTTTAGAAGTACTAGTCACTGGCATTGGCAGGGGAAACGTCTTCATTATTGCCCACAGTACTCGAGCCTCCATCAGTGGCCACAACAGCATCATCAGTAGCAGCAGCATCGACAGGATTTTCATGACGCTCATCCTTCTGCACTTTCCTCACCAAACGTTCCGGCACCCAAATAGGATCTTGTGATTTCTGTGGAAACACACAAACAGCTCCTCGTACCCAAGAGAGCACGGGGTCTGGCCCATTCCATTGGCCAGTTAATACATCCTTCCATTTTACAAATCCTTTATGCAATCCTATAGCTGGTGAAACATGTCTATCAGCGGCAGAATGGCCTTGAATATCCAAATTTAAAAAATTTAAAGTAAAGAGGACTAAGGAAATTCTCTCTTTAGGTGTCCTCTTATGTCCAATTCCCTCCTTTTGTTTTTGTAAATAAATTTTTAAGGTGCGGTGAGCACGTTCCACAATACCTTGTCCTTGAGGATTATAAGGCAGTCCATGTGACAACTGCACTCCCATGGTTTGGCAAAATTGAAGGAATTGTCTGCTAGTATAAGCAGGGCCATTATCAGTTTTTAATAGATAAGGCATGCCCCAGGAAGCCCAAGCTTCCAGGCAATGAGTAATTACATGATGAGTTGTCTCTCCACTTAAAGGAGTGGCATGAATAATCCCTGAACATGTATCAATTGAGACATGTAAAAATTTCAACTTTCCAAACTCCATAACATGGGTAACATCCATTTGCCAAATTTTTATAGGAAGAAGACCACGAGGATTACCACCCAATGACGCAACCGGTAGGTGGGTAACACATTTTGGACAATTTAACACAATTTGTCTGGCCGCTTGCCGGGGTAACTTAAACTTAGATTGTAAAGTACGGGCATTAACATGAAAATGACTATGAAATTCCTGAGCTTGTCGTTCCGGGGTAAAAACAGTAAAGGCCATTTGCACACGTGTGCACTTGTCCACTACATCATTACCCAAACTAATTGGTCCGGGTAATCCTGTATGGGCACGTATATGAACTGGAAAAAATGGAGCTCTGCGGGTACAAATTAATTCCTGCAATTGTGCAAATAATTTATAAACACTACTACTTTTGCTGATAACCCCAGCAAGTTCTAAACTTTTCAAGGCATTTACTACATAAAGGGAATCAGAAATAATTTTAAAAGAAAAGGGACAATTCTGAAATACAGCAATAACAGCTTGTAACTCCACCTTCTGTGCCGATCCAGGTTGAAAGTGACATAAAACTGGTTGCTGTCCTTCAATTAAATAGGCCCCTAATCCATTCTTAGAGCCATCGGTAAAAATATTAACTGCTCCAATAATAGGTTGTTTTGCTGTAACTACCGGAAAAACCACGGGATGTTCTTTAAAAAACTGTAAAAAAGGACTCTTGGGATAATGATTATCTATTTTTCCTGTAAACCTACAATTTAAAATAGCCCATTCATCGATGGTGGCACTTAAAACCTGAATTTGATCAGAAGTATAAGGAACTATAAGAAGATTAGGTTGACAAACAAAGTGTTGTATACTAAATTTAATACCCAAAATGGACAAATTTGCAACGGCTGTGGGATAGTATTCAATTGATTTTGCAGGTGACAATTTAGGGTGAACGCACGCCAAAGGTCCAGTCTGCCACAAGACTCCTGAAGGCTGTTTAAAAGAAGCCAAAATAATTAAAGAAATTTCTAGTCCTGGTTCTATTCTTTGTAAAAATGCAGAATCTAATCTTTCTTCCAAAACTTCTAAAACTCTTCTGGCTGCAGGGGTTAACATTCTTGGTGAGTCTAAGGCAGAATCACCTTGTAATATATCGAATAAGGGCTTTAATTCACTGTTGCTCATAGGGAGGGAGGTTCTAATCCAATTAATATCTCCCATCAATTTCTGGAAGTCATTTAAGGTCTTAAGGTTGTCTTTTCGTAGTTGCCATTTTAAAGGCCTTACCTTTTGAAATGTTATAATGCTCCCTAAGTACTGAGATACTTTATATTTCTGAACCTTTTCAGGGGCTATGAATAAATTCTTATTTTCCAAATATTTTATTAATAAGGCAAAGGCTTCATCCAATATTTCCTGATTTTAGAGGTCAACAAAATATTATCCATATAATGTAAACACCTCACTAATGGAAATTCCTTCCGTAGGGGGAGTAACGCGGTATGTACATAGAGCTGACACAAGGTGGGGCTGTTAGCCATTCCCTGAGGCAATACCACCCATTCAAAGTGTAGGGGGGGCAGCGCCTCGAAAAAAGGAACTTCCTGTCCTGCATTAAGGTCTGCTTTCTTGCGCGACCTCTTCCAGTCTGATATAATACGAACTCGAGATACTGCGCCTAGCACAGGCTCCTCTAAATTAGACTCCTGCATATTTTCAGGCGGCAAGGGGGGATAAATAGAAGGAACCTTTTGATCCTCCCCTGAATTCTCACTCCTTGATTCTGACCTTTCCTCCTTAAATTCCTCCAATGCTATTTTTCCTTCCACTAGCGCGCCGAAGCAACGCTCATCAGTCAAACAGCTCCTAACTAATTTCCATATAGGCTTCACTCCTGGTCCGAGTCTGCCCTTTTCCGCAGCTCTATCTAAATCTTTCCCTAGCTTTTCCCAGGCAGGGAGAGAGACGTTCCCAGAAACTGAGAACCAAGGAGCCACCTCTTCTATATTTAATAGAGAGTCTGAGAGTACTTTGTTTCACTTTCAATTCCTTTGCTCGCAAAAGAGCATCTAAAGTTGTTACTAATTGTGTAGATTCCGAGGCCTCCATCTTATTATGGAGAAAACCTCCCGCTCTTTCTTTATCTACAGAAAAGAGCAAAAGTAATTAGTACCCTCTGCCCAGGACTTTAACTGGTCCTACTCTCCCAAGACCTTAATAGGTCTCTCTTATCTTGGACTTTAATTGGTTCCCCTTACCTGGGAAACTTACCAGTGCACCACCTCGAGTTCTGAAGTCTGTTGGAAGTGACTTGGCGTACGGGCGTCCCCGGACCGGCCACCAGATGTTGCTATCTCCTCGGCCGGCAAGGAAGTCGCAACAAGTGAGACTTCTTCTTGAGCAGCAGTTTATTCAGCAAACTTACAACTATGCCGGGTCGACCCCGACTTCCTCAAAACCCTGGGCTTTTATAGGCCCAATCATCCAATCACATTTGGTTTCTTACAATTCTATAGCCAATAATATAAGTACACCTCTATAGCACATTCTAAACAAGTAACAATATGGCATTACACATACTTCCAATCATGCATAAAGCTCAATGACCAATCACATCTTTTCCTGGAAACTTTCAGACAAACAACTCAGTGGCGCAACCACAAAGGCGGATGCCAGCGCCATCTTGTAATGGTGAATGTAATAGCTCTCTACAGTTTACTGATCCCTTTTCTCTGGCTGCCTTTAGGATCTTTCCTTTCGTTTCTATTTGTCCACTTCGGATCACAATGTGGCGGTGGGATGTTCTTTTCCGGTCAGGTCTGTTTGGGGTTCTAAAAGATTCTCGTATCTGGATGGGCCTGCCCTTCTGGATATTTGGGAAATTCTCTGAGATGATTCCCTGAAGTACATTTCCAATACCATTGACCTCTTTCTCCACGCCCTCCTCAATACCAACTAGCCTTAAATTAGGCTTCCTAATTGTATCTTGGACCTCCTGAAGCGCTCTCTCATAGTTCCTAGATTTGGATTGACTCATTTTCTGTTCTTTCTCTATAATAACTAAATTATCTTCAGCCCCGGAAATTCTCTCCTCTGCATTGTCTAACCTGGTATCAAAGCTATCTACTTTATTTTTCATTGCCCTTGCTTCTAATTGCTCACTTTTGATGCCTTGCATCTCTTGTTTTAGATCATGTATGCATTTCTTTATCTCCTTGACTTCCTTTTGTGTAGCTTTATTTTCTTTGGACATTTGCTGTGCTTTGGGCGAGAGGTGGGGGAGGGGTCCTCGCGTTCCGATTTCTTTGAGAAAGTTGGATGTAAGCTTTATCTGGATTTCTTTTCCAGTTTGAGTCCTTCTCCGTTGCTTTTTGAATTTGTTGTTGTGGATTTATTTAGATAGTTGGCTCGTGGGACCCCCTGGTTCTCTCTTTTTGTCAGAGAAAGCTAGGCAGCGTCCCTATTGTTTCGGCGCCATCTTCCTTCCTCAAGATGTGTCTCTTGAAGACAGCAGAACGATGGCTCTTGCTTTTTGATCCAACTAGACAGCCTATGCCATTTAATTGGAGAGTTAAGTCCATTGATATTGAGAGTTAGGATTGAGAGATATTTATTAGTTCCTACCATTTTTAAAAGCTTTTAGTAAGGCCTGTGTCTTGACAGTTTTTGTGGTCCTTAGATGGTATGCTGTTTAGGTGCCATTTCTTTCGCTACATTGCATTTATTTTGGTTTTCTATGTATAGAGCATCTTTGAGAATTCCTGTAGTGTTGGTTTTGTTTCGACATATTGTTGCAGCTTTTCCCTGGAATGGAATGTTTTTATTGTTCCCTTAGTTATGAATGAGAGCTTAGCTGGCTACAGTATTCTTGGTTTGATTTAAGGGCATGACATATATATTTCCAGTCACTTCGTGCTTGCATGGTCTCTACTGAGAAATCTGGGGTTATTCTGGTTGGTTTGCCTTTATAGGTTACTGATCCCTTTTCCCTGGCGGCCTTTAGGAGGTACAAGAGGATTAACGTAGGAGTGTAAGAATATTGTAGTAATGAAGAAAAGGTATAGCATAAGGATAACTGACCTAAGTTGGTAAGTAGGTAGCTTATTTGAGTACAAAGTTTGGAAAGTAGTAGAATAAAACTTATGTGTTGCTGCATGACTAGCTCTTAGCCCAACCAGTGGCCTCACAGTGGACCATGGGATGGATCTCTTTTTCTTGTCTACGTTGAGGGAAAGGGGTATTTCACAAGATGGAGAAGCGAAGATTTCAGAAGCAAATGCTGTGAGTGAATTAGCTCGTAAAAAGCATTTTCATTTTCTTTTAACTGTCTGCCAGTCTTGGGGCTTGAATTCAGGGCCTGAGCACTGTCCTCGGGTTTTCTCAAGTCTAGCCCTCTGCCACTTGAGCCACAGTGCCACATCTAGATTTTCTATCTATGTGATACTGAGCAATCAAACCCTGATCTTCATGGATGCTAGGCAAGCACTCTAGCACTATGCCAAACTCTCAACCCTGACATAGCAATTATAAAGTCATCATCATCATATCAAAATATCCTTTCTCCTACAAAGAATGAACACTTATCTATGTGTGTAATGCTTTTTTTAAAATTTCACTAATTCTTCTGTGTTTTTCCCTCTTGCAATTTTTACACATGACAGCAAAGCTAATCATCAGGAAAAAATTGATTAGGATACAGAAACCTAATAATATCCTAGTAGATTGACGTCAAAAATATGTGCAAGATGCCCTGTGTGTTTGACTAGTGGTAGAGTCCTTGGCTACCACGCAAAAAGACTCATGTTTGATTCCTCATTACCACATACATAGAAAACGCTGCAAGTGGTGCTGTGGCTCGGTGGGACAGCTAAAGCCTAAAGAAAGCCCAAGAACAATGTTCACACTCTGAGGTCAAGTCCCAAGACTAGCAAAAACAAAAAAAAATTCGACAAGGGGCAAAATGCAGGCAAATAAGGCAGTGTGAAGCAAACGTCTTGTAAAGGATGAGGGCAATATTGACCCTTAAGTTTGAATCTTACCTAAGAAAGGCTCCTTGAGCCTGAGACCAGATTGGTAGATGGGCCTAGTGGAAGGCATTGGGATTGGACAAATAAAGTGTGCTGTTTACTACATCCACATGTATGTTGTGAGATTGGAGGAGAGATTCAGCCTCCAGTATGTCTTTGGTGAGGTCTTCTGTCAACAGGGATCTTTGGTCATTGGGCCCTGAAAGGTGACCCTGCCTCACTCACAATGGAACAGAATATCGAACCCTGGTAACCAAGCCACTGTAACTAACAACCAACTCAAGCCAGCTCACTTGGCCTGTGGCTCAGGAGGAAGAAAGATATTGCTGTGCTGTTGTCAAACGTCTGGAAACTCGAGTCTCAGGCATGGAAGTTGTGGATGTCTTAGTGGAAGATGTACATGCTAGATCATTTCCAAGCCACAAATCCAGTATAACAGGCCTTTCTCTAAGAAGAAGGCCAGGAAAATCCAGGGCAACCAGATGAGGTATATTTCTAAGAAGAAATGTATTTGACCCCATTATCCTCCCCACACATTACAACTTTCATTTCTTTTAATTTTTTTTAATGTTCCCTCAGTTATGAATGAGAACTTAGCTGGCTACAGTATTCGTGGTTGGTAGTTATTTGATTTAAGGCATGACATATATGCTTCCAGTCACTTCGTGCTTGCATGGTCTCTGCTGAGAAATCTGGGGTTATTCTGATTGGTTTGCCTTTATAGGTTACTGATCCCTTTTCCCTGGCTGCCTTTAGGATCTTTCCTTTAGTTTCTATTGATCCAGTTCGGATCACAATGTGGCGGTGGGATGTTCTTTTCTGGTCAGGTCTGTTTGGGGTTCTAAAAGCTTCTCGTATCTGAATGGGCCTGCCCTTCTGGATATTTGGGAAATTCTCTGAGATGATTCCCTGAAGTATATTTCCAATACCATTGACCTCTTTCCCCACGCCCTCTTCAATACCAGCTAGCATTAAATTAGGCTTCCTAATTGTATCTTGGACTTCCTGAAGGGCTCTCTCATATTTCCTAGATTTGGATTGACTCATTTTCTGTTCTTTCTCTAAATAACTAAATTATCTTCAGCCCCGGAGATTCTCTCCTCTGCATTGTTTAACCTGCTATCAAAGCTATCTACTTTATTTTTCATCTCCCTTGCTTCTAATTGCTCATTTTTGATGCCTTGCATCTCTTGTTTTAGATCATGTATGGATTTCTTTATCTCCTTGATTTCCTTTTGAGTGGTTAGCTCAGTATCTTTATTTTCTTTGGACATTTGCTGGAGTTTGGTCACGTTTTTATTTGTGGATTCTATTAATTCATCCATCTTTCTTTGAAAAGCCTTTATTATGGCCTCCTTTATGGCTTCTTCTTTTTCACTTATCACCTTGTTTATGGTTTCCTCTTGTTCAGCTATGGCTTCCTCCATTATCTCTTTCTTTATATTTTCACATTTTCCATTAATGATGTTTATCAATTGCATTTGTGTAGCACTTGGAAGACTCTCCTCTAGGTTTGCCAGTGACTGTTCCATTGTCTGTTTACATTGGGTGGGGGATGTTGTTTCTTGATTTGACATTTTTCTTGAGTTTCTTCTTCTGCCCATTTGAAAATGGGAGCAAGATTACTTCTAAATATGATTATAGTTTTTCAGATATAACCAACCTAGACCTCTGTAGCTGGCAGACACTAGATGTTCACAAATTTTGATTGGTATTATCATTCTTTTTTTTGTGCACTTCCAGAGCAGTCTAATACAACCACTGATAAGCGATTTATACCCAAAACAATAAGCCTCTCAATCCAATCTCTATTGTCTTTAAGTCCCTCTGAGCCTAGAGAATAATTAACCACCTACATATACAATATTGCTCAACAGCCATCAAGTGCAGATCCGTGCAGTATAAGGGTTGAAAGACGAGCAGAGGTCCAGAAATAGAAAAAAAGAATGAGAGAGGTCAGGGGAGGTACAAGAGGATTAACATAGGAGTGTAAGAATATTGTAGTCATGAAGAAAAGGTATAGCATAAGGATAACTGACCTAAGTTGGTAAGTAGGTTGCTTATTTGAGTACAAAGTTTGGAAAGTAGTAAAATAAAACTTATGTGTTCCTGCACGACTACCTCTTAGCCCAACCAGTGGCCTCACAATGGACCATGGGATGGATCTGTTTTTCTTGTCTACGTTGAGGGAAAGGGGTATTTCACAAGATGCAGAACCGAAGATTTCAGAAGCAAATGCTGTGAGTGAATTAGCTCGTAAAAAGCATTTTTATTTTCTTTTTTCTTTCTGCCAGTCTTGAGGCTTGAATTCAGGGCCTGAGCACTGTCCTTGGGTTTTCTCAAGTCTAGCCCTCTGCCACTTGAGCCACAGTGCCACATCTAGATTTTCTATCTATGTGATACTGAGCAATCAAACACAGATCTTCATGGATGCTAGGCAAGGATTCTACCACTGTGCCAAACTCTCAACCCTGACATAGAAATTATAAAGTCATCATCATCATATCAAAATACCCTTTCTCTTACCAAGAATGAACACTTATCTATGTGTGTAATGCTTTTTTTTTAATTTCACTAATTCTTCTGTGTTTTTCCCTCTTGCATTTTTTACACATGACACCAAAGCTAATCATCAGGAAAAAATTGATTAGGATACAGAAACCTAATAATATCCTAGTAGATTGACGTCAAAAATATGTGCAAGATGCCCTGTGTGTTTGACTAGAGGTAGAGTCCTTGGCTACCACGCAAAAAGACTCATGTTTGATTCCTCATTACCACATACATAGAAAACGCTGCAAGTGGTGCTGTGGCTCGGTGGGACAGCTAAAGCCTAAAGAAAGCCCAAGAACAATGTTCACACTCTGAGGTCAATTCCCAAGACTAGCAAAAACAAAAAAAAATCGACAAGGGGCAAAATGCAGGCAGAGAAGGCACTGTGAAGCAAATGTTTTGTAAAGGATGAAGGCAATATTGACCCTTAAGTTTGGATCTTACCTAAGAAAGGCTCCTTGAGCCTGAGACCAGACTAGTATTTGGGACTAGTGGAAGACATTGGGATTGGACAAATAAGGTGTGCTGTTTACTACATCCACATGTATATTTTGAGATTGGAGGAGAGATTCAGCCTCCAGTATGTCTTTGGTGAGGTCTTCTGTGAGCAAGGATCTTTGATCATTGGGCCCTGAAAGGTGACCCTGCCTCCCTCAGAATGGAATGGAATATGGAACCCTGGTAAACAAGCCACTGTAACTAACAACCAGCTCAAGCCAGCTCACTTGGCCTGTGGCTCAGGAGGAAGAAAGATGTTGCTGTGCTGTTGCCAAAGGTCACGAAAATCGAGTCTCACGCATGGAAATTGTGGCTGTCTTACTCGAAGATGTACATGCTAGATCATTGCCAAGCCACAAGTCCAGTATAACAGGCCTTTCTGTAAGAAGAAGGCCAGGAAATCCAGGGCAACCAGATGAGGTATATTTCTAAGAAGAAATGTATTTGACCCCATCATCCTCCCCACACACTACAACATTCTTTTTTTAAATTCTTTTTATTGTAATTAGTAAAAGGGTTACATGATATTTGCAGGATAGAAGGTGCATTAATTCACATACATTGATACCATTTCACATGTCTTGGTACCCATTTCCCTCCAACCCCACACCCCCCATCCGTCTTGGTTTTCCCCCCTTCCCTCTCAAATTTCAAATATCCAAATACAAATAAATTCAATATATCAGATAAGAAAATGAGATACTATATCAATATGGGATAACCAAGGGACAGCAAAGGAGATGAGAGACAACATAGTACATTAAGGACAACAATCATTCATTATGTGGCTTTTGTTTCAATATCCTGGAGGTCATTTCAATTAGGTTCACATTATATGGTCTTATATATGGCCTTTTGCTCTATTGCAAATCTCTGCTAGTAGAGCCCACGGTTTCTACTGATCATGACGAATGAGGGAAACCACTGAGCCTAAGTTCCTTTGAGTCTGTCTTACTTTACTTATTATGATTTGTTCTAAGTCTTTCCATTTCCTAACAAATGGGGCGATATCATTCTTTCTGACAGCAGCATAGAATTCCATTGTGTACAAATACCACAACTTGTTGATCCAGTCATCAACTGAGGGACATCTGGGTTGGTTCCATATCTTTGCTATGGTGAATAATGCTGCAATGAACATTGTTGTGCTAGTGGGTTTAGTATGCCCTTGTTTCTGGAATGTTGGATAAATGCCAAGTAGTGGAATTGCTGGGTCATAGGGGAGTTCTATGTTTAGCCTTTTGAGGCACTGCCACACTGCTTTCCATAGTGGTTGAACGAGTTTGCACTCCCACCAACAGTGGTGGAGTGAGGTGGAATCTTAGAGTTGTTTTGATTTGCATTTCTTTTATGACCAGAGATGTGGAGCATTTCTTCATGTGTCTATAGGCCATTTTTGTTTCTTCTCCAGAGAAGACTCTCTTTAAGTCTTTGGCCCATTTTTTAATGGGATGGGTGTTACTTTGGAGGTTAGTTTTGGAGTGATTCAATTTTTTGAGTTGTTGATATATTTTAGATATGAGGCCTTTGTCCGTAGTTTGGTTGGTGAAAATCTTCTCCCATTCTGTAGGCCTCCTGATTAGTTTACTAGCTATATCCGTTGCCATACAAAAGCTCTGCAGTTTAATGCACTCCCACTTATCCAGCCTTTCTCTGATTTGTTGTGATTCTTGGTCCTTATTAAGAAAGTTTCGACCTGTGCCAAGGAGGCCTAGTGTATCTCCTATTCCTTCCTGTAAACTTTTCAGTGCGTCAGCTTTTACCTCCTGGTCTTTGATCCATTTGGAGTTAATTCTACTGCAAGGTGACAAAGAAGGATCCAACTTTAGTTTTCTGCAGGTGCTTAACCAGTTCTGCCAGCACAACTTGTTGAAGAGGCTATCTTTCTTCCATTCTATTTTTTTGGCTCCCTTGTCAAAGATTAGGTGGCCATAGGTCTGTGGTTTAATATCTGGGTCCGCAGTTCTGTTCCATTGGACATCAGGCCTGTTCTTGTGCCAGTACCAAGCTGTTTTGAGAAGTATAGCTCTGTAATAGAGTCTAAAGTTTGGAATTGAAATACCTCCAGCACTGTTCTTTCTGCTAAGAAGTGTTTTTGCTATACGGGGTCTTTTAATATTCCATATGAAATTTTGAATTGCCTCTTCTATTTCTTTAAAGAATGACATTGGGATGTTGATGGGTATTGCATTGAATTTGTAGATAGCCCTTGGCAAGATTGTTATTTTCACAATGTTGATTCGTCCAATCCAGGAGCATGGGAGGTTTTTCCATTTCCTTAATTCTGCTTTAATTTCCTTTTTTTAGCGTTTTAAAATTTTCATCTAAACGGTCCTTTACATTCTTAGTTAAGCTAATTCCTAGGTACTTTATTTTCTTTGAGGCTATTGTGAAAGGAGTTTCTTTCCTGATTATTGCCTCGTTCCTCTCACTGTTGGCGTAAAGGAAGGCAGTTGATTTGTGAGGGTTGATTTTATGGCCTGCTACCCTTCCAAAGATTTCAATCAGCTCAAGGAGCTTGGGAGTAGAGTCTATAGGATCCTTCAAATACAGAATCATGTTATCTGCAAAGAGGGATAGTTTTATTTCCTCTTTCCCTACTTGGATCCCCTTTATGCTTGCTTCTTGCCTTATTTCACTGCCTAGGAATTCTACTACTATGGTAAAAGGAGTGGAGAGAGTGGGCATCCTTGTCTCGTTCCTGATTTTAGAGGGAATGGCTTTAGATTTTCACCATTAAGTATCATACTGGCAGTGGGTTTCTCATACACAGCCTTTATTACATTGGGAAATGTTCCATGGATTCCTAGTTTCTCCGTATCTTTAACATAAAGGGGTTTGGATCTTGTCAAATGCCTTTTCCGCATCTATTGAGACAATCATGTTATTTTTGTCCTTGCTCCTTTGATGTGTCGAATTATGTTAATTGATTTGTGTATATTGAACCAGCTTTGCCTCCCTGTGATGAATCCAGATTGATCATAGTGTATTTTTTTTCATGAGTTCTGTAGACGGTTGGCCAGTATTTTGTTGAGAAGTTTTGCATCGATATTCATCAAAGAAATGGGTCTATAGTTCTCTTTCTTTGATGAATCTCTGTCTGGTTTGGCGATGAGGGATATACTGGCTTCAGAGAATGAGTTTGGTAAAGAAACTTCATTTTCAATTTCGTTGAAGAGCTTGAGGAATATTGGTGTGAGCTCTGCTTTGAAGGCCTTATAGAATTCAGCTGTGAATCCATCTGGCCCTGGGCTCATTTTAAGTGGAAGTTGTCTAATTTCCATTTCTATTTCAGAGCTTGAAATAGGCCTGTTGAGTTGGGTTATCTCTTCTTGGTTCAGTGTGGGTATGTTATTATTGTCTAGAAATTCATCCATTTCTTCTAGATTCTCAAATTTGTTGGCGTAAAGGTTTGAGAAGTATTCCCTCATGGTATTCTGGATCTTGGTAATTTCTGTCGTGATATTACCATTTTAATCTGCGATTTTGTTTATTTCGACATGCTCTCTTCTTTTTTGGGTAAGATTTGCTAAGGGCTTGTCAATTTTGTTAATTCTTTCAAATAAACAACTCCTTGTTTTGTTGATTCTTTCTATAGTTTTTTTTTATTCCAAATCATTTAATTCTGCTTTGATTTTAATAATTTGCTTTGTCATAATGGGTTTAGGGTTGGTTTGTTGCTCATTTTCCATGAGGTTAAGGTGAGACATTAACTAGTTGGTTTGCCATTTTTCCAACCTGCTGTTGTAGGCACTCAGCGCTATAAATTTTCCTCTGAGTACTGCCTTTGTTGTGTCCCTAAGGAGTTGATATTTGTGTGCTCCTTATAGTTAAATTTCATAAACAGTTGGATATCTGTTCTGATCTCTTTGATTACCCATTGTTTTTGATTCAACAATGTGTTGTTCAGTCTCCATGAGTTACTGGGTTTTCGTTGGTGGAGATGTGTGTTCAGTTCCAATTTGATGCCTTTATGTTCTGAGAGGGGGCATGGAATAATTTCAGTGTTTCTGAATCCGTTCAGGTTTGTTTTATGGCCTAAGATGTAGTCTATTATGGAAAATATTGCATGTGCTGCTGAGAAAAACGTATATTGTGTTTTTACTGGGTGGAATATTCTGCAGATGTCTGTTAGATCTAATAGGTCTATGTAGTTGTTCAGTTCTAAGGTTTCTCTATTGAGTTTTTGCCTTGTTGATCTGTCCATAGGTGAGAGTGGTGTGTTAAACTCACCAGCAATCACTGTATTTCGATCTATGTATGGTTTCAGTGTAAGTAAAGTTTGCTGGATGAAGTTTAGAGCTCCAAGATTGTTTGTGTAAATATTTAGGATCGTTATGTCTTCCTGGAGGAAAGATCCCTTTAGTAGTATGTAGTAACCTTCTTTGTCTTTTCTTTCTAATTTTAGTTTGAAGTCTATTGTATCTGATATGAGGATGGCAACTGCAGCCTGTTTATGGGGGAAGTTAGCTTGATAGAGTTTATTCCAACCTCTCACTTTCAAAAGATGATTGTTTTTGGGTAAGATGTGTCTCTTGAAGACAGCAGAACGATGGCTCTTGCTTTTTGATCCAACTAGACAGCCTATGCCGTTGAATTGGACAGTTAAATCCATTGATATTGAGAGTTAGGATTGAGAGATATTTATTAGTTCCTACCATTTTTAAAAGCTTTAGTAGGGCCTGTGTCTTGACAGTTCTTGTGGTTCTTAGGTGGTATGCTGCTTAGGTGCCATTTCTTTCCCTATATTGCATTTATTTTGGTTTTCTATGTATAGAGCATCTTTGAGAATTCTCTGTAGTGTTGGTTTTGTTTCGACATATTGTTGCAGCTTTTCCCTGGAATGGAATGTTTTCATTGTTCCCTCAGTTATGAATGAGAGCTTAGCTGGCTACAGTATTCTTGGTTGGTAGTTATTTGATTTAGGGTAATGACATATATGCTTCCAGTCACTTCGTGCTTGCATGGTCTCTGCTGAGAAATCTAGGGTTATTCTGATTGGTTTGCCTTTATAGGTTACTGATCCCTTTTCCCTGGCTGCTTTTAGGATCTTTTCTTTCGTTTCTATTGATCCAGTTCGGATCACAATGTGGCGGTGGGATGTTCTTTTCTGGTCAGGTCTGTTTGGGGTTCTAAAAGCTTCTCGTATCTGGATGGGCCTGCCCTTCTGGATATTTGGGAAATTCTCTGAGATGATTCCCTGAAGTACATTTTCAATACCATTGACCTCTTTCTCCACGCCCTCCTCAATACCAACTATCCTTAAATTAGGCTTCCTAATTGCATTTTGGACCTCTTGAAGCGCTCTCTCATATTTCCTAGATTTGGATTGACTCATTTTCTGTTCTTTCTCTATAATAACTAAATTATCTTCAGCCCCAGAAATTCTCTCCTCTATGCCCTGAAAAGTGACCGTGCCTCCCTCACAATGGAAGAGAATATGGAAAACTGGTAACCAAGCCACTGTAACTAACAACCAACTCAAGCCAGCTCACTTGGCCTGTGGCTCAGGAGGAAGAAAGATGTTGCTGTGCTGTTGCCAAAGGTCAGGAAACAAGAGTCTCAGGCATGGAATTGGGGATGTCTTACTCGAAGATGTACATGTTGATAATTGCCAAGCCATAAATCCAGTATAACAGGCCTTTCTCTAAGAAGAAGGCCAGGAAAATCCAGGGCAACCAGATGAGGTATATTTCTAAGAAGAAATGTATTTGACCCCATCATCCTCCCCACACACTACAACTTTCTTTTTTTCAATTTTTTACTGTAATCAGTAAAAGATTTACATGATATTTGCCAGATAGAAGGTGCATTAATTCACGTACATTTATACCCTTTCACATGTCTTGGTACCCATTTCCCTCCAACCCCACACCCCCCACCCGTCTTGGTTTTCCCCCCTTCCCTCTCAAATTTCAAATATCCAAATACAAATAAATTCAATATATCAGATAACAAAATGAGATACTATACCAATATGGGATAACCAAGGGACAGCAAAGGAGATGAGAGACAACATAGTACATTAAGGACAACAATCATTCATTATGTGGCTTTTGTTTCAATATCCTGGAGGTCCTTTCAATTAGGTTCACATTATATGGTCTTATATATGGCCTTTTGCTCTATTGCAAATCTCTGCTAGTAGAGCCCACGGTTTCTACTGATCATGACGAATGAGGGAAACCACTGAGCCTAAGTTCCTTTGAGTCTGTCTTTCTTTACTTATTATGATTTGTTCTAAGTCTTTCCAATTCCTAACAAATGGGGCGATGTCATTCTTTGTGACAGCAGCATAGAATTCCATTGTGTACAAATACCACAACTTGTTGATCCACTCATCAACTGAGGGACATCTGGGTTGGTACCATATCTTTGCTATGGTGAATAGTGCTGCAATGAACATTGTTGTGCTAGTGGGTTTAGTATGCCTTTGTTTCTGGATTGTTGGGCTGAAAATGTAGCTTGCCTAGCATATATGAAACCCTGGATTCCATTCCTCAGCACCACATAAACAAAAACTGGAAGTGCCACTGTGACTCAGCTGGTAGATTTCTAACGTTCAGCACGGAGTGTCTCCAAGTGACAAAAATCTGTCACATTTAAGTCAGGCTTCAAAACTTTGCTAGGAACCAGTTACGTGATTTGGAAGAAAGTCCAATTTTCAAAAAATCACTAGCCAGGCGCTGGAGGGTCATAATTGTCATTCTACTAGCCAGGGAGAAGGTGATTCAAAGCCTTTGTAAGCAAAAAAACGAAAACAAAAACGAAAAACTGTACGATTCTTCTCTCCACTTATCCACCCAAAAACTAAGTGGAGTTGTGGCTAAAACTGGTACAGCATTAGCCTTGAGGAAAAAGAACTAAGAGACCTTGCCCAGGTCCAAATTTCAAGCTCCCCATCAAGAAAGCAAAAAAAAAGGAGTCCAGATACCTTAGTTTCAAAAGTATATCTGGATATCTTAGTAGATTTTTCTGATCTTTCCTCATTCATCTCATGGAACCACATAATCTTGATCCTGATCTGACTAAGAGCCTGCATTGTGCTTAATAAATTCATTTCACATATTCCAGTAGAATCTGGACAGCTAACAGCCACTTACCAATGCTTTATTCTACGTTTAGGCCAGTATGTCTTCATACCATCTACACAGTCAGCTATATCATCTTTCCAGTAGTAGCATTGAGTGTAGAACACTCAGAACTAAAATAATTCCATAAAGATGTAATAAAACCACTTGATTCATTAAGAAAATTTCTGTACCACTTAGAGCAAGTACATTAGTGGTATTTACCTCTAGCCTCTTTTTTAAAAAAATTTATTAACATGGAATTTTACATCATATTTCAAATGTCATGTTTAACCAACAAGTATTCAAGAAGGGAATCGCTATACAATCACTGGCACATAAATTTTAGAATATAGTAAAAATTAAGCTGAGTCTTTGTATGTCATAGATACAGATTAATCTATAATAAAACACATGTCTATAGAGTGTATAGTCTATCCTAGATTTTTATGTCTATGTAGTTATGTTTATATCTCCAAAATTATGTCCAGAACTTTGGGTATCAACTATTCAATCATCGCTCTACTACTGTTTGAAACTAATATCCATATATTAAGGATACCATGTACCTTTTGTTCCTTGGTCTTGACTTATCTCACTCAACAGGATTCACTCTAATTTCATCCACTACCCCAAAAATGCCATTATTATTTTTTCTGTGCAGATCTTCTTTTTATGTATTTATTTTTATTGTAATTTATAGAAGGGTTACATTATATTCACCAGATAGAAGGTGCATTACTTCTCAAACTTTGATACCCCATGTAAGGATATGGTCCCCATTTCCCTTCCCCTACCCCCACTCATGTTCATTTCCCCCCTTCCCTATCCAGTTTCAAATAACCAAGTAGGCACATATGAAATATATCAGAAAACAAGGTGAAATATTGTAACAATATGATATAACCAAGGGATAGCAAAAGAGATAAGAGATCACCTAGTTCATTAAGGACAACAATCACTCATTATATGAGTTTTGTATCTTCATCTTGGAGGTCCTTGCATTTAGTGTCATACTATTTGTCACGATGTCTCTAGATTTTGTTCTATTGTAAATCTCTGGTAGCAGAGCCCAAGGTTTCTACTGAATTTGACAAATGAGGGTGACTCTTGGGCCTATGTTCCTTTGAGTTTGGCTTACTTCACTTAATATGATTTTTTTCCTTTTCATCCACTTCCCCGAGAATGCCATTATTTTATCTTGTCGGTTGGCTATGTATCATTCCAGTGTGTGTGTGTGTGTGTGTGTGTGTGTGTGTGTGTGTGTGTGTATCACATTTTTTGTAGTAGGGCATCTGGTTTTTTCCATCATCCAGCCTCATTTTCTACAGATATTTTTATAGTCTCTTTTTTATTTTCAGGGTAATGTATAGAGGGGTTACGATTACATTTACAGGTAGTGGACTGCATTACTTCTCACACCTTTATTCCACTCCACATGTTTGTGTCCCCAGTTCCCTCTCCCCTCCCCTTCCCAATCATCTTGTTTCCCCCCTTCCCTTTCCTATTTGACATAAACAAATAAACATATAAACAATATGCCAGGGAAAAAATCAGATACACTAACAATCTGATATTAACCAAAGGGCAAAATAAGAGATGAGAAATAACATAGTAGATTAAGGACAAAAATCACACAAGATTAAGAGCACCGATGACACAAGATATAGCTCTTGTTCCCATATCCTAGAGATCCTTACATTTAGTCTCATCCTATATGACCTTATATACCTAGGTTTTTGAGTTATTGTAATCCTCTGCCAGGAGAGTCCTAGATGTGAACTAATTATTACAAATGAGGGAAACCATTGAGCTTATGTTTCTTTGGGTCTGGCTTGCTTCACTTAATATGAATTTTTCCAAGACTTTCCATTTCCTTGAATATGGGGCGATGTCATTCCTTCTGATGGCAGCATAGCATTCCATTGTGTATAAGTACCACATCTTCTTGATTCAGTCATCTACTGAGTGGGATCTGGGTTGGTTTCATATCTTTGCTATGGTAAATAGTGCTGCAATGAGCATCATTGTGCTAGTGGCTTTAGTATGTCCTTTTTTCTGGACATTTGGGTAGGTGCCAAGTAGTGGATTTGCTGGATCATAGGGGAGCTCTATGTTCAGTCTTTTGAGGAACCACCACACTGCTTTCCCTAGTGGTTGAACGAGTTTACACTCACACTAACAGTGTAGGTATGATCCCCCCTGGACACTTCCCCACCAGTATCTCTTATTAGATTTTTTGATAATGGCCATTCTGACTGGAGTCATGAGGAATCTCAAAGTTGTTTTGATTTTCATTTCCCTTATTGCTAGAGATATGGAGCATTTCTTCATGTGTCTAAAGCCCATTTTAATTTTTTCTTCAGAGAATACTCTTTTAAATCTTTAGCCCACCTTTTAATAGGATGGTTGTTTATTTGAAGATTTGTTTGGGAGAGATTCATTTTTTCAGCTATAGATATATTTTAGATAACTACATATATTTTTGTAGAAAAAAGAATGGAAGCCATCATGCTGGCTCACAACTTAATTTCAGCTACTTAGGAGGCTCAGGGCTTAGGATCACAGGTCAAAGCCAACCAGGGCCCTACAGTGTGTGAGATCAAACTCTGTGAACATACAATGACTGTAAGAGGAATCTCACTGCCTGGGAATGTAGCCTAATGGTAGAGTGCTCACCTAGAATGCATGAAGACCTAGGTTCTATTCACCGGTACCGCATACTCAGAAAAAAGCTAGAAGTTGCGCTGTGTCTCAAGAGGCAGAGCACTCACCTTGGGCAAGCGAGTCCAATGAAAATGTCTAGGCCCTGAGTCCAAGCCCTAGAACTGGCAAAAAAAGAGCAATCTTACTTAAGTAACAAGGAATGTACCCTATATTTATACAGACTGAAAAATTCATTAAGAAATTAGAAAATATGTATAAAGTGCATAATTTCTTTTGTGTGTTGGCACTGGGTCTTCAACTGAGTGCTTCAGCTCTATCCCTGACCTTTTCTGCTCAAGGCTAGCACTCTACCAATGCAGCCCCAAATCAACTATCTTCAATTGAGATATAAGCGATGAATATTTCAGGGTGCTTCATGAAAAACATTTTTATAAATTGAAACTTTCAACACAGTCTTATTTTAGTATGAATGTTGAGATGGGAAGAGACAGAAAAAGTGAAATGTTTCCTGATTCCCATAGAGAAGAGACTCAGCAGAACCACTGTGGTCTGCAGGCTTCTTTGTGAGTTTTGTTTGCTTGTTTGATTTTTGTCAATTGTGGGGCTTGAACTCTGGGCCTGGGCACTGTCCCTGAGCTCTTCACCTCAAGCCTAGTGCTTTAATCTGTGAGCCACAGTGCCACTTCTCGTTTTTCTGACAGTTAACTGGGTACTTTGGCTGGCTTTAAACTTTGATTCTCAGATCTTAGCCTCCTGAGTAGCTAAATTATAGGTGTGAGGTACAATCACCAGGCTGCTGCTCTGTTACTATGCAGGTTCTGGATCAAGAACTTCAAGTTCTTACTTCTATTTTTTCTTCTCTTGCCTGATACTCTGCCATTTGAACGAAGCCCCAGTTCCTGGTCTTTGTTGGTTAATGAGAGATATGATTTTCTAATATTCAGAGCAATGATTATAAAACCCAGCATTTTACTTACTTGAATAAATTAAGAGACAGGACCTAGTGAGATGGAAAACACATTTTTTTTTCAAGTTGCTATCCTGTTCTAATGCACAAGTCTGGCTATTTTGCTTACACACAAATATGTATTTTACCAGTTTCTACTCTATTTTTGCTTAGCTTAAAACCACCACTGCCATTTCATAGATTTTGTTGTTGTTGTTTGCGGTGCCTGAACTCTGTGCCTGGGCTGTTCCTCAGATCTTCAGTTCAATGCCAGTGCTCTACTACTTTTGATTTGGCCAGTCCTGGGCTGAACTCAGGGCCTGAGCACTGTCCTTATATTTTCTCAAGGCTAGGGCTCTACCACTTCAGCCTCAGCACCACTTCCAGCATTTTTCTATGTATGTGGTATTGAGGAAATGAACCCAGTTCTTCGTGCATGCTAGGCAAGCACTCTATCACTAGACCAAACTCCCAGCCCAAAATTATTCATCATTACTATTAGCTATCTTCTTTTTTATTATTGATTCGTCATGGTGCTTGGACTTTGGGCCTGGACACTGTCCCTGAGCTCTTCAGCTCAAGGCTAGTGCTCTTCCTCGACAGCTCCATTTTTGGTTTCTGCTAGTTAATTGGGGATGTAAGTCTCACAAACATATGTGTCCAGGCTGGCTTTGGGCTTTGAACCAAGATCCTCCAATCTCAGCCTCCATAGTAGCTAGAATTACACGCTTCAGCCAGCAGTGCCTGACTGTTTGATGTCTCTGTCTCTGTCTCTCTGTCTCTGTCTGTCTCTGTCTGTCTGCCTGTCTGTCTGTCTGTCTGTCTGTCTCTCTCTCTCTCTCTCTCTCTCTCTCTCTCTCTCTCTCTCTCTCTCTCTCTCTCTCTTTTGGTTGTAAGACTTTAATTGTGCACTTGGGCAGTGTCCCTGGGCTCTTCATCTCAAGGCTACAACCTTAAACACCTTGAGCCTCAGTGTCACTTCTCGTTTTCTGGTGCTTAAGTGGAAGTAACAGTTTCATGGAGTTTAGTG
Organism: Megascapheus bottae; assembly: GCF_031878675.1. NCBI lineage: Eukaryota > Metazoa > Chordata > Mammalia > Rodentia > Geomyidae > Megascapheus > Megascapheus bottae. The sequence goes on from NW_028327279.1 coordinate 146,290, forward strand.
TCTGGCCTGACTTTGAACTGTGATCCTCAGAACCCAACCTTCTGGGATCATTTCCAGCTTTTTTTTGGTGTAAGTGGTACAGAGTAATTGAACACAGGGCTTTGTGCATACTAGGCAAGCAAACTAACACTAGTGTGCACTCCAGCCTTAGATAAGGGCTTTCTTTTTCTTTTTCTTTTTTTTCACTCATGGGGCTTGAACTCTGGGCCTGGATGTTTACCTTAAGCTCTTCAGCTCAAGGCAAGAGCTCTACTACTTGAGGCACATTGTCATTTTGAATTTTCTGGATTATTTGGAAATCAGATTCTCACAGATTTTTATGCCTGGGCCGTCTTTGAACCTCGATCCTCCAGGGTACCTAGGATTACCAGGGTGAGCCACCAGTCACGGGCATTAAATTATTATTTTTTGCATGTCCTATGGCTTCAACTCATGGCCAGAGCACTGTCCTAGGGCTTGCTCAAGGATAGCACTTTACTTCAGCCAGCCAACTCCCGGTCCAAATAGGCCACTCTTGAAGCTAGAATTACAGAGATCTGCCATAATACTGGCATGTCGTTATCTAAGTATATAATTTTTCTTCTATTTTTGATGGCTTTTCCTTAGTGTACATATTTCCTACATATTTTATGGAATACTTCCTTCCCACTGGGGCCATAAGTGAAGCCTAGTGGAAGACTTCTTGCCAAGCCTGAATGAAGACCCAAGTTCAATTCCTCAGCACAACATAGATAAAAAAAGATAAAATTGGTGCTGTGGCACATGTGATAGAACTTGCGCCTTAAGAATAAACAAAAACAAAAACAAGGATCGTGCTCAGGTCCTCAGTCTAAGCCCAGTACTGGCAAAAAAATTCTCCCCAAAGTAGACATTTAAACTTGTTGTACTTTTCAAAAAATTTGTTGTCAAGGTGATATACAAAGAGATTGCTGTTACATATGTAATGAGTACATTTCTTGTAAACACTGTTACCCCCTCCCCCCTAATCTCTTTCCCTTCCCCCCAAGTCATAAATTTCATTTACAACAAATATATATGTATTTTCATTCCTGAAAAAAATAGTTTAAAATGTGTTCAAATAAATGATGTAGGTTGATATATTTATCAAAATGGATTACTTGAACTCTAAAATAAACATTCCAGGTAATTTGTCTCCTAAAATTGTAGTAATGCTATAAAACTAATAAAAAAGGAATTTTAGTTATTAATTTCTTATGTTTTACCTTTAACATTATTAAACTAAGCATACTGTTTATGGTATTAATACAGACATCATGAAATATGATTATGTAAAAAAATTAAATGATTCAAAATAGTAAGGTTGGGGGCCAGTAGTTTGGATTGGTGGCACACACCCTGGACTGGCAAAAAAGAAGTAGGGTTAGATAAAACAGATTTATTTCCAAATGTGTGGAAAATGGTATGATTTCTTGTTTGGCTAGTCCTGGGGCTTAAACTGAGGGACCAGGAACTGTCCTTGGCCATATTTGTTCAAGGGTGGCACTCTGACACCTGAGGCACAGTGCCCCATCTGCTTTTTCTGTGTATGCAGTGCCGAGGAATTGAATCAAGGTCTTCTTGTATACTAGGCGAGCACTCTACAACTAGGCCACATTCAAAGCCAAAGTAGATTTTTGATGCTATTGTGGAGTTTTAATTTTCTTAAAGATTTGTACAAAGCACAATGGATATATAAACAGACTTGAACTCACAGAACAGAGTCCCACATAATATTACAGTTACTCTGGCACTTCTCCCAATTGACAAAACACATTTCCAGGCATCTGCTCTGTCCTTAAGCTTTGGTAGCTGACTTGTCTTTCCATGGAGGCCTGGCCTGGATTCCTGGTGATTACATGCATTTCATAGTTCCAGTAAGGTTGTCTTCTATGGGACCATACCTGTCTGGTTTTTGGCCCACCCAGGACCTAGGTGTCTGAGGTCTCACTTTCTAAGTGGAAAATAAAACACAGTATAATAAGGACTGAAGAACTGCACACCATAATATTAACAATGAGAGTTTAATAGTTAGCAAAGTAAATACAATGAATACTTGACAAGAATCATGAGAGCAAGATAAAGAGATGTCTTTTTAGGAATGGGACAGGGAAGCTCTAAATCCAGACTGGCCTCCAAGTTGCCTTCAGACAGTAATTCTACTTCAGAGTCCTCAGAAGGGTCTCCTTCCTCATGAGAAACAGAATGTCCTTCCTGAGTTAAGAGGGGGATGGATTCTGGTTTGTCGAATGGAGATTGAGTCTCTTTTAGTGAGATGGATGGGTCTGGATATTCTGTGAGGATGGATTCATTTTCCTCCAATGAATCCAGTATTGAGAGTACACTTGCTGCTTCCCATGGGGACATTTTCCATGAGCCCAGCGTGTGCCCCTTCAGCTTGCACAATAAGTGGAGTGTTACTCTGACTCAGATGGACTGACTCTGGGTGGAGTGTGAAAGGAAACGGAAGGAAATCTGGCTGCTCTTTTTCTTCCTCCATAGTATCTGCAGGTTCAACTGTGTCAAACATGGGTTTCAGAGAAAAAGGTATATCAACAGGACTCTAAACCTGTTTGGTAATTTCTACAGAAGGCCCATGCTTTCTGGAGTGCAGTGATGATTCTCAGTCTCCATCAGTCACCAGCTCCATTGGTGGGTTTTTCATCCGGAGTTCAGGATAAGCTTTTCCACGATGACCCAATGGAATGGAAATAGGTACAGAGTAGACAGAGTGGACTCTGCAAGTTGAAGTGTCACTCAACTTCCATGAGGATCTAATGGAGGAACCTGTAGAACTGGAGTTTGGACTGAACACTGAGGAGGTGTAGGGTCTTTCTAATGAGTGCTTATTCCCGAGTCCTTTCAGAGGACAGACATTACCTGGCTGACACCACCCATAAAGGGCATTTTGCCAAGCTCTGTAGAAGTAAGGGCCAACCAATATCTAGACCACATGGGCTTCCTACTCACAGGCTCTGAGGCACCCACACCAGGACTTCTACTTTTTCTTGGTCTTACTGGTCGCACATTCCTCCAGCTGGTCAAAAAGTATGTCTTTAGAAGAGCACGTGCAAAGCCGGCATGTGGAGCCTCATATAGAGCTTGAGTTGTGTCAGGGTGTGGCAGTTCTTGAACTCATAGAAATCACTGGGGTAGAAGTCCATTCACATCTTATAGATGGAACACATGATGCTGTGGGCACATTCGGTACAAGGAAAATGAGAGCCTTCTCTCTCCATCCTGAGCCTTCTACCAAAGCCCCTTTCTTGCAGGACTCTAATGCTGTGGCTGTCCTGCAGAGATGTGCACTTATGTGCTGGGAGGGGCGTAAGAGACACTCGAGAACAGGATGACTTTTACACCCCACTTCCAGAAGCTTCTGAGAGAGGCCTCTACGCATCTGTCCAAAGTAAACGCACCTTAAATTAACTAAGTAAATGCTCTAAACAAATCAATAAGTGAATGCTGTAAATAAAGAACTAAATGCTCATTCCTCTAATCTTAGCCACCCAGCAGGCTGAGCTCTGAAGTTCACAGTGGAAAGCCAGTCTAGTCAGTAAAAGTCTAAAGGCACTTGTCTTCAATTAGGCAGCAAAAAGCCAGAACTTGACCTATGACTCAAATGGTACAGTGCTAACTTTTGAACACCAAAGGGATGGCATTTAGACCTGGGTTCAGGTTCAAGTGGCAGCACTGGACCACAGACCAAGATACAAATATTTTCAGGTTCTAACAGGCAAAGCTATCACAATCCCTCCCTGATGGCTCAAAAGTGCTTCAGCCCCCAGCTTTTCCTCTGACTCCAGTATTTCACAGGCCTCCGCCATTAGTACTGACACCTCATTTCTTACTGGGAAATGGGATTTCCTAGGATGTCACCTAGGTGAGGGCTGCAGTTGGGAGCCACTTACTCATGCCTGAAATCCAACTTCTCAGTAAGCACACTGTTGAGACTCCAGTAGCTTGTGAGGGAAATGAAATGGCATGGTGTCCCAGTCATAATAAAGTAGTTTGTGCACTTGTATCATGCTTAGCTCCCCTGTGAACACCCCAATGAACCAAACAGGCTCAGAGAGGAGCCAAGTATTCCAAGACTTGGCCAGGAGGGGTGAGCAAACCTGGGTTTGGAGGGGGAACACTCACTTTTTCAAGAGGATTTCCAGCAACTACTACATTGTCCTCCACTATTTGAAATTGTGCAGGAAGTTTCCCACATAAAAGAGATCACCTTTCTGGTAGGCAGGGATCAGCTTTGTCAGCAGCATCTCCAACAGGCCTTCCTCCAGGATCCATAGGTTACAAGGCTCATTCAGAGTCTGAGCTGACTTACCATCACACTATGTTGGCAAAAGAGTGGATATTTCAAACGTAGGAATGGGACCACACTTCACACTGAGGAATTGGAATAGAGTAGATTGGAAATGACACACTCTAATCTCAGTATAGTCACTTAAAAGCACACAAGAAGGTTGTAGTGTGTGGGCAGGATGATGGGTTCAAATAGTTTTCCTCTCAATATACTTCATCTGAGTTGCCCTGGAGTTTCCTGGCTTTCTTCCTAGAGAAATGCCTGATATACTGGAATTTTGGCTTGGCACTGATCCACCATCTACTTCTTCAAGTGAGACATCCATATCTCTCATGCCTGAGATCCGAGCCTCCTGACCTTTGGCAACAGCACAGCAACATCTTTCTGGTTCCTGAGCCACAGGCCAAGGGAGCTGGCTTGAGCTGGTTTTCACATACAGTGTCTTAGTTACCGGGGTTCCATATTCTGTTCCATTGTGAGGGAGGTAGGTCACCTTTCAAGGCCCAATGACCAAAGCTCCTTGCTCACAGAAGACCTCCCCAAAGACATACTGGAGGCTGAATCTCCCTTCCCACCTCACATATGGATGTAGTAAATAGCACACCTTTTTGTTCAAATCCCAAGTCACTAACTAGGCGTAAGTGCTAGCCTGGTCTCAGGATCAAGGAGCCTTTCTTAGGTAAGATCCAAGCTTAACTGTCACTATTCCCCTTACCCTTCACAAGACATTTTGCTTCACAGTGCCTTCTCAGCTTGCATTTTGCCTCTTGCACATTTTTTTTGCTAGTCCTGGGACTTGACCTCATATCCTGACCATTGTTCTTAGGCTTTTTTAGGCTATACCTGTCCCACCAAGCCACAGCACCACTTCCAGAGTTTTCTATGTATATGGTACTGCAGAATCAAACCGGAGTATTTTTGTGTGGTAGACAAGCACTCTACAAATAGATGAAACACCCAGGCCATCTTGCACATATTTTTCACTTCAATCTACTAGGACGTTGTTAGGTTTCTGTATCCTAATCTATTTTTCTTCCTGATGAATATCTGTGCTGTCATCTTTAAAAATGCAAGTGGGAAAATCACAGAAGCATTGGTGACATAAAAAAAAGTCTTACAGACATAGATCAGTGTTCATTCTTTGTAGGAGAAACGATATTTTGTTATGATGATGATGACTATTTATATATACTTTATCGGGGTTTAGAGTTTGGCCCAGTGGTAGAGTGCTTTCCTAGCATCCATGAAGATCTAGGTTTGAGTCCTTAATAGCACACAGATATAAAAATCCATATGGCAATGTGGCTCAAGTGGCAGAGGGCTAGACTTGGGAAAAGCCAAGAGCAGTGTTCAGGCCCTGAGTTCAAGCCCCAGGAATGGCAGAAAAAACAAAAGAAAAGAAAAGAAAAGAAATGTGCTTTTTACAAGTTATTCACTCACAGCATTTGCCTCTGAATTCTTCGCTTCTGCATCTTGTGACTTATCCCTTTCCCTCAATGTAGACAAGAAAAACAGATTTTATTACTTGCTATCCTGTTGTCCAATCTTTGGATATTAATTCAAAATACAATATTGCATGAGATATTGTGTGTGTGCATGTGTGTGTGTATCTGCCAATGTGTGCATGCACACATGTGTACAGGGTTTAGGGCTTACTCATAGGGCCTGTGTGATAACCCTCAGCATCTTTTCCTCAAAGGTATTGGTCTTTCACTTCTAGCTTATTATAGCTAATTGGAGTTGAGAGATTCACTCAATTTCTTGCCCTGTGCATTGGAACCCAGTGCTGGGTTGTCATATTGTTAATTGTAGCTATAGAGAAGGCTGAGGTCTGGGGATCCTCGTTAGAATCCAGCCCCTGAGAGAAAGTCACTGATAGAAATCTTTATCTTCAGTTAAGCACGAATAAATAAGGCAAAAGTGGAACTGTGGCTCAGTTCCTCTTTTATCAGCCATGAGAAAATTAGTAATTGGCAGCACCTGGTCCCTGAGAGAAATCCTTAGCACTGGTTCAAAAAAAGAAAGAAAATAATGAAAAAAATTAAAACTTGCTGAGGAATCCATAAGGATAAACGTGCCTGTGAATAATCTTGTCATTTCAGATTCCCTCAAGAGCTTATGTCGCTCTATATTTTATCAAGTTTTTTTAAAGTTATTTACATATTTTCTGTCTTTTTTAAACAGAGATAGCCATCCACAAAACACAAACACAAACTCTCACACAGTATACCACCCACCCATAAGTGTCTGGCTATGTATCTATGTATAGTCATATGTATTGATCTGTCTCTCTATACTAATATATAAATGCATAAACATATGTATTTAGACAAACAGGAAACATACATAGATAGGTCTCAGGCATTTCCAGATTTTGTGCAAGTCTTCTGAGTGCAACTTACCATTGTATTGTTTGTCAAGATAGAGTCCCTCTAACTTTTGGCCAGCTTCTTGTCCTTTGATACTTTTTTCTGCCGGTCCTGGGTTTTGAACGCTGGTCCTGGATGCTGTCACTGAGCTTGAGCTTCTTGCATTCAGTAGTTTATTGCAGATAAGAGTCTCATGGAGTTTCTGTCCTGGGCTGGCTTTGAATTGTGATCCTCATATCTCAAACTCCTGAGTAGCTAGGATGACAGTCTTGAGCTACCAGTACCTGGTTCCTTTGCCTCTTTTACCCCTTTTTTTGGCCCCACAACAGCCATGGTACCTACCTTCCTATGTTCTCTCCACCTGCCCGCAGACAGGGGTCTGACAGATGCTTTCCACCCACTTATTCATGTCCTCATCTGTATTGGCTCACAGCTAAGACATGCACTCACTTGTCTGGATGCCAAACACAAAGCCATGTGATTGTTTCTCAGTCTGGAACATCGTATCAGATTTATAGCACCACAGAGGGTCAGGTTGATGCTCCTCCAGGGCTTCTTAAATTGTTCTCATATGAATCCACAACACGTTTGTCATCACTTGTCCAGCTAATTCATGGACTAAACCAGCATTCCCTACAAACTTAGATCCCAATACCATGAGGACACTCAAGGGTGCATTAGGAGTGTGACCTGCAGGTGGATGTGAGCCTGTCTAACTTGGAGGGGATTTCTCCATCACAGGAAATGGAATACAAATTTAGAATCTGCTTTCATGAGGTGACAATCTCTGGCAGATGTTCTTATCAAATGTGGCACTGCCTACTTCCAGCTTAAAACATGGGTTGATGACCCAGCATTACAGAGAATGTATTCACCCAGGCCCAACACATAGGCTGGGACCCTGAATTTTCAGGTAGCATTTGGCTTTGAAGGTCATGAGATCTTAGTCTACAAATGATGAGCCCCTTCCCGTGAGGCATAGCAAATGGAGCCAAAGTGCAACCCAGTTAAGCACCAGATCAAGCTTCCCTTCTTCAGTAGGGTATGGTTTGAAAACTGTGCATAGCTTCTGTTTGAAGCCAGTCCAGAAAGGAAAGTCCATGAAACTCTCATTTCCAGTTAACTGCCAAGAAAAAGCCAAAGATAGAGATGAAGCTCAAGAGAGGTAGAGAGCCATCTGAAAAGAATGGTTACACCCTGCAACATTCTCATTATCTGATCTTGAAACCATCTCTGCGTGCATCCCAGCATGCAGCCAGCATCTGGGGGTGACAGTGACCCCTGCGCCCATTGGCAATCTGCACTGTCTCTGACATCTGTAATGTGAACCTCATTCTGTTGGGTTTGTGAAGCGGTGTCAACCCTGCAGAAGGAACCAACTATGCCCTAACTCCCACTGTCCCCTGGGGCCCCTAGCATTCCCCCATCTGCACCCCTCGTGTGGCTTCTGATCCTAGGGAGCCCTCCTGCCCTGTCCAACACTCACATGAAGTGCATATTTTTTCTCCTGGGGCAACTTCTCCACAGAGAGTACATGACATGCCCAATCTCCAGGCACGGGGAGATCCTGCCAAAGTAGCAAATCAGTGATAAGGACATAAAGTGATGAATAGAATTTTAGATCCTGATGGTAGACAGTCTGCAAAATCCAAGGGAGAATGGAATTGGAGGGGACCAGGGATCAGGATGTGGGCATGGAGCTTCCCTGCCGAGGGGGTGGGGGAAGTCACAGGCTGGGGGATGCACAGGATGATCTATGGGCCCTGTGCAACTACTGGGTCACCCCCTTCTGCATCTCAGCCTTTGGTTTTGAGCTCTGTGATCGTCAAGATGTGCACAGTCTGTACTCTGGCTGGCAGAAGAAAGGACCCTGGGAAGACAATTGTAGACCCTTAGTGAGTGTAGGAACGGGTAGGCTGGACACCCAGTCCAAGAGGAGCTAAACCTGGAGTCGAGGGGTGTGCAAGGAGTGGGTGTGAGGGTTGTGGGCAGTCAAAGTCATGTCAGAGGTGGCTCTGTCTGTGGGGTGATGCCTCCCTGCAGGCACAGCACTGGAGATATCAGAGATCCACATGAAAAGGAAATGCTGGAAATGGCACTATGGTTCAAATGGTAGAGCATCAACCTTGAGCAAAAGAGCTCAGGGACAGTACCCAGGACCTGAGTTCAAGCCTCATGACTGTAAAAGAAAAAGAACCAGGACTATGAGAGGGAACGTGGTACTCTCTTGGTCTAATCAGACACAAGAAGAGGCCGGGATAGGCTGTGGAAAAACACAGAGAACATCTTCCCCCAGCTCATCCTGTCCTGCATGCAGGGACAGCCATGTAAGTAGGGCTACGGTGAGATCATCTTCACCCCTGTGCTGCCATCTGAATTGTAGGCCTCTGTCCTGGCATGGGATGTCCTGATGGCTGAGCAGGTGCCCTAACCCTAGATAGAGAGCAGCCACTGACTGTGGTAGCTAAGGAGAGATCTGTTCCATAGCTATCAGGCCACCCAGCATGGGAGCCAGAACCACCCCTCACCCAGGTAGAGGCCAATGGTTCTCCAGGTGCTACTAACATTGCCCCACCCCTAGCTCTGGGTACATGTGACATTCCCTCCACAAGGAGCAGGACAAAGTGAGGGATCAGGAAGCTGCCATGTGCTTCAGATGATGGCCAGCCTGGCACTACAGATGGCCTCACTCTGTCACCACCTTCCCCTGCCTCCATCTTTCCTCCATCATGCCTCTCTATCTCCCACCCATTAACCTTGGAAACCAATGAACTGGGCTCTCATCATTCTTCTCATCTCTTCACCCACCTTGCCATGCGTCCATCCTTCTGTCACTTCCACCCACACACATCCCACCACCAGCCACCCTGTAGCTTATAAGGATCCCAGAGGAAGCTCTTGGTGAAGGGCTTGTGACCACAAAACAGTTACTATCACCCGCTCCGGCCTGATCCACCACAGAATAAGAACAGCCAAGCAGGCACACACTGCAGCAGAGTTGCTCTGCTGCCACCCTGATTTCTTCATGGCCAGGACTTGGCTCTCCTCAGCCTCTCAGCTCAGTAACCAGAACATTGTGCTTTCACAGAGCCATGGCTTCCAGTCTCCATGGACACAATGACATCAAGGTGATGCCAACTTCCCCATCTCTATATACTTCTAACTATGGGATGGGAGCTGAGGTTCTCTTCTGTGACTCCATCCGCTAAGAGGCTCATGCAGATTTCTATCCTTTGCTCATCATGGTGACTCTTTGGTTAACAAGTCACTGCTGGGCTTCCAGTTCACCACATATAGAACCCATACTCCAACACTTTTCTTAGAAGGACTAATGACTTTTAAATATTCTCTAGTTTTAAATTTCTAGTTCCTTCTCTCTTTCATTTATATATTACCCTTCCTCACATACTTCCCTTTTTTACCTTCCTTCTTTCATTCCTGGCCTTGAACTCAAGACCTGAGCTTTTTCTTAGCTTTTCTTTGCTCAAGGTAGCACTCTAGCTCTTGAGCCACAGCTCTACTTCAATCTTTGTTCTTGCTCTAACCTGGGAGTAAGAGTCTCATGCATTTTTCCCTTTGCTGGGTTGGTTTTAAACCACAATACTAAGATCAGGATCCTGAATATGCCTCGGATTACAGGTATTATCTAATCAAAACAAATTCCTGATTTCTTTTTTAGACATAATTAGTTCTTTCAGGTGAGCCACCAGCCACTCATGCAAGAGCATTGCAGGATCCCAGCATTCATTTTGTCTCCAGTCTTATTCCATCCATCTCACAATGGCCATCTAAAACACTCTGCTGCATGCCTGAAGTCGCAAGGAACGTTCTCAACGCCATGAGAAGCCCCCTTAAGCTCTGCCTCAGATATGCCCAGCCCCCATCCCACTTCCACATGAGCATTTGTTTAGGAGAAATTTCCTGAGTACATCATCATCTTTTCCTCACCATTCAAATTTCATCTTTGGAGTCATTTCTCCCAGACAAAGAGGAACATGATCCATGGTTTGATAGCAGCTCCACCTTCATAATCCCAGCCACCAACACAACCCCCGTTACCCTGCCAGACACCTGAATTCAAGAACAATGTTTTCACTACCCCTGACTCTTATCAAATGTTTTAACTTATACAGTGCATTAAAATAATTTTACTAAATGGAATAAACACATGGCATCAAGCTTCAGAATCTTTGCACCTGAACTTTTAGTGAATAACAGACACACCAGCATTTCTGTAGCCAACAGAAATCTTAGCTTTGAGATTTCAGCATTCCTGGTATCCAAGTTTGGATGTGCTAATACTGCCCTTAATGGGGCACTTCAATCACACAATCCCACAACAATCAATGTCATTTGACATTCACTTGTAGGTGGTGCTAGGAAAAAGACTGATGTGCCAACTCCATGCTGGCTTGACCTATGCCATCTTCAAACCTGGAGCAAGTGGGGCTCCTCTCTCCATGACACCTTTTGTGTACTACCCCAGGAGGACCTTTACCTTGAGACAAAATTATGAAGACTATCTCTACCAACAAAGATTCCAGTGAGATGTGCCTACATGGATAAAGCTAAAATCTCACTATCGTAAGGTTGTTGGCAGTGCTGGAGCCTGAACTCAGGGCCTGGGCACTAAGCATTTGTACTCAAGACTAGCCCTTTACCACTTGTGCCCAAACTCCATTCCCAGCTGTTTTTATTTTTGGTAGTAAGAATCTATCATACTTTCCTGTTCTAGGTGACTTGGAACTTCCATACTCAGATCTCAGCCTCCGGACCAGCCTGGATTAAAAGTGTGGATCAGCCATGCCTCATACCTGAGGACTTCTTCCAGCACATTTTTTCCCAAAAATTGGAAGAGGAAGATGAGGGAGGGTTGGGCTCAGACTGCCCTGCATATGAAGGAGGAGCATCAGCGCCTGAACTTCATTCCCTGTTGTAGGCTGCTGGAGGAAAATGAAGCAAATAGGCACAGGCTGGCAGCAGATGCCACAGAACAACTTGTGACCAAGACTCCCAGAGCAGACCTCAGAATCGATGACAGAGTTGGATCTACCCAGTAACAGAGGCAGTGGTGACAACTGAAACTGCGCGTTTGAGCCTTTGCTGCTAGTAAACAGGGCCACCTATGTCTCAATGAGAAAGGTGAGATTTTGATGGAGAAGGTGAGATTAAACATTAGGTATCATGCAAGAAGACAGACTATAAGGGGTCTTTTATTATTCCAAATGAAATTTTGGATTTCCTCTTCTGTTTCTTTAAAGAATGACATTGGGATATTGATGAATATTGCACTGAATTTTTAGAGAGTCCTTATCAAGATTGCCATTTTTACAATATTTCTTCTTCCAAACCAGGAGCATAGGTTTTTGCATTTCCTCAGTTCTGCGTTAATTTCCTTCTCCAGGGTTTATATTTCCATCAAAAAGGTGCTTTACATTCTAAGTTAATTCCTAGGTATTTTATTTTGTTTGATAGCAAAATGAGTTGCTATCCTGATTCTTGCCTCATTCCTCTCATTTGTTGGCATATAGGAAGGCAGTTGACATTGAGGGTTAATTTTATACCCTGCTACCTTACCAAAGTTTTATATCCGCTCAAGCAGCTTCGGAGTAGAGTCTATAGGGTCCTTTAAATACAGAATCATGTCATCTGTAAGGAGAGAAAGTTTCAGTTCCTCTTTCCCTTTTCCTCCTCACTCCAGTTAGAATGGCCAAGATCCAGAAATCTAATAACGTATGCTGGAGGGGATGTGGCCAGGAGGGATCACTACTACACTGCTGGTGGGATTGCAAACTCGTTCAACCACTATGGAAAGCACTATGGCAGTATCCCAAAAAGACTAAACATAGAGCTCCCCTGTGATCCAGCAATTTCACTACTTGCCAATCTTCCACATAGGACATATTAATTCACTAGAACAATAACATTTATCACAGCACTATTTACTATAGCAAAGGTATGGAACCAACCCAGATGCCAGTCAGTTGATGAGTAGATCAAAAATGGTATTTTACACAATGGAATTCTCTGCTTCTGTCAGAAAGAATGACATAGACGAATTTGTAAGGAAGTAGAAAGACTGTAAAGTTTAGAAATTATTTTCTGTCTCCTTCTCTCTCTCCTTCTCTATCTCTGTAAAATTTAGAAGTTCCTGTTTCTCTCTCTCTCTCTCTCTCTCTCTCTCTCTCTCTCTCTCTCTCTCTCTCTCTCTCTCTCTCTCTCTCTCTCTCTCTCTCCAATCCTTAGTTGAACTCAGGGCCTGAGCTACTTTGGCTCAAGGTTAGCACTCTACCATTTGAACCACAGTGCTGCTTCTGGCTTGCTCTTTTCACGTAGTATTGAGGAATCTAACCCAGGCCTTCATCCTTGATAGGTTAGCACTCTACCACTAAGCCACACAGGCAGCTTTTAGAGGTTTCTCACAAAGGTTTTCCTACATGCTATTATTTCTTCTGTGAGTGCTCTTAATGCTTGCTGAAGGTTGACTTTGTTTAGAAGACTTACCCTAATGCTCCCATATACAGAGATTCTATATATAGCTAAATGTTTTTCTTTACTCAGAATTTCTCTATTTCTCTATTGTGTATGTTCTGAAATGTACTGAAGACTGACTTCTGATTAAAAGTCATTGCACATTTGTTCTATTCATTAGTTTTCTTTTTTTCTATGGGATTCAGGTTTGTGATGAACACAGAAGTATGCCTTCCAGGTCAAACACTTTCCACATTTGTAATATTCATAAGGTTTTTCTCTCCTATGTGCATTTTATACTTAGTCATGCGTTCATGATGGATTTTTCATATTCTTATATTCATACGATTTTTATCCTGTGTCTGTGTGGTATCATGCAAACTCAACTATGAGTTCTTCAAAAAAAATTTCCCTTTCATTTTATTCATCGGATTCTATCCTGTGGGTGTTTAGTGATAAATCTTGACTTGTGCCTTCTGGGGAAAAGACTGAACATTTGCTACATTCATTAAGGGTTTTATCTTGTGTTGGTTCTGTGACACAAGCTGAGTTTTCTTCCACAGACTAAAAAGACGTTCCTATTTATTACATTGCTAAGGCTTCTCATATGTGTGAACTCTCTTACGCTTCCTGAAGGGTGAATACTGCACGAAAGAGTTTCAACTTTGGTTATATTCCTAAGGTTTCTAATATGTGTGAATTCTGTTATGCCTCCTGTAATGTGACTTCCATTTGAAGGTCTTACCACATTGATGCACTCGTACAGTTTCTCTCCTGTGTGTGTTCTCTGATGCAATTTGAGGATAGACTTCCATTTGAAAGACATTCCACATTGGTTACATTCATAAGGTTTTTCTCCTGTTTGAATTGTCTTATGCATGTTGAGGTTTGGCTTCTGTGTGAAGGACTTTCCACATATGTTACACTCATAAGGTGTTTCCCCTGAGTATATTCTCTGATGCACATGGAGTTTTAAAGTTGTTGCTAATCTCACGTTTTTCCCACTTCGATACTACTTGCAACTGCCACTTCACAAATACATTCATGTGGACTTTCCTGGCAGGTCTTGAACACATTTTCCATTACCTGGACATCTAAAATGAGTCATAGTCATGAGTTCATAGGCCTCGGCCCTGTCCCTGAACACTTCAGCAGAAGACTATAACCCCTATCCTTGAGCTACAGCCCCACTTCCTGTTTTCTAGAGTTAACTACAGATAAGAGTCTCAGGTCCTGAGTAGCAGATAGGATTACCTTACCCAGTTTCAGTGCTGTTTGCTTATTATCCATTAAGTGAGGAACACGAATTTTTTCGAGATTCAGCGGCCACAAGTTTGGTTTATATGTCTGTTTGCCTTTGATCCAAGCAAGAACGATTCTTGAGAGTAAGGACTTACACCTATATCCCTTCAGTTACAACTTCTCACTAAAGTCTCAATTTAGGTATTTGTGGGAATTTTGAAATTTGTTTCTTTCCACTTGAAGTCTTATAAAAATTCCTTTTCTAACACTCCTGTCCCTCAGTACCATGGAAGACCAGAAAATCTCCAGCTCATTGTTTAGTTAATTTTCTTATGTTGATTGAAACTTTGTTGTTTTTTTTTCCTTCCAATCCTGGGTTTGAACTTAGGACCTAACGACTGTGCTTGGGTTTTCTCCAGACTAGAACCCTACCAATGAAGTCATTACTTCTGGCTTTTTCTATGTATGTGGTAATAAGGAATCAAACCTGTGTCTTTGTGCATGCTAGGCAAGCACTCTACCACTAGGCTCAATTCCTGGTGGAAAGGTCTGGTTCTGAATACCAGTCTCTTCCTAACAGCAAAAAGATATTATCCTTATCAGAGAAGAATGCCCTGACTTATTCCTTGTTTGCTCAATCATTTATAGTCTTAGTTTTGAAGAAATGAAATATCATTCTTTCATTCTTTCTTTCTTTCTTTCTTTCTTTCTTTCTTTCTTTCTTTCTTTCTTCCTTCCTTTCCTTCCTTCCCTCTTTTTCCATCTTTCTTCTTTCTTTCTTTCTTTCTTCCTTTCTTTCTTTCTTTCTTTCTTTCTTTCTTTCTTTCTTTCTTTCTTTCTTTCTTTCTTTCTTTCTTTCTTTCTTGTTTTGCAGTCATGGGACTTGAATTCTAGACCTGGCTGTTCTTCCTGAGCTCTTCAGCTGAAGGCTACTGCCCTATGTCTTTAGCCTCAACCCCACTTCTCATTTTCTATTGGTTCATTGGAGAGAAGAGTCTAAGGTGTTTTTGTGATAGGTCAGTCTTTGAACCTTGATCCTCAGATCTCAGCCTCCTAAGTAGCTAGGATTGCAGGCATGAGCAACGGGCTCATGGCTTTCTCATTTTATTTTGTTTCACAGTGATTTCTACAGAGAAATCTAACTTTAACTCTACTGCCACATAGAATTCATTATATCACCCTATGATTCTTGGTACCGGGGTTTTGGTCTAGCATGCACAAAGACCTGGTTCAGTTCCTTGGTACTACATACAAAGAAAAAGCCAGAAGTGGTGCTGTGACTCAAGAAGTAGAGAGCTAGCCTTGAGAAAACCCAAGGACCATGCTCAGGCCCTGAGACCAAGCATAGGATTGGGAAAAGAAAATGATTCTTGATTCATTCACAAAGAATTCCATAGGTTCCACACAGGATTTAGGGTAACTAAGAATATTATTGCTCAGTACATCACAACATGAACTTACCAATGGGGCTCAGGCTCCAACATCAATATGAAGATGCATTCTCTCACCTGTGATATTCTTGTCAGAGGAATTTCCTATCCAGAGTTCTGCACAGTGCTCTAGCTTGTCAATTAATACAGGTTTGGGAACACAGGGCCCTGTAAATTAGAAACAGTAGAGAATTATTGCTTATGCTGTGTCATCATTGCTTTAAGTTCGCAGACATCCTACTCACAAGTTATCTATTAAATCTTTTTTCTCATTTCTCACTGGCTCCATGGTTGACTTTTCCCCAGCTCTGGATTCATTCTGTATGGCATAAACTTAGCTGTCTTGCTCAAGGCTAGAAAAATACCAGTTTGAGTCCCAGCTCCACTTACATACATAGGTCTTCATGCATGCTAGGCAAGCACTCAACCACAAAGTCAAACTCTTGACACTCCACTAACATTTTTGAGGGGTTACTTGGAGTTATAGTATTTCATTGCAATTTTTATGCCATTGCTGGCTTCAAATTAGAATTCTTAGATTTCTTCCTCCTGAATATTTTAAGATTACAGGCATGAAACATTGCACCTAGTGCCAGGTTTCCATTATAAACTCACTGTTTAGTGATTTGTAGATCCTATTTCCAATAATGATATATATTCTATTCTGGATTGTTTATCCACTTACAATTACTGTGTAAGTTTGGAATGTCGTCTCCATTAGAGGAAACATAATTTAGAACTGTTGTCAAAGAATCCTGAAGGTATCCTGAAGAATGAGTACAAAATTACCTTAGGTTTTCTTTAGAAAGTAATGATACTTCTCAGGGCCTGGAATCTTTCATTTAAATATTATTGAAAGTTTGATAAACATTCACGTATCTGCAAAATAACAAGGCACTTGGCCTTGCAAGTGAATTTGACTTTTGCTCACCTAAGGATACCAGGTTGCTGTAGGTCTACAGCATTACATCTCTGTACAGGGTCCTCTGAGCATTGTCCAGATGCTGCCACTCCTCCAAGCTGAAATCCACAGCTACATCATCAAATGACACCAGCTTCTGGAATGGCACATTTTCATCAAGAATTAGCACCGAGTTATAAACACACCATGTCTGGAATTTTATTCTTTTTTTGTTGGACTTTTATTCCTTTACTTAAATGTTTAGACTTACATGAAATATTGACCTGAAAAGCTTAGGGATGGTGCCTAGGCCCAGAGTTCAAGTCCCAAGACCCACAAAAAAATAAAAAGGCAAGCCAGGTTTTGGTGGCTCACGCCTGTCATCCTAGCTACTCAGGAGACTGAGATCTGAGGACCATGGTTCAAAGCCAGCCTGGCACAAAATTCCATGAGACTCCTTTCCAATTACCCACCATAAAGTGTTTAATGGCTTGTGGCATATCATGGTATAGCAATTGTGGTATCGACAAAAATAAGTCGGGGGAGTAGATTTAGGTTATAAATGGAATTATTCCATTGAAAAAGAACTATATTATATAATGACATATGCTGGTACTGTGAGAATATTGCAAAATCTTAGGTTATCAAGTAATAGTACAGTGAAGTACACCCAGAATGTTAATGTTCTATGTCTGGCATAATAGTCACTTGGGGAAGAAACTTCTTTTTTCTTTTTTTTTTGGCTGGGGGATTTGTAAGGCTTGAACTCTGGGCCTGGGCACTGTTCCTGAGCTCTTCAACTCAAGGCTATCACCCTACCTATGAAGCCACAGTGCCATTTCCCATATTCTAGTGGTTAACTGTAGATGAGAGTCTCATAGACTTTCTAATGCCCAGTCTGGCTTTGAACCAAATCTTTAGATATCAGCCTGATATCTGTGTAGCTAGGATTACAGGTAGAAGTCACTGCACCTGGCAAGAAATTTATTTCTTGCTGTTTTATACTACAAATTTACTGTATGTTTTACTTTTTCAAAAAGACTGAGGATGACCTTTGTTCTGTATATAATGGGAAGAGGGGTAGGGAGCTGTGAGCAGAAGAACTGAGGGGCAATACTCAGGGTAGGACAATAGTCTTGAACTAAAGAGCTCACGGCCCAAGGTCCAAACCCCATGACTTTCCCCACTACCCCACAAAAAAAGGAAAAAAATTGGAGATTGGAGAGGATTTTCTAAAAAGAATATATAGAAATAGTAGTTCAAAATGTAGAAAGAAGTTCAATATTAACAGTCATGAGAAAAAATTACAATGAAATCATTACTTTAAATATGTTAATATAAATATAGTTTTAAACAAAAAGATCCACATACACACACACAAACACACACACACACACGCATACAAAAAAACAACTTTCAAAGTGTAACTATTACTGGGAATGTAGTGAGAAGAAGTAGAACTTTGGAATAGTTCTGCAAGGAATATAAAACAATCAAAAATTGCGTGGAGAGTGCTAAAAAAGTACTAAATATAGAATTACATAGAAATATGGTCCAACACTTCTATTTCTAGATTTGTACCTAACTGAAGAGAAAGGAGAGACTAGAACAAATATGTGGAGAATCCATTCACAACTATTAATAATAATCAAAAGATAGAAATATGCAAAACAATGCATTGAAAAGGAAGAACATTTTAGTATATTTCAAAGATGAATCTTGATTACAGTAAACTAAAAATACAGCAGTCATAAAGGAAGAGCTAGGGTATGTTTTCCCTTCCAGAGCTTCCAAGGATCAACAAACCCTTAGAGCCAAAAAGCACGATGGTTCCAGAGAATGGAGTAGAGAGGAACGGGAGCTGAATGTTTAATGATTATACATGGAAGATGAAAATTGCTCTAGATGGGTAGAATGAAGAGAGAACTGTACCCTAAACAATGGTTATGTAGCCACACAGGATGGGACACACCTATACTCCCTGATCTTGGGAAACTCAAGAAGGATTTCTAGCCATCCTAGATGCATGGAAAGATCTATCATAAAAACTAATGTGGAGGGGCTGGGAGTTTGGCATAGTTGTAGAGTGTTTGTATGAAGACGAAGGTTCAATTCCACAGTACCACATACACAGAAAAAAACAGAAGTAGTGCTGTGGCTCAAGTAGAAGATCACTAGGCTTGAGGAAAGCTGAAGGACAGTGCTCAGACCGAGTTCCAGCCAAAGGGCTTGTTTAAAAAAAAACAGAAAGCTGAGCATGATGGGGTGGTGGCTCACTTCTATAATCCTAGCTACTCAGGAGGCTGAGATCTGAGGATCAAGGTTTAAAGCCATCCTGGCACAAAAAGACCTGAGACTCTTATCTCCAATTTACCTTTAGAAAATGGGAAGTGCGGCTTGGCTCCAGGGTAAGGTGGTAGCCTGGAGATGAAGAGCTCAGGGATAGTGCCCAGGCTGAGTTCAACATCTATGACTCACCAAAAAAAAACAAAAAACAAAAAATAATGTGGAAAAATTTGGATTCTGTGAATTTTATCAGGCATATAAATGTCTTTTTTTGCTGTTGAAATTACAAATTATTTGGAAACATTTTAAAAGTTTTTACCTAGAAATGTACACTACAAATGGAATTAATAACAAACACAAAATATGCAAAAGATACAAATTATCACAATATGGGTATCCTGCTTCTGTATCTCTTCACTGACTCCTGTTCAAATGAGTCACATATTCTGAATCATTTCTCCCAGTCGATATATGCCACACATGTTAGCTTGTACTGAACTTCTTGGAAAATCAAAAGCAAATACTAAGCAAATGTGTGTTAGATTTTGTCAACAGTGATATTTCAAATATAAATCCCTACTCATTGCATTATTTAATATCAATGCCGGAATCTAACTTACACTGCAGAATCTTCAATCTTTTGAGAATCTTCAAAAGGGTGTGTAAATATTTAGGATTGTTATGTCTTCCTGGAGGAAAGATCCCTTTAGTAGTATGTAGTAACCTTCTTTGTCTTTTCTTACTAATTTTAGTTTGAAGTCTATTGTATCTGATATGAGTATGGCAACTCCAGCCTGTTTATGGGGGCAGTTAGGTTGATAGAGTTTATTCCAACCTCTCACTTTCAAAAGATGATTGTTTTGGGGTAAGATGTGTCTCTTTTTTTATTTTAATATATTTTTATTGTAATTAATAGAAGGGTTACATTATATTCACCAGATAGAAGGTGCATTACTTCACAAACATTGATACCCTTTCTCATGTCTTGGTCCCCAGTTCCCTCTCCCCACCCCCAACCCTCATCTTGTTTTACCCGCTTCCCTATCCTATTTCAAATAACCAAATATGCATATATACAATATATCAGACAATCAGGTGAAATACTGTAACAATATGAGTTAACCAAGAGACAGAAAAAGAGATGAGAGATAACATAGTACATTAAGGACAACCATCACTCATTATATGGCTTTTGTTTCTATATCCTGGAGGTTCTTTCATTTAGCATCATATTATATGGCCTTATGTATCAAGGTTTTACTCTATTGTAAATCTCTGGTAGGTGAGCCCAAGGTTTCTACTGATAATGACAAATGAGACAAACCATTGAGCCTGTGTTCCTTTGGGTCTGGCTTACTTCACTTAATATGATTTTTTCAAAGTCTTTCCATTTCTTTACAAATGGGGCAATGTCGTTCTTTCTGACAGCAGCATAGGATACCATTGTGTATAAATACCACATCTTGTTGATCCACTCATCAACTGAGGGGCATCTGGACTGGTTCCATATCTTTGCTATGGTAAATAGTGCTGCAATGAATATTGGTGTGCAAGTGAATTTAGTATGCCCTTGTTTCTAGACATGAGGGTAAATGCTGAGTAGTGGAACTTCTGGTTCATAGGGGATCTCTATGTTTAGTCCTTTGAAGAATGCCATACTGTTTTTTCCATAGTGGTTGAAGGAGTTTGCACTCCCACCAACAGTGTAGTAGTGATCCCTTCTGGCCACATCCCCTCCAGCATCTGTTGTTATTAGATTTCTTGATCCTGGCCATTCTAACTGGAGTGAGGTAGAATCTTAGAGTTGTTTTGATTTGCATTTCTTTTATGGCCAGACATGTTGAGCATTTCTTCATGTGTCTGTATGCCATGTAGGGTATTTATCTAGACATTTTCCTTATCTATATAAAACTTCTAGAAGATTGGGTCTAACTGCAGAGATTAGGTATTTTGTTTTAACTTTTGATTCGGCCCAAATCTTGACTATTTAACTTAGATTTAGAAGCCAAATATAATGTTTTACATCATTGCCTTTTTCAAATTAAAAATAAAAAAAAAAACTTTCTGTGCTGGAGATGTACTAGAGATTGAACCTAGGGCCTTTCATAAGTGAGTACATGCTGTACCTTGGAGATACATTTCTATCCTTATATTATTTTCTTTCTGATATGTAAGTCCAGCTGCTAATGCTGAATGGATCAGAAACAAGTAGCAATTCAACTGGAATTTGCATTTCATCCGGAATTCAGAGGGGAATGGAGAACACTGGCTGAAGTTTTTCTCTTTTCTTTTTGTTTTTTTCCATAATTCTTTTTTTTTAGATTTTTTTATTGTAATTAGTAAAAGGGTTACATGATATTTGCCAGTTAGAAGGTCCATTAATTCACATACATTGATACCCTTTCACACGTCTTCATACCTGTTTCCCTCCCCCCCACATCTCCCTCCCGTCTTGGTTTTCCCCCCTTCCCTATCAAATTTCAAATATCCAAATACAAATAAATTCAATATATCAGATAACAAAGTGAGATACTATACCAATATGGGATAACCAAGGGACAGTAAAGGAGATGAGAGAGAACATAGTACATTAAGGACAACAATCATTCATTATGTGGCTTTTGTTTCACTATCCTGGAGGTCCTTTCAATTAGCTTCACATTATATTTCCTTATGTACCAAGATTTTGCTCAATTGCAAATCTCTGCTAGTAGAGCCCAAGGTTTCTACTGATTATGACAAATGAGGGAAACCATTGAGCCTACGTTCCTTTGAGTCTGGCTTACTTCACTTAATATGATTTTTCCTAAGTCTTTCCATTTCCTAACAAATGGGGCGATGTCATTCTTTCTGACAGCAGCATAGAATTCCATTGTGTACAAATACCACAACTTGTTGATCCACTCATCAACTGAGGGACACCTGGGTTGGTTCCATATCTTTCCTATGGTGAATAGTGCTGCAATGAACATTGTTGTGCTAGTGGGTTTAGTATGTCCTTGTTTCTGGGTGGTTGGGTAAATGCCAAGTAGTGGAATTGCTGGGTCATACGGGAGTTCTATGTTTAGCCTTTTGAGGCACTGCCACACTGCTTTCCATAGTGGTTGAACGAGTTTGCACTCCCACCAACAGTGTAGTAGTGACCCCTCCTGGCCACAGCCCCTCCAGCATCTGTTGTCATTCATTTTCCTGATCCTGGCCATTCTAGCTGAAGTGAGGTGGAATCTTAGAGTTGTTTTGAATTGCATTTCTTTTATGACCAGAGATGTTGAGCATTTCTTCATGTGTCTATAGGCCATTTTTGTTTCTTTTTCAGAGAAGACTCTCTTTAAGTTTTTGGCCCATTTTTAATGGGATGGTTGTTACTTTGGAGGTTAGTTTTGGAATGATTCAATTTTTTGAGTTGTTGATATATTTTAGATATGAAGCCTTTGTCCGTTGTTTGGTTGGTGAAGATCTTCTCCCACT
The DNA here is from genome assembly GCF_031878675.1 of Megascapheus bottae. NCBI lineage: Eukaryota > Metazoa > Chordata > Mammalia > Rodentia > Geomyidae > Megascapheus > Megascapheus bottae. Next base: position 168,763 of record NW_028327279.1, read on the forward strand.
CTGTAGGCTTCCTGCTTAGTTTATAAGCTATGTCCTTTGCCATACAAAAGCTCTGCAGTTCAATGCAGTCCCAATTATCCAGCCCTTCTCTGATTTGTTGTGATTCTTGGTCCTTATTAAGGAAGTTTCGACCTGTGCCAAGGAGGCCTAGTCTATCTCCTATTCCTTCCTGTAGAGTTTTCGGTGTGTCAGCTTTTACCTCCAGGTATTTGATCCATTTGGAGTTAATTCTAGTGCAAGGTGACAAAGAAGGATCCAGCTTTAGTTTTCTGCAGGTGCTTAACCAGTTCTGCCACCATAACTTGTTGAAGAGGCTGTCTTTCTTCCATTCTATTGTTTTTGGCTCCCTTGTTAAAGATTAGGTGGCCATAGGTCTGTGGTTTAATATGTGGGTCCTCAGTTCTATTCCATTGGTCTTCAGGCCTGTTTTTGTGCCAGTACCAAGCTGTTTTGAGAATTATAGCTCTGTAATAGAGTCTAAAGTTTGGAATTGAAATTCCTCCACCGCTGATCTTTCTGCTAAGAAGTGTTTTTGCTATACGGGGTCTTTTATTATTCCATATGAAATTTTGAATCGCTTCTTCTATTTCTTTAAAGAATGACGTTGTTATGTTGATGGGTATTGCATTGAATTTGTAGATAGCTCTTGGCAAGATTGTCATTTTCACAATGTTGATTCTTCCAATCCAGGAGCATGGGAGGTTTTTCCATTTCCTTAGTTCTGCTTTAATTTCTTTTTTAGGGTTTTAAAATTTTCGTCAAAAAGGTCCTTTACATTCTTAGTTAAGCTAATTCCTAGGTACTTTATTTTTTTGAGGCTATTGTGAAAGGAGTTTCTTTCCAGATTATTGCCTCGTTCATCTTACTGTTGGCATAAAGGAAGGCAGTTGATTTTTGAGGGTTGACTTTAGAGCCTGCTACTCTGCCAAAGTTTTGAATCAGCTCAAGGAGCTTGGGAGTAGAGTCTATAGGATACTTTGAATACAGAATCATGTCATCTGCAAAGAGGGATAGTTTTATTTCCTCTTTCCCTACTTGGATCCCCTTTATGCTTGCTTCTTGCCTTATTGCACTGGCTAGGAATTCTAGTACTATGTTAAAGAGTAGTACAGGGAGTGGGCATCCTTGTCTCGTTCCTGATTTTAGAGGGAATGGCTTTAGATTTTCACCATTAAGTGTAATACTAGCAGTAGGTTTTTCATACACAGCCTTTATTACATTGAGGAATGTTCCATGGATTTCTAGTTTCTCCAGAGCTTTTAACATAAAGGGGTGTTGGATCTTGTCAAATGCCTTTTCCGCACCTATTGAGACAATCAAGTGATTTTGGTCCTTGCTCCTGTTGATGTGTCTAATTATATTAATTGATTTGTGTATGTTGAACCAGCTTTGCCTCCCTGAGATGAATCCAGTTTGATCATAGTGTATAATTTTTTGATGAGTTGTTGTAGACGTTTGGCCAGTATTTTGTTGAGAAGTTTTGCATCGATGTTCATCAAAGAAATGGGTCTATAGTTCTCTTTCTTTGATGAATCTCTGTCTGGTTTGGGGATGAGGGATGTACTGGCTTCACAGAATGAGTTTGATAAAGAACCTTCATTTTCCATTTCGTTGAAGAGCTTGAGGAGTATTGGTGTGAGCTCTGCTTTGAAGACCTTATAGAATTCAGCTGTGAATCCATCTGACCCTGGGCTTTTCTTAGGTGGAAGTTCTCTAATTGCCATTTCTATTTCAGAGCTTGCAATAGGCCTGTTGAGTTGGCTTAGTTCTTCTTGGTTCAGTGTGCGTATATTAATATTGGCTAGGAATTCATCCATTTCTTCTAGATTCTCAAATTTGTTGGCGTAAAGGTTTGAGAAGTATTCCCTCATGAGATTCTGGATCTTGGTAATTTCTGTCGTGATATTACCATTTTCATCTGCGATTTTGTTTATTTCGATATGCTCTCTTGTTTTTTTGGTAAGATTTGCTAAGGGCTTGTCAATTTTGTTAATTCTTTCAAAGAACCAACTCCTTGTTTTGTTGATTCTTTCTATAGTTTTTTTGGATTCCAAATCATTTAATTCTGCTTTGATTTTAATTATTTGCTTTCTTCTATTGGGATTAGGGTTGGTTTGTTGCTCTTTTTCCAGGAGCTTAAGGTGAGACATTAACTTGTTGGTTTGCAATTTTTCCAACTTGTTATTGTAGGCACTCAGCGCTATAAATTTTCCTCTGAGTACTGCCTTTGCTGTGTCCCAAAGGAGTTGGTATTTTGTGTGCTCCTTACTGTTAAAGTTCATAAACTGTTGGATTTCTATTCTGATCTCTTCGATGACCCATTGGTGATTCAACAATGTGTTGTTCAGTCTCCATGGTTTACAGGGTTTTCGTTGGTGGAGATGTGTGTTCAGTTCCAGTTTGATGCCTTTGTGGTCTGAGAGTGTGCATGGAGTAATTTCAGTGTTTCTGAATCTGTCCAGGTTTGTTTTATGGCCTAAGATGTGATCTATTTTGGAAAATGTTCCATGTGCTGCTGAGAAAAACGTATATTGTGTTGTTGCTGGGTGGAATATTCTGCACATGTCTGTTAGATCTACTTGGTCTATATATTTGTTCAGTTCTAAGGTTTCTCTGTTGAGTTTTTGTGTTGTTGATCTGTCCATAGGTGAGTGGTGTGTTAAACTCACCTGCAATCACTGTATTTCGATCTGTGTATGGTTTCAATGTAAGTAAAGTTTGCTTGATGAAGTTTGGAGCTCCGGGATTGGGTGTGTAAATATTTAGGATCGTTATGTCTCCCTGGAGGAAAGATCCCTTTAGTAGTATGTAGTAACCGTCTTTGTCTTTTCTTACTAATTTTAGTTTGAAGTCTATTGTATCTGATATGAGGATAGCATCTCCAGCCTGTTTATGGGGACAGTTAGCTTGATAGAGTTTATTCCAACCTCTCACTTTCAAAAGATGATTGTTTTTGGGTAAGATGTGTCTCTTGAAGACAGCAGAACGATGGCTCTTGCTTTGTGATCCAACTAGACAGCCTATGCCATTTAATTGGAGAGTTAAGTCCATTGATATTGAGAGTTAGGATTGAGAGATATTTATTAGTTCCTACCATTTTTAAAAGCTTTTAGTAGGGCCTATGTCTTGACAGTTCTTGTGGTCCTTAGATGGTATGCTGTTTAGGTGCCATTTCTTTCCCTATATTGCATTTATTTTGGTTTTCTATGTATAGAGCATCTTTGAGAATTCTCTGTAGTGTTGGTTTTGTTTCGACCTATTGTTGCAGCTTTTCCCTGGAATGGAATGTTTTTATTGTTCCCTCAGTTATGAATGAGAGCTTAGCTGGCTACAGTATTCTTGGTTGGTAGTTATTTGATTTAAGAGCATGACATATATGCTTCCAGTCACTTCGTGCTTGCATGGTCTCTGCTGAGAAATCTGGGGTTATTCTGATTGGTTTGCCTTTATAGGTTACTGATCCCTTTTCCCTGGCTGCCTTTAGGATCTTTCCTTTCGCTTCTATTGATCCAGTTCGGATCACAATGTGGCGGTGGGATGATCTTTTCTGGTCAGGTCTGTTTGGGGTTCTAAAAGCTTCTCGTATCTGGATGGGCCTGCCCTTCTGGATATTTGGGAAATTCTCTGACATGATTCCCTGAAGTATATTTCCAATACCATTGACCTCTTTCTCCACGCCCTCCTCAATACCAACTAGCCTTAAATTAGGCTTCCTAATTGTATCTTGGACTTCCTGAAGCGCACTCTCATATTTCCGAGATTTGGATTGACTCATTTTTTGCTCTTTCTCTAAATAACTAAATTATCTTCAGCCCCGGAAATTCTCTCCTCTGCATTGTTTAACCTGCTATCAAAGCTATCTACTTTATTTTTCATCTCCCTTGCTTCTAATTGCTCATTTTTGATGCCTTGCATCTCTTGTTTTAGATCATGTATGGATTTCTTTATCTCCTTGATTTCCTTTTGAGTGCTTAGGTAAGTAGCTTTATTTTCTTTGGACATTTGCTGGAGTTTGGTCACGTTTTTTTGTGGATTCTATGAATTCATCCATCTTTCTTTATTATGGCCTCCTTTATGGCTTCTTCTATTTCACTTATCACCTTGTTTATGCTTTCCTCTTGTTCAGCTATGGCTTCCTCCATTATCACTTTCTTTATATTTTCACATTTTCCATTAATGATGTTTATCATTTGCATTTGTGAAGCACTTGGAAGACTCTCCTCTAGGTTTGCCAGTGACTGTTCCATTGTCTGTTTACATTGGGTGGGGGATGTTGTTTCTTGATTTGACATTTTTCTTGAGTTTCTTGTTCTGCCCATTTGAAATGGGAGCAATATTACTACTAAATACGATTATAGTTTTTCAGATATAACCAACCTAGACCTCTGTAGCTGGCAGACACTAGATGTTCACAAGTTTTGATTGGTATTATCACTCTTTCTTTTTTTGTGCACTTACAGACCAGTCTAATACAACCACTGATAAGCGATTTATACCCAACACAATAAGCCTCTCAATCCAATCTCTATTGTCTTTAAGTCCCTTTGAGCCTAGTGAATAATTAACTACGTACATATACAATATTGCTCAACAGCCATCAAGTGTAGATCCGTGCAGTATAAGGGTTGAAAGACGAGCAGAGGTCCAGAGATAGAAAAAAAGAATGAGAGAGGTCAGGGGAGGTACAAGAGGATTAACGTTGGAGTGTAAAAATATTGTAGTAAAGAAGAAAAGGTGTAGCATAACGATAACTGACCTAAGTTGGTAAGTAGGTAGCATATTTGAGTACAAAGTTTGGAAAGTATTAGAATAAAACCTATGTGTTGCTGCACGAATACCTCTTAGCCCAACCAGTGGCCTCACAGTGGACCATGAGATGGATGTGTTTTTTAAATTTTTTCATTTTTTATTTTTTTATTGTAATTAGTAAAAGGGTTACATGATATTTGCCAGATAAAAGGTGCATTAATTCACATGCATTGATACCCTTTCACATGTCTTGGTACCCGTTTCCCTCCCCCCCCCAAACCCCCCTCCCGTCTTGGTTTTCCCCCCTTCCCTATCAAGTTTCAAAGTTTGGAAAGTATTAGAATAAAACCTATGTGTTGCTGCACGACTAGCTCTTAGCCCAACCAGTGCCCTCACAGTGGACCATGGGATGGATCTGTTTTTCTTGTCTACGTTGAGGGAAAGGGGTATTTCACAAGATGCAGAAGCAAATATTTCAGAAGCAAATTCTGTGATTGAATTAGCTCGTAAAAAGCTTTTTTATTTTCTTTTATCTTTCTGCCAGTCTTGGGGCTTGAATTCAGGGCCTGAGCACTGTCCTCGGGTTTTCTCAAGTCTAGCCCTCTGCCACTTGAGCCACAGTGCCACATCTAGATTTTCTATCTATGTGATACTGAGCAATCAAACCCAGATCTTCATGGATGCTAGGCAAGCACTCTACCACTATGCCAAACTCTCAACCCTGACATAGTAGTTATAAAATAATCATCATCATATCAAATTATCCTTTCTACTACAAAGAATGAACACTTATCTATGTGTGTAATGCTTTTTTTTAATTTCACTAATTCTTCTGTGTTTTTCCCTCTTGTATTTTTTACACATGACAGCAAAGCTAATCATCAGGAAAAAATTGATTAGGATACAGAAACCTAATAATATCCTAGTAGATTGACGTCAAAAATATGTGCAAGATGCCCTGTGTGTTTGACCTAGTGGTAGAGTCCTTGGCTATCACGCAAAAAGACTCAGGTTTGATTCCTCATTACCACATACATAGAAAACGCTGCAAGTGGTGCTGTGGCTCGGTGGGACAGCTATAGCCTAAAGAAAGCCCAAGCACAATGTTTGCTAGTCCCAAGACTAGCAAAAACAAAATAAATACGACAAGGGGCAAAATGCAGGCAGAGAAGGCACTGTGAAGCAAATGTTTTGTGAAGGATGAAGGCAATATTGACCCTTAAGTTTGGATCTTACCTAAGAAAGGCTCCTAGAGCCTGAGACCAGACTGGCAGTTGGGCCTAGTGGAAGACATTGGGATTGGACAAATAAGGTGTGCTGTTTACTACATCCACATGTATATTGTGAGATTGGAGGAGAGATTCAGCCTCCAGTATGTCTTTGGTGAGGTCTTCTGTGAGCAAGGATCTTTGGTCATTGGGCCCTGAAAGGTGACCCTGCCTCCCTCACAATGGAACAGAATATGAAACCCTGGTAACCAAGCCACTGTAACTAACAACCAACTCAAGCCACCTCACTTGGCCTGTGGCTCAGGAGGAAGAAAGATGTTGCTGTGCTGTTGCCAAAGCTCATGAAACTCGAGTCTCAGGCATGGAAGTTGTGGATGTCTTACTAGAAGATGTACATGCTAGATCATTGCCAAGCCACAAGTCCAGTATAACAGGCCTTTCTCTAAGAAGATGGCCAGGAAAATCCAGGGCAACCAGATGAGGTATATTTCTAAGAAGAAATGTATTTGACCCCATCAACCTCCCCACATACTACAACTTTCTTTTTTTTATATTTTTATTGTAATTAGAAAAAGGGTTACATGATACTTGCCAGATAGAAGGTGCATTAATTCACATACATTGATACCCTGTCACATGTCTTGGTACCCATTTCCCTCCAACTCCACACCCCCCACCCGTCTTGGTTTTCCCCCCTTCCCTATCAAATTTCAAGTATCCAAATACAAATAAATTCAATATATCAGATAACAAAATGAGATACTGTATCAATATGGGATAACCAAGGGACAGCAAAGGAGATGAGAGACAACATAGTATATTAAGGACAACAATAATTCATTATGTGGCTTTTGTTTAAATGCCCTGGAGGTCCTTTCAATTAGCTTCACATTATATGGCCTTATATATGGCCTTTTGCTCTATTGCAAATCTCTGCTAGTAGAGCCCAAGGTTTCTACTGATTATGACGAATGAGGGAAACCACTGAGCCTAAGTTCCTTTGAGTCTGGCTTACTTCACTTAATATGATTTGTTCTAAGGCTTTCCATTTCCTAACAAATGGGGCGATGTCATTCTTTCTGACAGCAGCATAGAATTCCATTGTGTACAAATACTACAACTTGTTGATCCACTCATCAACTGAGGGACATCTGGGTTGGTTCCATATCATTGCTATGGTGAATAGTGCTGCAATGAACATTGTTGTGCTAGTGGGTTTAGTATGCCCTTGTTTCTGGATTGTTGGGCTGAAAATATAGCTTGCCTAGCATGTATGAAACCCTGGATTCCATTCCTCAGCACCACACAAACAAAAACTGGAAGTGCCACTGTGACTCAGCTGGTAGATTTCTAAAGTTCAGCACAGAGTGTCTCCAAGTGACAAAAATCTGTCACATTTAAGTCAGGCTTCAAACCTTTGCTAGGAACCAATTACGTGATTTGGAAGAAAGTCCAATTTTCAAAAAATCACTAGCCAGGCGCTGGAGGGTCATAATTGTCATTCTACTAGGCAGGGAGAAGGTGATTCAAAGCCTTTGCAAGCAAAAAAACGAAAACAAAAAAAACCTGTAAGATTCTTCTCTCCACTTATCCACCCAAAAACTAAGTGGAGTTGTGGCTAGAACTGGTACAGCATTAGCCTTGAGGAAAAAGAACTAAGAGACCTTGCCCAGGTCCAAAGTTCAAGCTCCCCACCAAGAAAGAAAAAAAAGGAGTCCAGATACCTTAGTTTTAAAAGTATATCTGGATATCTTAGTAGATTTTTCTGATCTTTCCTCATTCATCTCATTGAACCACATAATCTTGATCCTGATCTGACTAAGAGCCTGCATTGTGCTTAATACATTCAGTCCACATATTCCAGTAGAATCTGGACAGCTAACAGATACTTACCAATGCTTTATTCTACGATTAGGACAGTATGTCTTCATACCATCTACACAGTCAGCTATATCATCTTTCCAGAAGTAGCATTGAGTGTAGAACACTCAGAACTAAAATAATTGCATAAAGATGTAATAAAACCCCTTGATTCATTAAGAAAATTTCTGTACCACTTAGAGCAAGTACATTAGTGGTATTTACCTCTAGCCTCTTTTTCTAAAAAATTTATTAACATGGAATTTTACATCATATTTCAAATGTCATGTTTAACCAACAAGTATTCAAGAAGGGAATCGCTATACAATCACTGGCACATAAATTTTGGAATATAGTAAAAATTAAGCTGAGACTTTGTATGTCATAGATACAGATTAATCTATAATAAAACACATGTCTATAGAGTGTATAGTCTATCCTAGATTTTATGTCTATGTAGTTACGTTTATATCTCCAAAATTATGTCCAGAGCTTTGGGTATCAACTATTCAATCATCGATCTACTACTGTTTGAAACTAATATCCATATATTAAGGATACCATGTACCTTTTGTTCCTTGGTCTTGACTTATCTCACTCAATAGGATTCACTTTAATTTCATCCACTACCCCAAAAATGCCATTATTATTTTTTCCTGTGCAGATCTTCTTTTTATGTATTTATTTTTATTGTAATTTATAGAAGGGTTACATTATATTCACCAGATAGAAGGTGCATTACTTCTCAAACTTTGATACCCCATGTAATGATATGGTCCCCATTTCCCTTCCCCTACCCCCACTCATGTTCATTTCCCCCCTTCCCTATCCAATTTCAAATAACCAATTAGGCACATATGAAATATATCAGAAAACAAGGTGAAATATTGTAACAATATGATATAACCAAGGGATAGCAAAAGAGATAAGAGATCACATAGTTCATTAAGGACAACAATCACTCATTATATGAGTTATGTTTCTTTATCTTGGAGGTCCTTACATTTAGTGTCATACTATTTGTCACGATGTCTCTAGATTTTGTTCTATTGTAAATCTCTGGTAGCTGAGCCCAAGGTTTCTACTGAATTTGACAAATGAATGAGACTCTTGGGCCTATGTTCCTTTGAGTTTGGCTTACTTCACTTAATATGATTTTTTTCAAGTCGTTCCATTTCCTTACAAATGGGGCGATGTCATTCCTTCTGATGGCAGCATAGCATTCCATTGTGTATAAGTACCACATCTTCTTGATTCAGTCATCTACTGAGTGGGATCTGGGTTGGTTTCATATCTTTCCTATGGTAAATAGTGCTGCAATGAGCATCATTGTGCTAGTGGCTTTAGTATGTCCTTTTTCTGGACAATTGGGTAGGTGCCAAATATGTTCAGTCTTTTGTGGAACCACCACACTGCTTTCCCTAGTGGTTCAACGAGTTTACACTCACACCAACAGTGTAGGTGTGATCCCCCCTGGTCACTTCCCCACCAGTATCTCTTATTAGATTTTTTGATAATGGCCATTCTGACTGGAGTCATGTGGAATCTCAAAGTTGTTTTTATTTTCATTTCCCTTATTGCTAGAGATATGGAGCATTTCTTCATGTGTGTAAAGCCCATTTTAATTTTTTCTTCTGAGAATACTCTTTTAAATCTTTAGCCCACCTTTTAATAGGATGGTTGTTTCTTTGAAGATTTGTTTGGGAGAGATTCATTTTTTTCAGCTATAGATATATTTTAGATAACTACATATATTTTTGTAGAAAAAAGAATGGAAGCCATCATGCTGGCTCACAACTTAATTTCAGCTACTTAGGAGGGTCAGGGCTTAGAATCACAGGCCAAAGCCAACCAGGGCCCTACAGTGTGTGAGATCAAACTCTGTGAACATACAATGACTGTAAGAGGAATCTAACTGCCTGGGAATGTAGCCTAATGGTAGAGTGCTCACCTACAATGCATGAAGACCTAGGTTCTATTCACCGGAACCGCATACTCAGAAAAAAGCTAGAAGTGGCGCTGTGTCTCAAGAGGCAGAGCACTCACCTTGGGCAAGCGAGTCCAATGAAAATGTCTAGGCCCTGAGTCCAAGCCCTAGAACTGGCAAAAAGAAAAAAAAAGAGCAATCTTACTTAAGTAACAAGGAATGTACCCTATATTTATACAGACTGAAAAATTCATTAAGAAATTAGAAAATATGTATAAAGTGCATAATTTCTTTTGTGTGTTGGCACTGGGTCTTCAACTGAGTGCTTCAGCTCTATCCCTGAACTTTTCTGCTCAAGGCTAGCCCTCTACAAATGCAGCCCCAAATCAACTATCATCAATTGAGATATAAGCGATGAATATTTCATGGTGCTTCATGAAAAACATTTTTATAAATTGAAACTTTCAACACAGTCTTATTTTAGTATGAATGTTGAGATGGGAAAAGACAGAAAAAGTGAAATGTTTCCTGATCCCCGTAGAGAAGAGACTCAGCAGAACCACTGTGGTCTGCAGGCTTCTTTGTGAGTTTTGTTTGCTTGTTTGATTTTTGTCAATTGTGGGGCTTGAACTCTGGGCCTGGGCACTGTCCCTGAGCTCTTCAGCTCAAGGCTAGTGCTTTAATCTGTGAGCCACAGTGCCACTTCTGGTTTTTCTGGCAGTTAACTGGGTACTTTGGCTGGCTTTAAACTTTGATTCTCAGATCTTAGCCTCCTGAGTAGCTAAGATTATAGGTGTGAGGTACCATCACCAGGCTGCTGCTCTGTTACTATGCAGGTTCTGGATCAAGAACTTCAAGTTCTTACTTCAATTTCTTCTTCTGTTGCCTGATACTCTGCCATTAGAACGAAGCCCCAGTTCCTGGTCTTTGTTGGTTAATGAGAGATATGATTTTCTAATATTCAGAGCAATGATTATAAAACCCAGCATTTTACTTACTTGAATAAATTAAGAGATAGGACCTAGTGAGATGGAAAACAAATTTTTTTTCAAGTTGCTATCCTGTTCTAATGCATAAGTCTGGCGATTTTGCTTACACACAAATATGTATTTTACCAGTTTCTACTTTATATTTGCTTAGCTTAAAACCACCACTGCCATTTCATAGATTTTGTTGTTTTTGTTTGCGGTGCTTGAACTCTGTGCCTGGGCTGTTCCTCAGATCTTCAGTTCAATGCCAGTGCTCTACTACTTTTGATTTGGCCAGTCCTGGGCTTGAACTCAGGGACTGAGAACTGTCTTTATATTTTCACAAGGCTAGGGCTCTACCACTTCAGCCTCAGCACCACTTCCAGCATTTTTCTATGTATGTGGTATTGAGGAATTGAACCAGTACTTCGTGCATGGTAGGCAAGCACTCTACCACTAGGCCAAACTCCCAGCACAAAATTATTCATCATTACTATTAGCTATCTTCTTTTTTTTATTATTGATTTGTCATGGTGGTTGGACTTTGGGCCTGGACACTGTCCCTGAGCTCTTCAGCTCAAGGCTAGCGCTCTTCCTCTACAGCTCCATTTTCGGTTTCTGGTAGTTAATTCGTGATGTAAGTCTCACAAACATATGTGTCCAGGCTGGCTTTGGGCTTTGAACCAAGATCCTCCAATCTCAGCCTCCATAGTAGCTAGAATTACACGCTTCAGCCAGCAGTGGCTGACTGTTTGATGTCTCTGTCTCTGTCTCTCTGTCTCTGTCTGTCTCTGTCTGTCTGTCTGTCTCTCTCTCTCTCTCTGTCTCTCTCTCTCTGTCTCTCTGTCTCTCTCTCTGTCTGTCTCTGTCTCTCTGTCTCTCTCTCTGTCTCTCTGTCTCTCTGTCTCTCTCTCTCTCTCTCTCTCTCTTTCTCTCTCTCTCTTTTGGTTGCAAGACTTTAATTGTGCACCTGGGCAGTGTCCCTGGGCTCTTAATCTCAAGGCTACAACCTTAAACACCTTGAGCCTCAGTGTCACTTCTGGTTTTCTGGTGGTTAAGTGGAAGTAACAGTTTCATAGACTTTAGTATCTGGCCTGGCTTTGAACTGTGATCCTCAGAACCCAACCTTCTGAGATCATTTCCAGCTTTTTTTTTGGTGTAAGTGGTACAGAGTTATTGAACACAGGGCTTTGTGCATACTAGGCAAGCAAACTACCACTAGTGTGCACTCCAGCCTTAGGCAAGGGCTTTGTTTTTCTTTTTCTTTTTTTCACTCATGGGGCTTGTACTCTGGGCCTGGATGTTTACCTTAAGCTCTTCAGCTCAAGGCAAGAGCTCTACCACTTGAGGCACATTGTCATTTTGAATTTTCTGGATTATTTGGAAATAAGATTCTCACAGATTTTTATGCCTGGGCCGTCTTCGACCCTCCAGGGTAGCTAGGATTACCAGGGTGAGCCACCAGTCACGCGCATTAAATTATATTTTTGCATATCCTATGGCTTCAACTCATGGCCAGAGCACTGTGCTGGGGCTTGCTCAAGGATAGCACTTTACTTAAGCCAGCCAACTCCCGGTCCAAATAGGCCACTCTTGAAGCTAGAATTACAGAGATCTGCCATAATACTGGCATGTTGTTATCTAAGTATATAATTTTTCTTCTATTTTTGATGGCTTTTCCTTAGTGTACATATTTCCTACATATTTTATGGAAAACTTCCTTCCCACTGGGGCCATAAGTGAAGCCTAGTGGAAGAGTTCTTGCCGAGCATGAATGAAGACCCAAGTTCAATTCCTCAGCACAACATAGATAAAAAAAGATAAAAGTGGTGCTGTGGCACATGTGATAGAACTTGCGCCTTAAGAATAAACAAAAACAAAAACAAGGATCGTGCTCAGGTCCTCAGTCTAAGCACAGTACTGGCAAAAAAAATTCTGCCCAAAGTAGACATTTAAACTTGTTGTACTTTTCAAAAAATTTGTTGTCAAGGTGATATACAAAGAGATTGCTGTTACATATGTAATGAGTACATTTCTTGTAAACACTGTTACCCCCTCCCCCCTTTTCTCTTTCCCTTCCCCCCAAGTCATAAATTTCTTTTACAACAAATATATATTTATTTTCATTCCTGAAAAAAATATTTTAAAATGTGTTCAAATAAATGATGTAGGTTGATATACTTATCAAAATGGATGACTTGAACTCTAAAGTAAACATTCTAGGTAATTTTTCTCATAAAATTGTAGTAATGCTATAAAACTAATAAAAAAGTAATTTTAGTTATTAATTTCTTATGTTTTACCTTTAACATTATTACACTAAGCATACTGTTTATGGTATTAATACAGACAGCATGAAATATGATTATGTAAAAAAATTAAATGATTCAAAATAGTAAGGTTGGGGGCCAGTAGTTTGGCTTGGTGGCACACACCCTGGACTGGCAAAAAAGAAGTGGTTAGATAAAACAGATTTATTTCCAAATGTGTGGAAAATGGTATGATTTCTTGTTTGGCTAGTCCTGGGGCTTGAACTTAGGGACCAGGAACTGTCCTTGGCCACATTTGTTCAAGGGTGGCACTCTGACACCTGAGCCACAGTGCCCCATCTGCTTTTTCTGTGTATGCAGTGCCGAGGAATTGAATCAAGGTCTTCTTGTATACTAGGCGAGCACTCTACAACTAGGCCACATTCAAAGCCAAAGTAGACTTTTGATGCTATTATGGAGCTTTAATTTTCTTAAATATTTGTGCAAAGCACAATAGATATATAAACAGACTTGAACTCACAGAACAGAGTCCCACATAATATTACAGTTACTCTGGCACTTCTCCCGATTGACAAAACACATTTCCAGGCATCTGCTCTGTCCTTAAGCTTTGGTAGCTGACTTATCTATCCATGGAGGCCTGGCCTGGATTCCTGGTGATTCCATGCATTTCATAGATCCCTGTATATCCAGTAAGGTTGTCTTCTATGGGACCAGACCTGTCTGGTTTTTGGCCCACCCAGGACCTATGTCTCTGAGGTCTCACTTTCTAAGCGGAAAATAAAACACAGTATAATAAGGACAGGAGAACTGCACACCATAATATTAACAATGAGAGTTTAATAGTTAGCAAAGTAAATACAATGAATACTTGACAAGAATCATGAGAGCATGATAAAGAGATGTCTTTTTAGGAAGGGGACAGGGAAGCTCTAAATCCAGACTGGCCTCCAAGTTGCCTTCAGACAGTAATTCTACTTCAGAGTCCTCAGAAGGGTCTCCTTCCTCATGAGAAACAGAATGTCCTTCCTGAGTTAAGAGGGGGATGGTTTCTGGTTTGTCGAATGGAGATTGAGTCTCTTTTAGTGAGATGGATGGGTCTGGATATTCTGTGAGGATGGATTCATTTTCCTCCAATGAATCCAGTATTGAGAGTACACTTGCTGCTTCCCATGGGGACATTTTCCATGAGCCCAGCGTGTGCCCCTTCAGCTTGCACAATTAGTGGAGTGTTACTCTGACTCAGATGGACTGACTCTGGGTGGAGTGTGAAAGGAAACGGAAGGAAATCTGGCTGCTCTTTTTCTTCCTCCATAGTATCTGCAGGTTCAACTGTGTCACACATGGGGTTCAGAGCAAAAGGTATATCCACAGGACTCTAAACCTGTTTGGTAATTTCTACAGAAGGCCCATGCTTTCTGGAGTGCAGTGATGATTCTCAGTCTCCATCAGTCACCAGCTCCATTGGTGGGTTTTTCATCCGGAGTTCAGGATAAGCTCTTCCACGATGACCCAAACCTAAGAATGGAAATAGGTACAGAGTGGACAGAGTGGACTCTGCAAGTTGAAGTGTCACTCAACTTCCATGAGGATCTAATGGAGGAACCTGTAGAACTGGAGTTTGGACTGAACTCTGAGGAGGTGTAGGGTCTTTCTAATGAGTGCTTATTCCCGAGTCCTTTCAGAGGACAGATATTACCTGGCTGACACCAGCCATAAAGGGCATTTTGCCAAGCTCTGTAGAAGTAAGGGCCAACCAATATCTAGACCACATGGGCTTCCTACTCACAGGCTCTGAGGCACCCACACCAGGACTTCTACTTTTTCTTGGTCTTACTGGTCGCACATTCCTCCAGCTGGTCAAAAAGTATGTGTTTAGAAGAGCAGGTCCAAAGCCGGGATGTGGAGCCTCATATACAGCTTGAGTTGTGTCAGGGTGTGGCAGTTCTTGAACTCGTAGAAATCACTGGGGTAGAAGTCCATTCACATCGTATAGATGGAACACATGATGCTGTGGGCACATTCGGTACAAGGAAAGTGAGAGCCTTCTCTCTCCATCCTGAGCCTTCTACCAAAGCCCCTTTCTTGCAGGACTCTAATGCTGTGGCTGACCTGCAGGGATGTGCACTTATGTGCTGGGAGGGGGGTAAGAGACACTCGAGAACAGGATGACTTTTACACCCCACTTCCAGAAGCTTCTGAGAGAGGCCTCTATGCATCTGTCCAAAGTAAACGCACCTTAAATTAACTAAGTAAATGCTCTAAATAAATCAATAAGTGAATGCTCTAAATAAAGAACTAAATGCTCATTCCTCTAATCTTAGCCACCCAGCAGGCTGAGCTCTGAAGATCACAGTGGAAAGCCAGTCTAGTCAGTAAAAGTCTAAAGGCACTTGTCTTCAATTAGGCAGCAAAAAGCCAGAACTTGACCTATGACTCAAATGGTACAGTGCTAATTTTTGAACACCAAAGGGATGGCCTTTAAACCTGGGTTCAGGTTCAAGTGGCAGCACTGGACCACACACCAAAATGTAAATGCTTTCAGGTTCTAACAGGCAAAGCTATCACAATCCCTCCCTGATGGCTCAAAAGTGATTAAGCCCCCAGCTGTTCCTCTGACTCCAGTATTTCACAGGCCTCCGCCATTAGTACTGACACCTCATTTCTTACTGGGAAATGGGATTTCCTAGGATGTCACCTAGGTGAGGGCTGCAGTTGGGAGCCACTTACTCATGCCTGAAATCCAACTTCTCAGTAAGCACACGGTTGAGACTCCAGTAGCTTGTGAGGGAAATGAAATGGCATGGTGTTCCAGTCATAATAAAGTAGTTTGTGCACTTGTATCATGCTTAGCTCCCCTGTGAACACCGCAGTGAACCAAACAGGCTCAGAGAGGAGCCAAGTATTCCAAGACTTGGCCAGAAAGGGTGAGAAAACCTGGGTTTAGAGGGGGAACACTCACTTTTTCAAGAGAATTTCCAGCAACTACTACATTGTCCTCCACTATTTGAAATTGTGCAGGAAGTTTCCCACATAAAAGAGATCACCTTTCTGGTAGGCAGGGATCAGCTTTGTCAGCAGCATCTCCAACAGGCCTTCCTCCAGGATCCATAGGTTACAAGGCTCATTCAGAGTCTGAGCTGACTTACCATCACACTATGTTGGCAAAAGAGTGGATATTTCAAACGTAGGAATGGGACCACACTTCACACTGAGGAATTGGAATAGAGTAGATTGGAAATGACACACTCTAATCTCAGTATAGTCACTTGAAAGCACACAAGAAGGTTGTAGTGTGTGGGCAGGATGATGGGTTCAAATAGGTTTCCTCTCAATATACCTCATCTGAGTTGCCCTGGAGTTTCCTGGCTTTCTTCCTAGAGAAATGCCTGATATACTGGAATTTTGGATGGCACTGATCCAGCATCTACTTCTTCAAATGAGACATCCATATCTCTCATGCCTGAGATCCGAGCCTCCTGACCTTTGGCAACAGCACACCAACATCTTTCTGGTTCCTGAGCCACAGGCCAAGGGAGCTGGCTTGAGCTGGTTGTCGCATACACTGGCTTAGTTACAGGGTTCCGTATTCTGTTCCATTGTGAGGGAGGTAGGGTCACCTTTCAAGGCCCAATGACCAAAGCTCGTTGCTCACAGAAGACCTCCCCAAAGACATACTGGAGGCTGAATCTCCCTTGCAACCTCACATATGGATGTAGTAAACAGCACACCTTTTTGTTCAAATCCCAAGTCACTAACTAGGCATAAGCCTGGACTCAGGCTCAAGGAGCCTTTCTTAGGTAAGATCCAAACTTAACTGTCATTATTCCCCTTACCCTTCACAAGACATTTTGCTTCACAGTGCCTTCTCAGCTTGCATTTTGCCTCTTGCACATTTTTTTGCTAGTCCTGGGACTTGACCTCAGAGCCTGACCATTGTTCTTAGGCTTTCTTTAGGCTATAGCTGTCCCACCAAGCCACAGCACCACTTCCAGAGTTTTCTATGTATATGGTACTGCAGAATCAAACTGGAGTCTTTTTGTGTGGTAGCCAAGCACTCTACAAATAGATGAAACACCCAGGCCATCTTGCACATATTTTTCACTTCAATCTACTAGGACGTTTTTAGGTTTCTGTATTCTAATCTATATTTCTTCCTGATGAATATCTGTGCTGTCATCTGTAAAAATGCAAGTGGGAAAATCACAGAAGCATTGGTGACATAAAAAAAGTCTTACAGACATAGATAATTGTTCATTCTTTGTAGTAGAAAGGATATTTTGATATGATGATGATGACTATTTATAAATACTTTATCAGGGTTTAGAGTTTGGCCCAGTGGTAGAGTGCTTGCCTAGCATCCATGAAGATCTAGGTTTGAGTCCTTCATATCACACAGATATAAAAATCCATATGGCAATATGGCTCAAGTGGCAGAGGGCTAGACTTGGGAAAAGCCAAGAGCAGTGCTCAGGCCCTGAGTTCAAGCCCCAGGAATGGCAGAAAAAACAAAAGAAAAGAAAAGAAAAGAAATGTGCTTTTTACAAGTTATTCACTCACAGCATTTGCCTCTGAATTCTTCGCTTCTGCATCTTGTGACTTATCCCTTTCCCTCAATGTAGACAAGAAAAACAGATTTCATTACTTGCTATCCTGTTGTCCAATCTTTGGATATTAATTCAAAATACAATATTGTCTGAGATATTGCGTGTGTGCATGTGTGTGTGTATCTGCCAATGTTTGCATGCACACATGTGTACAGGGTTTAGGGCTTACTCATAGGGCCTGTGTGATAACCCTCAGCATCTTTTCCTCAAAGGTATTGGTCTTTCACTTCTAGCTTATTATAGCTAATTGGAGTTGAGAGATTCACTCAATTTCTTGCCCTGTGCATTGGAACCAAGTGCTGGGTTCTCATATTGTTAATTGGAGCTGTAGAGAAAGCTGAGGTCTGGGGATCCTCGTTAGTATCCAGCCCCTGAGAGAAAGTCACTGATAGAAAACTTTATCTTCAGTTAAGCACTAATAAATAAGGCAAAAGTGGAACTGTGGCTCAGTTCCTCTTGTATCAGCCATGAGAAAATTAGTAATTGGCAGCACCTGGTCCCTGAGAGAAATCCTTAGCACTAGTTCAAAAAAAGAAAGAAAATAAGGATAAACGTGCCTGTGAATAATCTTGTCATTACAGATTCCCTCAAGAGCTTATGACTCTCTACATTTTATCAAGGTTTTTAAAGATATTTACATATTTTCTATCTTTCTAAAACAGAGATAGCCATCCACATAACACAAACACAAACTCTCACACAATATACCACTCACCCATAAGTGTCTGGCTATGTATATATGTATAGTCATATGTATTGATCTGTCTCTCTATACTAATATATAAATGCATAAACATATGTATTTAGACAAACAGGAAACATACATAGATAGGTCTCAGGCATTTCCAGATTTTGTGCAAGTCTTCTGAGTGCAACTTACCATTGTATTGTTTGTCAAGATAGAGTCCCTCTAACTGTTGGCCATCTTCTTGTCCTTTGATATTTTTTCTGCCGGTCCTGGGTTTTGAACGCTAGGCCTGGATGCTGTCACTGAGCTTGAGCTTCTTGCATTCAGTAGTTTATTGCAGATAAGAGTCTCATGGAGTTTCTGTCCTGGGCTGGCTTTGAATTGTGATCCTCAGATCTCAAACTCCTGAGCACCTAGGATGACAGTCTTGAGCTACCAGTACCTGGTTCCTTTGCCTCTTTTACCCCTTTTTTGGGCCCCACCACAGCCATGGTATCTACCTTGCTATGTTCTCTCCACCTGCCCCCAGACAGGGGTCTGACAGATGCTTTCCACCCTCTTATTCTTGTCCTCCTCTGTATTGGCTGACAGCTAAGACATGCACTCACTTGTCTGGATGCCAAACACAAAGCCATGTGATTGTTTCTCAGTCTGGAACATCCTATCAGATTTATAGCACCACAGAGGGTCAGGTTGATGCTCCTCCAGGGCTTCTTAAATTGTTCTCATATGAATCCACAACACGTTTGTCATCACTTGTCCAGCTAATTCATGGCCTAAACCAGCATTCCCTACAAACTTAGATCCCAATAACATGAGGACACTCAAGGGTGCATTAGGAGTGTGACCTGCAGGGGGATGTGAGCCTGTCTAACTTGGAGGGGATTTCTCCACCACAGGAAATGGAATACAAATTTAGAATCTGCTTTCATGAGGTGTCAATCTCTGGCAGATGTTCTTATCAAATGTGGCACTGCCTACTTCCAGCTTAAAACATGGGTTGATGACCCAGCATAACAGAGAATGTATTCACCCTGGCCCAACACATAGGCTGGGACCCTGAACTTTCAGGTAGCATTTAGCTTTGAAGGTCATGAGATCTTAGTCTACAAATGATGAGCCCCTTCCCGTGAGGCATAGCAAACGGAGCCAAAGTGCAACCCAGTTAAGCACCAGATCAAGCTTCCCTTCTTCAGTAGGGTATGGTTTGAAAACTGTGCATAGCTTCTGTTTGAAGCCAGTCCAGAAAGGAAAGTCCATGAAACTCTCATTTCCAGTTAACTGCCAAGAAAAAGCCAAAGATAGAGATGAAGCTCAAGAGAGGTAGAGAGCCATCAGAAAAGAATGGTTACACACTGCAACATCCTCATTATCTGATCTTGAAAACATCTCAGCGTGCATCCCAGCATGCAGCCAGCATCTGGGGTTGACAGTGACCCCTGCGCCCATTGGCAATCTGCACTGTCTCTGACATCTGTAATGTGAACCTCATTCTGTTGGGTTTGTGAAGCGGTGTCAACCCTGCAGAAGGAACCAACTGTGCCTTAACTCCCACTGTCCACTGGGGCCCCTAGCATTCCCCCATCTGCACCCCTCCTTTGGCTTCTGATCCTAGGGACCCCTCCTGCCCGGTCCAACACTCACATGAAGTGCATATTTCTTCTCCTGGGGCAACTTCTCCACAGAGAGTACATGACATGCCCACTCTCCAGGCACGGGGAGATCCTGCCAAAGTAGCAAATCAGTGATAGGGACATAAAGTGATGAATAGAATTTTAGATCCTGATGGTAGACAGTCTGCAAAATCCAAGGGAGAATGGAATTGGAGGGGACCAGGGATCAGGATGTGGGCATGGAGCTTCCCTGCCGAGGGGGTGGGGGAAGTCACAGGCTGGGGGATGCACAGGATGATCCATGGTCCCTGTGCAGCTACTGGGTCACCCATTTGTGCATCTCAGCCTTTGGCTTTGAGCTTTGTGATCGTCAAGATGTGCACATACTGTACTCTGGCTGGCAGAAGAAAGGACCCTGGGAAGACAATTGTAGACCCTTTGTGAGTATAGGAACGGGTAGGCTGGACACCCAGTCCAAGAGGAGCTAAACCTGGAGTCGAGGGGTGTGCAAGGAGTGGGTGTGAGGGTTGTAGGCAGTCACAGTCACGGCAGAGGTGGCTCTGTCTGTGGGGTGATTGCCTTCCTGCAGGCACAGCACTGGAGATATCAGAGATCCACATGAAAAGGAAAAGCTGGAAATGGCACTATGGTTCAAATGGTAGAGCATCAACCTTGAGCAAAGAGCTCAGGGACAGTACCCAGGACCTGATTTCAAGCCTCATGACTCTAGAAGAAAAAGTACCAGTACTATGATAGGGAACCTGGTACTCTCTTGGTCTAATCAGACACAAGAAGAGGCTGGGATAGGCTGTGGAAAAACACAGAGAACATCTTCCCCCAGATCATCCTGTCCTGCATGCAGGGACAGCCATGTAAGTAGGGCTACGGTGAGATCATCTTCACCCTTGTGCTGCCATCTGAATTGTAGGCCTCTGTCCTGGCCTGGGGTGTCCTGATGGCTGAGCAGGTGCCCTAACCCTAGATGGAGAGCAGCCACTGACTGTGGTAGCTAAGGAGAGATCTGTTCCATAGCTATCAGGCCACCCAGCATGGGAGACATAACCACCCCTCACCCAGGTAGAGGCCAATGGTTCTCCAGGTGCTACTAACATTGCCCCACCCCTAGCTCTGGGTACACGTGACATTCCCTCCACAAGGAGCAGGACAAAGTGAGGAATCAGGAAGCTGCCTATGGGCTTCAGATGATGGCCAGCCTGGCACTACAGATGGCCTGACTCTGTCACCACCTTCCCCTGCCTCCATCTTTCCTCCATCATGCCTCTCTACCTCCCACCCATTAACCTTGGAAACCAATGAACTGGGCTCTCATCATTCTTCTCATCTCTTCACCCACCTTGCCATGCGTCCATCCCTCTGTCACTTCCACCCCACACACATCCCACCACCAGCCACCCTGTAGCTTATGAGGATCCCACAGGAAGCTCTTGGTGAAGGGCTTGTGACCACAAAACAGTTACTATCACCCGCTCCGGCCTGATCCACCACAGAATAAGAACAGCCAAGAGGGACACACTGCAGCAGAGTTGCTCTGCTGCCACCCTGATTTCTTCATGGCCAGGACTTGGCTCTCCTCAGCCTCTCAGCTCAGTAACCAGAACATTGTGCTTTCACAGAGCCATGGCTTCCAGTCTCCATGGACACAATGACATCAAGGTGATGCCAACTTCCCCATCTCTATATACTTCTAACTATGGGATGGGAGCTGAGGTTCTCTTCTGTGACTCCATCCGCTAAGAGGCTCATGCAGATTTCTATCCTTTGCTCATCATGGTGACTCTTTGGTTAACAAGTCACTGCTGGGCTTCCAGTTCACCACATATAGAACACATACTCCAACACTTTTCTTAGAAGGACTGATGACTTTTAAATATTCTCTAGTTTTAAATTTCTAGTTCCTTCTCTCTTTCATTTATATATTTCCCTTCCTCACATACTTCCCTTTTTTTACCTTCCTTCTTTCATTCCTGGCCTTGAACTCAAGACCTGGAGCTTTTTCTTAGCTTTTCTTTGCACAAGGTAGCACTCTAGCTCTTGAGCCACAGCTCTACTTCAATCTTTGTTCTTGCTCTAACCTGGGAGTAAGAGTCTCATGCATTTTTCCCTTTGCTGGGTTGGTTTAAACCACAATACTAAGATCAGGATCCTGACTATGCCTCGGATTACAGGTATTATCTAATCAAAACAAATTCCTGATTTCTTTTTTAGACATAATTAGTTCTTTCAGGTGAGCCACCAGCCACTCATGCAAGAGCATTGCAGGATCCCAGCATTCATTTTGTCTCCAGTCTTATTCCATCCATCTCACAATGGCCATCTAAAACACTCTGCTGCATGCCTGAAGTCGCAAGGAACGTTCTCAACGCCATGAGAAGCCCCCTTAACCTCTGCCTCAGACATGCCCAGCCCCCATCCAACTTCCACATGAGCATTTGTTTAGGAGAAATTTCCTGAGTACATCATCATCTTTTCCTCACCATTCAAATTTCATCTTTGGAGTCATTTCTCCCAGACAAAGAGGAACATGATCTATGGTTTGATAGCAGCTCCACCTTCATAATCCCAGCCACCAACACAACCCCCATTACCCTGCCAGACACCTGAATTCAAGAACAATGTTTTCACTACCCCTGACTCTTATCAAATGTTTTAACTTATACAGTGCATTAAAATAATTTTACTAAATGGAATAAACACATGGCATCAAGCTTCAGAATCTTTGCACCTGAACTTTTAGTGAATAACAGACACACCGGCATTTCTGTAGCCAACAGAAATCTTAGCTTTGAGATTTCAGCATTCCTGGTATCCAAGTTTGGATGTGCTAACACTGCCCTTAATGGGGCACTTCAATCACACAATCCCACAACAATCAATGTCATTTGACATTCACTTGTAGGTGGTGCTAGGAAAAAGACTGATGTGCCAACTCAATGCTGGCTTGACCTATGCCATCTTCAAACCTGGAGCAAGTGGGGCTCCTCTCTCCATGACACCTTTTGTGTACTACCCCAAGAGGACCTTTACCTTGAGACAAAATTATGAAGACTATCTCTACCAGCAAAGATTCCAGTGAGATGTGCCTACATGGATAAAGCTAAAATCTCACTAATGTAAGGTTGTTGGCAGTGCTGGAGCCTGAACTCAGGGCCTGGGCACTAAGCATTTGTACTCAAGACTAGCCCTTTACCACTTGTGCCCAAACTCCATTCCCAGCTGTGTTTATTTTTGGTAGTAAGAATCTATCATACTTTCCTGTTCTAGGTGACTTGGAACTTCCATACTCAGATCTCAGCCTCCGGACCAGCCCGGATTAAAAGTGTGGATCAGCCATGCCTCATACCTGAGGACTTCTGCCAGCACATTTTTTCCCAAAAATTGGAAGAGGAAGATGAGGGAGGGTTGGGCTCATCCTGCCCTGCATATGAAGGAGGAGCATCAGCGCCTGAACTTCATTCCCTGATGTAGGCTGCTGGAGGAAAAGGAAGCAAATAGGCACAGGCTGGCAGCAGATGCCACAGAACAACTTGTGACCAAGACTCCCAGAGCAGACCTCAGAATCGATGACAGAGTTGGATCTACCCAGTAACAGAGGCAGTGGTGACACCTGAAACTGCGCGTTTGAGCCTTTGCTGCTAGTAAACAGGGCCACCTATGTCTCAAGGAGAAAGGTGAGATTTTGATGGAGAAGGTGAGATTAAACATTAGGTATCATGCAAGAAGACAGACTATAAGGGGTCTTTTATTATTCCAAGTGAAATTTTGGATTTCCTGTTCTGTTTCTTTAAAGAATGACATTGGGATATTGATGAATATTGCACTGAGTTTGTAGATAGTCCTTATCAAGATTGCCATTTTTACAATATTTCTTCTTCCAAACCAGGAGCATAGGTTTTTGCATTTCCTCAGTTCTGCGTTAATTTCCTTCTCCAGGGTTTATATTTCCATCAAAAAGGTGCTTTACATTCTAAGTTAATTCCTAGGTATTTTATTTTGTTTGATAGCAAAATGAGTTGCTATCCTGATTCTTGCCTCATTCCTCTCATTTGTTGGCATATAGGAAGGCAGTTGACATTGAGGGTTAATTTTATACCCTGCTACCTTACCAAAGTTTTATATCCACTCAAGCAGCTTCGGAGTAGAGTCTATAGGGTTCTTTAAATACAGAATCATGTCATCTGTAAGGAGAGAAAGTTTCAGTTCCTCTTTCCCTTTTCCTCCTCACTCCAGTTAGAATGGCCAAGATCCAGAAATCTAATAAGGTATGCTGGAGGGGATGTGGCCAGGAGGGATCACTACTACACTGCTGGTGGGATTGCAAACTCGTTCAACCACTATGGAAAGCACTATGGCAGTATCCCAAAAAGACTAAACATAGAGCTCCCCTGTGATCCAGCAATTTCACTACTTGCCAATCGTCCAGATAGGACATATTAATTCACTAGAACAATAACATTTATCACAGCACTATTTACTATAGCAAAGGTATGGAACCAACCCAGATGCCCGTCAGTTGATGAGTAGATCAAAAACGGTATTTTAAACAATGGAATTCTCTGCTTCTGTCAGAAAGAATGACATAGACGAATTTGTAAGGAAGTAGAAAGATTGTAAAGTTTAGAAATTATTTTCTGTCTCCTTCTCTCTCTCCTTCTCTATCTCTGTAAAATTTAGAAGTTCCTGTTTCTCTCTCTCTCTCTCTCTCTCTCTCTCTCTCTCTCTCTCTCTCTCTCTCTCTCTCTCTCTCTCTCTCTCCCTCTCTCTCTCTCTCTCCCATCCTTAGTCTTGAACTCAGGGCCTGAGCTACTTTGGCTCAAGGTTAGCACTCTACCATTTGAACCACAGTGCTGCTTCTGGCTTGCTCTTTTCACGTAGTATTGAGGAATCTAACCCAGGCCTTCATCCTTGATAGGTTAGCACTCTACCACTAAGCCACACAGGCAGCTTTTAGAGGTTTCTGATAAAGGTTTTCCTACATGCTATTATTTCTTCTGTGAGTGCTCTTAATGCTTGCTGAAGGTTGACTTTGTTTAGAAGACTTACCCTAATGCTCCCATATACAGAGATTCTATATATAGCTAAATGTTTTTCTTTACTCAGAATTTCTCTATTTCTCTATTGTGTATGTTCTGAAATGTACTGAAGACTGACTTCTGATTAAAAGTCATTGCACATTTGTTCTATTCATTAGTTTTCTTTTCTTCTATGGGAATCAGGTTTGTGATGAACACAGAAGTATGCCTTCCAGGTCAAACACTTTCCACATTTGTAATATTCATAAGGTTTTTCTCTCCTATGTGCATTTTATACTTAGTCATGGGTTCATGATGGATTTTTTCATATTCTTATATTCATATGATTTTTATCCTGTGTCCATGTGGCATCATGCAAACTCAACTATGAGTTCTTCAAAAAAATTTCCCTTTCATTTTATTCATAGGATTCTATCCTGTGGGTGTTTAGTGATAAATCTTGACTTGTGCCTTCTGGGGAAAAGACTGAACATTTGCTACATTCATTAAGGGTTTTATCTTGTGTTGGTTCTGTGACACAAGCTGAGTTTTCTTCCACAGACTAAAAAGTCTTTCCTATTTATTACATTGCTAAGGCTTCTCATATGTGTGAACTCTCTTACGCTTCTTGAAGGGTGAATACTGCACGAAAGAGTTTCAACTTTGGTTATATTCCTAAGGTTTCTAATATGTGTGAATTCTGTTATGCCTCCTGTAATGTGACTTCCATCTGAAGGTCTTACCACATTTGATGCACTCGTACAGTTTCTCTCCTGTGTGTGTTCTCTGATGCAATTTGAGGGAAGACTTCCATTTGAAAGACATTCCACATCGGTTACATTCATAAGGTTTTTCTCCTATTTGAATTGTCTTATGCATGTTGAGGTTTGGCTTCTGTGTGAAGGACTTTCCACATGTGTTACACTCATAAGGTGTTTCTCCTGATTGTATTCTCTGATGAACATGGAGTTTTACCTTCCATTTGAAAAACTTTCTGCATTCACTACATGCATAAGTTTTCTCTCCTGTGTGTGTTCTATTTGCCCGTCAAGATATGACTTCCACTTGAAGGTCTTTCCACATTTGTTGCACACATAAGGTTTCTATCCTGTGTGTGTTCTTTGATGCAATTTGAGGGAAGATTTCGGTCTGACAGACTTTACACATTGGTTACATTCATAAGGTTTCAATCCTGTGTGTATTCTCTGATGAACACGAAGTTTTCCCTTCCCTTAGAAAGACTTTCCACATTCATTACACTTACAAGATTTCTCCCCTGTTTGTGTTATTTGATGAACTCGAAGGTGTATCTTCTGGGTGAAAGACTTTTCACATTTGTTACATTCATAAGGTTTCTCTTCTGTGTGTCTTCTCTGGTGCAAAGTGAGGTATGATTTCAGTCTAAAAGTCTTCCCACATTTATCCCATTCATAAGATTTCTCTTCTGTGTGAGATCTCTGATGTTTGCTGAGAGCTGAATTCTGGGCAGAAATTTTATTACGTTCCTCATACTCATAAGGTTTGTCTTCTCTTGGAGATCGAGGTTGGAGCATCAGGTCTGACTTCTCAGAAATTAATTTTCACACTTGATGTACGCATCACATATCTCAGGATATTTGCTATGAGGTATTGTAAGGCGTATTTCATTACCGAAAGATTTCTCACATTCACTACATGTATGAGGAGTCTCTCCTGTGTACATTTTCGGATGTGTAGTGATGGTCGGTGTTAAGTACAATATTTTTCATCATACAGTACATTTAGCAGTTTTCCTCCCTCCCTGAAGAATTTCTTGGGCAGGGAGAACAGAATTATGATACTGCAGATCTTTTGGACTGTCACAATCATGAATAAAATGCTCTGAATATCCGATGGATTTTTTAAGAACAGGAGACATACGAGATCTATATGCAGCATGCATCTCATCAGGCTTAGGAGACAGAAGCATGTTCTGACACTTAATGAACTCCTCAGTCCTCACCCCTAAGTTGTTACCGTTATTACTAATCAGCTCTGGATTATGTGTAGAGCTCAAATTTAAAGTTGTTGCTAATCTCACGTTTTTCCCACTTCGATACTACTTGCAACTGCCACTTCACAAATACATTCATGTGGACTTTCCTGGCAGGTCTTGAACACATTTTCCATTACCTGGACATCTAAAATGAGTCATAGTCATGAGTTCATAGGCCTCGGCCCTGTCCCTGAACACTTCAGCAGAAGACTATAACCCCTATCCTTGAGCTACAGCCCCACTTCCTGTTTTCTAGAGTTAACTACAGATAAGAGTCTCAGGTCCTGAGTAGCAGATAGGATTACCTTACCCAGTTTCAGTGCTGTTTGCTTATTATCCATTAAGTGAGGAACACGAATTTTTTCTAGATTCAGCGGCCACAAGTTTGGTTTATATGTCTGTTTGCCTTTGATCCAAGCAAGAACGATTCTTGAGAGTAAGGACTTACACCTATATCCCTTCAGTTACAACTTCTCACTAAAGTCTCAATTTAGGTATTTGTGGGAATTTTGAAATTTGTTTCTTTCCACTTGAAGTCTTATAAAAATTCCTTTTCTAACACTCCTGTCCCTCAGTACCATGGAAGACCAGAAAATCTCCAGCTCATTGTTTAGTTAATTTTCTTATGTTGATTGAAACTTTGTTGTTTTTTTTCCTTCCAATCCTGGGTTTGAACTTAGGACCCAACGACTGTGCTTGGGTTTTCTCAAGACTAGAACCCTACCAATGAAGTCATTACTTCTGGCTTTTTCTTTGTATGTGGTAATAAGGAATCAAACCTGTGTCTTTGTGCATGCTAGGCAAGCACTCTACCACTAGGCTCAATTCCTGGTGGAAAGGTCTGGTTCTGAATACCAGTCTCTTCCTAACAGCAAAAAGATATTATCCTTATCAGAGAAGAATGCCCTGACTTATTCCTTGTTTGCTCAATCATTTATAGTCTTAGTTTTGAAGAAATGAAATATCATTCTTTCATTCTTTCTTTCTTTCTTTCTTTCTTTCTTTCTTTCTTTCTTCCTTCCTTTCCTTCCTTCCCTCTTTTTCCATCTTTCTTCTTTCTTTCTTTCTTTCTTCCTTTCTTTCTTTCTTTCTTTCTTTCTTTCTTTCTTTCTTTCTTTCTTTCTTTCTTTCTTTCTTTCTTTCTTTCTTGTTTTGCAGTCATGGGACTTGAATTCTAGACCTGGCTGTTCTTCCTAGCTCTTCAGCTGAAGGCTACTGCCCTATGTCTTTAGCCTCAACCCCACTTCTCATTTTCTATTGGTTCATTGGAGAGAAGAGTCTAAGGTGTTTTTGTGATAGGTCAGTCTTTGAACCTTGATCCTCAGATCTCAGCCTCCTAAGTAGCTAGGATTGCAGGCATGAGCAACGGGCTCATGGCTTTCTCATTTTATTTTGTTTCACAGTGATTTCTACAGAGAAATCTAACTTTAACTCTACTGCCACATAGAATTCATTATATCACCCTATGATTCTTGGTACCGGGGTTTTGGTCTAGCATGCACAAAGACCTGGTTCAGTTCCTTGGTACTACATACAAAGAAAAAGCCAGAAGTGGTGCTGTGACTCAAGAAGTAGAGAGCTAGCCTTGAGAAAACCCAAGGACCATGCTCAGGCCCTGAGACCAAGCATAGGATTGGGAAAAGAAAATGATTCTTGATTCATTCACAAAGAATTCCATAGGTTCCACACAGGATTTAGGGTAACTAAGAATATTATTGCTCAGTACATCACAACATGAACTTACCAATGGGGCTCAGGCTCCAACATCAATATGAAGATGCATTCTCTCACCTGTGATATTCTTGTCAGAGGAATTTCCTATCCAGAGTTCTGCACAGTGCTCTAGCTTGTCAATTAATACAGGTTTGGGAACACAGGGCCCTGTAAATTAGAAACAGTAGAGAATTATTGCTTATGCTGTGTCATCATTGCTTTAAGTTCGCAGACATCCTACTCACAAGTTATCTATTAAATCTTTTTTCTCATTTCTCACTGGCTCCATGGTTGACTTTTCCCCAGCTCTGGATTCATTCTGTATGGCATAAACTTAGCTGTCTTGCTCAAGGCTAGAAAAATACCAGTTTGAGTCCCAGCTCCACTTACATACATAGGTCTTCATGCATGCTAGGCAAGCACTCAACCACAAAGTCAAACTCTTGACACTCCACTAACATTTTTGAGGGGTTACTTGGAGTTATAGTATTTCATTGCAATTTTTATGCCATTGCTGGCTTCAAATTAGAATTCTTAGATTTCTTCCTCCTGAATATTTTAAGATTACAGGCATGAAACATTGCACCTAGTGCCAGGTTTCCATTATAAACTCACTGTTTAGTGATTTGTAGATCCTATTTCCAATAATGATATATATTCTATTCTGGATTGTTTATCCACTTACAATTACTGTGTAAGTTTGGAATGTCGTCTCCATTAGAGGAAACATAATTTAGAACTGTTGTCAAAGAATCCTGAAGGTATCCTGAAGAATGAGTACAAAATTACCTTAGGTTCTCTTTAGAAAGTAATGATACTTGTCAGGGCCTGGAATCTTTCATTTAAATAGTATTGAATGTTTGATAAACATTCACGTATCTGCAAAATAACAAGTCACTAGGCCTTGCAAGTGAATTTGACTTTTGCTCACCTAAGGATACCAGGTTGCTGTAGGTCTACAGCATTACATCTCTGTACAGGGTCCTCTGAGCATTGTCCAGATGCTGCCACTCCTCCAAGCTGAAATCCACAGCTACATCATCAAATGACACCAGCTTCTGGAATGGCACATTTTCATCAAGAATTAGCACCGAGTTATAAACACACCATGTCTGGAATTTTATTCTTTTTTTGTTGGACTTTTATTCCTTTACTTAAATGTTTAGACTTACATGAAATATTGACCTGAAAAGCTTAGGGATGGTGCCTAGGCCCAGAGTTCAAGTCCCAAGACCCACAAAAAAATAAAAAGGCAAGCCAGGTTTTGGTGGCTCACGCCTGTCATCCTAGCTACTCAGGAGACTGAGATCTGAGGACCATGGTTCAAAGCCAGCCTGGCACAAAATTCCATGAG
The DNA here is from genome assembly GCF_031878675.1 of Megascapheus bottae. Classification (NCBI taxonomy): domain Eukaryota; kingdom Metazoa; phylum Chordata; class Mammalia; order Rodentia; family Geomyidae; genus Megascapheus; species Megascapheus bottae. Next base: position 198,785 of record NW_028327279.1, read on the forward strand.
ACTCCTTTCCAATTACCCACCATAAAGTGTTTAATGGCTTGTGGCATATCATGGTATAGCAATTGTGGTATCGACAAAAATAAGTCGGGGGAGTAGATTTAGGTTATAAATGGAATTATTCCATTGAAAAAGAACTATATTATATGATGACATATGCTGGTACTGTGAGAATATTGCAAAATCTTAGGTTATCAAGTAATAGTACAGTGAAGTACACCCAGAATGTTAATGTTCTATGTCTGGCATAATAATCACTTGGGGAAGAAACTTCTTTTTTCTTTTTTTTTGGCTGGGGGATTTGTAAGGCTTGAACTCTGGGCCTGGGCACTGTTCCTGAGCTCTTCAACTCAAGGCTATCACCCTACCTATGAAGCCACAGTGCCATTTCCCATATTCTAGTGGTTAACTGTAGATGAGAGTCTCATAGACTTTCTAATGCCCAGGCTGGCTTTGAACCAAATCTTTAGATATCAGCCTGATATCTGTGTAGCTAGGATTACAGGTAGAAGTCACTGCACCTGGCAAGAAATTTATTTCTTGCTGTTTTATACTACAAATTTACTGTATGTTTTACTTTTTCAAAAAGACTGAGGATGACCTTTGTTCTGTATATAATGGGAAGAGGGGTAGGGAGCTGTGAGCAGAAGAACTGAGGGGCAATACTCAGGGTAGGACAATAGTCTTGAACTAAAGAGCTCACGGCCCAAGGTCCAAACCCCATGACTTTCCCCACTACCCCACAAAAAAAGGAAAAAAATTGGAGATTGGAGAGGATTTTCTAAAAAGAATATATAGAAATAGTAGTTCAAAATGTAGAAAGAAGTTCAATATTAACAGTCATGAGAAAAAATTACAATGAAATCATTACTTTAAATATGTTAATATAAATATAGTTTTAAACAAAAAGATCCACATACACACACACAAACACACACACACACGCATACAAAAAAACAACTTTCAAAGTCTAACTATTACTGGGAAGGTAGTGAGAAGAAGTAGAACTTTGGAATAGTTCTGCAAGGAATATAAAACAATCAAAAATTGCGTGGAGAGTGCTAATAAAGTACTAAATATAGAATTACATAGAAATATGCTCCAACACTTCTATTTCTAGATTTGTACCTAACGGAAGAGAAAGCAGAGACTAGAACAAATATGTGGAGAATACATTCACAACTATTAATAATAATCAAAAGATAGAAATATGCAAAACAATGCATTGAAAAGGAAGAACATTTTACTATATTTCACAGATGAATCTTGATTACAGTAAACTAAAAATACAGCAGTCATAAAGGAAGAGCTAGGGTATGTTTTCCCTTCCAGAGCTTCCAAGGATCAACAAACCCTTAGAGCCAAAAAGCACGATGGTTCCAGAGAATGGAGAAGAGAGGAACAGGAGCTGAATGTTTAATGATTATACATGGAAGATGAAAATTGCTCTAGATGCGTAGAATGAAGAGAGAACTGTACCCTAAACAATGGTTATGTAGCCACACAGGATGGGACACACCTATACTCCCTGATCTTGGGAAACTCAAGAAGGATTTCTAGCCATCCTAGATGCATGGAAAAATCTATCATACAAACTAATGTGGAGGGGCTGGGAGTTTGGCATAGTTCTAGAGTGCTTGTATGAAGACGAAGGTTCAATTCCACAGTACCACATACACAGAAAAAACCAGAAGTAGTGCTGTGGCTCAAGTAGAAGATCACTAGGCTTGAGGAAAGCTGAAGGACAGTGGTCAGACCGAGTTCCAGCCAAAGAGCTTCTTTAAAAAGAAAACGGAAAGCTGAGCATGATGGGGTGGTGGCTCACTTCTATAATCCTAGCTACTCAGGAGGCTGAGATCTGAGGATCAAGGTTTAAAGCCATCCTGGCACAAAAAGACCTGAGACTCTTATCCAATTTACCTTTAAAAAATGGGAAGTGGGGCTTGGCTCCAGGGTAAGGTGGTAGCCTGGAGCTGAAGAGCTCAGGGATAGTGCCCAGGCTGAGTTCAACATCTATGACTCACCAAAAAAAACCAAAAAACAAAAAATAATGTGGAAAAATTTGGATTCTGTGAATTTTATCAGGCATATAAATGTCTTTTTTGCTGTTGAAATAACAAATTGTTTGGAAACATTTTAAAAGTTTTTACCTAGAAATGTACACTACAAATGGAATTAATAACAAACACAAAATATGCAAAAGATACAAATTATCACAATATGGGTATCCTGCTTCTGTATCTTTTCACTGACTCCTGTTCAAATGAGTCACATATTCTGAATCATTTCTCCCAGTCGATATATGCCACACATGTTAGCTTGTACTGAACTTCTTGGGAAATCAAAAGCAAATACTAAGCAAATATTTGTTAGATTTTGTCAACAGTGATATTTCAAATATAAATCCCTACTCATTGCATTATTTAATATCAATGCCGGAATCTAACTTACACTGGCAGAATCTTCAATCTTTTGAGAATCTTCAAAAGGGTGTGTAAATATTTAGGATCGTTATGTCTTCCTGGAGGAAAGCTCCCTTTAGTAGTATGTAGTAACCTTCTTTCTCTTTCTTACTAATTTTAGTTTGAAATCTATTGTATCTGATATGAGGATGGCAACTCCAGCCTGTTTATGGGGGCAGTTAGCTTGATAGAGTTTATTCCAACCTCTCACTTTCAAAAGATGATTGTTTTTGGGTAAGATGTGTCTCTTTTTTTATTTTAATATATTTTTATTGTAATTAATAGAAGGGTTACATTATATTCACCAGATAGAAGGTGCATTACTTCACAAACATTGATACCCTTTGTCATGTCTTGGTCCCCAGTTCCCTCTCCCCACCCCCAACCCTCATCTTGTTTTACCTGTTTCCCTATCCTATTTCAAATAACCAAATATGCATATATACAATATATCAGACAATCAGGTGAAATACTGTAACAATATGAGTTAACCAAGAGACAGAAAAAGAGATGAGAGATAACGTAGTACATTAAGGACAACCATCACTCATTATATGGCTTTTGTTTCTATATCCTGGAGGTTCTTTCATTTAGCATCATATTATATGGCCTTATGTATCTAGGTTGTACTCTATTGTAAATCTCTGGTAGGTGAGCCCAAGGTTTCTACTGAAAATGACAAATGAGACAAACCATTGAGCCTGTGTTCCTTTGGGTCTGGCTTACTTCACTTAATATGATATTTTCAAAGTCTTTCCATTTCTTTACAAATGGGGCAATGTCGTTCTTTCTGACAGCAGCATAGGATACCGTTGTGTATAAATACCACATCTTGTTGATCCACTCATCAACTGAGGGGCATCTGGAATGGTTCCATATCTTTGCTATGGTAAATAGTGCTGCAATGAATATTGTTGTGCTAGTGAATTTAGTATGTCCTTGTTTCTAGACAAGAGGGTAAATGCTGACTAGTGGAATTTCTGGTTCATAGGGGAGCTCTATGTTTAGTCCTTTGAAGAATGCCATACTGTTTTTTCCATAGTGGTTGAAGGAGTTTGCACTCCCACCAACAGTGTAGTAGTGATCCCTTCTGGCCACATCCCCTCCAGCATCTGTTTTTATTAGATTTCTTGATCCTGGCCATTCTAACTGGAGTGAGGTAGAATCTTAGAATTGTTTTGATTTGTATTTCTTTTATGGCCAGACATGTTGAGCATTTCTTCATGTGTCTGTACGCCATGTAGGGTATTTATCTAGACATTTTCCTTATCTTTATAAAACTTCTAGAAGATTGGGTCTAACTGCAGAGATTAGGTATTTTGTTTTAACTTTTGATTCGGCCCAAATCTTGACTATTTAACTTAGATTTAGAAGCCAAATATAATGTTTTACGTCATTGCCTTTTTCAAATTAAAAAATAAAAAAAAACCTTCTGTGCTAGAGATGTGCTAGAGATTGAACCTAGGGCCTATCATAAGTGAGTACATGCTGTACCTTGGAGATACATTTCTATCCTTACATTATTTTCTTTCTGATATGTAAGTCCAGCTGCTAATGCTGAATGGATCAGAAACAAGTAGCAATTCAACTGGAATTTGCATTTCATCCGTAATTCAGAGGGGAATGGAGAACCCTGGCTGAAGTTTTTCTCCTTTTCTTGTTCTTTTTTTCCATAATTCTTTTTTTTTAGATTTTTTTATTGTAATTAGTAAAAGGGTTACATGATATTTGCCAGATAGAAGGTGCATTAATTCACATACATTGATACCCTTTGACACGTCTTCGTACCTGTTTCCCTCCCCCCCACACCCCCCTCACGTCTTGGTTTTCCCCCCTTCCCTATCAAATTTCGAATATCCAAATACAAATAAATTCAATATATCAGATAACAAAGTGAGATACTATACCAATATGGGATAACCAAGGGACAGTAAAGGAGATGAGAGAGAACATAGTACATTAAGGACAACAATCATTCATTATATGGCTTTTGTTTCACTATCCTGGAGGTCCTTTCAATTAGCTTCACATTATATGTCCTTATGTATCAAGATTTTGCTCAATTGCAAATCTCTGCTAGTAGAGCCCAAGGTTTCTACTGATTATGATGAATGAGGGAAACCATTGAGCCTACGTTCCTTTGAGTCTGGCTTACTTCACTTAATATGATTTTTCCTATGTCTTTCCATTTCCTAACAAATGGGGCGATGTCATTCTTTCTGACAGCAGCATAGAATTCCATTGTGTACAAATACCACAACTTGTTGATCCACTCATCAACTGAGGGACACCTGGGTTGGTTCCATATCTTTCCTATGGTGAATAGTGCTGCAATGAACATTGTTGTGCTAGTGGGTTTAGTATGTCCTTGTTTCTGGGTGGTTGGGTAAATGCCAAGTTGTGGAATTGCTGGGTCAGAGGGGAGTTCTATGTTTAGCCTTTTGAGGCACTGCCACATTGCTTTCCATAGTGGTTGAACGAGTTTGCACTCCCACCAACAGTGTAGTAGTGATCCCTCCTGGCCACAGCCCCTCCAGAATCTGTTGTCATTCATTTTCCTGATCCTGGCCATTCTAGCTGGAGTGAGGTGGAATCTTAGAGTTGTTTTGATTTGCATTTCTTTTATGACAAGAGATGTTGAGTATTTCTTCATATGTCTATAGGCCATTTTTGTTTCTTTTTCAGAGAAGACTCTCTTTAAGTCTTTGGCCCATTTTTAATGGGATGGTTGTTACTTTGGAGGTTAGTTTTGGAGTGATTCAATTTTTTGAGTTGTTGATATATTTTAGATATGAGGCCTTTGTCCGTTGTTTGATTGGTGAAGATCTTCTCCCACTCTGTAGGCTTCCTGCTTAGTTTACCAGCTATGTCCTTTGCCATACAAAAGCTCTGCAGTTCAATGCAGTCCCAATTATCCAGCCCTTCTCTGATTTGTTGTGATTCTTGTCCTTATTAAGAAAGTTTCGACCTGTGCCAAGGAGGCCTAGTCTATCTCCTATTCCTTCCTGTAGAGTTTTCGGTGTGGCAGCTTTTACCTCCAGGTCTTTGATCCATTTGGAGTTAATTCTAGTACAATGTGACAAAGAAGGATCCAGCTTTAATTTTCTGCAGGTGCTTAACCAGTTCTGCCACCATAACTTGTTGAAGAGGCTGTCTTTCTTCCATTCTATTTTTTTGGCTCCCTTGTCAAAGATTAGGTGGCCATAGGTCTGTGGTTTAATATGTGGGTCCTCAGTTCTATTCCATTGGTCTTCAGGCCTGTTCTTGTGCCACTACCAAGCTGTTTTGAGAATTATAGCTCTGTAATAGAGTCTAAAGTTTGGAATTGAAATTCCTCCAGCGCTGTTTTTTCTGCTAAGAAGTGTTTTTGCTATACGGGGTCTTTTATTATTCCATATGAAATTTTGGATTGCCTTTTCTATTTCTTTAAAGAATGACGTTGTGATGTTGATGGGTATTGCATTGAATTTGTAGATAGCTCTTAGCAAGATTGTCATTTTCACAATGTTGATTCTTCCAATCCAGGAGCATGGGAGGTTTTTCCATTTCCTTAGTTGTGCTTTAATTTCCTTTTTTAGGGTTTTAAAGTTTTCGTCAAAAAGGTCCTTTACATTCTTAGTTAAGCTAATTCCTAGGTACTTTATTTTCTTTGAGGCTATTGTGAAAGGAGTTTCTTTCCTGATTATTGCCTCGTTCCTCTCACTGTTGGCATAAAGGAAGGCAGTTGATTTTTGAGGGTTGATTTTAGAGCCTTCTACTCTGCCAAAGTTTTGAATCAGCTCCAGGAGCTTGGGAGGAAAGTCTATAGGATTCTTTAAATACAGAATCATGTCATCTGCAAAGAGGGATAGTTTTATTTCCTCTTTCCCTACTTGGATCCCCTTTATGCTTGCTTCTTGCCTTATTGCACTGGCTAGGAATTCTAGTACTATGTTAAAGAGTAGTACAGAGAGTGGGCATCCTTGTCTCGTTCTTGATTTTAGAGAGAATGGCTTTAGATTTTCACCATTAAATGTAATACTAGCAGTAGGTTTCTCATACACAGCCTTTATTACATTGAGGAATGTTCCATGGATTTCTAGTTTCTCCAGAGCTTTTAACATAAAGGGGAGTTGGATCTTGTCAAATGCCTTTTCCGCATCTATTGAGACAATCATGTGATTTTTGTCCTTGCTCCTGTTGATGTGTTGAATTATAGTAATTGATTTGTGTATGTATGTTGAACCAGCTTTGCCTCCCTGTGATGAATCCAGTTTGATCATAGTGTATAATTTTTTGATGAGTTGTTGTAGACGTTTGGCCAGTATTTTGTTGAGAAATTTTGCATCGATGTTCATCAAAGAAATGGGTCTATAGTTCTCTTTCTTTGATGAATCTCTGTCTGGTTTGGGGATGAGGGTTATACTGGCTTCATAGAATGAGTTTGGTAAGGAACCTTCATTTTCAATTTCGTTGAAGAGCTTGAGAAGTATTGGTGTGAGCTCTGCTTTGAAGACCTTATAAAATTCAGCTGTGAATCCATCTGGCCCTGGGCTTTTCTTAGGTGGAAGTTCTCTAATTGCCATTTCTATTTCAGAGCTTGCAATAGGCTTGATGAGTTGGCTTAGTTCTTCTTGGTTCAGTGTGGGTATATTAATATTGGCTAGAAATTCATCCATTTCATCTAGATTCTCAAAATTTTTGGCATAAAGTTTTGAGAAGTATTCCCTCATGATATTCTGGATCTTGGTAATTTCTGTCGTGATATTACCATTTTCATCTGTGATTTTGTTTATTTCGATATGCTCTCTTGTTTTTTTGGTAAGATTTGCAAAGGGCTTGTCAATTTTGTTAATTCTTTCAAAGAACCAACTCCTTGTTTTGTTGATTTTTTCTATAGTTTTTTTATTCCAAATCATTTAATTCTGCTGTGATTTTAATTATTTGTTTTCTTCTACTGGGATTAGGTTTGGTTTGTTGCTCTTTTTCCAGGAGCTTAAGGTGAGACATTAACTTGTTGGTTTGCAATTTTTCCAACTTGCTATTGTAGGCACTCAGCGCTATAAATTTTCCTCTGAGTACTGCCTTTGCTGTGTCCCAAAAAAGTTGGTATTTGTGTGCTCCTTACTGTTAAAGTTCATAAACTGTTGTCTCATTCCTGATTTTAGAGGGAATGGCTTTAGACTTTCACCATTAAGTATAATAGTAGCAGTGGGTTTCTCATACACAGCCTTTATTACATTGACAAATGTTCCATGGATTCCTAGTTTCTCCACATCTTTTAACATAATGGGGTTTTGGATCTTGTCAAATGCCTTTTCCGCATCTATTGAAACAATCATGTGATTTTTGTCCTTGCTCCTGTTGATGTGTTGAATTATATTAATTGATTTGTGTGTGTTGAGCCAGCTCTGCCTCCCTGTGATGAATCCAATTTGATTATAGTGTATAATTTTTTTGATGAGTTGTTGTAGACAGTTGGCCAGTATTTTGTTGAGAAGTTTTGCATCGATGTTCATCAAAGAAATGGGTCTATAGTTCTCTTTCTTTGATGAATCTCTGTCTGGTTTGGGGATGAGGGATTTACTGGCTTCACAGAATGAGTTTTGTAAAGAACCTTCATTTTCAATTTCGTGGAAGGGCTTGAAGAGTATTGGTGTGAGCTCTGCTTTGAAGACCTTATAGAATTCAGCTGTGAATCCATCTGGCCCCGGGCTCTTTTAAGTGAAAGTTGTCTAATTTCCATTTCTATTTCAGAGCTTGAAATAGGCCTATTGATTTGGGGTAGCTCTTCTTGGTTCACTTTGTGTCTGTTAATATTGTCTAGGAATTCATCCATTTCTTCTAGATTCTCAAATTTGTTGGCATAAAGGTTTGAGAAGTATTCCCTCATGATATTGTGGATCTTGGTAATTCCTGTCGTGATATTACCATTTTCATCTGTGATTTTGTTTATTTCGAAATGCTCTCTTGTTTTTTTGGTAAGATTTGCAAAGGGGTTGTCAATTTTGTTAATTCTTTCAAAGAACCAACTCCTTGTTTTGTTGATCCTTTCTATAGTTTTTTTATTCCAAATCATTTAATTCTGCTGTGATTTTAATAATTTGCTTCTCCTAATGGGTTTAGGGTTGGTTTGTTGCTCTTTTTCCAGGAGGTTAAGGTGAGACATTAACTAGTTGGTTTGCCATTTTTCCCACTTGCTGTTGTAGGCACTCAGCGCTATAAATTTTCCTCTGAGTACTGCCTTTGTTGTGTCCCTAAGGAGTTGATATTTGTGTGCTCCTTATTCTTAAATTTCATAAACAGTTGGATATCTGTTCTGATCTCTTCAATTACCCATTGTTTTTGATTCAACAATGTGTTGTTCAGTCTCCATGAGTTACAGGGTTTTCGTTGGTGGAGATGTGTGTTCAGTTCCAGTTTGATGCCTTTATGGTCTGAGAGTGTGCATGGAATAATTTCAGTTTTCTGAATCTGTCCAGGTTTGTTTTATGGCCAAAGATGTGGTCTATTTTGGAAAATGTTCCATGTGCTGCTCAGGAAAACGCATATTGTGTTGTTACTGGGTGGAATATTCTGCAGATGTCTGTTACATCTAGTTGGTCTATATAGTTGTTCAGTTCTAAGGTTTCTCTGTTGAGTTTTTGCCTTGTTGATCTGTCCATTGGTGAGAGTGGTGTGTTAAACTCACCAACAATCACTGTATTTGGATCTATGTATGGTTTCAGGGTAAGTAAAGTTTGTTTGATGAAGGTTGGAGCTCCGGGATTGGGTGTGTAAATATTTAGGATCGTTATGTCTTCCCGGAGGAAAGATCCCTTTAGTAGTATGTAGTAACCTTCTTTGTCTTTTCTTTCTAATTTTAGTTTGAAGTCTATTGTGTCTGATATCAGGATGGCAACTCCAGCCTGTTTATGGGGGCAGTTAGCTTGATAGAGTTTATTCCAACCTCTCACTTTCAAAAGATGATTGTTTTTGGGTAAGATGTGTCTCTTGAAGACAGCAGAACGATGGCTCTTGTTTTTTGATCCAACTAGACAGCCTATGCCGTTTAATTGGAGAGTTAAGTCCATTCATATTGACAGTTAGGATTGAGAGATATTTATTAGTTCCTACCATTTTTAAAAGCTTTTAGTAGGGCCTGTGTCTTGACAGTTCTTGTGGTCCTTAGATGGTATGCTGTTTAGGTGCCATTCCTTTCCCTATGTTGCCTTTATTTTGGTTTTCTATGTATGGAGCATATTTGAGAATTCTCTGTAGTGTTGGTTTTGTTTCGACATATTGTTGCAGCTTTTCCCTGGAATGGAATGTTTTTATTCTTCCCTCAGTTATGCATGAGAGCTTAGCTGGCTACAGTATTCTTGGTTGGTAGTTATTTGATTTAAGAGCATGACATATATGCTTCCAGTCACTTCGTACTTGCATGGTCTCTGCTGAGAAATCTGGGGTTATTGTGATTGGTTTGCCTTTATAGGTTACTGATCCCTTTTCCATGGCTGCCTTTAGGATCTTTTCTTTCGTTTCTATTGATCCAGTTCGGATCACAATGTGCCGGTGGGATGTTCTTTTCTGGTCAGGTCTGTTTGGGGTTCTAAATGCTTCTCGTATGTGGATGGGCCTGCCCTTCTGGATATTTGGGAAATTCTCTGCGATGATTCCCTGAAGTATATTTCCAATACCATTGACCTCTTTCTCCACGCCCTCTTCAATACCAACTAGCCTTAATTAGGCTTCCTAAGTGTATCTTGGACCTTCTGAAGCATTCTCTCATATTTCCTAGATTTGGATTGACTCATTTTCTGTTCTTTCTCTATAATAACTAAATTATCTTCAGCCTCGGAAATTCTCTCCTGCATTGTCTAACCTGCTATCAAAGCTATCTACTTTATTTTTCATCTCCCTTGCTTCTAATTGCTCATTTTTGATGCCTTGCATCTCTTGTTTTAGATCATGTATGGATTTCTTTATCTCCTTCATTTCCTTCTGAGTGGTTAGCTCAGTAGCTTTATTTTCTTTGGACATTTGCTGGAGTTTGGTCACGTTTTGATTTGTGGATTCTATGAATTCATCCATCTTTCTTTGAAAAACCTTTATTATTGCCTCCTTTATGGCTTCTTCTTTTTCACTTATCACCTTGTTTTTGCTTCCTCTTGTTCAGTTATATCTTCCTCCATTATCTCTTCTTTATATTTTCACATTTTCCATTAATGATGTTTATCAATTGCATTTGTGTAGCACATGAAAGACTCTCCTCTACATTTGCCAGTGACTGTTCCATTGTCTGTTTACATTGGGAGGGGATGTAGTTTCTTGATTTGACATTTTTCTTGAGTTTCTTGTCCTGCCCATTTGAAAATGGGAGCAAGATTACTACTAAATACGATTATAGTTCTTCAGATATAACCAACCTAGTCCTCTGTAGCTGGCAGACACTAGATGTTCACAAGTTTTGATTGGTATTATCACTCTTTCTTTTTGTGCACTTACAGACCAGTCTAATACAACCACTGATAAGCGATTTATACCCAAAACAATAAGCCTCTCAATCCAATCTCTATTGTCTTTAAGTCCCTCTGAGCCTGGAAAATAATTAACCACCTGCATGTACAATATTGGTCAACAGCCATCAAGTGTACATCCGTGCAGTATAAGGGTTGAGCAGAGGTCCAGAGATAGAAAAAAAGAATGAGAGACATCAGGGGAGGTACAAGAGGATTAACGTAGGAGTGTAAGAATATTGTAGTCATGAAGAAAAGGTATAGCATAAGGATAACTGACGTAAGTTGGTAAGTAGGTAGCATATTTGAGTACAAATTTTGGAAAGTATTAGAATAAAACTTATGTGTTGCTGCACGACTAGCTCATAGCCCAACCAGTGGCCTCACAGTGGAACATGGGATGGATCTGTTTTTCTTGTCTAGGTTGAGGGAAAGGGGTATGTCACAAGATGCAGAAGCGAAGATTTCAGAAGCAAATGCTGTGAGTGAATTAGCTCGTAGAAAGCATTTTTATTTTCTTTTATCTTTCTGCCAGTCTTGGGGCTTGAATTCAGGGCCTGAGCACTGTCCTCCGGTTTTCTGAAGTTTAGCCCTCTGCCACTTGTGCCACAGTGCCACATCTAGATTTTCTATCTATGTGATACTGAGCAATCAAACCCAGATCTTCATGGATGCTAGGCAAGCACTCTACCACTATGCCAAACTCTCAACTCTGACATACTAATTATAAAGTCATCATCATCATATCAAAATATCCTTTCTCCTACAAAGAATGAACACTTATCTATGTGTGTAATGCTTTTTTTTTAATTTCACTAATTCTTCTGTGTTTTTTCCTCTTGCATTTTGTACACAAGACAGCAAAGCTAATCATCAGGAAAAAATTGATTAGGATACAGAAACCTAATAATATCCTAGTAGATTGACGTCAAAAATATGTGCAAGATGCCCTGTGTGTTTGACCTAGTGGAAGAGTCCTTGGCTACCACGCAAAAAGTCTCAGGTTTGATTCCTCATTACCACATACATAGAAAACGCTGCAAGTGGTGCTGTGGCTCGGTGGGACTTCTAAAGCCTAAAGAAAGCCCAAGAACAATGTTCACACTCTGAGGTCAAGTCCCAAGAATAGCAAAAACAAAAAAAAATCTACCAGGGGCAAAATGCAGGCAGACAAGGCACTGTGAAGCAAATGTTTTGTAAAGGATGAGGGCAATATTGACCCTTAAGTTTCGATCTTACCTAAGAAAGGCTCCTTGAGCCTGAGACCAGACTGGCAGTTGGGCCTAGTGGAAGACATTGGGATTGGACAAATAAGGTGTGCTGTTTACTACATCCACATGTATATTGTGAGATTGGAGGAGAGATTCAGCCTCCAGTATGTCTTTGGTGAGGTCTTCTGTGAGCAAGGATCTTTGGTCATTGGGCCCTGAAAGGTGACCCTGCCTCCCTCACAATGGAACAGAATATGAAACCCTGGTAACCAAGCCACTGTAACTAACAACCAACTCAAGCCACCTCACTTGGCCTGTGGCTCAGGAGGAAGAAAGTTGTTGCTGTGCTGTTGCCAAAGGTCATGAAACTCGAGTCTCAGGCATGGAAGTTGTGGATATTTAGGGAAGATGTACATGCTAGATCATTGCCAAGCCACAAATCCAGTATAACAGGCCTTTCTCTAAGAAGAAGGCCAGGAAAATCCAGGGCAACCAGATGAGGTATATTTCTAAGAAGAAATGTATTTGACCCCATCAACCTCCCCACACACTACAACTTTCTTTTCTTTTTTAATTTTTTATTGTAATTAGTAAAAGGGTTACATGATATTTGCCAGATAAAAGGTGCATTAATTCACATACATTGATACCCTTTCACATGTCTCGGTACCCATTTCCCTCCAACCCCACACCCCCCACCCGTCTTGGTTTTCCCCCCTTCCCTATCAAATTTCAAATATCCAAATACAAATAAATTCAATATATCAGATAACAAAGTGAGATACTATACCAATATGGGATAACCAAGGGACAGCAAAGGAGATGAGAGACAAAATAGTACATTAAGGACAACAATCATTCATTATGTGGCTTTTGTTTCAATATCCTGGAGGTCCTTTCAATTACCTTCACATTATATGGCCTTATATATGGCCTTTTGCTCTATTGCAAATCTCTGCTAGTAGAGCCCAAGGTTTCTACTGATTATGACGAATGAGGGAAACCACTGAGCCTAGGTTCCTTTGAGTCTCTCTTACTTCACTTAATATGATTTCTTCTAAGTCTTTCCATTTCCTAACAAATGGGGAGATGTCATTCTTTCTGACAGCAGCATAGAATTCCATTGTGTACAAATACCACAACTTGTTGATCCACTCATCAACTGAGGGACATCTGGGTTGGTTCCATATCTTTGCTATGGTGAATAGTGCTGCAATGAACATTGTTGTGCTAGTGGGTTTAGTATGCCCTTGTTTCTGGATTGTTGGGCTGAAAATGTAGCTTGCCTAGCATGTATGAAACCCTGGATTCCATTCCTCAGCACCACATAAACAAAAAGTGGAAGTGCCACTGTGACTCAGCTGGTAGATTTCTAAAGTTCAGCACAGAGTGTCTCCAAGTGACAAAAATCTGTCACATTTAAGTCAGGCTTCAAAACTTTGCTAGGAACCAGTTACGTGATTTGGAAGAAAGTCCAATTTTCAAAACATCACTAGCCAGGCGCTGGAGGGTCATAATTGTCATTCTACTAGGCAGGGAGAAGGTGATTCAAAGCCTTTGCAAGCAAAAAATCGAAAACAAAAAAAACCTGTAAGATTCTTCTCTCCACTTATCCAAACAAAATCTAAGTGGAGTTGTGGCTAAAACTGGTACAGCATTAGCCTTGAGGAAAAAGAACTAAGAGACCTTGCCCAGGTCCAAAGTTCAAGCTCCCCACCAAGAAAGAAAAAAAAAAGGAGTCCAGATACCTTAGTTTCAAAAGTATATCTGGATATCTTAGTAGATTTTTCTGATCTTTCCTCATTCATCTCATGGAACCACATAATCTTGATCCTGATCTGACTAAGAGACTGCATTGTGCTTATTAAATTCATTCCACATATTCCAGTAGAATCTGGACAGCTAACAGCCACTTACCAATGCTTTATTCTACGTTTAGGCCAGTATGTCTTCATACCATCTACACAGTCAGCTATATCATCTTTCCAGAAGTAGCACTGAGTGTAGAACACTCAGAACTAAAATAATTGCATAAAGATGTAATAAAACCCCTTGATTCATTAAGAAAATTTCTGTACCACTTAGAGCAAGTACATTAGTGGTATTTACCTCTAGCCTCTTTTTTTAAAAAAATTTATTAACATCGAATTTTACATCATATTTCAAATGTCATGTTTAACCAACAAGTATTGAAGAAGGGAATCGCTATACAATCACTGGCACATAAATTTTAGAATATAGTTAAAATTAAGCTGAGTCTTTGTATGTCATAGATACAGATTAATCTATAATAAAACACATGTCTATACAGTGTATAGTCTATCCTAGATTTTATGTCTATGTAGTTATGTTTATATCTCCAAAATTATGTCCAGAACTTTGGGTATCAACTATTCAATCATCGCTCTACTACTGTTTGTGTCCATATATTAAGGATACCATATACCTTTTGTTCCTTGGTCTTGACTTACCTCACTCAACAGGATTCATTCTAATTTCATCCACTACCGCAAAAATGCCATTATTATTTTTTTCTGTGCAGATCTTCTTTTTATGTATTTATTTTTATTGTAATTTATAGAAGGGTTACATTATGTTCACCAGATAGAAGGTGCATTACTTCTCAAACTTTGATACCCCATGTAATGATATGGTCCCCATTTCTCTTCCCCTACCTCCACTCATGTTCATTTCCCCCCTTCCGTGGGCTCTTCATCTCAAGGCTACAACCTTCAACACCTTGAGCCACAGTGTCACTTCTGGTTTTCTGGTGGTTAAGTGGAAGTAACAGTTTCATGGACTTTAGTGTCTGGCCTGGCTTTGAACTGTGATCCTCAGAACCCAACCTTCTGAGATCATTTCCAGCTTTTTTTTTTGGTGTAAGTGGTACAGAGTAATTGAACACAGGGCTTTGTGCATGCTAGGCAAGCAAAGTACCACTAGTGTGCACTCCAGCCTTAGATAAGGGCTTTCTTTTTCTTTTTCTTTTTTTCACTCATGGGGCTTGAACTCTGGGCCTGGATGTTTACCTTAAGCTCTTCAGCTCAAGGCAAGAGCTCTACCACTTGAGGCACATTGTCATTTTGAATTTTCTGGATTATTTGGAAATAAGATTCTCACAGATTTTTATGCCTGGTCCATCTTTGAACCTCGATCCTCCAGGGTAGCTAGGATTACCGGGGTGAGCCACCAGTCACAGGCATTAAATTATTATTTTTTGCATGTCCTATGGCTTCAACTCATGGCCAGAGCACTGTCCTAGGGCTTGCTCAAGGATAGCACTTTACTTCAGCCAGCCAACTCCCGGTCCAAATAGGCCACTCTTGAAGCTAGAATTACAGAGATCTGCCATAATACTGGCATGTTGTTATCTAAGTATATAATTTTTCTTCTCTTTTTGATGGCTTTTCCTTAGTGGACATATTTCCTACATATTTTATGGAAAACTTCCTTCCCACTGGGGCCAAAGTTAAGCCTAGTGGAAGAGTTCTTGCCGAGCATGAATGAAGACCCAAGTTCAATTCCTCAGCACAACATAGATAAAAAAGATAAAAGTAGTGCTGTGGCACATGTGATAGATCTTGCGCCTTAAGAATAAACAAAAACAAAAACAAGGATCGTGCTCAGGTCCTGAGTCTAAGCACAGTACTGGCAAAAAAAAAAATTCTGCCCAATGTAGACATTTAAACTTATTGTACTTTTGAAAAATTTTGTTGTCAAGGTGATATACAAAGAGATTGCTGTTACATATGTAATGAGTACATTTCTTGTAAACACTGTTACCCCCTCCCCCCTTTTCTCTTTCCCTTCCCCCCAAGTCATAAATTTCATTTACAACAAATATATATGTATTTTCATTCCTGAAAAAAATAGTTTAAAATGTGTTCAAATAAATGATGTAGGTTGATATATTTATCAAAATGGATTACTTGAACTCTAAAATAAACATTCTAGGTAATTTTTCTCATAAAATTGTAGTAATGCTATAAAACTAATAAAAAAGGAATTTTAGTTATTAATTTCTTATGTTTTACCTTTAACATTATTACACTAGCATAGTGTTTATGGTATTAATACAGACAGCATGAAATATGATTATGTAACAAAATTAAATGATTCAAAATAGTAAGGTTGGGGGCCAGTAGTTTGGCTTGGTGGCACACACCCTGGACTGGCAAAAATAAGTAGGGTTGGATAAAACAGATTTATTTCCAAATGTGTGGAAAATGGTATGATTTCTTGTTTGTCTAGTCCTGGGGCTTGTACTGAGGGACCAGGAACTGTCCTTGGCCACATTTGTTCAAGGGTGGCACTCTGACACCTGAGCCACAGTGCCCTTCTGCTTTTTCTGTGTATGCAGTGCCGAGGAATTGAATCAAGGTCTTCTACTTTTTCTTGGTCTTACTGGTCGCACATTCCTCCAGCTGGTCAAAAAGTATGTGTTTAGAAAAGCAGGACCAAAGCCGGCATGTGGAGCCCCATATTGAGCTTGAGTTGTGTCAGGGTGTGGCAGTTCTTGAACTCTTAGAAATCACTGGGTTAGAAGTCCATTCACATCATATAGATGGAACAGATGATGCTGTGGGCACATTCGGTACAAGGAAAGCGAGAGCCATCTCTCTCCATCCTGAGCCTTCTACCAAAGCCCCTTTCTTGCAGGACTCTAATGCTGTGGCTGTCCTGCAGATATGTGCACTTATGTGCTTGGAGGGAGGTAAGAGACACTCGAGAACAGAATGACTTTTACACCCCACTTCCAGAAGCTTCTGAGAGAGGCCTCTATGCATCTGTCCAAAGTAAACGCACCTTAAATTAACTAAGTAAATGCTCTAAATAAATCAATAAGTGAATGCTCTAAATAAAGAACTAAATGCTCATTCCTCTAATCATAGCCACCCAGCAGGCTGAGCTCTGAAGATCACAGTGGAAAGCCAGTCTAGTCAGTAATAGTCTAAAGGCACTTGTCTTCAATTAGGCAGCAAAAAGCCAGAACTTGACCTATGACTCAAATGGTACAGTGCTAATTTTTGAACACCAAAGGGATGGCATTTAGACCTGGGTTCAGGTTCAAGTGGCAGCACTGGACCACACACCAAAATGTAAATGCTTTCAGGTTCTAACAGGCAAAGATATCAAAATCCCTACCTGATGGCTCAAAAGTGATTCAGCCCCCAGCTTTTCCTCTGACTCCAGTATTTCACAGGCCTCCGCCATTAGTACTGACACCTCATTCCTTACTGGGAAATGGGATTTCCTAGGATGTCACCTAGGTGAGGGCTGCAGTTGGGAGCCACTTACTCATGCCTGAAATCCAACTTCTCAGTAAGCACACTGTTGAGACTCCAGTAGCTTGTGAGGTAAATGAAATGGCATGGTGTCCCAGTCATAATAAAGTAGTTTGTGCACTTGTATCATGCTTAGCTCCCCTGTGAACACCGCAGTGAACCAAACAGGCTCAGAGAGGAGCCAAGTATTCCAAGACTTGGCCAGGAGGGGTGAGCAAACCTGGGTTTGGAGGGGGAACACTCACTTTTTCAAGAGAATTTCCAGCAACTACTACATTGTCCTCCACTATTTGAAATTGTGCAGGAAATTTCCCACATAAAAGAGATCACCTTTCTGGTAGGCAGCGATCAGCTTTGTCAGCAGCATCTCCAACAGGCCTTCCTCCAGGATCCATAGGTTACATGGCTCATTCAGAGTCTGAGCTGACTTACCATCACACTATGTTGGCAAAAGAGTGGATATTTCAAACGTAGGAATGGGACCACACTTCACACTGAGGGACTGGAATAGAGTAGATTGGAAATGACACACTCTAATCTCAGTATAGTCACTTGAAAGCACACAAGTAGGTTGTAGTGGGTGGGCAGGATGCTGGGTTCAAATAGGTTTCCTCTCAATATACCTCATCTGAGTTGCCCTGGAGTTTCCTGGCTTTCTTCCTAGAGAAATGCCTGATATACTGGAATTTTGGCTTGGCACTGATCCAGCATCTACTTCTTCAAGTGAGACATCCATATCTCTCATGCCTGAGATGCGAGCCTCCTGATCTTTGGCAACAGCACAGCAACATCTTTCTGGTTCCTGAGCCACAGGCCAAGGGAGCTGGCCTGAGCTGGTTGTCACATACAGTGGCTTAGTTACCAGGGTTCCATATTCTGTTCCATTGTGAGGGAGGTAGGGTCACCTTTCAAGGCCCAATGACCAAAGCTCGTTGCTCACAGAAGACCTCCCCAAAGACATACTGGAGGCTGAATCTCCCTTCCCACCTCACATATGGATGTAGTAAACAGCACACCTTTTTGTTCAAATCCCAAGTCACTAACTAGGCGTAAGTGCTAGCCTGGTCTCAGGCTCAAGGAGACTTTCTTAGGTAAGATCCAAACTTAACTGTCACTATTCCCCTTACCCTTCACAAGACATTTTGCTTCACAGTGCCTTCTCAGATTGCATTTTACCTCTTGCACATTTTTTTTGTTAGTCCTGGGACTTGACCTCAGAGCCTGACCATTGTTCTTAGGCTTTCTTTAGGCTATAGCTGTCCCACCAAGCCACAGCACCACTTCCAGAGTTTTCTATTTATATGGTACTGAAGAAACAAACTGGAGTCTTTTTGTGTGGTAGCCAAGCACTCTACAAATAGATGAAACACCCAGGCCATCTTGCACATATTTTTCACTTCAATCTACCAAGACGTTGTTAGGTTTCTGTATCCTAATCTATTTTTCTTCCTGATGAATATCTGTGCTGTCATCTGTAAAAATGCAAGAGGGAAAATCACAGAAGCATTGGTGACATAAAAAAAGTCTTACAGACATAGATAAGTGTTCATTCTTTGCAGGAGAAAGGATATTTTGATATGATGATGATGACTATTTATAAATATTTTATCGGGGTTTAGAGTTTGGCCCAGTGTTAGAGTGCTTGCCTAGCATCCATGAAGATCTAGGTTTGAGTCCCTAATATCACACAGATATAAAAATCCATATGGCAATGTGGCTCAAGTGGCAGAGGGCTAGACTTGGGAAAAGCCAAGAGCAGTGCTCAGGCCCTGAGTTCAAGCCCCAGGAATGGCAGAAAAAACAAGAGAAAAGAAAAGGAAAGAAAAGAAATGTGCTTTTTACAAGTTATTCACTCACAGCATTTGCCTCTGAATTCTTCGCTTCTGCATCTTGTGACTTATCCCTTTCCCTCAATGCAGACAAGAAAAACAGATTTCATTACTTGCTATCCTGTTGTCCAATCTTTGGATATTAATTCAAAATACAGTATGGCCTGAGATATTGTGTGTGTGCATGTGTGTGTGTATCTGCCAATGTGTGCATGCACACATGTGTACAGGGTTTAGGGCTTACTCATAGGGCCTGTGTGATAACCCTCAGCATCTTTTCCTCAAAGGTATTGGTCTTTCACTTCTAGCTTATTATAGCTAATTGGAGTTGAGAGATTCACTCAATTTCTTGCCCTGTGCATTGGAACCCAGTGCTGGGTTCTCATATTGTTAATTGTAGCTATAGAGAAGGCTGAGGTCTGGGGATCCTCGTTAGAATCCAGCCCCTGAAAGAAAGTCACTGATAGAAATCTTTATCTTCAGTTAAGCACGAATAAATAAGGCAAAAGTGGAACTGTGGCTCAGTTCCTCTTGTACCAGCCATGAGAAAATTAGTAATTGGCAGCACCTGGTCCCTGAGAGAAATCCTTAGCACTGGTTCAAAAAAAGAAAGAAAATAATGAACAAAATTAAAACTTGCTGAGGAATCCATAAGGATAAACGTGCCTGTGAATAATCTTGTCATTTCAGATTCCTTCAAGAGCTTATGACTCTCTATATTTTATCAAGTTTTTTTAAAGATATTTACATATTTTCTATCTTTCTTAAACATAGATAGCCATCCACAAAACGGAAACACAAACTCTCACACAGTATACCACCCACCCATAAGTGTCTGGCTATGTATATATGTATAGTCATATGTATTGATCTGTCTCTCTATACTAATATATAAATGCATAAACATATGTATTTAGACAAACAGGAAACATACATAGATAGGTCTCAGGCATTTCCAGATTTTGTGCAAGTCTTCTGAGTGCAACTTACCATTGTATTGTTTGTCAAGATAGAATCCCTCTTACTTTTGGCCAGCTTCTTGTCCTTTGATACTTTTTTCTGCCGGTCCTGGGTTTTGAACGCTAGGCCTGGATGCTGTCACTGAGCTTGAGCTTCTTGCATTCAGTAGTTTATTGCAGATAAGAGTCTCATGGAGTTTCTGTCCTGGGCTGGCTTTGAATTGTGATCCTCAGATCTCAAACTCCTGAGTAGCTAGGATGACAGCCTTGAGCTACCAGTACCTGGTTCCTTTGCCTCTTTTACCCTTTTTTTTGGCCCCACCACAGCCATGGTATCTACCTTACTATGTTCTCTCCACCTGCCCCCAGACAGGGGTCTGACAGTTGTTTCCACCCACTTATTCATGTCCTCCTCTGTATTGGCTGACAGCTAAGACATGCACTCACTTGTCTGGATGCCAAACACAAAGCCATGTGATTGTTTCTCAGTCTGGAACATCGTATCAGATTTATAGCACCACAGAGGGTCAGGTTGATGCTCCTCCAGGGCTTCTTAAATTGTTCTCATATTAATCCACAACACGTTTGTCATCACTTGTCCAGCTAATTCATGGACTAAACCAGCATTCCCTACAAACTTAGATCCCAATACCATGAGGACACTCAAGGGTGCATTAGGAGTGTGACCTGCAGGTGGATGTGAGCCTGTCTAACTTGGAGGGGATTTCTCCACCACAGGAAATGGAATACAAATTTAGAATCTGCTTTCATGAGGTGACAATCTCTGGCAGATGTTCTTATCAAATGTGGCACTGCCTACTTCCAGCTTAAAACATGGGTTGATGACCCAGCATAACAGAGAATGTATTCACCCAGGCCCAACACATAGGCTGGGACCCTGAACTTTCAGGTAGCATTTGGCTTTGAAGGTCATGAGATCTTAGTCTACAAATGATGAGCCCCCTCCAGTGAGGCATAGCAAACGGAGCCAAAGTACAACCCAGTTAGGCACCACATCAAGCTTCCCTTCTTCAGTAGGGTATGGTTTGAAAACTGTGCATAGCTTCTGTTTGAAGCCACTCCAGAAAGGAAAGTCCATGAAACTCTCATTTCCAGTTAACTGCCAAGAAAAAGCCAAAGATAGAGATGAAGCTCAAGAGAGGTAGAGAATCTGAAAAGAATGGTTACACCCTGCAACATCCTCATTATCTGATCTTGATACCATCTCTGCGTGCATCCCAGCATGCAGCCAGCATCTGGGGGTGACAGTGACCCCTGCGCCCATTGGCAATCTGCACTGTCTCTGACATCTGTAATGTGAACCTCATTCTGTTGGGTTTGTGAGCGGTGTCAACCCTGCAGAAGGAACCAACTGTGCCCTAACTCCCACTGTCCGCTGGGGCCCCTAGCATTCCCCCATCTGCACCCCTTCTGTGGCTTCTGATCCTAGGGAGCCCTCCTGCCCTGTCCAACACTCACATGAAGTGCATATTTCTTCTCGTGGGGCAACTTCTCCACAGAGAGTACATGACATGCCCACTCTCCAGGCACCGGGAGATACTGCCAAAGTAGCAAATCAGTGATAAGGACATAAAGTGATGAATAGAATTTTAGATCCTGATGGTAGACAGTCTGCAAAATCCAAGGGAGAATGGAATTGGAGGGGACCAGGGATCAGGATGTGGGCATGGAGCTTCCCTGCCATGGGGGTGGGGGAAGTCACAGGCTGGGGGATGCACAGGATGATCTATGGGCCCGGTGCAGCTACTGAGTCACCCCCTTCTGCATCTCAGCCTTTGGCTTTGAGCTCTGTGATCGTCAAGATGTGCACAGTCTGTACTCTGGCTGGCAGAAGAAAGGACCCTGGGAAGACAATTGTAGACCCTTTGTGAGTGTAGGAAGGGGTAGGCTGGACACCCAGTCCAAGAGGAGCTAAAACTGGAGTCGAGGGGTGTGCAAGGAGTGGGTGTGAGGGTTGTGGGCAGTCACAGTCATGGCAGAGGTGGCTCTGTCTGTGGGGTGAGTGCCTCCCTGCAGGCACAACACTGGAGATATCAGATATCCACATGAAAAGGAAAAGCTGGAAATGGCACTAAGGTTCAAATGGTAGAGCATCAACCTTGAGCAAAAGAGCTCAGGGACAGTACCCAGGACCTGAGTTCAAGCCTCATGACCGTAAAAGAAAAAGAACCAGGACAATGAGAGGGAACCTGGTAGTCTCTTGGTCTAATCAGACACAAGAAGAGTCCGGGATAGGCTGTGGAAAAACACAGAGAACATCTTCCCCCAGCTCATCCTGTCCTGAATGCAGGGACAACCATGTAACTAGGGCTACGGTGAGATCATCTTCACCCTTGTGCTGCCATCTGAATTGTGGGCCTCTGTCCTGGCATGGGGTGTCCTGATGGCTGAGCAGGTGCCCTAACCCTAGATGGAGAGCAGCCACTGACTGTGGTAGCTAAGGAGCGATCTGTTCCATAGCTATCAGGCCACCCAGCATGGGAGCCATAACCACCCCTCACCCAGGTAGAGGCCAAGGGTTCTCCAGGTGCGACTAACATTGCCCCACCCCTAGCTCTAGGTACATGTGACATTCCCTCCACAAGGAGGAGGACAAAGTGAGGGATCAGGAAGCTGCCTATGGGCTTCAGATGATGGCCAGGCTGGCACTACGGATGGCCTCACTCTGTCACCACCTTCCCCTGCCTCCAGCTTTCCTCCATCATGCCTCTCTACCTCCCACCCATTAACCTTGGAAACCAATGAACTGGGCTCTCATCATTCCTCTCATCTCTTCACCCACCTTGCCATGCGTCCATCCCTCTGTCACTTCCACCCCACACACATCCCACCACCGGCCACCTTGTAGCTTATGAGGATCCCAGAGGAAGCTCTTGGTGAAGGGCTTGTGACCACAAAACAGTTACTATCACCCGCTCCGGCCTGATCCACCACAGAATAAGAACAGCCAAGCAGGCACACACTGCAGCAGAGTTGCTCTGCTGCCACCCTGATTTCTTCATGGCCAGGACTTGGCTCTCCTCAGCCTCTCATCTCAGTAACCAGAACATTGTGCTTTCACAGAGCCATGGCTTCCAGTCTCCATGGACACAATGACATCAAGGTGATGCCAACTTCCCCATGTCTATATACTTCTAACTATGGGATGGGAGCTGAGGTTCTCTTCTGTGACTCCATCCGCTAAGAAGCTCATGCAGATTTCTATCCTTTGCTCATCATGGTGACTCTTTGGTTAACAAGTCACTGCTGGGCTTCCAGTTCACCACATATACAACCCATACTCCAACACTTTTCTTAGAAGGACTGATGACTTTTAAATATTCTCTAGTTTTAAATTTCTAGTTCCTTCTCTCTTTCATTTATATATTTCCCTTCCTAACATACTTCCCTTTTTTAACCTTCCTTCTTTCATTCCTGGCCTTGAACTCAAGACCTGGAGCTTTTTCTTAGCTTTTCTTTGCACAAGGTAGCACTCTAGCTCTTGAGCCACAGCTCTACTTCAATCTTTGTTCTTGCTCTAAACTGGGAGGAAGAGTCTCATGCATTTTCCCTTTGCTGGGTTGGTTTTAAACCACAATACTAAGATCAGGATCCTGAATATGCCTCGGATTACAGGTATTATCTAATCAAAACAAATTCCTGATTTCTTTTTTAGACATAATTAGTTCTTTCAGGTGAGCCACCAGCCACTCATGCAAGAGCATTGCAGGATCCCAGCATTCATCTTGTCTCCAATCTTATTCCATCCATCTCACAATGGCCATCTAAAACACCCTGCTGCATGCCTGAATTCGCAAGGAACGTTCTCAACGCCATGAGAAGCCCCCTTAAGCTCTTCCTCAGATATGCCCAGCCCCCATCCCACTTCCACATGAGCATTTGTTTAAGAGAAATTTCCTGAGTACATCATCATCTTTTCCTCACCATCCAAGTTTCACCTTTGAGTCATTTCTCCCAGACAAAGAGGAACATGATCCATGGTTAGATAGCAGCTCCAGCTTCATACTCCCAGCCACAAACACAACCCCCATTACCCTGCTAGACACCTGAATTCAAGAACAATGTTTTCACTACCCCTGACCCTTATCAAATGTTTTAACTTATACAGTGCATTAAAATAATTTTACTAAATGGAATAAACACATGGCATCAAGCTTCAGAATCTTTGCACCTGAACTTTTAGTGAATAACAGACACACCAGCATTTCTGTAGCCAACAGAAATCTTAGCTTTGAGATTTCAGCATTATTGGTATCCAAGTTTGGATGTGCTAACACTGCCCTTAATGGGGCACTTCAATCACACAATCCCACAACAATCAATGTCATTTGACATTCACTGGTAGGTGGTGCTAGGAAAAAGACCGATGTGCCAACTCCATGCTGGCTTGACCTATGCCATCTTCAAACCTGGAGCAAGTGGGGCTCCACTCTCCATGACACCTTTTGTGTACTACCCCAGGAGGACCTTTACCTTGAGACAAAATTATGAAGACTATCTCTACCAGCAAAGAATCCAGTGAGATGTGCCTACATGGATAAAGCTAAAATCTCACTGAAGTGAAGTTGTTGGCAGTGCTGGAGCCTGAACTCAGGGCCTGGGCACTAAGCATTTGTACTCAAGACTAGCCCTTTACCACTTGAGCCCAAACTCCATTCCCAGCTGTTTTTATTTTTGTTAGTAAGAATCTATCAGACTTTCCTGTTCTAGGTGACTTGGAACTTCCATACTCAGATCTCAGTCTCCTGACCAGCCTGGATTAAAAGTGTGGATCAGCCATGCCCCACACCTGAGGACTTCTGCCAGCACATTTTTTCCCAAAAATTGGAAGAGGAAGATGAGGGAGGGTTGGGCTCATCCTGCCCTGCATATGAAGGAGAGCATCAGCGCCTGAACTTCATTCCCTGTTGTAGGCTGCTGGAGGAAAAGGAAGCAAATAGGCACAGGCTGGCAGCAGATGCCACAGAACAACTTGTGACCAAGACTCCCAGAGCAGACCTCAGAATCGATGACAGAGTTGGATCTACCCAGTAACAGAGGCAGTGGTGACACCTGAAACTGCACGTTTGAGCCTTTGCTGCTAGTAAACAGGGCCACCTATGTCTCAATGAGAAAGGTGAGATTTTAGTGGAGAAGGTGAGATTAAACATTATGTATCATGCAAGAAGACAGACTATAAGGGGTCTTTTATTATTCCAAGTGAAATTTTGGATTTCCTCTTCTGTTTCTTTAAAGAATGACATTGGGATATTGATGAATATTGCACTGAATTTGTAGATTGTCCTTATCAAGATTGCCATTTTTACAATATTACTTCTTCCAAAGCAGGAGCATAGGTTTTTGTATTTCCTCTGTTCTGCGTTAATTTCCTTCTCCAGGGTTTATAGTTCCATCAAAAAGGTGCTTTACATTCTAAGTTAATTCCTAGGTATTTTATTTTCTTTGATAGCTGTTGGGGACTGACTGTGGGGTCAGTGACCTTGGACCCGCACAATTGAGTACACAAGGAAGTAAGCTCTTATCATGATTTTGGGCTGTGTCAATAGCTTCTCATTTAACCTGTTTGGGACTTGATAGCTTCTCATTCAACCTATTTCAGACTTGATACTGTTTGTAGGAATGTAGCCCCTGGCAGTTCCCTAGTTTAAAGAAGTGTATTTAAGATTGAGAACTGGAAATAAACGGGGCTACGGTCTTGGGCTACAGGCTTCTTAAGCTGTGGTTCCTGATTTGGGCTGTAGCCCTCCTGAACCCCATCTGTTTGTCTCTCTTCTATTTTTTCCTAGTCCTTGCCCCCTATTTCAGGAATCCCAATTTGCGAACCCTGGTTTGCTGCCAGTTGGCCCCGGCATCTGGCGCCTGAACAGGGACCCTGAAAATCTGGGACGAAGGTGAAGGACCCCTCCCTGTGGTGAGTTACACATCGTAGGACTATTAAGAGAGGATCTTAAGAGAGTGTATAGTCAGGAGTAAAAATTATGGGTCAAGTTAATAGCCATAGGTTATTTCTACCGATCTTAACAGGCCTATTTGAAGCCCACGGAACGTGGGTGGAAAAAGGGGTGCTTCAGATTTTCCTACTGTTTGTCGAGGAGGCATGCTCAAGGTTTATAGAGGAGGAATTCCAAAAAACCTGGCAGCGGATAGGAAAAAGAATTCACGAATATTATAATGTATATGGCCCGAAAAGACCCCTGTAGAGGCTATTGATGTATGGAATTTAGTAAGTGAATGCATAGATCCTCAACATGAGAATGCTGAACTTAATCTTGAATTAAGGGAACTTTATGAATTAAAGGACCCTTCTGAAAACCCTAAGGCTGAGCCATATGCCGCAGCCCAAAAGAGTCTAAGTGAGATCTTGAAAAGGGAACAACAACCAGTAGATATTGAGTATCAGAATTCAGGTTTGAATATCAAGGAGGAAAGTTATGATGAGTCAATGGAGGGCCGGATGGCTACGATAGAGAAGAGGTTAGAAGAAATGCTACATTTTCTATCGAAAATGGGGATGGAGCAGAGAGCCCCCCCAGAAGTAGGAAAGAAAGATGACCCTCAGGCCACTATGGTGTCTGATTCTAAACCTTACCCCTCACACCCAACGCCACGGGCTGCAGCCTTACAGCCTCAATCCCTTTTTCAACCTTTAGGCAAGCCTAAAGGCCCTAGCAACAAGTCCCTTTTAACAGGCACTACAACCAGGCACAGTGCATCGCAATTAAACCTGTCTCAGGCTGCTAGAGAGAGGGAAGATATTTCAGGGCCTCGATGCTTCCCTAGTTTAGTTGATCATGATGAACAAGTATATCATCAACCTGTTC
The DNA here is from genome assembly GCF_031878675.1 of Megascapheus bottae. Taxonomy (NCBI): domain Eukaryota; kingdom Metazoa; phylum Chordata; class Mammalia; order Rodentia; family Geomyidae; genus Megascapheus; species Megascapheus bottae. The sequence goes on from NW_028327279.1 coordinate 225,847, forward strand.
CTGTTAAACTGTTACAGGATTTAAAGAGTGCCTGCTCCCAATATGGGCCAACTGCCCCTTTTACTCAAGTAATATTGGAGGCCGCGGGTGCTAGTATTGCATGCCCAAATGACTGGAAGCGGCTTGCCAGAGCATGCCTTAAAGCAGGAGAGTACTTATTATGGGAGACAGAGTTCACTGCACAGTGTCGGGCTAAAATTGAAACAAATAGGTCTAAGAACCTGCCTTACACTGTTGATCAGTTGTTAGGAGAGGGAACCTATAAAAACAACGAAGATCAATTGGGTTATGCAAAGGAGGCCTATTTGCAAATAAATGCTGCGGCTAGAGAGGCTTGGAAAAAGGTTACGCAATTCCAATCGTACAAAAAATCTAGTAGAAGTTAAACAGGGACCGAATGAACCTTATCTAGAATTTTTGTCTCGATTAATGGAGACTGCAGACCGCCTAGTACAAGATGAGAACGCAAGGAGGATTATAGTTAGACACATAGCCTATGAAAATGCCAACGCCGCCTGTCAGGCAGCTATCAGACCCCATAGGAATAAGGGAGAAATCACGGACTTTATTTCACTGTGTGCTGATATTGGGCCCTCCCATGCACAAGGCCTTACCTTAGCCCCCGCTCCTCAAGGAAAGACTGTTACTGAGTTTCTAAAATATAGAGGTCAGCGGCATTCTCGGGATGCTAGACCCCCAGGGCGTCACTTTTCTTGTGGACAAATAGGACATTGGATGACGCAATGCCCACGCCAGGCCAGGCAAAAGACAGCAAAATCACCTGGCACATGTCCACGCTGTGGTAAAGGGAAGCACTGGGCTAAAGATTGCAAGTCAGCAACAAATCGCAATGGCCGCCCATTTTTTGGGAAACTGGAGAAGGGGCCAGCCCCTGGCCCCGCAAAACCATGGGGCAGTCCCTCCCTCTTCTCGGCCACAAGTCCATCTTCTAACAACCCCCCAAGATCAGTCTCCAGCCTCCTCCATGCCACCCCAGGCAGTGCAGGATTGGACCTCTGTTCCTCCACCTGCTTAGTATTGACCCCAGAGATGGGGACACAAGCTCTCCCCACAGGGGTCTTCGGCCCCCTTCCACTGGGAGTGGCTGGATTGCTGTTAGGGTGAAGTAGCTCAGCCCTTAAAGGGATACAGATTACACCTGGCAAAATTGACCAGGATTTTACTGGAGAAATCAAAGTTATGGCCTCTGCCCCGAAACACGTGGTATCGATCCCAGCCGGTCAAAAATTAGCACAACTAATACTTGTGCCTTTACCTCCCGGGGAGACTGCTAATTCCCCATGTGGACAGAGAGGATTTAGATCTTCTGATATCTATTGGGTACAAAGCATAAAACAAGAGAGGCCCGAGATGACTATATTTATACAAGAAAAGCCCTTTAAAGGAATATTAGACACTGGAGCAGATGTGTCTGTGATATCTAAAAAACATTGGCCAGCCCAATGGCCCCTGACAACCTCTATGACTTCCCTACAGGGGATGGGGTATGCAACTGACCCACAGCAGAGCAGTGCGATTCTTACTTGGAGAGATGAGGAAGGGCACTCTGGTCATTTTCAGCCATTTGTCCTGGATCATCTGCCAATTAATTTATGGGGTCGTGATATCATGGAAAAAATGGGAGTGTATATGTTTAGTCCTAGTGCTGCGGTCACTAAGCAGTTACTTGATCAAGGCCTCCTCCCCTTTAGGGGACTAGGCCAAGCAGCACAGGGGAGCCAGAGCCTCTCCAACCCCAGTCTCACTCACAGAGACAAGGATTAGGGTATCGTGGAGAGAGCTAATGGATTATTAAAACATCAAATTGCTAAAATACAGAAAGGAGAGTCGTATCCCACTACCCCTGTGAATATACTTAATCACGCTTTATTTGTTTTAAATTTTTTGAATTTGGATTCAAATAATTTATCTGCTGCTCAGCGATTCTGGGAAAAAAGAGAGCAGCATGCTTTTGCCTTAGTAAAGTGGAAGGATCCCCTAACTGGTGCTTGGCATGGACCCGATCCTGTTCTAACCTGGGGTCGAGGGCATGTATGTGTTTTTTCACAAGGAGAAAATGATGCCCGCTGGCTGCCTGAACGCTGCGTTCGGATCGTGGAGAGTGACAGTGGCCATCCAAGCAGCGACTCACTGGGCCTACACCCCCAACCCTCCAGTGGTGCATCCTGCGACGTGGGAAGGACCTGAGTTATTTGTGCATGTCAATTGGGACTGCTACTGATCCACTTGTTCCACACATTCATATGAGCTGTGTTTCTCCTCCTTTTACTATTATGTAGGGACCTTTTAACATATTCATTGACTCTACACAATTTAATATGTGACATTATTTTGTCTTTACCATCCCTCTTTTTAATAACCTTTTTTGTAAAAGATGCCCAGGTGAAAAGCAAAGGCCTCCAGAGGTAAGTAGAAGTCGGCCGACCCCCCTGTATGTCTGCGTTTTATTTTATTTTATTTTATTTTATTTTTGTTTGTTTGTTTGAAAAGGTGCACTGTGGGCCTAAAACAGAGGCCTGGGTGGTCAAGGGACACCTTGACCCCCCCTCCCTTTCTGAGTTTCTTGTCAATAACAAGGCATACCTGAGAGTCCCACCAGCAAGACATGTCTAAATCTAAAAATAACTGTTTGGTGAAAACATTCATTTGAGCTCATGTTTTTTGTGTTAAGTGTATCTGATTGAGTCCAATTTTCTTTTTATATGTCAATGTCTGATTATTTAAAAGTCTCCGTTTCTCTGTCTTGTTCGTGTTACATATTTTCCTTGTCCAGTTTTGTCTTTAAAATTGGTACCATTTCTAAGTATGGATCCGTATGGTTTTTCTGTGCGTACTCAAGCACACATCTTTGTTATTTTTTTGAACATTTCTGGGCCTAGCATGGCCGCTCCCCCATGTCTGCAGTTGTAACAAGCCCTGGAAAAATAAATTCCAGCTAAGTTGCCTTGCAAAAAGTTTTGTTTTGAACCTGGTTCTCATCTGTAAGAGTAAAATTGGCAAAACTCTCTTGACACAAACTTCCAGAAATTGAACGGCCGATATTAATTTTGCGCGCTTTATGATCTTTGAGTATGAATGGGTGTGAATGAGTGAGTGAACATGTTCAAGGTTAAATTGTCAGCATGCTGTATGAAACAATGGATAAATTTATACTTAAACACAAAGACAATTGGGTAATCTAAGCTTAAAACTTCAACAAAAATATTAGGTTTGAATGTTTTACAATGTCTCAAAGAATTATTGTGTTGTCTTAAAGAAAAACTGGTAAATATTTTTCTAGATCCTGAAATCTGCATTTTATTGCAAGGCATACAGCTATTTACATTGTAAACATTGTATCCTGTTTAGCACAGAGGTGTTAGGGAATTTGGGATTTATTACTTTAAGTTAAAGTTTGGAGACATGTATTAGAGATTTAAATGTAAAATTGTTCATTTACGTCAGAAACTTTGTCTGTCTGTCTTTTCTTGCAAACTGACACTAGAAATCTAATGGTAAAATGTGGATAATGTGATTAGTATTTTAAAGGAATGTTTAAAGGTTTATCTCTGTATGATTTGGTTTCATGTTACTGGATTGCAATTGGATGTACCTTAGAAAAAGGAAGGAAACTAAGTCCAGACTTAGACTTTTGGTGCACTGATGTCTAGTTCTTGCATTAGGGAAAAACTGTTATTTGAGTTTAAACTGTTGTTGGAGTTTTAGACAGTAATCTAAACTGCAAAAAAAAAATGCCTCTTCTAAAAGGAGGCCTGAAGGCAAAGGGCGTTCCTTGAGCCCAAGGAGACCTGGAGAAAAGGGAGTGCCTTGAGCCCTTAAAGGTTTTTCAAATGCAAATGAAGACTAAAATGTTAAGTGTTTAAGTTAAAAAGTGTAAACGTTTTAAAGAATATTAGAAATGGGTTTCTGAATAATATTTGAAAGTGAAGTTGTCTTAAATGTTTTAAGAAAGAGAAAAAAGGAAAATCAGGACTACCAAAGTAACTTCCAGCTAGCCCATGGAGAAGAACAGCAATCCTTATTCAGATGTAACTTTGGCTTTTACCAGGTTCTAGGTAAGCTCATGCTTAGAGACTATTTCTGTGTTGACCACCTTGTTGCTTTAATTGGAGTAACGTGGCCTTTTGTAGGACTCACTGATCTGAAAACTGCATTTCTGAGCCAACCCCGGGCAAAGCAAAGTCCCTGTGAGACTGTGGTGTCTAATCTGGCAGCAGAGTGCTAATTGAGGCAGAGTTGCTTTGGAGCTCAAAGTGGCAGAGTGCTAGCCTTGAGCTGGAGAGCTGAGGGACAGTACCCAGACCCCGAGTTCAAGTCCAGCAACCAAGCAAGTGAAATGCCCATGGGATGTTTATCCCTGTGTGGAGAGACACTACTGGGACAATGAAGTATCCAGATGCAGAAAGCTTCTGCGTGGATGGCAGAGATGGTGTCAGATACTAGAGTCACTCGTGCTTGGCCATTCAATATTAATCAGAGCCGGGAGGTCATAGAATAGTTTGTAAGCATGCCTTACTAATGCCCGTGCCTTCCATAACTGGGCAGGAACTTGTCAATCATCTGTGATAGTGGTAGTTTAAAGTTCTAACTGAGTAAAGATTGATTTGACTCCAGCCACAAATTCAGGAAAGTTTGTGGATCTGACAACTAATGCATTGTTTAAGGTTGCAGAAATTTAGTTCCCCAGACAATCAAGAAAAAGCCTTTGCAAATGGGTGCTATGTAAGCTACACTATTGCAGCCAAAGATGGTTTGTGCAGTTGTTAAATGTCAAATATGATCTCTAGTGTGGAGTAAATTATTGTTCCTAATATCTAATCCTTGCAACCCCTTGATAAAACAGGCTAGGCTTCTTAAGGTCCCTGGTCAAGCACAGAGACAACACCCCTGATTCAGCTTGAAGAAGTCACAGAAGTTGAATCTCTGCCCATCAATCCCCGTTAGACCAAGGGACCAAAGTCATTTTTGGAAAATGTGACAGGATAAATTAGGGGTATAGAAAAGAGTAAAAAAATTGCACTTGTGTTTCTTTTAAAATAAAGACGGGGGAGATGTTGGGGACTGACTGTGGGATCAGTGACCTTGACTGTGGGGTCAGTGACCTTGGACCCGCACAATTGAGTACACAAGGAAGTAAGCTCTTATCATTATTTTGGGCTGTGTCAATAGCTTCTCATTTAACCTGTTTGGGACTTGATAGCTTCTCATTCAACCTATTTCAGACTTGATACTGTTTGTAGGAATGTAGCCCCTGGCAGTTCCCTAGTTTAAAGAAGTGTATTTAAGATTGAGAACTGGAAATAAACAGGGCTACGGTCTTGGGCTACAGGCTTTTTAAGCTGTGGCTCCTGCTTTGGGCTGTAGCCCTCCTGAACCCCATCTGTTTGTCTCTCTTCTATTTTTTCCTAGTCCTTGCCCCCTATGTCAGGAATCCCAATCTACGAACCCTGGTTTGCTGCCGGTTGGCCCCGGCAGATAGCAAAATGAGTTGCTATCCTGATTCTTGCCTCATTCCTCTCATTTGTTGGCATATAGGAAGGCAGTTGACATTGAGGGTTAATTTTATACCCTGCTACCTTACCAAAGTTTTATATCAGCTCAAGCAGCTTCGGAGTAGAGTCTATAGGGTTCTTTAAATACAGAATCATGTCATCTGTAAGGAGAGAAAGTTTCAGTTCCTCTTTCCCTTTTCCTCCTCACTCCAGTTAGAATGGCCAAGATCCAGAAATCTAATAACGTATGCTGGAGGGGATGTGGCCAGGAGGGATCACTACTACACTGCTGGTGGGATTGCAAACTCGTTCAACCACTATGGAAAGCACGATGGCAGTATCCCAAAAAGACTAAACATAGAGCTCCCCTGTGATCCAGCAATTTCACTACTTGCCAATCGTCCAGATAGGACATACTAAATTCACTAGAACAATAACATTTATCACAGCACTATTTACTATAGCAAAGGTATGGAACCAACCCAGATGCCCGTCAGTTGATGAGTAGATCAAATATGGTATTCTTACACAATGGAATTCTGTGCTTCTGTCAGAAAGAATGACATAGACGAATTTGTAAGGAAATAGAAAGACTGTAAGGTTTAGAAATTAGTTTCTGTCTCCTTCTCTCTCTCCTTCTCTATCTCTGTAAAATTTAGAAGTTCCTGTTTCTCTCTCTCTCTCTCTCTCTCTCTCTCTCTCTCTCTCTCTCTCTCTCTCTCTCTCTCTCTCTCTCTCCAGTCCTTAGGATTGAACTCAGGGCCTGAGCTACTTTTGCTCAAGGTTAGCACTCTACCATTTGAACCACAGTGCTGCTTCTGGCTTGCTCTTTTCACGTAGTATTGAGGAATCTAACCCTGGCCTTCATCCTTGATAGGTTAGCACTCTACCTCTAAGCCACACAGTCAGCTTTTAGAGGTTTCTGACAAAGGTTTTCCTACATGCTATTATTTCTTCTGTGAGTGCTCTTAATGCTTGCTGAAGGTTGACTTTGTTTAGAAGACTTACCCTAATGCTCCCAAATACAGAGATTCTATATATAGCTAAATGTTTTTCATTACTCAGAATTTCTCTATTGTGTATGTTCTGAAATGTACTGAAGACTGACTTCTGATTAAAAGTCATTGCACATTTGTACTATTCATTAGTTGTCTTTTCTTCTATGGGAATCAGGTTTGTGATGAACACAGAAGTATGCCTTCCAGGTCAAACACTTTCCACATTTGTAATATTCATAAGGTATTTCTCTCCTATGTGCATTTTATACTTAGTCATGCGTTCATGATGGATTTTTCATATTCTTATATTCATACGATTTTTATCCTGTGTCTGTGTGGTATCATGCAAACTCAACTATGACTTCTTCAAAAAAATTTCCCTTTCATTTTATTCATAGGATTCTATCCTGTGGGTGTTTAGTGATAAATCTTGACTTGTGCCTTCTGGGGAAAAGACTGAACATTTGCTACATTCATTAAGGGTTTTATCTTGTGTTGGTTCTGTGACACAAGCTGAGTTTTCTTCCACAGACTAAAAAGTCTTTCCTATTTATTACATTGCTAAGGCTTCTCATATGTGTGAACTCTCTTATGCTTCCTGAAGGGTGAATAGTGCATGAAAGACTTTGAACTTTGGTTATATTCCTAAGGTTTCTAATATGTTTGAATTCTGTTATGCCTCCTGTAATGTGACTTCCATCTGAAGGTCTTACCACATTTGATGCACTCGTACAGTTTCCCTCCTGTGTGTGTTCTCTGATGCAATTTCAGGGAAGACTTCCATTTGAAAGACATTCCACATCTGTTACATTCATAAGGTTTTTCTCCTGTTTGAATTGTCTTATGCATGTTAAGGTTTGGCTTCTGTGTGAAGGACTTTCCACATATGTTACACTCATAAGGTGTTTCTGCTGAGTATATTCTATGATGAACATGGAGTTTTACCTTCCATTTGAAAGACTTTCCGCATTCACTACATGCATAAGTTTTCTCTCCTGTGTGTGTTCTATTATGCCCATCAAGATATGACTTCCACTTAAAGGTCTTTCCACATTTGTTGCACACATAAGGTTTCTCTCCTGTGTGTGTTCTTTGATGCAATTTGAGGGAAGATTTCTGTCTGACAGACTTTACACATTGGTTACATTCATAAGGTTTCACTCCTGTGTGTATTCTCTGATGAACACGAAGTGTGTATTCTATGATGAACATGGAGTTTTACCTTCCATTGGAAAGACTTTCCAAATTCATTACACTTATAAGATTTCTCTCCTGTGTGTGTTATTTGATGAACTCGAAGGTGTATCTTCTGGGTGAAAGACTTTTCACATTTGATACATTCATAAGGTTTCTCTTCTGTGTGCCTTCTCTGGTGCAAAGTGAGGTATGATTTCAGTCTAAAAGTCTTACCAAATTTATCCCATTCATAAGATTTCTCTTCTGTGTGAGATCTCTGATGTGCGCTGAGAGCTGAATTCTGGGCAGAAATTGTATTACGTTCCTCATATTCATAAGGTTTGTCTTCTCTTGGAGATCGAGGTTGGAGCGTCAGGTCTGACTACTCAGAAATTAATTTTCACACTTGATGTACGCATCACATATCTCAGGATATTTGCTATGAGGTATTGTAAGGCGTATTTCATTACCGAAAGATTTCTCACATTCACTACATGTATGAGGAGTCTCTCCTGTGTACATTTTCGGATGTGTAGTGATGGTCGGTGTTAAGTACAATATTTTTCATCATACAGTACATTTAGCAGTTTTCCTCCCTCCCTGAAGAATTTCTTGGGCAGGGAGAACAGAATTATGATACTGCAGATATTTTGGACTGTCACAATCATGAATAAAATGCTCTGAATATCCGATGGATTTTTTAAGAACAGGAGACATAGGAGATCTATATGCAGCATGCATCTCATCAGGCTTAGGAGACAGAAGCATGTTCTGACACTTAATGAACTCCTCAGTCCTCACCCCTAAGTTGTTACCGTTATTACTAATCAGCTCTGGATTATGTGTAGAGCTCAAATTTAAAGTTGTTGCTAATCTCACGTTTTCCTCCACTTCGATACTACTTGCAACTGCTACTTCACAAAGACATTCATGTGGACTTTCCTGGCAGGTCTTGAACACATTTTCCATTACCTGGACATCTAAAATGAGTCATAGAAAAAAAGACACAAACATACATGAGAAACAAATATTCCTTACTGTAAAGGTAATGACTTTACTTTCCCATCCTAAGTGTTAGATATTTTAAAATATAAAAGTGGAAATTGATTTGTGAGAAATATATGCTTTTCTCCCTAACATATTAAGAAAATTATATTTTACAATGACTAATAATGTTTTTCTGTGTTTTAGTTCTCTTTTTATATCACAGGAAATATTTATTGAAATTACCCAACTATGTATTGCTACAGTTGTAAGCTGAGTACTACCTATAATATACCTGCAGCTGTTTTTTTTTCAAATACAGTTTTGTTTATACATTGAGGAATAGCTGCCTTTCTTTTATTTTTGAGAAATAATCTAAATATTGTGTTGTTTTGCATCTTTTTAAAACTTTCTTTTCCTTTCTTTTCTTTTTTTTTTGTAGTTCATAGGCCTCGGCCCTGTCCCTGAACACTTCAGCAGAAGACTATAACCCCTATCCTTGAGCTACATCCCCACTTCCTGTTTTCTAGAGTTAACTACAGATAAGAGTCTCAGGTCCTGAGTAGCAGATAGGATTACCTTACCCAGTTTCAATGCTGTTTGCATATTAACCATTAAGTGAGGATCAGGAGTTTTTTCTAGATTCAGCGGCCACAAGTTTGGTTTATATGTGTTTGCGTTTGATCCAAGCAAGAATGTTTCTTGAGAGTCAGGACTTACACCTATATCCCTTCAGTTACAACTTCTCACTAAAATCTCAATTTAGGTATTTGTGGGAATTTTGAAATTTGTTTCTTTCCATTTGAAGTCTTATAAAAATTCCTTTTCTAACACTCCTGTCCCTCAGAACCATGGAAGACCAGAAAATCTCCAGCTCATTGTCTAGTTAATTTTCTTATGTTGATTGAAACTTTGTTGTTTTTTTTTTCCTTCCATTCCTGGGTTTGAACTTAGGACCTAACCACTGTCCTTGGGTTTTCTCAAGACTAGAACCCTACCAATGAAGTCATTACTTCTGGCTTTTTCTATGTATGTGGTAATAAGGAATCAAACCTGTGTCTTTGTGCATGCTAGGCAAGCACTCTACCACTAGGCTCAATTTCTGGTGGAAAGGTCTGGTTCTGAATACCAGTCTCTTCCTACCAGCAAAAAGATATTATCCTTATCAGAGAATAATGCCCTCACTTATTCCTTGTTTGCTTAATCATTTATAGTGTTAGTTTTAAAGAAATGTAATTTCTTTCTTTCTTTCTTTCTTTCTTTCTTTCTTTCTTTCTTTCTTTCTTTCTTTCTTTCTTTCTTTCTTTCTTTCTTGTTTTGCAGTCATGGGACTTGAATTCTAGACCTGGCTGTTCTTCCTGAGCTCTTCAGCTCAAGGCTACTGCCCTATGTCTTTAGCCTCAACCCCACTTCTCATTTTCTATTGGTTCATTGGAGAGAAGAGTCTAAGGTGTTTTTGTGATAGGTCAGTCTTTGAACCTTTATCCTCAGATCTCAGCCTCCTAAGTAGCTAGGATTACAGGCATGAGCAACGGGCTCATGGCTTTCTCATTTTATTTTGTTTCACAGTGATTTCTACAGAGAAATCTAACTTTAACTCTACTGCCACATAGAATTCATTATATCACCCTATGATTCTTGGTGCCGGGGGTTTGGGCTAGCATGCACAAAGACCTGGTTCAGTTCCTTGGTACTACATACAAAGAAAAAGCCAGAAGTGGTGCTATGACTCAAGAAGTAGAGAACTAGCCTTGAGAAAACCCAAGGACCATGCTCAGGCCCTGAGACCAAGCATAGGATTGGGAAAAGAAAATGATTCTTGATTCATTCACAAAGAATTCCATAGGTTCCACACAGGATTTAGGGTAACTAAGAATATTATTGCTCAGTACATCACAACATGAACTTACCAATGGGGCTCAGGCTCCAACATCAATATGAAGATGCATTCACTCACCTCTGATATTCTTGTCAGAGGAATTTCCTATCCAGAGTTCTGCACAGTGCTCTAGCTTGTCAATTAATACAGGTTTGGGAACACAGGGTCCTGTAAATTAGAAACAGTAGAGAATTATTGCTTATGCTGTGTCATCATTGCTTTAAGTTCGCAGACATCCTACTCACAAGTTATCTATTAAATTTTTTCTCAATTTTCACTGCCTCCATGGTTGACTTTTCCCAGCTCTGGATTCATTTTGTATGGCATAAACTTAGCTGTCTTGCTCAAGGCTAGAAAAATACCTGTTTGAGTCCCAGCTCCACTTACATGCATAGGTCTTCATGCATGCTAGGCAAGCACTCAACCACAAAGTCAAACTCTTGACACACCACTAACATTTTTGAGGGGTTACTTGAAGTTATAGATTTTCATGGCAATTTTTATGCCATTGCTGGCTTCAAATTAGAATTCTTAGATTTCTTCCTCCTGAATATTTTAAGATTACAGGCATGAAACATTGCACCTAGTGCCAGGTTTCCATTATAAACTCACTGTTTAGTGATTTGTAGATCCTATTTCCAATAATGATATATATTCTATTCTGGATTGTTTATCCACTTACAATTACTGTGTAAGTTTGGAATGTCGTCTCCATTAGAGGAAACATAATTTAGAACTGTTGTCAAAGTATCCTGAAGGTATCCTGAAGAATGAGTACAAAATTACCTTAGATTTTTTTTAGAAAGTAATGATACTTGTCAGGGCCTGGAATCTTTCATTTAAATAGTATTGAATGTTTGATAAACATTCACGTATCTGCAAAATAACAAGGCACTTGGCCTTGCAAGTGAATTTGACTTTTGCTCACCTAAGGACACCAGGTTGCTGTAGGTCTCCAGCATTATATCTCTGTACAGGGTCCTCTGAGAATTGTCCAGATGCTGCCACTCCTCCCAGCTGAAATCCACAGCTACATCATCAAATGACACCAGCTTCTGGAATGGCACATTTTCATCAAGTAATTAGCACTGAGTTATAAACACACCATGTCTGGAATTGTGTTCTTTTTTTTTGTTGGAATTTTATTCCTTTACTTAAATGTTTAGACTTACATGAAATATTGACCTGAAAAGCTTAGGGATGGTGCCTAGGCCCAGAGTTCAAGTCCCAAGACCCACAAAAAAATAAAAAGGCAAGCCAGGTGTTGGTGGCTCACGCCTGACATCCTAGCTACTTAGGAGACTGAGATCTGAGGACCATGGTTCAAAGCCAGCCTGGCACAAAATTCCATGAGACTCCTTTCCAATTACCCACCGTAAAATGTTTAATGGCTTGTGGCATATCATGGTAGAGCAATTGTGGTATCGACAAAAATAAGTCGGGGGAGTAGATTTAGGTTATAATTGGAATTATTCCATTGAAAAGAAACTACGTTATATGATGACATATGCTGTTACTGTGAGAATATTGCAAAATCTTAGGGTATCAAGTAATAATACTGTGAAGTACACCCCAAATGTTAATATTCTATGTCTGGCATAGTAATCACTTGGGGAAGAAACTTTTTTTCTTTTTTTTGGCTGGGGGATTTGTAAGGCTTGAACTCTGGGCCTGGGCACTGTTCCTGAGCTCTTCAACTCAAGGCTATCACCCTACCTATGAAGCCACAGTGCCATTTCCCATATTCTAGTGGTTAACTGTAGATGAGAGTCTCATAGACTTTCTAATGCCCAGGCTGGCTTTGAAACAAATCTTTAGATATCAGCCTGATATCTGAGTAGCTAGGATTACAGGCAGAAGTCACTGCACCTGGCAAGAAATTTATTTCTTGCTGTTTTATACTACAAATTTACTGTATGTTTTACTTTTTCAAAAAGACTGAGGATGACCTTTGTTCTGTATATAATGGGAAGAGGGGTAGGGAGCTGTGAGCAGAAGAACTGAGGGGCAATACTCAGGGTAGGACAATAGCCTTGAAATAAAGAGCTCACGGCCCAAGGTCCAAGCCCCATGACTTTCCCCACACCCCACAAAAAAGGGAAAAAATTAGAGATTGGAGAGGATTTTCTAAAAAGAATATATAGAAATAGTAGTTCAAATGTAGAAAGAAGTTCAATATTAACAGTCATGAGAAAAATTAAAATTACAATGAAATCATTACTTTAAATATGTTAATATAAATATAGTTTTAAACAAAAAGATCCACATACACACACAGAAACACACACACACACACGCATACAAAAAAAAAACTTTCAAAGTCTAACTCTTACTGGGAAGGTAGTGAGAAGAAGTAGAACTTTGGAATAGTTCTGCAAGGAATATAAAACTATCAAAAATTGCGTGGAGAGTGCTAAAAATGTACTAAATATAGAATAACATAGAAATATGCTCCAACATTTCTATTTCTAGATTTGTACCTAACAGAAGAGAAAGCAGAGACTAGAAAAAATATGTGGAGAATCCATTCACAACTATTAATAATAATCAAAAGATAGAAATATGCAAAACAATGCATTGAAGAGGAAGTACATTTTACTATATATTACAGATGAATCTTGATTACAGTAAACTAAAAATACAGCAGTCATAAAGGAAGAGCTAGGGTATGTTTTCCCTTCCAGAGCTTCCAAGGATCAACAAACCCTTAGAGCCAAAAAGCACGATGGTTCCAGAGAATGGAGAAGAGAGGAACAGGAGCTGAATGTTTAATGATTATACATGGAAGATGAAAATTGCTCTAGATGGGTAGAATGAAGAGAGAACTGTACCCTAAACAATGGTTATGTAGCCACACAGGATGGGACACACCTATACTCCCTGATCTTGGGAAACTCAAGAAGGATTTCTAGCCATCTTAGATGCATGGAAAGATCTATCATAAAAACTAATGTGGAGGGGCTGGGAGTTTGGCATAGTTGTAGAGTGCTTGTATGAAGACGAAGGTTCAATTCCGCAGTACCACATACACAGAAAAAACAAGAAGTAGTGCTGTGGCTCAAGTAGAAGATCACTAGGCTTGAGGAAAGCTGAAGGACAGTGCTCAGAACGAGTTCCAGCGAAAGGGCTTGTTTAAAAAAAAAAACAGAAAGCTGAGCATGATGGGGTAGTGGCTCACTTCTATAATCCTAGCTACTCAGGAGGCTGAGATCTGAGGATCAAGGTTTAAAGCCATCCTGGCACGAAAAGACCTGAGACTCTTATCTCCAATTTACCTTTAGAAAATGGTAAGTGGGGCTTGGCTCCAGGGCAAGGTGGTAGCCTGGAGCTGAAGAGCTCAGGGATAGTGCCCAGGCTGAGTTCAAGATCTATGACCCACCAAAAAACAACAACAATAACAAAAAATAATATGGAAAAATCTGGATCCTGTGAATTTTATCAGGCATAAAAATGCCTTTTTTTGCTGTTGAAATAACAAATTGTTTGGAAACATTTTTAAAGTTTTTACCTAGAAATGTACACTACAAATGGAATTAATAACAAACACAAAATATGCAAAAGATACAAATTATGACAATATGGGTATCCTGCTTCTGTATCTTTTCACTGACTCCTGTTCAAATGAGTCACATATTCTGCATCATTTCTCCCAGTCGATATATGCCACACATGTTAGCTTGTACTGAACTTCTTGGGAATCAAAAGCAAATGTGTGTTAGATTTTGTCAACAGTGATATTTCAAATATAAATCCCTACTCATTACATAATTTAATATCAATGCCAGAATCTAACTTACACTGGCAAAATCTTCAATCTTTTGAGAATCTTCAAAAGGGTGTGTAAATATTTAGGATCGTTATGTCTTTCTTCCATTCTATTTTTTTTTTGGCTCCCTTGTCAAAGATTAGTTGTCCATAGGTCTGTGGTTTAATATCTGGGTCCGCAGTTCTATTCCGTTGGACTTCAGGCCCGTTCTTGTGCCAGTACCAAGCTGTTTTGAGAATTATAGCTCTGTAATAGAGTCTAAAGTTTGGAATTGAAATTCCTCCAGCGCTGCACTGTCAGCTAAGAAGTGTTTTTGCTATACGGGGTCTTTTATTATTCCATATGAAATTTTGAATTGCCTCTTCTATTTCTTTAAAGAATGACATTGGGATGTTGATGGGTATTGCATTGAATTTGTAGACAGCCCTTGGCAAGATTGTCATTTTCACAATGCTGATTCTTATAATCCAGGAGCATGGGAGGTTTTTCCATTTCCTTAGTTCTGCTTTAATTTCCTTTTTTAGGGTTTTAAAGTTTTCATCTAAACGGTCCTTTACATTCTTAATTAAGCTAATTCCTAGGTACTTTATTCTCTTTGAAGCTATTGTGAAAGGAGTTTCTTTCCTGATTATTGCCTCGTTCCACTCACTGTTGGCGTAAAGGAAGGCAGTTGATTTGTGAGGGTTGATTTTATGGCCTGCTACCCTTCCAAAGCTTTGAATCAGTTCAAGGAGCTTGCGAGTAGAGTGTATAGGATACTTTAAATACAGAATCATGTCGTCTGCAAAGAGGGATAGTTTTATTTCCTCTTTCCCTACTTGGATCCCCTTTAGGCTTGCTTCTTGCCTTATTGCACTGCCTAGGAATACTAGTACTATGTTAAAAAGGAGTGGAGAGAGTGGGCATCCTTGTCTCATTCCTGATTTTAATGGGAATGGCTTTAGATTTTCACCATTAAGTATAATACTGGCAGTGGGTTTCTCATACACAGCCTTTATTACATTGAGAAATATTCCATGGATTCCTAGTTTCTCCACATCTTTTAACATAAAGGGGTTTTGGATCTTGTCAAATGCCTTTTCCGCATCTATTGAGACAATCATGTGATTTTTGTCCTTGCTCCTGTTGATGTGTTGAATTATATTAATTGATTTGTGTATGTTGAACCAGCTTTGCCTCCCTGTGATGAATCCAGTTTGATCATAGTGTATAATTTTTTGATGAGTTGTTGTAGACGGTTGGCCAGTATTTTGTTGAGAAGTTTTGCATCGATGTTCATCAAAGAAATGGGTCTATAGTTCTCTTTCTTTGATGAAACTCTGTCTGCTTTGGGGATGAGGGATATACTGGCTTCACAGAATGCGGTTCATAAAAAATCTTCATTTTCAATTTCGTTGAAGAGCTTTAGGAGTATTGGTGTGAGCTCTGCTTTGAAGACCTTATAGAAATCAGCTGTGAATCCATCTGGCCCTGGGCTCTTTTTAAGTGGAAGTTGTCTAATTTCCATTTCTATTTCAGAGTTTGAAATATGCCTGTTGATTTGGGTTAGCTCTTCTGGGTTCAGTGTGGGTATGTTAATATTGTCTAGGAATTCATCCATTTCTTCTAGATTCTCAAATTTGTTGGCGTAAAGGTTTGAGAAGTATTCCCTCATGATATTCGGATCTTGGTAATTTCTGTCATGATATTACCATTTTCATCTGCGATTTTCTTTATTTCGATATGCTCTCTTCTTTTTTTGGTAAGATTTGCTAAGGGATTGTCAATTTTGTTAATTCTTTCAAAGAACCAACTCCTTGTATTGTTGATTCTTCTATAGTTTTTTTTATTACAAATCATTTAATTCTGCTTTGATTTTAATAATGTGCTTTCTCCTAATGTGTTTAGGGTTGGTTTCTTGCTCTTTTTCCAGGAGGTTAAAGTGAGACCTTAACTAGTTGGTTTGCCATTTTTCAAACTTGCTGTTGTAGGCACTCAGCACTATAAATTTTCCCCTGAGTACTGCCTTTGTTGTGTCCCTAAGGAGTTGATATTTGTGTGCTCCTTATTGTTAAATTTCATAAACAGTTGGATATCTGTTCTGATCTCTTCGATTACCCATTGTTTTTGATTCAACAATGTGTTGTTCAGTCTCCATGAGTTACAGGATTTTCGTTGGTGGACATGTGTGTTAAGTTCCAATTTGATGCCTTTATGGTCTGAGAGTGTGCATGGAATAATTTCAGTGTTTCTGAATCTGTCCAGGTTTGTTTTATGGCCTAAGATGTGGTCTATTTTGGAAAATGTTCCATGTGCTGCTGAGAAAATCGTATATTTTGTTGTTACTGGGTGGAATATTCTGCAGATGTCTGTTAGATCTAGTTGGTCTATATAGTTGTTCAGTTCTAAGGTTTCTCTGTTGAGTTTTTGCCTTGTTGATCTGTCGATAGGTGAGAGTGGTGTGTTAAACTCACCAACAATCACTGTATTTCGATCTATGTATGGTTTCAGTGTAAGCAAAGTTTGCGTGATGACGTTTGGAGCTCCGGGATTGGGTGTGTAAATATTTAGGATCGTTATGTCTTCCTGGAGGAAAGATGCCTTTAGTAGTATGTAGTAACCTTCTTTGTCTTTTCTTACTAATTTGAGTTTGAAGTCTATTGTATCTGATATGAGGATCGCAACTCCAGCCTGTTTATGGGGGCAGTTAGCTTGATAGAGTTTATTCCAACCTCTCACTTTCAAAAGATGATTGTTTTGGGGTAAGATGTGTCTCTTGAAGACAGCAGAACGATGGCTCTTGCTTTTTGATCCAACTAGACAGCCTATGCCGTTTAATTGGAGAGTTAAGTCCATTCATATTGAGAGTTAGGATTGAGAGATATTTATTAGTTCGTACCATTTTTAAAAGCTTTTAGTAGGGCCTGTGTCTTGACAGTTCTTGTGGTCCTTAGATGGTATGCTGTTTAGGTGCCATTTCTTTCCCTATGTTACATATATTTTGTTTTTCTAGGTATAGAGCATCTTTGAGAATTCTCTGTAGTGTTGGTTTTGTTTCGACATATTGTTGCAGCTTTTGCCTGGAATGGAATGTTTTTATTGTTCCCTCAGTTATGAATGAGAGCTTAGCTGGCTACAGTGTTCTTGGTTGGTAGTTATTTGATTTAAGGGCATGACATATATGCTTCCAGTCACTTCGTGCTTGCATGGTCTCTGCTGGGAAATCTGGGGTTATTCTGATTGGTTTGCCTTTATAGGTTACTGATCCCTTTTACCTGGCTGCCTTTAGGATCTTTTCTTTCATTTCTATTGATCCAGTTTGGATCACGGTGTGGCGGTGGGATGTTCTTTTCTGGTCAGGTCTGTTTGGGGTTCTAAAAGTTTCTCGTATCTGGATGGGCCTGCCCTTCTGGATATTTGGGAAATTCTCTGAGATGATTCCCTGAAGTATATTTCCAATACCATTGACCTCTATCTCCACGCCCTCCTCAATACCAACTAGCCTTAAATTGGGCTTCCTATTTGTATCTTGGACCTCCTGAAGCGCTCTCTCATATTTCCTAGATTTGAATTGACTCATTTTCTATTCTTTATAATATCTAAATTATCTTCAGCCCCGGAAATTCTCTCCTTTTCATTGTCTAACATGCTATCAAAGCTATCCACTTTATTTTTCATGTCCCTTGCTTCTAATTGCTCATTTTTGATGCCTTACATCTCTTGTTTTAGATCATGTATGGATTTCTTTATCTCCTTGATTTCCTTTTGAGTGGTTAGCTCAGTACTTTTATTTTCTTTGGACATTTGCTGGAGTTTGGTCACGTTTTTATTTGTGGATTCTATGAATTCATCCATCTTTCTTTGAAAAACCTTTATTATGGCCTCCTTATGGCTTCTTCTTTTTCACTTATCACCTTGTTTATGGTGTCCTCTTGTTCAGCTATGGCTTCCTTCATTATCTCTTTCTTTATATTTTCACATTTTCCATTAATGATGTTTATCAATTGCATTTGTGTAGCACTTGGAAGACTCTACTCTAGGTTTGCCAGTGACTGTTCCATTGTCTGTTTACATTGGGTGGGGGATGTTGTTTCTTGATTTGACATTTTTCTTGAGTTTCTTGTTCTGCCCATTTGAAAATGGGAGCAAGATTACTACTAAATACAATTATAGTTTTGCAGATATAACCAACCTAGACCTCTGTAGCTGGCAGACACTAGATTTTCACAAGTTTTGATTGGTATTATCACTCTTTCTTTTTGTGCACTTACAGACCAGTCTAATACAACCACTGATAAGCGATTTATACCCAAAAAATAAGCCTCTCAATCCAATCTCTATTGTCTTTAAGTCCCTCTGAGCCTAGAGAATAATTAACCACCTACATATACAATATTGCTCAACAGCCATCAAGTGTAGATCCGTGCAGTATAAGGGTGAAAGACGAGCAGAGGTCCAGAGAAAGAAAAAAAGAATGAGAGAGGTCAGGGGAGGTACTAGAGGATTAACGTAGGAGTGTAAGAATATTGTAGTAATGAAGAAAAGGTATAGCATAAGGATAACTGACCTAAGTTGGTAAGTAGGTAGCATATTTGAGTACAAAGTTTGGAAAGTATTAGAATAAAACTTATGTGTTGCTGCACGACTAGCTCTTAGCCCAACCAGTGGCCTCACAGTGGACCATGGGATGGATCTGTTTTTCTTGTCTACGTTGAGGGAAAGGGGTATTTCACAAGATGCAGAAGCGAAGATTTCAGAAGCCAATGCTGTGAGTGAATTAGCTCGTAAAAAGCATTTTTATTTTCTTTTATCTTTCTGCCAGTCTTGGGGCTTGAATTCAGGGCCTGAGCACTGTCCTCGGGTTTTCTCAAGTCTAGCCCTCTGTCTCTTGAGCCACAGTGCCACATCTAGATTTTCTATCTATGTGATACTGAGCAATAAAACCCAGATCTTCATGGATGCTAGGCAAGCACTCTACCACTATGCCAAACTCTCAACCCTGACATAGTAATTATAAAGTCATCATCATCATATCGAAATATCCTTTCTCCTACAAAGAATGAACACTTATCTATGTGTGTAATGCTTTTTTTTAATTTCACTAATTCTTCTGTGTTTTTCCCTCTTGCATTTTTTACACATGACAACAAAGCTAATCATCAGGAAAAAATTGATTAGGATACAGAAACCTAATAATATCCTAGTAGATTGACGACAAAAATATGTGCAACATGCCCTGTGTGTTTGACCTAGTGGTAGAGTCCTTGGCTACCGCGCAAAAAGACTCAGGTTTGATTCCTCATTACCACATACATAGAAAACGCTGCAAGTGGTGCTCTGGCTCGGTGGGACAGGGAATGCCAAAAGAAAGCCCAAGAACAATGTTCACACTCTGAGGTCAAGTCCCAAGACTAGCAAAAAAAAATTCGACAAGGGGCAAAATGCAGGCAGAGATGGCACTGTGAAGCAAATGTTTTGTAAAGGATGAGGGCAACATTGACCCTTAAGTTTGGATCTTATCTAAGAAAGGCTCCTTGAGCCTGAGACCAGACTTGTAGTTGGGCCTAGTGGAAGACATTGGGATTGGACAAACAAGGAGTGCTGTTTACTACATCCACATGTGTATTGTGAGATTGGAGGAGAGATTCAGCCTCCAGTATGTCTTTGGTGAGGTCTTCTGTGAGCCAGGATCTTTGGTCATTGGGCCCTGAAAGGTGACCCTGCCTCCCTCACAATGGAACAGAATATGGAACCCTGGTAACCAAGCCACTGTAACTAACAACCAACTCAAGCCAGCTCACTTGGCCTGTGGCTCAGGAGGAAGAAAGATGTTGCTGTGCTGTTGCCAAACTTCAGGAAACTCGAGTCTCAGGCATGGAAGTTGTGGTTGTCGTACTCGAAGATGTACATGCTAGATCATTGCCAAGACACAAATCCAGTATAACAGGCCTTTCTCTAAGAAGAAGGCGAGGAAAATCCAGGGCAACCAGATGAGGTATATTTCTAAGAAGAAATGTATTTGACCCCATCATCCTTCCCACACTCTACAACTTTTTTTAAATTCTTTTTATTGTAATTAGTAAAAGGGTTACATGATATTTGCCAGATAGAAGGTGCATTAATTCACATACATTGATACCCTTTCACATGTGTTGGTACCCATTTCCCTCCAACCCCACACCCCCCACCCGTCTTGGTATTCCCCCCTTCCCTATCAAATTTCAAATCTCCAAATACAAATAAATTCAATATATCAGATAACAAAGTGAGATACTATACCAATATGGGATAACCAAGGGACAGCAAAGGAGATGAGAGACAACATAGTACATTAAGGACAACAATCATTCATTATGTGGCTTTTGTTTCAATATCCTGGAGGTTATTTCAATTAGCTTCACATTATATGGCCTTATATATGGCCTTTTGCTCTATTGCAAATTTCTGCTAGTAGAGCCCAAGGTTTCTACTGATTATGACGAATGAGGGAAACCACTGAGCCTAAGTTCCTTTGAGTGTGGCTTACTTCACTTAATATGATTTGTTCTAAGTCTTTCCATTTCCTAACAAATGGGGCGATGTCCTTCTTTCGGACAACAGCATAGAATTCCATTGTGTACAAATACCACAACTTGTAGATCCACTCATCAACCTAGGGACATCTGGGTCAGTTCCATATCTTTACTATGGTGAATAGTGCTGCAATGAACATTGATGTGTTAGTGGGTTTAGTATGCCCTTGTTTCTGGATTGTTGGGTAAATGCCAAGTAGTGGAATTGCTGGGTCATAGCGGAGTTCTATCTTTAGCCTTTTGAGACACTGCCACACTGCTCTCCATACTGGTTGAACGAGTTTGCACTCCCACCAACAGTGTAGTAGTGATCCCTCCTGGCCAAATCCCCTCCAGCATCTGTTGTCATTCGTTTTCCTGATCCTGGCCATTCTAACTGGAGTGAGGTGGAATCTTAGAGTTCTTTTGATATGCAATTCTTTTATGACCAGAGATGTTGAGCATTTCTTCATGTGTCTATAGGCCATTTTTGTTTCTTCTTCAGAGAAGACTCTCTTTAAGTCTTTGTCCCATTTTTTAATGGGATGGGTGTTACTTTGGAGGTTAGTTTTGGAGTGATTCAATTTATGAGTTGTTGATATATTTTAGATATGAGGCCTTTGTCCGTTGTTTGGTTGGTGAAGATCTTCTCCCACTCTGTAGGCTTCCTGATTAGTTTACTAGCTATATCCGTTGCCATACAAAAGCTCTGCAGTTTAATGCGGTCCCGCTTATCCAACCTTCCTCTGATTTGTTGTGATTCTTGGTCCTTATTAAGAAAGTTTCGACCTGTGCCAAGGAGGCCTAGTGTATCTCCTATTCCTTCCTTTTCAGTGTGTCAGCTTTTACCTCCAGGTCTTTGATCCATTTGGAGTTAATTCTAGTGCAAGGTGACAAAGAAGGATCCAACTTTAGTTTTCTGCAGGTGCTTAACCAGTTCTGCCAGCATAACTTGTTGAAGAGGCTATCTTTCTTCCATTCTATTTTTTTGGCTCCCTTGTCAAAGATTAGGTGTCCATAGGTCTGTGGTTTAATATTGGGTCCGCACTTCTATTCCATTGGACTTCAGGCCTGTTCTTGTGCCCGTACCAAGCTGTTTTGAGAATTATAGCTCTGTAATAGAGTCTAAAGTTTGGAATTGAAATTCCTCCAGCGCTGCACTGTCAGCTAAGAAGTGTTTTTGCTATACGGGGTCTTTTATTATTCCATATGAAATTTTGAATTGCCTCTTCTATTTCTTTAAAGAATGACGTTGGGATGTTGATGGGTATTGCATTGAATCTGTAGATAGCCCTTGGCAAGATTGTCATTTTCACAATGTTGATTCTTCCAATCCAGGAGCATGGGAGGTTTTTCCATTTCCTTCGTTCTGCTTTAAGTATAATAGTAGCAGTGGGTTTCTCATACACAGCCTTCATTACATTGAGAAATGTTCCATGGAGTCCTAGTTTCTCCACATCTTTTAACATAAAGGGGTTTTGGATCCTGTCAAATGCCTTTTCCGCCTCTATTGAGACAATCATGTGATTTTGGTCCTTGCTCCTGTTGATGTGTTGAATTATATTAATTGATTTGTGTATGTTGAACCAGCTTTGCCTCCCTGTGATGAATCCAGTTTGATCATAGTGTATAATTTTTTGATGAGTTGTTGTAGACGGTTGGCCAGTATTTTGTTGAGAAGTTTTGCATCGATGTTCATCAAAGAAATGGGTCTATAGTTCTCTTTCTTTGATGAATCTCTGTCTGGTTTGGGGATGAGGGATATACTGGCTTCACAGAATGAGTTTGGTAAACCACCTTCATTTTCAATTTCGTTGAAGAGCTTGAGGAGTATTGGTGTGAGCTCTGCTTTGAAGACCTTATAGAATTCAGCTGTGAATCCATCTGGCCCTGGGCTCTTTTTAAGTGGAAGTTGTCTAATTACCATTTCTATTTCAGAGCTTCAAATAGGCCTGTTGAGTTGGGTTAGCTCTCCTTGGTTCAGTGTGGGTATGTTAATATTGTCTAGGAATTCATCCATTTCTTCTAGATTCTCAAATTTGTTGGCGTGAAGGTTTGAGAAGTATTCCCTCATGATATTCTGGATCTTGGTAATTTCTGTCGTGATATTACCATTTTCATCTGCGCTTTTGGGCAGGCCCATTCAGATACAAAAAGCTTTTAGAACCCCAAACAGACCTGACCACAAAAGAACATCCCACCGTCACATTGTGATCCCAACTGGATCAATAGAGACGAAAGAAAAGATCCTAAAGGCAGCCAGGGAAAAGGGATCAGTAACCTATAAAGGCAAACCAATCAGAATAACCCCAGATTTCTCAGCAGAGACCATGCAAGCACGAAGCAAAAGCTGCAACAATATGTCGAAAGAAAACCAGTACTACAGAGAATTCTCAAAGATGCTCTATACATAGAAAACCAAAATAAATGCAATATAGGGAAAGAAATGGCACCTAAAGAGCATACCATCTAAGGACCACAAGAACTGTCAAGACAGGCCATATTAAAAGCTTTTAAAAATGGTAGGCACTAATAAATATCTCTCAATCCTAACTCTCAATATCAATGGACTTAGCTCTCCAATTAAACGGCATAGGCTGTCTAGTTGGATCAAAAAGCAAGAGCCATCGTTCTGCTGTCTTCAAGAGACACATCTTACCCAAAAACAATCATCTTTTGAAAGTGAGAGGTTGGAATAAACTCTATCAAGCTAACTGCCCCCATAAACAGGCTGGAGTTGCCATCCTCATATCAGATACAATAGACTTCAAACTAAAATTAGTAAGAAAAGACAAAGAAGGTTACTACATACTACTAAAGGGATCTTTCCTCCAGGAAGACATAACGATCCTAAACATTTACACACCCAATCCCGGAGCTCCAAACTTCATCAAGCAAACTTTACTCACACTGAGACCATACATAGATCCAAATACAGTGATTGTTGGTGAGTTTAACACACCACTCTCACCTATGGACAGATCAACAAGGCAAAAACTCAACAGAGAAACCTTGGAACTGAACAACTACATAGACCAATTAGATCTAACAGACATCTGCAGAATATGCCACCCAGTAAAAACACAATATACGTTTTTCTCAGGAGCACATGGAACATTTTCCAAAATAGACCACATCTTAGGCCATAAAACAAACCTGGACAGATTCAGAAACACTGAAATTATTCCATGCACACTCTCAGACCATAAAGGCATCAACTTGGAACTGAACACACATGTCCACCAACGAAAACCCTGTAACTCATGGAGACTGCACAACACATTGTTGAATCAAAAACAATGGGTAATCGAAGAGATCAGAACAGATATCCAACTGTTTATGAAATTTAACAATAAGGAGCACACAAATATCAACTACTTAGGGACACAACAAAGGCAGTACTCAGAGGAAAATTTATAGCGCTGAGTGCCTACAACAGCAAGTTGGAAAAATGGCAAACCAACTAGTTAATGTCTCACTTTAACCTCCTGGAAAAAGAGCAACAAACCAACCCTAAACCCATTAGGAGAAAGCCAATTATTAAAATCAAAGCAGAATTAACTGATTTGGAATAAAAAAACCTATAGAATCAATCAACAAAACAAGGAGTTGGTTCTTTGAAAGAATTAACAAAATTGACAAGCCGTTAGCAAATCTTACCAAAAAAACAAGAGAGCATATCGAAATAAACAAAATCACAGATGAAAATGGTAATATCACGACAGAAATTACCAAGATCCAGAATATCATGAGGGAATACTTCTCAAACCTTTACGCCAACAAATTTGAGAATCTAGAAGAAATGGATGAATTCCTAGACAATATTAACATACCCACACTGAACCAAGAAGAGCTAACCCAACTCAACAGGCCTATTTCAAGCTCTGAAATAGAAATGGAAATTAGACAACTTCCACTTAAAAAGAGCCCAGGGCCAGATGGATTCACAGCTGAATTCTATAAGGTCTTCAAAGCAGAGCTCACACCAATATTCCTCAAGCTCTTCAACGAAATTGAAAATGAAGGTTGTTTACCAAACTCATTCTGTGAAGCCAGTATATCCCTCTTCCCCAAACCAGACAGAGTTTCATCAAAGAAAGAGAACTATAGACCCATTTATTTGATGAACATCGATGCAAAACTTCTCAACAAAATACTGGCCAACCGTCTACAACAACTCATCAAAAAATTATACACTATGATCAAACTGGATTCATCACAGGGAGGCAAAGCTGGTTCAACATACACAAATCAATTAATATAATTCAACACATCAACAGGAGCAAGGACCAAAATCACATGATTGTCTCAATAGATGCGGAAAAGTCATTTGACAAGATCCAAAACCCCTTTATGTTAAAAGATGTGGAGAAACTAGGACTCCATGGAACATTTCTCAATGTAATAAAGGCTGTGTATGAGAAACCCACTGCTAGTATTATACTTAATGGTGAAAATCTAAAGCCATTCCCTCTAAAATCAGGAACGAGGCAAGGATGCCCACTCTCTCCACTCCTTTCTAACGTAGTACGAAATTTCCTAGGCAGTGCAATAAGGCAAGAAGCAAGCATAAAGGGGATCCACGTGGGGAAAGAGGAAAAAAACTATCCCTCTTTGCAGACGACATGATTCTGTATTTAAAGAATCCTATAGACTCTACTCCCAAGCTCCTTGAGCTGATTCAAAGCTTTGGAAGGGTAGCAGGCCATAAAATCAACCCTCACAAGTCAAGTGCCTTCCTTTACGCCAAAAGTGAGAGGAACGAGGCAATAATCAGGAAAGAAACTCCTTTCACAATAGCCTCAAAGAAAATACAGTACCTAGGAATTAGCTTAATTAAGAATGTAAAGGACCGTTTAGATGAAAACTTTAAAACCCTAAAAAAGGAAATTAAAGCAGAACGAAGGAAATGGAAAAACCTCCCATGGTCCTGGATTGGAAGAATCAACATTGTGAAAATGACAATCTTGCCAAGGGCTATCTACAAATTCAATGCAATACCTATCAACATCCCAATGTCATTCTTTAAAGAAATAGAAGAGGCAATTTAAAATTTCATATGGAATAATAAAAGACCCCGTATAGCAAAAACACTTCTTAGCGCTGGAGGAATTTCAATTCCAAACTTTAGACTCTATTACAGAGCTATAATTCTCAAAACAGCTTGGTACTGGCACAAGAACAAGCCTGAAGTGCAATGGAATAGAACTGCGGTCCCAGATATTAAACCACAGACCTATGGCCACCTAATCTTTGACAAGGGAGCCAAAAAAATAGAATGGAAGAAAGATAGCCTCTTCAACATGTTGTGCTGGCAGAACTGGTTAAGCACCAGCAGAAAACTAAAGTTGGATCCTTCTTTGTCACCTTGCACTAGAATTAACTCCAAATGGATCAAAGACGTGGAGGTAAAACTGACACACTGAAAAGTTTACAGGAAGGAATAGGAGATGCACTAGGCCTCCTTGGCACAGGTTGAAACTTGCTTAATGAAGACCAAGAATCACAACAAATCAGAGAAAGGCTGGATAAGTGGGACTGCATTAAACTGCAGAGCTTTTGTATGGCAACGGATATAGCTAGTAAACTAATCAGGAAGCCTACAGAGTGGGAGAAGATCTTCACCAACCAAACAACGAACAAAGGCCTCATATCTAAAATATATCAACAACTCAAAAAATTGAATCACTCCAAAACTAACCTCCAAAGTAACACCCATCCCATTAAAAAATGGGCCAAAGACTTAAAGAGATTCTTCTCTGAAGAAGAAACAAAAATGGCCTATAGACACATGAAGAAATGCTCAACATCTCTGGTCATAAAAGAATTGCATATCAAAAGAACTCTAAGATTCCACCTCACTCCAGTTAGAATGGCCAGGATCAGGAAAACGAATGACAACAGATGCTGGAGGGGATGTGGCCAGGAGGGATCACTACTACATTGTTGGTGGGAGTGCAAACTCGTTCAACCAGTATGGATAGCAGTGTGGCAGTGCCTCAAAAGGCTAAACATAGAACTCCCCTATGACCCAGCAATACCACTACTTGGCATTTACCCAACAATCCAGACACAAGGGCATACTAACCCACTAGCACAACAATGTTCATTGCAGCGCTATTCACCAGAGCAAAGATATGGAACCAACCCAGATGTCCCTCAGTTGATGACTGGATCAACAAGTTGTGGTATTTGTACACAATGGAATTCTATGCTGCTGTCAGAAAGAATGACATCGCCCCATTTGTTAGGTATGGAAAGACTTAGAACAAATCATATTAAGTGAAGTAAGCCAGACTCAAAGGAACTTAGGCTCAGTGGTTTCCCTCATTCGTCATAATCAGTAGCAACCTTGGGCTCTACTAGCAGAGATTTGCAATAGAGCAAAAGGCCATATATAAGGCCATATAATGTGAAGCTAATTGAAAGGACCTCCAGGATATTGAAACAAAAGCCATATAATGAATGATTGTTGTCCTTAATGTACTATGTTGTCTCTCATCTTCTTTGCTGTCCCTTGGTTATCCCATATTGGTATAGTATCTCACTTTGTTATCTGATATATTGAATTTATTTGTATTTGGATATTTGAAATTTGATAGGGAAGGGGGGAAAACCAAGAAGTGTGGGAGGTGTGGGGTTGGAGGGAAATGTGTACCAAGACATGTGAAAGGGTATCAATGTATATGAATTAATGCACCTTGTACCTGGCAAATAACATGTAACCCTTTTAATAATTACAATTAAAAAATGGAAAAAAAAGAAAGTTGTAGTGTGTGGGGAGGATGATGGGGTCAAATACATTTCTTCTTAGAAATTTACCTCATCTGGTTGCCCTGGATTTTCCTGGCCTTCTTCTTAGAGAAAGGCCTGTTATATTGGATTTGTGGCTTGGCAAAGATCTAGCATGTACATCTTCGAGTAAGACATCCACAACTTCCATGCCTGAGACTCGAGATTCCTCACCTTTGGCAACAGCACAGCAACATCTTTCTTCCTCCTGAGCCACAGGACAAGTGAGTTGGCTTGAGTTGGTTGTTAGTTACAGTGGCTTGGTTACCAGGGTTCCATATTCTGTTCCATTGTGAAGGAGGCAGGGTCACCTTTCAGGGCCCAATGACCATAGATCCTTGCTCACAGAAGACCTCACCAAAGACATACTGGAGGCTGAATCTCTCCTCCAATCTCACAACATACATGTGGATGTAGTAAACAGCACACCTTATTTGTCCATTCCCAATTTCTTCCACTAGGCCCAACTACCAGTCTGGTCTCAGGCTCAAGGAGCCTTTCTTAGGTAAGATCCAAACTTAAGGGTCAATATTGCCCTCATCCTTTACAAAACATTTGCTTCAAAGTGCCTTCTCTGCCTGCATTTTGCCCCTTGTCAATTTTTTTTTGTTTTTGCTAGTCTTGGGACTTGACCTCAGAGTGTGAACATTGTTATTGGGCTTTCTTTAGGCTTTAGCTGTCCCACCGAGCCACAGCACTACTTGCAGCGTTTTCTATGTATGTGGTAATGAGGAATCAAACCTGAGTCTTTTTGCGTCGTAGCCAAGGACTCTATCACTAGGTCAAACACACAGGGCATCTTGCACATATTTTTGACGTCAATCTACTAGGATATTATTAGGTTTCTGTATCCTAATCAATTTTTTCCTGATGATTAGCTTTGCTGTCATGTGTAAAAATTGCAAGAGGGAAAGACACAGAAGAATTAGTGAAATTTAAAAAAAAAGCATTACACATATAGATAAGTGTTCATTCTTTGTAGGAGAAAGGATATTTTGATATGACGATGATGACTTTATAATTACTATGTCAGGGTTGAGAGTGTGGCATAGTGGTAGAGTGCTTGCCTAGCATCCATGAAGATCTGGGTTTGATTGCTCAGTATCACATAGATAGAAAATCTAAATATGGCACTGTGGCTCAAGTGGCAGAGGGCTAGACTTGAGAAAACCCAAGGACAGTGCTCAGGCCCTGAATTCAAGCCCCAAGACTGGCAGAAAGATAAAAGAAAATAAAAATGCTTTTTACGAGCTAATTCACTCACAGCATTGGCTTCTGAAATCTTCACTTGTGCATCTTGTGAAATACCCCTTTCCCTCAACGTAGACAAGAAAAACAGATCCATCCCATGGTCCACTGTGCGGCCACTGGTTGGGCTAAGAGCTAGTCGTGCAGCAACACATAAGTTTTACTCTAATACTTTCCAAACTTTGTACTCAAATATGCTACCTACTTACCAACTTATATCAGTTATCCTTATGCTATACCTTTTCTTCATGACTACAATATTCTTACACTCCTAGGTTAATCCTCTTGTACTTCCCCTGACCTCTCTCATTCTTTTTTTTCTATCTCTGGACCTCTCCTCTTATTTCAACCCTTATACTGCACAGATGTACACTTGATGGCTGTTGAGCAATATTGTATATGTAGGTGGTTAATTATTCTCTAGGCTCAGAGAGACTTAAAGACAATAGAGATTGGATTGAGAGGCTTTTGGTTTTGGGTATAAATCGCTTATCAGTGGTTGTATTAGACTGGTCTGTAAGTGCACAAAAAGAAAGAGTGATAATACCAATCAAAACTTGTGAACATCTAGTGTCTGCCAGCTACAGAGGTCTAGGTTGGTTATATCTGAAAAACTATAATCGTATTTAGTAGTAATCCTGCTCCCATTTTCAAATGGGCAGAACAAGAAACTCAAGAAAAATGTCAAATCAAGAAACAACATCCCCCACCCAATGTAAACAGACAATGGAAAAGTCCCTGGCAAACCTAGAGGAGAGTCTTCCAAGTGCTACACAAATGCAATTGATAAACATCATTAATGAAAAATGTGAAAATATAAAGAAAGAGATAATGGAGGAAGCCAAAGCTGAACAAGAGGAAAGCACAAACAAGGTGATAAGTGAAAAAGAAGAAGCCATAAAGGAGGCCATAATAAAGGTTTTTCAAAGAAAGATGGATAAATTCATAGAATCCACAAGTAAAAATGTGACCAAACTCCAGCAAATGTCCAAAGAAAATAAAGCTACTGAGCTAAGCACTCAAAAGGAAATCAAGGAGATAAAGAAATCCATACATGATCTAAAAGAAGAGATGCAAGGCATCAAAAGTGAGGAATTAGAAGCAAGGGCGATGAAAAATAAAGTAGATAGCTGTGATAGCAGGTTAGACAATGCAGAGGAGAGAATTTCCGGGGCTGAAGATAATTTAGTTATTATAGAGAAAGAACAGAAAATGAGTCAATCCAAATCTAGGAAAATTGAGACAGCGCTTCAGGAGGTCCAAGATACAATTAGGAATACTAATTTAAGGCTAGTTGGTATTGAGGAGGGCGTGGAGAAAGAGGTCAATGGTATTGGAAATATACTTCAGGGAATCATCTCAGAGAATTTCCCAAATATCCAGAAGGGCAGGCCCATCCAGATAAGAGAAGCTTTTAGAACCCCAAACAGACCTGACCAGAAAAGAACATCCCACCGCCACATTGTGATCCGAACTGGATCAATAGAAACGAAAGGGAAGATCCTAAAGGCAGCCAGGGAAAAGGGATCAGTAACCTATAAAGGCAAACCAATCAGAATAACCCCAGATTTCTCAGCAGAGACCATGCAAGCACGAAGTGACTGGAAGCATATATGTCATGCCCTTAAATCAAATAACTACCAACCAAGAATACTGTAGCCAACTAAGCTCTCATTCATAACTGAGCGAACAATAAAAACATTCCATTCCAGGGAAAAGCTGCAACAATATGTCGAAACAAAACCAACACTACAGAGAATTCTCAACGATTCTCTATACATAGAAAACCAAAATAAATGCAATATAGGGAAAGAAATGGCACCTAAACAGCATACAATCTAAGGACCACAAGAACTGTCAAGACACAGGCACTACTAAAACTTTTAAAAATGGTAGGCACTAATAAATATCTCTCAATCCTAACTCTCAATATCAATGGACTTAACTCTCCAATTAAACAGCATAGGCTGTCTAGTCGGATCAAAAAGCAAGAGCCATCGTTCTGCTGTCTTCAAGAGACACATCTTACCCCAAAACAATCATCTTTTGACAGTGAGAGGTTGGAATAAACTCTATCAAGCTAACTGCCTCCATAAACAGGCTGGAGCTGCCATCCTCATATCAGATACAATAGACTTCAAACTAAAATTAGTAAGAAAAGACAAAGAAGGTTACTACATACTACTAAAGGGATCTTTCCTCCAGGAAGACATAACGATCCTAAATATTTACACACCCAATCCCGGAGCTCCAAACTTCATCAAGCAAACTTTACTTACACTGAAACCATACATAGATCGAAATACAGTGATTGTTGGTGAGTTTAACACACCACTCTCACCTATGGACAGATCAACAAGGCAAAAACTCAACAGAGAAACCTTAGAACTGAACAACTATATAGACCAAGTAGATCTAACAGACATCTGCAGAATATTCCACCCAGTAACAACACAATATACGTTTTTCTCAGCAGCACATGGAACATTTTCCAAAATATACCACATCTTAGGCCATAAAACAAACCTGGACAGATTCAGAAACACTGAAATTATTCCATGCACACTCTCAGACCATAAAGGCATCAAATTGGAACTGAACACACATGTCCACCAACGAAAACCCTGTAACTCATGGAGACTGAACAACACATTGTTGAATCAAAAACAATGGGTAATCGAAGAGATCAGAACAGATATCCAACTGTTTATGAAATTTAACAATAAGGAGCACACAAATATCAACTCCTTAGGGACACAACAAAGGCTGTACTCAGAGGAAAATTTATAGTGCTGAGTGCCTACAACAGCAAGTTGGAAAAATGGCAAACCAACTAGTTAATGTCTCACTTTAACCTCCTGGAAAAAGAGCAACAAACCAACCCTAAACCCATTAGGAGAAAGCAAATTATTAAAATCAAAGCAGAATTAAATGATTTGGAATAAAAAAAGCCTATAGAAAAAATCAACAAAACAAGGAGTTGGTTCTTTGAAAGAATTAACAAAATTGACAAGCCCTTAGCAAATCTTAACAAAAAAACAAGAGAGCATATCGAAATAAACAAAATCGCAGATGAAAATGGTAATATCACGACAGAAATTACCAAGATCCAGAATATCATGAGGGAATA
Organism: Megascapheus bottae; assembly: GCF_031878675.1. NCBI lineage: Eukaryota > Metazoa > Chordata > Mammalia > Rodentia > Geomyidae > Megascapheus > Megascapheus bottae. The sequence goes on from NW_028327279.1 coordinate 257,863, forward strand.
CTTCTCAAACCTTTACGCCAACAAATTTGAGAATCTAGAAGAAATGGATGAATTCCTAGACAATATTAACATACCCACACTGAACCCAGAAGAGCTAACCCAACGCAACAGGCCTATTTCAAGCTCTGAAATAGAAATGGAAATTAGATAACTTCCACTTAAAAAGAGCCCAGGGCCAGATGGATTCACAGCTGAATTCTATAAGGTCTTCAAAGCAGAGCTCACACCAATACTCCTCAAGCTCTTCAACGAAATTGAAAATGAAGGTTCTTTACCAAACTCATTCTGTGAAGCCAGTATATCCCTCATCCCCAAACCACACAAAGATTCATCAAAGAAAGAGAACTATAGACCCATTTCTTTGATGAACATCGATGCAAAACTTCTCAACAAAATACTGGCCAACCGTCTACAACAACTCATCAAAAAAATTATACACTATGATGAAACTGGATTCATCACAGGGAGGCAAAGCTGGTTCAACATACACAAATCAATTAATATAATTCAACACATCAACAGGAGCAAGGACAAAAATCACATGATTGTCTCAATAGATGCGGAAAAGGCATTTGACAAGATCCAAAACCCCTTTATGTTAAAAGGTGTGCAGAAACTAGGAATCCATGGAACATTTCTCAATGTAAAAAGGCTGTGTATGAGAAACGCACTGCTAGTATTATACTTAATGGTGAAAATCTAAAGCCATTCCCTGTAAAATCAGGAAGGAGACAAGGATGCCCAATCTCTCCACTCCTTTCTAACATAGTACTAAATTTCCTAGGCAGTGCAATAAGGCAAGAAGCAAGCATAAAGGGGATCCAAGTAGGGAAAGAGGAAATAAAACTATCCCTCTTTGCAGATGACATGATTCTATATTTAAAGAATCCTATAGACTCTACTCCCAAGCTCCTTGAGCTGATTCAAAGCTTTGGAAGTGTACCAGGCCATAAAATCAATCCTCACAAATCAATTGCCTTCCTTTACGCCAACAGTGAGAGGAACGAGGCAATAATCAGGAAAGAAACTCCTTTCACAATAGCCTCAAAGAAAATAAAGTACCTAGGAATTAGCTTAACTAAGAATGTAAAGGACCGTTTACATGAAAACTTTAAAACACTAAAAAAGGAAATTTAAGCAGAAATAAGGAAATGGAAAACCTCCCATGCTCCTGGATTGGAAGAATTAGCATTGTGAAAATGACAACCTTGCCAAGGGCTATCTACAAATTCAATGCAATACCCATCTACATCCCAATGTTATTCGTTAAAGAAATAGAAGAGGCAATTCAAAATTTCATATGGAATAATAAAAGACCCCGTAAGCAAAAACACTCCTTAGCAGAAAGAACAGCGCTGGAGGAATTTCAATTCTAAACTTTAGACTCTATTACAGAGCTATAATTCTCAAAAAAGCTTGGTACGGGCACAAGAACAGGCCTGAAGTCCAATGGAATAGAACTGCGGACCCAGATATTAAACCACAGACCTATGGCCAGCTAATCTTTGACAAGGGAGCCAAAAAAATAGAATGGAAGAAAGATAGCCTCTTCAAGAAGTTGTGCTGGCAAAACTGGTTAAGCACCTGCAGAATACTAAAGTTGGATCCTTCTTTGTCACCTTGCACTAGAATTAACTCCAAATGGATCAAAGACCTGGAGGTAAAAGCTGACACACTGAAAAGTTTACAGGAAGGAATAGGAGATACACTAGGCCTCCTTGGCACAGGTGTAAACTTTCTTAATAAGGACCAAGAATCAAAACAAATCAGAGAAAGGCTGGTTAAGTGGGACTGCATTAAACTGTAGAACTTTTGAATGGCAACGGATAGAGATAGTAAACTAATCAGGAAGCCTACAGAGTGGGAGAAGATCTTCACCAACCAAACAACGGACAAAGGCCTCATATCTAAAATATATCAACAACTCAAAAAATTGAATCACTCCAAAACTAACATCCAAAGCAACACCCATCCCATTAAAAAATGGTCCGAAGTCTTAAAGAGAGACTTCTCTGAAGAAGAAACAAAAATGGCCTATAGACACATGAAGAGAAATGCTCAACATCTCTGGTCATAAAAGAATTGCATATCAAAAGAACTCTAAGATTCCACCTCACTCCAGTTAGAATGTCCAGGATCAGGAAAACGAATGAAACAGATGCTGGAGGGGATGTGGCCAGGAGGGATCACTACAACACTGTTGGTGGGAGTGCAAACTCGTTCAATCACTATGGAAAGCAGTGTGGCAGTGCCTCAAAAGGCTAAACATAGAACTCCCCTATGACCCAGCAATTCCACTACTTGGCATTTACCCAACAATCCAGAAACAAGGGCATACTAAACCCACTAGCACAACAATGTTCATTGCAGCGCTATTCACCAGAGCAAAGATATGGAACCAACCCAGATGTCCCTCAGTTGATGAGTGGATCAACAATCTGTGGTATTTGTACACAATGGAATTCTATGCTGCTGTCAGAAAGAATGACATCGCCCCATTTGTTAGGATATGGAAAGACTTACAACAAATCATATTAAGTGATGTAAGCCAGACTCAAAGGAACTTAGGCTCAGTGGTTTCCCTCATTCATCATAATCAGTAGAAACCTTGGGCTCTACTAGCAGAGATTTGCAATAGAGCAAAAGGCTATAAGGCCATATAATGTGAAGCTAATTGAAAGGACCTCCAGGATATTGAAACAAAAGCCATATAATGAATGATTGTTGTCCTTAATGTACTATGTTGTCTCTCATCTCCTTTGCTGTCCCTTGGTTATCCCATATTGGTATAGTATCTCACTTTGTTATCTGATATATTGAATTTATTTGTATTTGGATATTTGAAATTTGATAGGGAAGGGGGAAAACGAAGACGGGTGGGGGGTGTGGGGTTGGAGGGAAATGGGTACCAACACATGTGAAAGGGTATCAATGTATGTGAATTAATGCACCTTCTATCTGGCAAATATCATGTAACCCTTTTACTAATTACAATAAAAAAATTTAAACAGAAAAGAAAGTTGAAGTGTGTGGGGAGGATGATGGGGTCAAATACATTTCTTCTTAGAAATATACCTCATCTGGTTGCCCTGGATTATCCTGGCCTTCTTCTTAGAGAAAGGCCTGTTATACTGGATTTGTGGCTTCGATATGATCTAGCATGTACATCTTCGAGTAAGACATCCACAACTTCCATGCCTGAGACTCGAGTTTCCTGACCTTTGGCAACAGCACAGCAACATCTTTCTTCCTCCTGAGCCACAGGCCAAGTGAGCTGGCTTAAGCTGGTTGTTAGTTACAGTGGCTTGGTTACCAGGGTTCCATATTCTGTTCCATTGTGAGGGAGGCAGGGTCACCTTTCAGGGCCCAATGACCAAAGATCCTTGCCCACAGAAGACCTCAACAAAGACATACTGGAGGCTGAATCTCTCCTCCAATCTCACAATATACATGTGGATGTAGTAAACAGCACACCTTATTTGTCCAATCTCAATGTCTTCTGCTAGGCCCAGCTACCATTCTGGTCTCAGGCTCAAGGAGCCTTTCTTAAGTAAGATCCAAACTTAAGGGTCAATATTGCCCTCATCCTTCACAAAACATTTGCTTCACAGTGCTTTCTCTGCCTGCATTTTGCCCCTTGTCGATATTTTTTTTGCTTTTGCTAGTCTCGGGACTTGACTTCAGAGTGTGAACATTTTTCTTGGGCTTTCTTTACACTTTAGTTGTCCCACCGAGCCACAGCACCACTTGCAGCGTTTTCTATGTATGTGGTAATGAGGAATCAAACCTGAGTCTTTTTGCGTGGTAGCCAAGGACTCTACCACTAGGTCAAACACACAGGGCTTCTTGCACATATTTTTGACGTCAATCTACTAGGATATTATTATGTTTCTGTATCCTAATCAATTTTTTCCTGAAGATTAGCTTTGCTGTCATGTGTAAAAAATGCAAGAGGGAAAAACACAGAAGAATTAGTGAAATTTAAAAAAAAGCATTACACACATAGATAAGTGTTCATTCTTTGTAGGAGAAAGGATATTTTGATATGATGATGATGACTTTTTAATTACTATGTCAGGGTTGAGAGTTTGGCATAGTGGTAGAGTGCTTGCCTAGCATCCATGAAGATCTGGGTTTGATTGCTCAGTATCACATAGATAGAAAATCTAGACGTGGCACTGTGGCTCAAGTGGCAGAGGGCTAGACTTGAGAAACCCCGAGGACAGTGCTCAGGCCCTGAATTCAAGCCCCAAGACTGGCAGAAGGATAAAAGAAAATAAAAAATGCTTTTTACGAGCTAATTCACTCACAGAATTTGCTTCTGAAATCTTCGATTCTGCATCTTCTGAAATACCCCTTTCCCTCAACGTAGACAAGAAAAACACATCCATCCCATGGTCCACTGTGAGGCCACTGGTTGGGCTAAGAACTAGTCGTGCAGCAACACATAGGTTTTATTCTAATACTTTCCAAATTTTGTACTCAAATATGCTACCTACTTCCCAACTTAGGTCAGTTATCCTAATGCTATACGTTTTCTTCTTTACTACAATATTCTTACACTCCTACGTTAATCCTCTTGTACCTCCCCTGACCTCTCTCATTCTTTTTTTCTATCTCTGGACCTCTGCTCGTCTTTCAACCCTTATACTGCACGGATCTACACTTGATGGCTTGAGCAATATTGTATATGTGGGTGGTTAATTGTTCTCTAGGCTTAGAAGGACTTAAAGACAATAGAGATTGGATTGAGAGGCTTATTGTTTTGGGTATAAATCGCTTATCAGTGGTTGTATTAGACTGGTCTGTAAGTGCACAAAAAGAAAGAGTGATAATACCAATCAAAACTTGTGAACATCTAGTGTCTGCCAGCTACAGAGGTCTAGGTTGGTTATATCTGAAAATCTATGATCGTATTTAGTAGTAATCTTGCTCCCATTTTCAAATGGGCAGAACAAGAAACTCAAGAAAAATGTCAAATCAAGAAACAACATCCCCCACCCAATGTAAACAGACAATGGAATAGTCACTTGCACACCTCGAGGAGAGTCTTCCAAGTGCTACACAAATGCAATTGATAAACATCATTAATGGAAAATGTGAAAATATAAAGAAAGAGATAACGGAGGAAGCCATAGCTGAACAAGAGAAAAGTACAAACAAGGTGATAATGAAAAAGAAGAAGCCATAAAGGAGGCCATAATAAAGGTTTTTCAAAGAAAGATGGATAAATTCATAGAATCCACAAATAAAAACGTGACCAAACTCCTGCAAATGTCCAAAGAAAATAAAGCTACTGAGCTAACCACTCAAAAGGAAATCAAGGAGATAAAGAAATCCATACATGATCTAAAACAAGAGATGCAAGGCATCAAAAGTGAGCAATTAGAAGCAAGGGGGATGAAAAATAAAGTAGATAGCTTTGATAGCAGGTTAGACAATGCAGAGGAGAGAATTTTCAGGGCTGAAGATAATTGAGTTATTATAGAGAAAGAACAGAAAATGAGTCAATCCAAATCTAGGAAATAAGAAAGAGCGCTTCAGGAGGTCCTAAATGCAATTAGGAAGCCTAATTTAAGGTAGTTGGTATAGAGGAGGGCGTGGAGAAAGAGGTCAATGGTATTGGAAATATACTTCAGGGAATCATCTCAGAGAATTTCCCAAATATCCAGAAGGGCAGGCCCATCCAGATACGAGAAGCTTTTAGAATCCCAAACGGACCTGACCAGAAAAGAACATCCCACCGCCACATTGTGATCTGAACTGATCAATAGAAACGAAAGAAAAAATCCTAAAGGCAGCCAGGGAAAAGGGATCAGTAACCTATAAAGGTAAACCAATCAGAATAACCCCAGTTTTCTCAGCAGAGACCATGCAAGCACGAAGTGACTGGAAGCATATATGTCATGCCCTTAAATCAAATAACTACCAACCAAGAATATTGTAGCCAGCTAAGCTCTCATTCATAACTGAGGGAACAATAAAAACATTCCATTCCAGGGAAAAGCTGCAACAATATGTCGAAACAAAACCAACACTACAGAGAATTCTCAAAGATGCTCTATACATAGCAAACCAAAATAAATGCAATATAGGGAAAGAAATGACACCTAAACAGCATACCATCTAACGACCACAAGAACTGTCAAGACACAGGCCCTACTAAAAGCTTTTAAAAATGGTAGGAACTAATAAATATCTCTCAATCCTAACTCTCAATATCAATGGACTTAACTCTCCAATTAAACGGCATAGGCTGTCTAGTTGGATCAAAAAGCAAGGGCCATTGTTCTAGTGTCTTCAAGAGACACATCTTACTCAAAAACAATCATCTTTTGAAAGTGAGAGGTTGGAATAAACTCTATCAAGCTAACTGCCCCCATAAACAGGCTGGAGTTGCCATCCTCATATCAGATACAATAGACTTCAAACTAAAATTAGTAAGAAAAGACAAAGAAGGTTACTACATACTACTAAAGGGATCTTTCCTCCAGGAAGACATAACGATCCTAAATATTTACACACCCTTTTGAAGATTCTCAAAAGATTGAAGATTCTGCCAGTGTAAGTTAGATTCCGGCATTGATATTAAATAATGCAATGAGTAGGGATTTATATTTGAAATGTCACTGTTGACAAAAACTAACACACATTTGCTTAGTATTTGCTTTTGATTTCCCAAGAAGTTCAGTAAAAGCTAACATGTGTGCCATATATCGACTGGGAGAAATGATTCAGAATATATGACTCATTTGAACAGGAGTCAGTGAAAAGATACAGAAGCAGGATAACCATATTGTGATAATTTGTATCTTTTGCATATTTTGTGTTTGTTATTAATTCCATTTGTAGTGTACATTTCTAGGTAAAAACTTTTAAAATGTTTCCAAACAATTTGTTATTTCAACAGCCATAAAAGACATTATATGCCTGAGTAAATTCACAGAATCCAAATTTTTCCACATTATTTTTTGTTTTTTGTTTTTTTTTGGTGGGTCATAGATTTGAACTCAGCCTGGGCACTATCCCTGAGCTCTTCAGCTCCAGGCTACCACCTTACCCTGGAGCCAAGGCCCACTTCCCATTTTCTAAAGGTAAATTGGAGATAAGTGTCTCAGGTCCTTTTGTGCCAGGATGGCTTTAAACCTTGATCCTCAGATCTCAGCCTCCTGAGTAGCTAGGATTATAGAAGTGAGCCACCACCCCATCATGCTCAGCTTTCTGGTTGTTTTTTAAACAAGCCCTTTGCCTGGAACTCGGTCTGAGCACTGTCCTTCAGCTTTCCTCAAGCCTAGTGATCTTCTACTTGAGCCACAGCACTGCTTCTGGTTTTTTCTGTGTATGTGGTACTGCAGAATTGAACCTTCGTCTTCATACAAGCACTCTACAACTATGCCAAACTCCCAGCCCCTCCACATTAGTTTTTATGATAGATCTTTCCATGCATCTAGGATGGCTAGAAATCCTTCTTGAGTTTCCCAAGATCAGGGAGTATAGGTGTGTCCCATCCTGTGTGGCTACATAACCATTGTTTAGGGTACAGTTCTCTCTTCATTCTACCCATCTAGAGCAATTTTCATCTTCCATGTATAATCATTAAACATTCAGCTCCCGTTCCTCTCTAATCCATTCTCTGGAACCATCGTGCTTTTTGGCTCTAAGGGTTTGTTGATCCTTGGAAGCTCTGGAAGGGAAAACATACCCTAGCTCTTCCTTTATGACTGCTGTATTTTTAGTTTACTGTAATCAAGATTCATCTGTAAAATATAGTAAAATGTTCTTCCTTTTCAATGCATTGTTTTGCATGTTTCTATCTTTTGATTATTATTAATAGTTGTGAATGGATTCTCCACATATTTGTTCTAGTCTCTGCTTTCTCTTCCGTTAGGTACAAATCTAGAAATAGAAGTATTGGACCATATTTCTATGTAATTCTATATTTAGTACTTTTTAGCACTCTCCACGCAATTTTTGATTGTTTTATATTCCTTGCAGAACTATTCCAAAGTTCTACTTCTTCTCACTACATTCCCAGTAATAGTTAGACTTTGAAAGTTGTTTTTTTGTATGCGTATGTGTGTGTGTGTTTGTGTGTGTCTATGTGGATCGTTTTGTTTAAAAGTATATTTATATTAACATATTTAAAGTAATGATTTCATTGTAATTTTAATTTTTCTCATGAACTTCTTTCTACATTTTGAACTACTACTTCTATATATTCTTTTTAGAAAATCCTCTCCAATCTCCAATTTTTTCCCTTTTTTTTGTGGGGTAGTGGGGAAAGTCATGGGGCTTGGACCTTGGGCCGTGAGCTCTTTAGTTTAAGGCTATTGTCCTACCCTGAGTATTGCCCCTCAGTTCTTCTGCTCACAGCTCCCTACCCCTCTTCTCATTATATACAGAAAAAAGGTCATCCTCAGTCTTTTTGAAAAAGTAAAACATACAGTAAATTTGTAGTATAAAACAGCAAGAAATAAATTTCTTGCCAGGTGCAGTGACTTCTCCCTATAATCCAACTACTCAGATATCAGGCTGATATCTAAAGATTTGGTTCAAAGCCAGCCTGGGCATTAGAAAGTCTATGAGACTCTCATCTACAGTTAACCACTAGAATATGAGAAATGGCACTGTGGCTTCATAGGTAGGGTGATAGCCTTGAGTTGAAGAGCTCAGGAACAGTGCCCAGGCCCAGAGTTCAAGCCTTACAAATCCCCCAGCCAAAAAAAAGAAAAAAAAGTTTCTTCCCCAAGTGATTATTATGCCAGACATAAAACATTAACATTCTGGGTGTACTTCACAGTATTATTACTTGATACCCTAAGATTTTGCAATATTCTCACAGTACCAGCATATGTCATCATATAATGTAGTTCCTTTTCAATGGAATAATTCCATTTATAACCTAAATCTAATCCCCCGACTTATTTTTGTCGATACCACAATTGCTCTACAATGATATGCCACAAGCCATTAAACATTTTATGGTGGGTAATTGGAAAGGAGTCTCATGGAATTTTGTGTCAGGCTGGCTTTGAACCATGGTCCTCAGATCTCAGTCTCCTGAGTAGCTAGGATGACAGGCGTGAGCCACCAACACCTGGCTTGCCTTTTTATTTTTTTGTGGGTCTTGGGACTTGAACTCTGGGCCTAGGCACCATCCCTAAGCGTTTCAGGTCAATATTTCATGTAAGTCTAAACATTTAAGTAAAGGAATAAAATTCCAACAAAAAAAAGAACACAATTCCAGACATGGTGTGTTTATAACTCGGTGCTAATTCTTGATGAAAATGTGCCATTCCAGAAGCTGGTGTCATTTGATGATGTAGCTGTGGATTTCAGCTGGGAGGAGTGGCAGAATCTGGACAATGCTCAGAGGACCCTGTACAGAGATGTAATGCTGGAGACCTACAGCAACCTGGTGTCCTTAGGTGAGCAAAAGTCAAATTCACTTGCAAGGCCAAGTGCCTTGTTATTTTGCAGATACGTGAATGTTTATCAAACTTTCAATACTATTTAAATGAAAGATTCCAGGCCCTGAGAAGTATCATTACTTTCTAAAGAAAACCTAAGGTAATTTTGTACTCATTCTTCAGGATACCTTCAGGATACTTTGACAACAGTTCTAAATTATGTTTCCTCTAATGGAGACGACATTCCAAACTTACACAGTAATTGTAAGTGGATAAACAATCCAGAATAGAATATATATCATTATTGGAAATAGGATCTATAAATCACTAAACAGTGAGTTTATAATGGAAACCTGGCACTAGGTGCAATGTTTCATGCCTGTAATCTTAAAATATTCAGGAGGAAGAAATCTAAGAATTCTAATTTGAAGCCAGCAATGGCATAAAAATTGCCATGAAACTCTATAACACCAAGTAACCTCTCAAAAATGTTAGTGGAGTGTCAAGAGTTTGACTTTGTGGTTGAGTGCTTGCCTAGCATGCATGAAGACCTATGCATGTAAGTGGAGCTGGGACTCAAACTGGTATTTTTCTAGCCTTGAGCAAGACAGCTAAGTTGATGCCATACAAAATGAATCCAGAGCTGGGGAAAAGTCAACCATGGAGCCAGTGAGAAATGAGAAAAAAGATTTAATAGATAACTTGTGAGTAGGATGTCTGCGAACTTAAAGCAATGATGACACAGCATAAGCAATAATTCTCTACTGTTTCTAATTTACAGGGCCCTGTGTTCCCAAACCTGTATTAATTGACAAGCTAGAGCACTGTGCAGAACTCTGGGTTGGAAATTCCTCTGACAAGAATATCACAGGTGAGTGAATGCATGTTCATATTGATGTTGGAGCCCGAGCCCCATTGGTAAGTTCATGTGGTGATGTACTGAGCAATATATCCTTAGTTACCCTAATTTCTGTGTGGAACCTATGGAATTCTTTGTGAATGAATCAAGAATCATTTTCTTTTCCCAATCCTATGCTTGGTCTCAGGGCCTGAGCATGGTCCTTGGGTTTTCTCAAGGCTAGCTCTCTACTTCTTGAGTCATAGCACCACTTCTGGCTTTTTCTTTGTATGTAGTACCAAGGAACTGAACCAGGTCTTTGTGCATGCTAGCCCAAACCCCCGGCACCAAGAATCATAGGGTGATATAATGAATTCTATGTGGCAGTAGAGTTAAAGTTAGATTTCTCTGTAGAAATCACTGTGAAACAAAATAAAATGAGAAAGCCATGGGTCCGTGGCTCATGCCTGTAGTATTAGCTAGTTAGGAGGCTGAGATCTGAGGACCAAGGTTCAAAGACTGACCTATCACAAAAACACCTTAGACTCTTCTCTCCAATGAACTAATAGAAAATGAGAAGTGGGGTTGAGGCTAAAGATATAGGGCAGTAGCCTTGAGCTGAAGAGCTCAGGAAGGACAGCCAGGTCTAGAATTCAAGTCCGATGACTGCAAAACAAGAAAGAAAGAAAGAAAGAAAGAAAGAAAGAAAGAAAGAAAGAAAGAAAGAAAGAAAGAAAGAAAAAGAGAAAGAAGAAAGAGGGAAGAAAGTGGGAAGGAAGGAAAGGAAGAAAGAAAGAAAAAAGAAAGAAAGAAAGAAAGAAAGAAAGAAAGAAAGAAAGAAAGAAAGAAAGAAATTTCATTTCTTTAAAACTAAGACTATAAATGATTGAGCAAACAAGGAATAAGTCAGGGCATTATTCTCTGATAAGGATGATATCTTTTTGCTTGTAGGAAGAGACTGGCATTCAGAACCAGACCTTTCCACCAGAAATTGAGCCTAGTGGTAGAGTGCTTGCCTAGCATGCACAAAGACACAGGTTTGATTCCTTATTACCACATACATAGAAAAAGCCAGAAGTAATGACTTCATTGGTAGGGTTCTAGTCTTGCGAAAACCCAAGGACAATAGTTAGGTCTTAAGTTCAAACCCAGGAATGGAAGAAAAAAAACAACAACAAAGTTTCAATCAACATAAGAAAATTAACTAGACAATGAGCTGGAGATTTTCTGGTCTTCCATGGTTCTGAGGGACAGGAGTGTTAGAAAAGGAATTTTTATAAGACTTCAAATGGAAAGAAACAAATTTCGAAATTCCCACAAATACCTAAATTGAGACTTTAGTGAGAAGTTGTAACTGAAGGGATATAGGTGTAAGTCCTTACTCTCAAGAATCGTTCTTGCTTGGATCAAAGGCAAACAGACATATAAACCAAACTTGTGGCCGCTGAATCTAGGAAAAATTCGTGTTCCTCACTTAATGGTTAAAAAGCAAACAGCATTGAAACTGGGTAAGGTAATCCTATCTGCTACTCAGGACCTGAGACTCTTATCTGTAGTTAACTCTAGAAAACAGGAAGTGGGGCTGTAGCTCAAGGATAGGGGTTATAGTCTTCTGCTGAAGTGTTCAGGGACAGGGCCGAGGCCTAAGAACTACAAAAAAAAGAAAAGAAAAGAAAAGAAAAGAAAGTTTTAAAAAGATGCAAAACAGCACAATATTTAGATTATTTCTCAAAAATAAAAGAAAGGCAGCTATTCCTCAATGTATAAACAAAACAGTATTTGAAAAAAAACAGCTGCAGGTATACTATAGGTAGTACTCAGCTTACCACTGTAGCAATACATAGTTGGGTAATTTCAATAAATATTTCCTGTGATATAAAAAGAGAACTAAAACACAGAAAAACATTATTGGTCATTGTAAAATAACATTTTCTTAATATGTTAGGGAGAAAAGCATATATTTCTCACAAATCAATTTCCACTTTTATATTTTAAAATATCTAACACTTAGGATGGGAAAGTAAAGTCATTACCTTTACAGTAAGGAATCTTTGTATCTCATGTATGTTTGTGTCTTTTTTTCTATGACTCAATTTAGATGTCCAGGTAATGGAAAATGTGTTCAAGACCTGCCAGGAAAGTCCACATGAATGTTTTGGGAAGTAGCAGTTGCAAGTAGTATCGAAGTGGAGGAAAACGTGAGATTAGCAAGAACTTTAAATTTGAGCTCTACACATAATCCAGAGCTGATTAGTAATAACGGTAACAACTTAGGGGTGAGGACTGTGGAGTTCATTAATGTCAGAACATGCTTCTGTCTCCTAAGCCTGATGAGATGCATGCTGCATATAGATCTCGTATGTCTCCTGTTCTTAAAAAATCCATCGGATATTCAGAGCATTTTATTCATGATTGTGACAGTCTAAAAGATCTGCAGTATCATAATTCTGTTCTCCCTGCCCAAGAAATTCTTCAGGGAGGGAGGAAAACTGCTAAATGTACTGTGTGATGAAAAATATTGTACTTCACACCGACCATCACTACACATCCGAAAATGTACACAGGAGAGACTCCTCATACATGTAGTAAATGGAGAAATCTTTCAGTAATGAAATACTCCTTACAATACCTCAGAGAAAATATCCTGAGATATGTGATGCGTACATCAATTGTGAAAATTAATTTCTGAGAAGTTAGACCTGACGCTCCAACTTCGATCTCCAAGAGAAGACAAACCTTATGAATATGAGGAACGTAATAAAATTTCTGCCCAGAATTCAGCTCTCAGCACACATCAGAGATCTCACACAGAAGAGAAATTGTATGAATGGGATAAATGTGGGAAGACTTTTAGACTGGAATCATACCTCACTTTGCACCAGAGAAGACACAGAAGAGAAACCTTATGAATGTAACAAATGTGAAAAGTCTTTCACCCAGAAGATACACCTTCGAGTTCATCAAATAACACACACAGGAGAGAAATCTTATACGTGTAATGAATGTGGAAAGTCTTTCCAAGAGAAGGGAAAACTTCGTGTTCATCAGAGAATAAACACAGGAGTGAAACCTTATGAATGTAACCAATGTGTACAGTCTTTCAGATAGAAATCTTCCCTCAAATTGCATCAAAGAACACACACAGGAGAGAAACCTTATGTGTGCAACAAATGTGGAAAGACCTTCAAGTGGAAGTCATATCTTGATGGGCATAATGGAACACACACAGGAGAGAAAACTTATGCATGTAGTGAATGCAGAAAGCCTTTCAAATGGAAGGTAAAACTCCATGTTCATCAGAGAATATAATCAGGAGAAACACCTTATGAGTGTAACATATGTGGAAAGTCCTTCACACAGAAGCCAAACCTCAACATGCATAAGACAATTCAAACAGGAGAAAAACCTTATGAATGTAACCGATGTGGAATGTCTTTCAAATGGAAGTCTTCCCTCAAATTGCATCAGAGAACACACACAGGAGAGAAACTGTACGAGTGCATCAAATGTGGTAAGACCTTCAGATGGAAGTCACATTACAGGAGGCATAACAGAATTCACACATATTAGAAACCTTAGGAATAGAACCAAAGTTGAAAGTCTTTCGTGCAGTATTCACCCTTCAGGAAGCGTAAGAGAGTTCACACATATGAGAAGCCTTAGCAATGTAATAAATAGGAAAGACTTTTTAGTCTGTGGAAGAAAACTCAGCTTGTGTCACAGAACCAACACAAGATCAAACCCTTAATGAATGTAGCAAATGTTCAGTCTTTTCCCCAGAAGGCACAAGTCAAGATTTATCACTAAACACCCACAGGATAGAATCCGATGAATAAAATGAAAAGGAAATTTTTTTGAAGAACTCATAGTTGAGTTTGCATGATACCACACAGACACAGGATAAAAATCGTATGAATATAAGAATATGAAAAATCCATCATGAACGCATGACTAAGTATAAAATGCATATAGGAGAGAAAAACCTTATGAATATTACAAATGTGGAAAGTGTTTGACCTGGAAGGCATACTTCTGTGTTCATCACAAACCTGATTCCCATAGAAGAAAAGAAAACTAATGAATAGAACAAATGTGCAATGACTTTTAATCAGAAGTCAGCCTTCAGTACATTTCAGAACATACACAATAGAGAAATTCTGAGTAATGAAAAACATTTAGCTATATATAGAATCTCTGTATATGGGAGCATTAGGGTAAGTCTTCTAAACAACGTCAACCTTCACCAAGCATTAAGAGCACTCACAGAAGAAATAATAACATGCAGGAAAACCTTTGTCAGAAACCTCTAAAAGATGACTGTGTGGCTTAGTGGTAGAGTGCTAACCTATCAAGGATGAAGCCTGGGTTAGATTCCTCAATACTACGTGAAAAGAGCAACCCAGAAGCAGCACTGTGGTTCAAATGGTAGAGTGCTAACCTTGAGCAAAAGTAGCTCAGGCCCTGAGTTCAAGCCTAAGGATTGGAGAGAGAGAAAGAGAGAGAGAGAGAGAGAGAGAAAAGAGAGAGAAAGAGAGAGAAACACCTCTGCCGTGACTGTGACTGCCCACAACCCTCACACCCACTCCTTGCACACCCCTCAACTCCAGTTTTAGCTCCTCTTGGACTGGGTGTCCAGCCTACCCCTTCCTACACTCCCAAAGGGTCTACAATTGTCTTCCCAGGGTCCTTTCTTCTGCCAGCCAGAGTACAGACTGTGCACATTTTGACGATCACAGAGATCAAAGCCAAAGGCAGAGATGCAGAAGGGGGTGACCCAGTAACTGCACACGGCTCATGGATCATCCTGTGCATCCCCCAGCCTGTGACTTCCCCCACCCCTTTGGCAGGGAAGCTCCATGCCCACATCCTGATCCCTGGTCCCCTCCAATTCCATTCTCCCTTGGATTTTGCAGACTGTCTACCATCAGGATCTTAAATTCTATTCATCACTTTATGTCCTTATCACTGATTTGCTACTTTGGCAGGATCTCCCCGTGCCTGGAGAGTGGGCATGTCATGTACTCTCTGTGGAGAAGTTGCCCCAAGAGAAGAAATATGCACTTCATGTGAGTGTTGGACAGGGCAGGAGGGCTCCCTAGGATCAGAAGCCACACGAGGGGTGCAGATGGGGGAATGCTAGGGGCCCCAGGGGACAGAGGGAGTTAGGGCACAGTTGGTTCCTTCTGCAGGGTTGACACCGCTTCACAAACCCAACAGAATGAGGTTCACATTACAGATGTCAGAGACAGTGCAGATTGCCAATGGGCGCAGGGGTCACTGTCACCCCCAGATCCTGGCTGCATGCTGGGATGCACGCAGAGATGGTTTCAAGATCAGATAATTAGGATGTTGCAGGGTGTAACCATTCTTTTCAGATGGTTCTCTACTTCTCTTGAGCTTCATCTCTATCTTTGGCTTTTTCTCGGCAATTAACTGGAAATGAGAGTTTCATGGACTTTCCTTTCTGGACTGGCTTCAAACAGAAGCTATGCACAGTTTTCAAACCATACCCTACTGAAGAAGGGAAGCTTGATCTGGTGCTTAACTGGGTTGCACTTTGGCTCCGTTTGCTGTGCCTCACGGGACGGGGCTCATCATTTGTAGACTAAGATCTCATGACCTTCAAAGCCAAATGCTACCTGAAAGTTCAGGGTCTCAGCCTATGTGTAGGGCCTGGGTGAATACATTCTCTGATATGATGGGTCATAAACCCATGTTTTAAGCTGGAAGTAGGCAGTGCCACATTTGATAAGAACATCTGCCAGAGATTGTCACCTCATGAAAGCAGATTCTGAATTGTATTCCATTTCCTGTGGTGGAGAAATCCCCTCCAAGTTAGACAGGCTCACATCCCCCTGCAGGTCACAATCCTAATGCACACTTGAGTGTCCTCATGGTATTGGGATGTAAGTTTGTAGGGAATGCTGGTTTAGTCCATGAATTAGCTGGACAAGTGATGACAAACGTGTTGTGGATTAATATGAGAACAATTTAAGAAGCCCTGGAGGAGCATCAACCTTACCCTCTGTGGTGCTATAAATCTGATAGGATGTTCCAGACTGAGAAACAATCACATGGCTTTGTGTTTGGCATCCAGACAAGTGAGTGCATGTCTTAGCTGTCAGCCAATACAGAGGAGGACATGAATAATTGGGTGGAAAGCATCTGTCAGACCCCTGTCTGGGGGCAGGTGGAGAGAACATAGGAAGGTAGATACCATGTCTGTGGTGGGGCCAAAAAAAGGGTAAAAGGGGCAAAGGAACAAGGTACTGGTAGCTCAAGACTGTCATCCTAGCTACTCAGGAGTTTGAGATCTGAGGATCACAATTCAAAGCCAGCCCAGGACAGAAACTCCATGAGACTCTTATCTGCAATAAACTACTGAATGCAAGAAGCTCAAGCTCAGTGACAGCATCCAGGCCTAGCGTTCAAAACCCAGGACCGGCAGAAAAAAGTATCAAAGGACAAGAAGCTGGCCAAAAGTTAAAGGGACTCTATCTTGACAAACAATACAATGGTAAGTTGCACTCAGAAGACTTGCACAAAATCTGGAAATGCCTGAGACATATCTATGTATGTTCCCTGTTTGTCTAAATACATATGTTTATGCATTTATATATTAGTATAGAGAGACAGATCAATACATATGACTATACACATATACATAGCCAGACACTTATGGGTGGGTGGTATACTGTGTGAGAGTTTGTGTTTGTGTTTTGTGGAAGGCTATCTCTGTTTAAGAAAGATAGAAAATATGTAAATATCTTTAAAAAAACTTGATAAAATATAGAGAGACATAAGCTCTTGAGGGAATCTGAAATGACAAGATTATTCACAGGCACGTTTATCCTTATGGATTCCTCAGCAAGTTTTAATTTTTTTCATTATGTTCTTTCTTTTTTTGAACCATTGCTAAGGAATTCTCTCAGGGACCAGGTGCTGCCAATTACTAATTTTCTCATGGCTGGTACAAGAGGAACTGAGCCACAGTTCCACTTTTGCCTTATTTATTCGTGCTTAACTGAAGATAAAGATTTCTATCAGTGACTTTCTTTCAGGGGCTGGATTCTAACGAGGATCCCCAGACCTCAGCCTTCTCTATAGCTACAATTAACAATATGAGAACCCAGCACTGGGTTCCAATGCACAGGGCAAGAAAGTGAGTGAATCTCTCAACTCCAATTAGCTATAATAAGCTAGAAGTGAAAGACCAATACCTTTGAGGAAAAGATGCTGAGGGTTATCACACAGGCCCTATGAGTAAGCCCTAAACCCTGTACACATGTGTGCATGCACACATTGGCAGATACACACACACATGCACACACACAATATCTCAGGCAATATTGTATTTTGAATTAATATCCACAGATTGGACAACAGGATAGAAAGTAATAAAATCTGTTTTTCTTGTCTACATTGAGGGAAAGGGATAAATCGCAAGATGCAGAAGCCAAGAATTCAGAGGCAAATGCTGTGAGTGA
Source organism: Megascapheus bottae (assembly GCF_031878675.1). Classification (NCBI taxonomy): domain Eukaryota; kingdom Metazoa; phylum Chordata; class Mammalia; order Rodentia; family Geomyidae; genus Megascapheus; species Megascapheus bottae. The sequence continues at coordinate 275,598 of NW_028327279.1, forward strand.
ATAACTTGTAAAATGCACATTTCTTTTCTTTTCTTTTCTTTTGTTTTTTCTACCATTCCTGGGGCTTGAACTCAGGGCCTGAGCACTGCTCTTGGCCTTTCCCAAGTCTAGCCCTCTGCCACTTGAGCCACATTGCCATATGGATTTTTATCTCTATGTGATATTAAGGACTCAAACCTAGATCTTCATGGATGCTGGGCAAGCACTCTACCACTGGGCCAAACTCTAAACCCCGATAAAGTATTTATAAATAGTCACCATCATATGAAAATATCCTTTCTCCTACAAAGAATGAACACTTATCTATGTCTGTAAGACTTTTTTTATGTCACCAATGCTTCTGTGATTTTCCCACTTGCATTTTTACAGATGACAGCACAGATAGACATCAGGAAGAAAAATAGATTAGGATCCATAAACCTAACAACGTCCTAGTAGATTGAAGTGAAAAATATGTGCAAGATGGCCTGGGTGTTTCATCTATTTGTAGAGTGCTTCGCTACCACACAAAAAGACTCCGGTTTGATTCTGCAGTACCATATACATAGAAAACGCTGCAAGTGGTGCTGTGGCTTGGTGGGACAGCTATAGCCTAAAGAAAGCCTAAGAACAATGGTCAGGCTCTGAGGTCAAGTCCCAGGACTAGCAAAAAAAATGTGCAAGAGACAAAAAGCAAGCTGAGAAGGGACTGTGAAGCAAAATGTCTTGTGAAGGGTAAGGGGAATAGTGACAGTTAATTTTCGATCTTACCTAAGAAAGGTTCCTTGAGCCTGAGACCAGGGTAGCACTTATGCCTAGTTAATGACTTGGGATTTGAACAAAAAGGTGTGCTGTTTACTACATCCGTATGTGAGGTGGGAAGGGAGATTCAGCCTCCAGTATGTCTTTGGGGAGGACTTTTGTGAGCAAGGAGCTATGGTCATTGGGCCTTGAAAGGTGACCCTACCTCCCTCACAATGGAACAGAATATGGAACCCTGGTAACTAAGCCACTGTATGTGACAACCAGCTCAAGCCAGTTCCCTTGGCCTGTGGCTCAGGAACCAGAGAGATGTTGCTGTGCTGTTGCCAAAGGTCAGGAGGCTCGCATCTCAGGCATGAGAGATATGGATGTCTCACTTGAAGAAGTAGATGCTGGATCAGTGCCAAGCCAAAATTCCAGTATATCAGGCATTTCTCAAGGAAGAAAGCCAGGAAACTCCAGGGCAACTCAGATGAGGTATATTGAGAGGAAACCTATTGGAACCCATCATCCTGCCCACACACTACAACCTTCTTGAGTGCTTTCAAGTGACTATACTTTGATTAGAGTGTGTCATTTCCAATCGACTCTATCCCAATTCCTCAGTGTGAAGTGTGGTCCCATTCCGACGTTTGAAATATCCACTGTTTTGCCAACATAGTGTGATGATAAGTCAGCTCAGACTCTGAATGAGCCTTGTAACCTATGGATCCTGGAGGAAGGCCTGTTGGAGATGCTGCTGACAAAGCTGATCCCTGCCTATGAGAAAGGTGATCTCTTTTATGTGGGAAACTTCCTGCACAATTTCAAATAGTGGAGGACAATGTAGTAGTTGCTGGAAATTCTCTTGAAAAAGTGAGTGTTCCCCCTCCATACCCAGGTTTGCTCACCCCTCCTGGCCAGGTCTTGGAATACTTGGCTCCTCTCTGAGCCTGTTTGGTTCACTGCGGTGTTCACAGGGGAGCTAAGCATGATACAAGTGCACAAACTACTTTATTATGACTGGGACACCATGCCATTTCATTTCCCTCACAAGCTACTGGAGTCTCAACAGTGTGCTTACTGAGAAGTTGGATTTCAGGCATGAGTAAGTGGCTCCCAACTGCAGCCTTCACCTAGGTGACATCCTAGGAAATCCCATTTCCCAGTAAGAAATGAGGTGTCAGTACTAATGGCGGAGGCCTGTGAAATACTGGAGTCAGAGGAAAAGCTGGGGGCTGAATCACTTTTGAGCCATCAGGGAGGGATTGCGATAGCTTTGCCTGTTAGAACCTGAAAGCATTTACATTTTGGTGTGTGGTCCAGTGCTGCCACTTGAACCTGAACCCAGGTCTAAATGCCATCCCTTTGGTGTTCAAAAATTAGCACTGTACCATTTGAGTCATAGGTCAAGTTCTGGCTTTTTGCTGCCTAATTGAAGACAAGTGCCTTTAGACTTTTACTGACTAGACTGGCTTTCCACTGTGATCTTCAGAGCTCAGCCTCCTGGGTGGCTAAGATTAGAGGAATGAGCATTTAGTTCTTTATTTGGAGCATTCACTTATTGATTTATTTAGAGCATTTACTTAGTTAATTTAAGGTGCGTTTACTTTGGACAGATGCATAGAGGCCTCTCTCAGAAGCTTCTGGAAGTGGGGTGTAAAATTCATCCTGTTCTCGAGTGTCTCTTACCCCCCTCCCAGCACATAAGTGCACATCTCTGCAGGACAGCCACGGCATTAGAGTCCTGCAAGAAAGGGGCTTTGGTAGAAGGCTCAGGATGGAGAGAGAAGGCTCTCACTTTCCTTGTACCGAATGTGCCCACAGCATCATGTGTTCCATCTATACGATGTGAATGGACTTCTACCCCAGTGATTTCTACGAGTTCAAGAACTGCCACACCCTGACACAACTCAAGCTCTATATGAGGCTCCAAATGCCGGCTTTGGACCTGCTCTTCTAAACACATACTTTTTGACCAGCTGGAGGAATGTGCAACCAGTAAGACCAAGAAAAAGTAGAAGTCCTGGTGTGGGTGCCTCAGAGCCTGTGAGTAGGAAGCCCATGTGGTCTAGATATTGGTTGGCCCTTACTTCTACAGAGCTTGGCAAAAATGCCCTTTATGGGTGGTGTCAGCCAGGTAATGTCTGTCCTCTGAAAGGACTCGGGAATAAGCACTCATTAGAAAGACCCTACACCTTCTCAGAGTTAAGTCCAAACTCCAGTTCTACAGGTTCCTCCATTAGATCCTCATGGAAGTTGAGTGACACTTCAACTTGCAGAGTCCACTCTGTCCACTCTGTACCTATTTCCATTCTTAGGTTTGGGTCATCGTGGAAGAGCTTATCCTGAACTCCGGATGAAAACCCACCAATGGAGCTGGTGAGTGATGGAGACTGAGAATCATCACTGCACTCCAGAAAGCATGGGCCTTCTGTAGAAATTACCAAACAGGTTTAGAGTCCTGTGGATATACCTTTTGCTCTGAACCCCATGTGTGACACAGTTGAACCTGCAGATACTATGGAGGAAGAAAAAGAGCAGCCAGATTTCCTTCCGTTTCCTTTCACACTCCACCCAGAGTCAGTCCATCTGAGTCAGAGTAACACTCCACTTATTGTGCAAGCTGAAGGGGCACACGCTGGGCTCATGGAAAATGTCCCCATGGGAAGCAGCAAGTGTACTCTCAATACTGGATTCATTGGAGGAAAATGAATCCATCCTCACAGAATATCCAGACCCATCCATCTCACTAAAAGAGACTCAATCTCCATTCGACAAACCAGAATCCATCCCCCTCTTAACTCAGGAAGGACATTCTGTTTCTCATGAGGAAGGAGACCCTTCTGAGGACTCTGAAGTAGAATTACTGTCTGAAGGCAACTTGGAGGCCAGTCTGGATTTAGAGCTTCCCTGTCCTCTTCCTAAAAAGACATCTCTTTATCTTGCTCTCATGATTCTTGTCAAGTATTCATTGTATTTACTTTGCTAACTATTAAACTCTCATTGTTAATATTATGGTGTGCAGTTCTTCAGTCCTTATTATACTGTGTTTTATTTTCCACTTAGAATGTGAGACCTCAGATACATAGGTCCTGGGTGGGCCAAAAACCAGACAGGTCTGGTCCCATAGAAGACAATCTTACTGGATATACAGGGAACTATGAAATGCATGGAATCACCAGGAATCCAGGCCAGGCCTCCATGGAAAGACAAGTCAACTACCAAAGCTTAAGGACAGAGCAGATGCCTGGAAATGTGTTTTGTCCATCGGGAGAAGTGCCAGAGTAACTGTAATATTATGTGGGACTCTGTTCTGTGAGTTCAAGTCTGTTTTTATATCCATTGTTCTTTGTACAAATATTTAAGAAAATTAAAACTCCACAATAGCATCAAAAATGTACTTTGGCTTTGAATGTGGCCTAGTTGTAGAGTGCTCGCCTACTACACAAGAAGACCTTGATTCAATTCCTCGGCACTGCATACACAGAAAAAGCAGATGGGGCACTGTGGCTCAGGTGTCAGAGTGCCACCCTTGAACCAATGTGGCCAAGGACAGTTCCTGGTCCCTCAGTTCAAGCCCCAGGACTAGCCAAACAAGAAATCATACCATTTTCCACACATTTGGAAATAAATCTGTTTTATCTAACCCTACTTCTTTTTTGACAATCCAGGGTGTGTGCCACCAAGCCAAACTACTGGCCCCCAACCTTACTATTTTGAATCATTTAATTTTTTTACATAATCATATTTCATGCTGTCTGTATTAATACCATAAACAGTATGCTTAGTGTAATAATGTTAAAGGTAAAACATAAGAAATTAATAACTAAAATTCCTTTTTTATTAGTTTTATAGCATTACCACAATTTTATGAGAAAAAATACCTAGAATGTTTATTTTAGAGTTCAAGCAGTCCATTTTGATAAATATATCAACCTACATCATTTATTTGAACACATTTTAAACTATTTTTTTCAGGAATGAAAATACATATATATTTGTTGTAAATGAAATTTATGACTTGGGGGGAAGGGAAAGAGATTAGGGGGGAGGGGGTAACAGTGTTTACAAGAAATGTACTAATTACATATGTAACAGCAATCTCTTTGTATATCACCTTGACAACAAATTTTTTGAAAAGTACAATAAGTTTAAATGTCTACTTTGGGCAGAATTTTTTTTTGCCAGTACTGTGCTTAGACTCAGGACCTGAGCACGATCCTTGTTTTTGTTTTTGTTTATTCTTAAGGCTCACGTTCTATCACATGTGCCACAGCACCACTTGTATCTTTTTTTATCTATGTTGTGCTGAGGAATTGAACTTGGGTCTTCATGCATGCTCGCCAAGAACTCTTCCACTAGGCTTAACTTATGGCCCCAGTGGGAAGGAAGTTTTCCATAAAATATGTAGGAAATATGTACACTAAGGAAAAGCCATCAAAATAGAAGAAAAATTATATACTTAGATAACGACATGCCAGTATTATGGCAGATCTCTGTAATTCTAGCTTCAAGAGTGGCCTATTTGGACCGGGAGTTGGCTGGCTGAAGTAAAGTGCTATCCTTGAGCAAGCCCTAGGACAGTGCTCTGGCCATGAGTTGAAGCCATAGGACATGCAAAAAATAATAATTTAATGCCCGTGACTGGTGGCTCACCCTGGTAACCCTAGCTACCCTGGAGGATCGAGGTTCAAAGACGGCCCAGGCATAAAAATCTGTGAGAATCTTATTTCCAAATAATCCAGAAAATTCAAAATGACAATGTGCCTCAAGTGGTAGAGCTCTTGCCTTGAGCTGAAGAGCTTAAGGTAAACATCCAGGCCCAGAGTTCAAGCCCCATGAGTGAAAAAAAACAAAACGAAAAAGAAAGCCCTTATCTAAGGCTGGAGTGCACACTAGTGGTAGTTTGCTTTCCTAGTATGCACAAAGCCCTGTGTTCAATTACTCTGTACCACTTACACCAAAAAAAAAGCTGGAAATGATCTCAGAAGGTTGGGTTCTGAGGATCACAGTTCAAAGCCAGGCCAGACACTAAAGTCCATGAAACTGTTACTTCCACTTAAGCACCAGAAAATCAGAAGTGACACTGTGGCTTAAGGTGTTTAAGGTTGTAGCCTTGAGCTGAAGGGCCCAGGGACACTGCCCAGGTGCACAATTAAAGTCTCAAAACCAAAAGAGAGAGAGAGAGAGAGAGAGAGAGAGAGAGAGAGACAGAGAGAGAGAGACAGAGAGAGAGAGACAGAGAGAGAGACAGAGAGAGACAGAGAGAGACAGAGAGACAGAGAGAGAGACAGAGAGAGAGACAGACAGACAGGCAGACAGACAGAGACAGACAGAGACAGAGAGACAGAGACAGAGACATCAAACAGTCAGGCACTGCTGGCTGAAGCATGTAATTCTAGCTACTATGGAGGCTGAGATTGGAGGATCTTGGTTCAAAGCCCAAAGCCAGCCTGAACACGTATGTTTGTGAGACTTACATCACCAATTAACTACCAGAAACCAAAAATGGAGCTGTAGAGGAAGAGCGCTAGCCTTGAGCTGAAGAGCTCAGGGACAGTGTCCAGGCCCAAAGTCCAAGCACCATGATGATTCAATAATAAAAAAGAAGATAGCTAATAGTAATGATGAATAATTTTGGGCTGGGAGTTTGGCCTAGTGGTAGAGTGCTTGCCTAGCATGCACCAAGACCTGGGTTCAATTCCTCAATACCACATACATAGAAAAATGCTGGAAGTGGTGCTGAGGCTGAAGTGGTAGAGCCCTAGCCTTGAGAAAATATAAGGACAGTGCTCAGTCCCTGAGTTCAAGCCCAGAACTGGCCAAATCAAAAGTAGTAGAGCACTGGCATTGAACTGAAGATCTGAGGAACAGCCCAGGCACAGAGTTCAAGCACCGCAAACAACAACAACAAAATTTATGAAATGGCAGTGGTGGTTTTAACCTAAGCAAAAATAGAGTAGAAACTGGTAAAATACATATTTGTGTGTAAGCAAAATAGCCAGACTTATGCATTAGAACAGGATAGCAACTTGAAAAAAAATTTTGTTTTCCATCTCACTAGGTCCTGTCTCTTAATTTATTCAAGTAAGTAAAATGCTGGTTTTTATAATCATTGCTCTGAATATTAGAAAATCATAATATCTCTCATTAACCAACAAAGACCAGGAACAGGGGCTTCGTTCAAATGGCCGAGTATCAGGCAAGAGAAGAAAAAATTGAAGTAAGAACTTGAAGTTCTTGATCCAGAACCTGCATAGTAACAGAGCAGCAGCCTGGTGATGGTACCTCACACCTATAATCTTAGCTACTCAGGAGGCTAAGATCTGAGAATCAAAGTTTACAGCCAGCCAAAGTACCCAGTTAACTGCCAGAAAAACCAGAAGTGGCACTGTGGCTCACAGATTAAAGCAATAGCCTTGAGCTGAAGAGCTCAGGGACAGTGCCCAGGCCCAGAGTTCAAGCCGCACAATTGACAAAAATCAAACAAGCAAACAAAACTCACAAAGAAGCCTGCAGACTACAGTGGTTCTGCTGAGTCTCTTCTCTATGGGGATCAGGAAACATTTCACTTTTTCTGTCTCTGTGGATTTGGGGCTGCATTGGTAGAGTGCTAGCCTTGAGCAGAAAAGGTCAGGGATAGAGCTGAAGCACTCAGTTGAAGACGCAGTGCAAACACAAAAAAGAAATAATGCACTTTATACATATTTTCTAATTTCTTAATGAATTTTTCAGTCTGTATAAATATAGGGTACAATCTTAGAGTTGTTTTGATTTGCATTTCTTTTTTGACCAGAGATGTTGAGCATTTCTTCATGTGTCTATAGGCCATTTTTGTTTCTTCTTCAGAGAAGACTCTCTTTAAGTCGTTGGCCCATTTTTTAATGGGATGGTTGTTACTTTGGAGGTTAGTTTTGGAGTGATTCAATTTTTTGAGTTGTTGATATATTTTAGATATGAGGCCTTTCTCCGTTGTTTGGTTGGTGAAGATCTTCTCCAATTCTGTAGGCTTCCTGCTTAGTTTACCAGCTATGTCCTTTGCCATACAAAAGCTCTGCAGTTTAATGCAGTCAGACTTATCCAGCCTTTCTCTGATTTGTTGTGATTCTTGGTCCTTATTAAGAAAGTTTCGACCTGTGCCAAGGAGGCCTAGTGTATCTCCTATTCCTTCCTGTAAACTTTTCAATGTGTCAGTTTTACCTCCAGATCTTTGATCCATTTGGAGTTAATTCTAGTGCAAGGTGACAAAAAAGGATTCAACTTTAGTTTTCTGCAGGTGCTTATCCAGTTCTGCCAGCACAACGTGTTGAAGAGGCTGTCTTTCTTCCATTCTATTTTTTTTGGCTCGCTTGTCAAAGATTAGGTGGCCATAGGTTTAATATCTGCGTCCGCAGTTTTATTCCATTGGTCTTCAGGCCTGTTCTTGTGCCAGTACCAAGCTGTTTTGAGAATTATAGCTCTGTAATAGAGTCTAAAGTTTGGAATTGAAATTCCTCCACTGCTGTTCTTTCTGTTAAGAAGTGTTTTTGCTATACGGGGTCTTTTATTATTCCATAAGAAATTTTGGATTGCCTCAGCTAGAATGGCCAGGATCAGGAAAATGAATGACAACAGATGCTGGAGGGGGTGAGGCCAGGAGGGATCACTACTACACTGTTGGTGGGAGTGCAAACTCTTTCAACCCTTGTGGAAAGCAGTGTGGCAGTGCCTCAAAAGGCTAAACATAGAACTCCCCTATGACCCAGCAATTCCACTACTTGGCATTTACCCAACCACCACGAAACAAGGACATACTGAACCCACTAGCACAACCATGCTCATTGCAGCACTATTCACCATAGCAAAGATATGGAACCAACCCAGATGTCCCTCAGTTGATGAGTGGATCAACAAGTTGTGGTATTTGTACACAATGGAATTCTATGCTGCTGTCAGAAAGAATGACATTGCCCCATTTGTTAGGAAATGGAAAGACTTAGAACAAATCATATTAAGTGAAGTAAGCCAGACTCAAAGAACTTAGGCTCAATGGTTTCCCTCATTCGTCATAATCAGTAGAAACCTTGGGCTGTACTAGCAGAGACTTGCAATAGAGCAAAATCTTGATACATAAGGACATATAATGTGAAACTAATTGAAAGGACCTCCAGGATAGTGAAACAAAAGCCATATAATGAATGATTGTTGTCCTTAATGTACTATGTTGTCTCTCATCTCCTTTGCTGTCCCTTGGTTATCTCATATTGGTATAGTATCTCACTTTGTTATCTGATATATTGAATTTATTTGTATTTGGATATTTGAAATTTGATAGGGAAGGGGGGAAAATCAAGATGGGTGGGGGGTGTGGGGGGGATTGAAACGGGTACCAAGACATGTGAAAGGCTATCAATGTATGTGAATTAATGCACCTTCTATCTGTCAAATATCATGTAACCCTTTTGCTAATTACAATAAAAAAATTGCAAAAAAAAAGAAAAACAGAAAATGGTTCTGTCACTCTAGTGGTATAGCACAAGCTTTGAGAAAGCCCAAGGACAGTGCTCAGGCTCTGTGCTCAGGCTCTGAGTTCAAAATCCAGGACTGGCACACAATAAAAAGGGATGAGTAAATGGAGTGAGTCTAGTGTAAATTTGTTATGTATAATTTTCTCTTAAAATTTCTAAAAGATTTTTATTATTGTCACTGAAAAAGTACTCAGATATTTTGATTGCCTAGACCTGTATATATATGTATATATAATGTACATATATGCACATGTAAATATTCACACACATGTATACCACAATTTCGTCAATGAAAAATGTATGAAAACTAAACTAAAATGAAGATTTTGTTTTTAGGTGGAATGATTCATCTCATATAAATACATTTTAGTGTTTAAACAAAAAAAATAAAAATAGGGTACATTCCTTGTTACTTAAGTAAGATTGCTCTTTTTTTTTTCTTTTTGCCAGTCCTAGGGCTTGGACTCAGGGCCTAGACATTTTCATTGGACTCGCTTGCCCAAGGTGAGTGCTCTGCCTCTTGAGACACAGCGCCACTTCTAGCTTTTTTCTGAGTATGCGGTACCGGTGAATAGAACCTAGATCTTAATGCATTCTAGGTGAGCACTCTACCATTAGGCTACATTCCCAGGCAGTGAGATTCCTCTTACAGTCATTGTATGTTCACAGAGTTTGATGTCACACACTGTAGGGCCCTGGTTGGCTTTGACCTGTGATCCTAAGCCCTGAGCCTCCTAAGTAGCTGAAATTATGTTGTGAGACAGCATGATGGCTTCCATTATTTTTTCTACAAAAATATATGTAGTTATCTAAAATATATCTATAGCTGAAAAAAATGAATCTCTCCCAAACAAATCTTCAAAGAAACAACCATCCTATTAAAAGGTGGGCTAAAGACTTAAAAGAGTATTCTCTGAAGAAAAAATTAAAATGGGCTTTAGACACATGAAGAAATGCTCCATATCTCTAGCAATAAGGGAAATGAAAATCAAAACAACATTGAGATTCCACCTGACTCCAGTCAGAATGGCCATTATCAAAAAATCTAATAAGAGATACTGGTGGGGAAGTGACCAGGGGGGATCACACCTACACTGTTGGTGTGAGTGTAAACTCGTTCAGCCACTAGGGAAAGCAGTGTGGTGGTTCCTCAAAAGACTGAACATAGAGCTCCCCTATGATCCAGCAAATCCACTACTTGGCATCAACCCAATTGTCCAGAAAAAAGGGCATACTAAAGCCACTAGCACAATGATGCTCATTGCAGCACTATTTACCATAGCAAAGATATGAAACCAACCCAGATGCCACTCAGTAGATGACTGAATCAAGAAGATGTGGTACTTATACACAATGGAATGCTATGCTGCCATCAGAAGGAATGACATCGCCCCATTTGTAAGGAAATGGAAAGACTTGGAAAAATTCATATTAAGTGAAGCAAGCCAGACCCAAAGAAACATAAGCTCAATGGTTTCCTTCATTTGTAATAATTAGTTCACATCTAGGACTCTCCTAGCAGAGGATTACAATAACTCAAAAACCTAGGTATATAAGGTCATATAGGATGAGAGTAAATGAAAGGATCTCTAGGATATGGGAACAAGAGCTATATCTTGTCTCATCGTTGCTCTTAATCTTCTGTGATTTTTGTCCTTAATCTACTATGTTATTTCTCATCTCTTAGTTTGCCCTTTGGTTAATGTCAGATTGTTACTGTATCTGATTTTTTCCCTGGCATATTGTATATATGTTTATTTGTTTATGTCAAATAGGAAAGGGAAGGGGGGAAACAAGATGATTGGGAAGGGGAGGGGAGAGGGAACTGGGGACAAAACATGTGGAGTGGAATAAATGAGTGAGAAGTAATGCAGTCCACTACCTGTAAATGTAATTGTAACCCCTCTATACATTACCCTGAAAATAAAAAAGAGACTATAAAAATATCTGTAGAAAATGAGGCTGGATGATGGAAACAACCAGATGCCCTACTACAAAAAATGTGATACACGCACACACACACACACACACACACACACACACACACACACACACACACACAATGGAATGATACATAGCCAACCGACAAGATAAAATAATGGCATTCTCGGGGAAGTGGATGAAAAGGAAAAAAATCATATTAAGTGAAGTAAGCCAAACTCAAAGGAACATAGGCCCAAGAGTCTCCCTCATTTGTCAAATTCAGTAGAAACCTAGGGCTCTGCTACCAGAGATTTACAATAGAACAAAATCTAGAGACATCGTCACAAACAGTATGACACTAAATGTAAGGACCTCCAAGGTAAAGAAACAAAACTCATATAATGAGTGATTGTTGTCCTTAATGAACTATGTGATCTGTTATCTCTTTTGCTATCCTTTGGTTATATCATATTGTTACAATATTATACCTTGTTTTCTGATATATTTCATATGTGCCTAATTGTTTATTTGAAATTGGATAGGGAAGGGGGGAAATGAACATGAGTGGGGGTAGGGGAAGGGAAATGGGGACCATATCATTACATGGGGTATCAAAGTTTGAGAAGTAATGCACCTTCTATCTGGTGAATATAATGTAACCTTTCTATAAATTACAATAAAAATAAATACATAAAAAAGATCTGCACAGAAAAAACTAATAATGGCATTTTTGGGGTGGTGGATGAAATTAAAGTGAATCCTGTTGAGTGAGATAAGTCAAGACCAAGGAACAAAAGGTACATGGTATCCTTAATATATGGATATTGGTTTCAAACAGTAGTAGAGCAATGATTGAATAGTTGATACCCAAAGTTCTGGACATAATTTTGGAGATATAAACATAACTACATAGACATAAAAATCTAGGATATACTATACACTCTCTAGACATGTGTTTTATTATAGATTAATCTGTATCTATGACATACAAAGACTCAGCTTAATTTTTACTATATTCTAAAATTTATGTGCCAGTGATTGTATAGCGATGGCCTTCTTGAATACTTGTTGGTTAAACATGACATTTGAAATATGATGTAAAATTCAATGTTAATCAATTTTTTTAAAAAAGAGGCTAGACGTTAATACCACTAATGTACTTGCTCTAAGTGGTACAGAAATTTTCTTAATGAATCAAGGGGTTTTATTACATCTTTATGCAATTATTTTAGTTCTGAGTGTTCTACACTCAATGATACTTCTGGAAAGATGATATAGCTGACTGTGTAGATGGTATGAAGACATACTGGCCTAAACGTAGAATAAAGCATTGGTAAGTGGCTGTTAGCTGTCCAGATTCTACTGGAATATGTGGAATGAATTTATTAAGCACAATGCAGGCTCTTAGTCAGATCAGGATCAAGATTATGTGGTTCCATGAGATGAATGAGGAAAGATCAGAAAAATCTACTAAGATATCCAGATATACTTTTGAAATTAAGGTATCTGGACTCCTTTTTTTTTCTTTCTTGGTGGGGATCTTGACCTTTGGACCTGGGCAAGGTCTCTTAGTTCTTTTTCCTCAAGGCTAATGCTGTACCAGTTTTAGCCACAACTCCACTTAGTTTTTGGGTGGATAAGTGGAGAGAAGAATCTTACAGTTTTTTTTGTTTTCGTTTTTTTGCTTGCAAAGGCTTTGAATCACCTTCTCCCTGGCTAGTAGAATGACAATTATGACCCCCCAGCGCCTGGCTAGTGATTTTTTGAAAATTGGACTTTCTTCCAAATCACGTAACTGGTTCCTAGCAAAGTTTTGAAGCCTGACTTAAATGTGACAGATTTTTGTCACTTGGAGACACTCTGTGCTGAACGTTAGAAATCTACCAGCTGAGTCACAGTGGCACTTCCAGTTTTTGTTTATGTGGTGCTGAGGAATGGAATCCAGGGTTTCATACATGCTAGGCAAGGTACATTTTCAGCCCAAGGTTTTATGTTTTGTTTTTTCAGTGTTGTTGCTTCTAAGGTACTGTATGATGTTCTTTCATTTTCTTTGTTTTTTACCTCTTTTCTTCTTTTTCCCTTTAGTTTTATTCTCTGTAGTCACTGTGTTGAATTCGGGTACCCTGTGTCTTGTACATAGGTTTATGTGATTTGGGGAATGGAGAGGGTATAATTAAATGGTAAAAAAAAAACAAAGGAAAAAGGGTGAACCAATTGAACAATGATATTTGGAAGACAATAAACGGAAATGAACTGAACAATCTGGGTGGATAGGGGGCTGAGGGTAGGAAAACAGAGAAAAATGAGGGAGGGGATAACAATTTTCTTAATAAATGTGTTCATTACTTATGTAACCATATGCCAACTATATATTGACTTAACAAAAAAATTAACTTAAAAAATAATTTAGCCCGGTATGGTGGCTCACACTTGTAAATGTAGCTACTCAAGAGGCTGGGATCCAAGGATAGCAGTTCAAAGTCAGCCTGGGCACTGAAGTCCATGTGACTCTTATCTCCAATTAACCACCAGAAACCCAGAAGTGGCCCTATGGCTTAAGGGATAAGGCAGTAGACTTGAGCTGAAAAGCTCAGTGACAAGACCCACGTGCAGAATTGCAGTCCCATGACTTGAATGATGAATGATAGTAGCCAGGCTCTGTGCGCTCACACTTGGAATCCTATCTACACAGAATCAGGTTTGAATCCAGCCCAAACAAATTGCATGATATTTTGATTTACAGTTCATTACCAAAAATCTGGAAGTGGAGCTGGGGATCAAGTGGTAGAACACTAGACTGAAGCAAAAAAAAAATACATTTAAGGACAGTTCCCAGGCCCTGGGTTCAAGTCCCAGGACTTGTATAAAACAAACAAAATGTGACGCTGAGTCCTCCATCATTTGGTGTTATAGTTCAATATTCTTGATATGCATCTTAGAAATTAAGTCCCTAGCAAATACTCTCCCCTGAAATTCTGCTTCATAGCTGATTCATAGAATTTCAGCATCATTACTATCACCTTCCAGTTAGCATAGCAGTCTACTACTGAAAATTTGAAGAAAACTTTTGAGTAATCCTAATAAATCTGTGTATCATCTGCACACACATCAAATCAGCAGCAGCTATGTTCTACTATTATCTAAATGTATTTAATCCCTTCTTGAGTTAATGAGCCTTAAAGAGTAAAACATATGAAATAGTTATGAAACTAACAGTCACCATTCTTCTACCTAATATTGTAATATAAGTTTATAAATGCAAGGACTATTCTGAAGTGTGCAGAAGATAGCTTCTAATTATAATATTCTCATGAAGTATAGTTTTTAAGAAACATGTTGCTTGCATTGGGAAAGCAAAGGCAAGGAAAAATGATATAGGTAAGTTCCCTATTTATCACAAGGAAAATACTATTGGGTTTAGATCAACTTCATTCATTCCGTGCTGTTGAAACAAACATTTGCAATTCCTGAGGCCAATCACTTCATTGTGATGCACAATCAGCCAGCTTAGATCAATCTTCCAAAAAAGGAAAGGAACAAATGAGAAGCAATTAAGGTTTCCAAAATGAACCAGGTGGTGGTGGAAGCTCACACTTGTAATTCTATCTACTCAAGGCCTGAAATCCAAGGATCTGGATTAAGTCTGTCTGGGATGAAAATATTCCTGTCTGAAACATCATCTCTCTTATCACAGCCCAGCTGATACACTCTGCAAAAAAGGTTCCAAACACCAAAGTCCATCTCCTATCTGAAATACTAGCAAACGTACTCACACATTATTTCCTCTTTGGGAGATAGTTGAAACATGTACCAGAAACATTTCCCTGGCTTCAGAGTGGAAGTGGAATTATATACTCACTAGAAGCCCATCTAGTAAATTACAGTCAATCATCTTTCCTCACATCTTGTTAGTTAAATTGAACAATGAGTGTTTGGATCAGAAGCGATGTGTAGAAGCATGCAGGTTGTAAAAGTACTGTAATCCTAGCTAGTCAAGATAAGCTGAGACCTGAGGATTCCAGTTCAAAATCAGCCATGCAATAAATTCCACAAGATTTTTACCTCTAATTAACCAGCAAAAAACAGAGCGTTGAATTGTGCTTAAAATGCCACAGGCCTAAGCTTTGCATAAAAGTGCTAAGGGGTAGCATTCAGGATGCCCACTCTCTCCACTCCTTTTTAACACAGTACTAGAATTCCTAGGCAGTGCAATAAGGCAAGAAGCAAGCATAAAGGGGATCCAAGTAGGGAAAGAGGAAATAAAACTATCCCTCTTTGCAGATGACATGATTCTGTATTTAAAGAAACCTGTAGAGTCTACTCCCAAGCTCCTTGAGGTGATTCAAAGCTTTGGAAGGGCAGCAGGCCATAAAATCAACCCTCACAAATCAACTGCCTTCCTTTACGCCAACAGTGGGAGGAACGTGGCAATAATCAGGAAAGAAACTCCTTTCACAATAGCCTCAAAGAAAATAAAGTACCTAGGAATTAGCTTAACTAAGAATGTAAAGGACCCTTTAGATGAAAACTTTAAAACCCTAAAAAAGGAAATTAAAGCAGAAATAAGGAAATGGAAAAACCTCCCATGTTCCTGGATTGGAAGAATCAACATTGTGAAAATGACAATCTTGCCAAGGGCTATCTACAAATTCAATGCAATACCCATCAACATCCCAATGTCATTCTTTAAAGAAATAGAAGAGGCAAATCAAAATATCATATGGAATAATAAAAGACCCTGTAGAGCAAAAACACTTCTTAGCAGAAAGAACAGCGCTGGAGGAATTTCAATTCCAAACTTTAGACTATTACAGAGCTATAATTCTCAAAACAGCTTGGTACTGGCACAAGAACAGGCCTGAAGTCCAATGGAATAGAACTGCGGACACAGATATTAAACCACAGACCTATGGCCACCTATTCTTTGACAAGGGGGCCAAAAAAATAGAATGGAAGAAAGATAGCCTCTTCAACAAGTTGTGCTGGCAGAACTGGTTAAGCACCAGCAGAAAACTAAAGTTGGATCCTTCTTTGTCACCTTGCACTAGAATTAACTCCAAATGGATCAAAGACCTGGAGGTAAAAGCTGACACACTGAAAAGTTTACAGGAAGGAATAGGAGATACACTAGGCCTCCTTGGCACAGGTCGAAACTTGCTTAATAAAGACCAAGAATCACAACAAATCAGAGAAAGTCTGGATAAGTGGGACTGCATTAAACTGCAGAGCTTTTGTATGGCAACGGATATAGCTAGTAAACTAATCAGGAAGCCTACAGAGTGGGAGAAGATATTCACCAACCAAACAACGGACAAAGGCCTCATATCTAAAATATATCAACAACTCAAAAAATTGAATCACTCCAAAACTAACCTCCAAAGTAACACCCATCCCATTAAAAAATGGGCCAAAGGCTTAAAGAGAGTCTTCTCTGGAGAAGAAAGAAAAATGGCCTATAGACACATGAAGAAATGCTCCACATCCCTGGTCATGAAAGAAATGCAAATCAAAACAACTCTAAGATTCCACCTCACTCCAGTTAGAATGGCCAGGATCAGGAAAAGGAATGACAACAGATGGTGGAGGGGATGTGGCCAGGAGGGATCACTACTACACTGTTGGTGGGAGTGCAAACTCGTTCAACCACTATGGAAAGCAGTGTGGCAGTGCCTCAAAAGACTAAACATGGAACTCCCCTATGACCCAGCAATTCCACTACTTGGCATTTACCCAACAATCCAGAAACAAGGGCATACTAAACCCACTAGCACAACAATGTTCATTGAAGCACTATTCACCATAGCAAAGATATGGAACCAACCGAGATGTCCCTCAGTTGATGAGTGGATCAACAAGTTGTGGTATTTGTACACAATGGAATTCTATGCTGCTGTCAGAAAGAATGACATCGTCCCATTTGTTAGGAAATGGAAAGACTTAGAACAAATCATATTAAGTGAAGTAAGCCAGACTCAAAGGAACTTAGGCTCAGTGGTTTCCCTCATACTCATAATCAGTAGAAACCTTGGGCTCCACTAGCAGAGATTTGCAATAGAGCAAAAGGCAATATATAAGGCCATATAATGTGAAGCTAATTGAAAGGACCTGCAGGATATTGAAACAAAAGCCACATAATGAATGATTGTTGTCCTTAATGTACTATGTTGTCTCTCATCTCCTTTGCTGTCCCTTGGTTATCCCATATTGGTATAGTATCTCACTTTGTTATCTGATATATTGAATTTATTTGTATTTGGATATTTGAAATTTGATAGGGAGGGGGCGAAAACTAAGACGGGTGGGGGGTGTGGAGTTGGAGGGAAATGGTTACCAAGACATGTGAAAGGGTATCAATGTATATGAATTAATGCACCTTCTATCTGGCAAATATCATGGAACCCTTTTACTAATTAAAACAAAAACTATTTAAAAAAAAAGAAAGTTGTAGTGTGTGGGGAGGATGATGGGGTCAAATACATTTCTTCTTAGAAATATACCTCATCTGGTTGCCCTGGATTTTCCTGGCCTTCTTCTTAGAGAAAGGCCTGTTATACTGGATTTGGGGCTTGGCAATGATCTAGCATGTACATCTTCGAGTAAGACATCCACAACTTCCATGCCTGAGACTCGAGTTTCCTGACCTTTGGCAACAGCACAGCAACATCTTTCTTCCTCCTGAGCCACAGGCCAAGTGAGCTGGCTTGAGCTGGTTGTTAGTTACAGTGGCTTCGTTACCAGGGTTCCATATTCTGTTCCATTGTGAGGGAGGCAGGGTCACCTTTCAGGGCCCAATGACCAAAGATCCTTGCTCACAGAAGACCTCACCAAAGACATACTGGAGGCTGAATCTCTCCTCCAATCTCACAATATACATGTGGATGTAGTAAACAGCACACCTTATTTGTCCATTCCCAATGTCTTCCACTAGGCCCAACAACCAGTCTGGTCTCAGGCTCAAGGAGCCTTTCTTAGGTAAGATCCAAACTTAAGGGTCAATATTGCCCTCATCCTTTACAAAACATTTGCTTCACAGTGCCTTCTCTGCCTGCATTTTGCCCCTTGTTGAATTTTTTTTTGCTAGTCTTGGAACTTGAGTTCAGATTGTGACCATTGTTCTTGGGCTTTCTTTAGGCTTTAGCTGTCCCACCGAGCCACAGCACCACTTGCAGCGTTTTCTATGTATGTGGTAATGAGGAATCAAACCTGAGTCTTTTTGCTTGGTAGCCAAGGACTCTACCACCAGGTCAAACACACAGGGCATCTTGCACATATTTTTGACATCAATCTACTAGGATATCATAAGGTTTCTGTATCCTAATCAATTTTTTCCTGATGATTAGCTTTGCTGTCATGTGTAAAAAATGCAAGAGGGAAAAACACAGAAGAAGTAGTGAAATTTAAAAAAAAGCATTACACACATACATAAGTGATCATTCTTTGTAGGAGAAAGGATATTTTGATATGATGATGATGACTTTATAATTACTATGTCAGGGTTGAGAGTTTGGCATAGTGGTAGAGTGCTTGCCTAGCATCCATGAAGATCTGGGTTTGATTGCTCAGTATCACATAGATAGAAAATCTAGATGTGGCACTGTGGCTCAAGTGTCAGAGGGATAGACTTGAGAAAACCCGAGGATAGTGCTCAGGCCCTGAATTCAAGCCCCAAGACTGGCAGAAAGATAAAAGAAAATGAAAATGCTTTTACGAGCTAATTCACTCACAGCATTGGCTTCTGAAATCTTCACTTCTGCATCTTGTGAAATACCCCTTTCCCTCAACGTAGACAAGAAAAACAGATCCATCCCATGGTCCACTGTGCAGCCCCTGGTTGGGCTAAGAGCTAGTCGTCCAGCAACACATAAGTTTTATTCTAATACTTTCCAAACTTTGTACTCAAATATGCTACCTACTTACCAACTTAGGTCAGTTATCCTTATGCTATACCTTTTCTTCATGACTACAATATTCTTACACTCCAACGTTAATCCTCTTGTACCTCCCCTGACCTCTCTCATTCTTTTTTTCTATCTCTGGACCTCTGCTCGTCTTTCAACCCTTTTACTGCATGGATCTACACTTGATGGCTGTTGAGCAATATTGTATATGTAGGTGGTTAATTATTCTCTAGGCTCAGAGGGACTTAAAGACAATCGAGATTGGATTGAGAGGCTTATTGTTTTGGGTATAAATCGCTTATCAGTGGTTGTATTAGACTGGTCTGTAAGTGCACAAAAAGAAAGAGTGATAATACCAATCAAAACTTGTGAACATCTAGTGTCTGCCAGCTACAGAGGTCTAGGTTGGTTATATCTGAAAAACTACAATCGTATTTCGCAGTAATCTTGCTCCCATTTTCAAATGGGCAGAACAAGAATCTCAAGAAAA
This sequence comes from Megascapheus bottae, assembly GCF_031878675.1. NCBI lineage: Eukaryota > Metazoa > Chordata > Mammalia > Rodentia > Geomyidae > Megascapheus > Megascapheus bottae. The sequence continues at coordinate 295,139 of NW_028327279.1, forward strand.
ATGTCAAATCAAGAAACAACATCCCCCACCCAATGTAAACAGACAATGAAACAGTCACTGGCACACCTAGAGGAGAGTCTTCCAAGTGCTACACAAATGCAATTGATAAACATCATTAATGGAAAATGTGAAAATATAAAGAAAGAAATAATGGAGGAAGCCATAGCTGAACAAGAGGAAAGCAAAAACAAGGTGATAATGAAAGAGAAGAAGCCATAAAGGAGGCCATAACAAAGGTTTTTCAAAGAAAGATGGATGAATTCATAGAATTCACAAGTAAAAACGTGACCAAACTCCAGCAAATGTCCAAAGAAAATAAAGCTACTGAGCTAACCACTCAAAAGGAAATCAAGGAGATAAAGAAATCCATACATGATCTAAAACAAGAGATGCAAGGCATCAAAAGTGAGCAATTAGAAGCAAGGGAGATGAAAAATAAAGTAGATAGCTTTGATAGCAGGTTAGACAATGCAGAGGAGAGAATTTCCGGGGCTGAAGATAATTTAGGTATTATAGAGAAAGAACAGAAAATGAGTCAATCCAAATCTAGGAAATATGACAGATCGCTTCAGGAGGTCCAAGATACAATTAGGAAGCCTAATTTAAGGCTAGTTGGTATTGAGGAGGGCGTGGATAAAGAGGTCAATGGTATTGGAAATACACTTCAGGGAATCATCTCAGAAAATTGCCCAAATATCCAGAAGGGCAGGCCCATCCAGATACAAAAAGCTTTTAGAACCCCAAACAGACCTGACCAGAAAAGAACATCCCACCGCCACATTGTGATCCGAACTGGATCAATAGAAACGAAAGGAAAGATCCTAAAGGCAGCCAGGGAAAAGGGATCAGTAACCTATAAAGGCAAACCAATCAGAATAACCCCAGATTTCTCAGCAGAGACCATGCAAGCACGAAGTGACTGGAAGCATATATGTCATGCCCTTAAATCAAATAACTACCAACCAAGAATATTGTAGCCAGCTAAGCTCTCATTCATAACTGAGGGAACAATAAAAACATTCCATTCCAGGGAAAAGCTGCAACAATATGTCGAAACAAAACCAACACTACAGAGAATTCTCAAAGATGCTCTATACATAGAAAACCAAAATAAATGCAATATAGGGAAAGAAATGGCACCTAAACAGCATACCATCTAAGGACCACAAGAACTGTCAAGACACAGGCCCTACTAAAAGCTTTTAAACATGGTAGGAACTAATAAATATCTCTCAATCCTAACTCTCAATATCAATGGACTTAACTCTCCAATTAAACGGCATAGGCTGTCTAGTTGGATCAAAAAGCAAGAGCCATCGTTCTGCTGTCTTCAAGAGACACATCTTACCCAAAAACAATCATCTTTTGAAAGTGAGAGGTTGGAATAAACTCTATCAAGCTAACTGCCCCCATAAACAGGCTGGAGTTGCCATCCTCATATCAGATACAATAGACTTCAAACTAAAATTAGTAAGAAAAGACAAAGAAGGTGACTACATACTACTAAAGGGATCTTTCCTCCAGGAAGACATAACGATCCTAAATATTTACACACCCAATCCCGGAGCTCCAAACTTCATCAAGCAAACTTTACTTACACTGAAACCATACATAGATCGAAATACAGTGATTGTTGGTGAGTTTAACACACCACTCTCACCTATGGACAGATCAACAAGGCAAAACTCAACAGAGAAACCTTGGAACTGAACAACTATAGAGACCAACTAGATCTAACAGACATCTGCAGAATATTCCACCCAGTAACAACACAATATACGTTTTTCTCAGCAGCACATGGAACATTTTCCATAATAGACCACATCTTAGGCCATAAAACAAACCTGGACGGATTCAGAAACACTGAAATTATTCCATGCACACTCTCAGACCATAAAGGCATCAAATTGGAGCTGAACAAATATCTCCACCAACGAAAACCCTGTAACTCATGGAGACTGAACAACACATTGTTGAATCAAAAACAATGGGTAATCGAAGACATCAGAACAGATATCCAACTGTTTATGAAATTTAACAATAAGGAGCACACAAATATCAACTCCTTAGAGACACAACAAGGGCAGTACTCAGAGCAAAATTTATAGCGCTGAGTGCCTACAACAGCAAGTTGGAAAAATGGCAAATCAACTAGTTAATGTCTCACTTTAACCTCCTGGAAAAAGAGCAACAAACCAACCCTAAACCCATTAGGAGAAAGCACATTATTAAAATCAAAGCAGAATTAAATGATTTGGAATAAAAAAAAAACTATAGAATCAACAAAACAAGGAGATGGTTCTTTGAAAGAATTAACAAAATTGACAAGCCCTTAGCAAATCTTACCAAAAAAAACAAGAGAGCATATCGAAATAAACAAAATCGCAGATGAAAATGGTAATATCACGACAGATATTACCAAGATCCAGAATACCATGGGGGAATACTTCTGAAAACTTTACGCCAAGAAATTTGAGAACCTAGAAGAAATGGATGAATTCCTAGACAATATTAACATACCCACACTGAACCAAGAAGAGCTAACCCAAATCAACAGGCCTATTTCAAGCTCTGAAATTGAAATGGAAATTAGACAACTTCCACTTAAAAAGAGCCCAGGGCCAGATGGATTCACAGCTGAATTCTATAAGGTCTTCAAAGCAGAGCTCACACCAATACTCCTCAAGCTCTTCAACGAAATTGAAAATGAAGGTTGTTTACCAAACTCATTCTGTGAAGCCAGTATATCCCTCATACCCAAACCAGATAGAGATTCATCAAAGAAAGAGAACTATAGACCCATTTCTTTGATGAACATCGATGCAAAACTTCTCAACAAAATACTGGCCAACAGTCTACAACAACTGATCAAAAAATTATACACTATGATCAAACTGGATTCATCACAGGGAGGCAAAGCTGGTTCAACATACACAAATCAATTAATATAATTCAACACATCAACAGGAGCAAGGACAAAAATCACATGATCGTCGCAATAGATGCGGAAAAGGCATTTGACAAGATCCAAAACCCCTTTATGTTAAAAGATGTGGAAAAACTAGGACTCCATGGAACATTTCTCGATGTAATAAAGGCTGTGTATGAGAAACCCACTGCTAGTATTATACTTAATGGTGAAAATCTAAAGGCATTCCCTCTAAAATCAGGAACGAGACAAGGATGCCCACTCTCTCCACTCCTTTCTAACATAGTACTAAATTTCCTAGGCAGTGCAATAAGGCAAGAAGCAAGCATAAAGGGGATCCAAGTAGGGAAAGAGGAAATAAAACTATCCCTCTTTGCAGATGACATGATTCTGTATTTAAAGAATCCTATAGACTCTACTCCCAAGCTCCTTGAGCTGATACAAAGCTTTGGAAGGGTAGCAGGCCATAAAATCAACCCTCACAAATCAACTGCCTTCCTTTCCGCCAATAGTGAGAGGAATGAGGCAATAATCAGGAAAGAAACTCCTTTCACAATAGCCTCAAAGAAAATAAAGTACCTAGGAATTAGCTTAACTAAGAATGTAAAGGACCGTTTAGATGAAAACTTTAAAACCCTAAAAAAGTAAATCAAAACAGAACTAAGGAAATGGAAAAACCTCCCATGCTCCTGGATTGGAAGAATCAACATTGTGAAAATGAGAATCTTGCCAAGGGCTATCTACAAATTCAATGCAATACCCATCAACATCCCAATGTCATTCTTTAAAGAAATAGAAGAGGCAATTCAAAATTTCATATGCAATAATAAAAGACCCCGTATAGCAAAAAAACTTCTTAGCAGAAAGAACAGCGCTGGAGGAATTTCAATTCCAAACTTTAGACTATTACAGAGCTATAATTCTCAAAACAGCTTGGTACTGGCACAAGAACAGGCCTGAAGTCCAATGGAATAGAACTGCGGACCCAGATATTAAACCACAGACCTATGGCCACCTAATCTTTAAGAAGGGAGCCAAAAAAATAGAATGGAAGAAAGATAGCCTCTTCAACAAGTTGTGCTGGCAGAACTGGTTAAGCACCAGCAGAAAACTAAAGTTGGATCCTTCTTTGTCACCTTGCACTAGAATTAACTCCAAATGGATCAAAGACCTGGAGGTAAAACTGACACACTGAAAAGTTTACAAGAAGGAATAGGAGATACACTAGGCCTCCTTGGCACAGGTCGAAACTTTCTTAATAAGGACCAAGAATCACAACAAATCAGAGAAAGGCTGGATAAGTGGGACTGCATTAAATTGCAGAGCTTTCATATGGCAACGGATATAGCTAGTAAACTAATCAGGAAGCCTACAGAGTGGGAGAAGATATTCACCAACCAAACAACGGACAAAGGCCTCATATCTAAAATATATCAACAACTCACAAAATTGAATCAGTCCAAAACTAACCTCCAAAGTAACACCCATCCCATTAAAAAATGGGCCAAAGACTTAAAGAGAGTCTTCTCTGAAGAAGAAACAAAAATGGCCTATAGACACATGAAGAAATGCTCCACATCTCTGGTCATAAAAGAATTGCATATCAAAAGAACTCTAAGATTCCACCTCACTCCAGTGAGAATGGCCAGGATCAGGAAAAGGAATGACAACAGATGCTGGAGGGGATGTGGCCAGGAGGGATCACTACTACACTGTTGGTGGGAGTGCAAACTCGTTCAACCACTATGGAAAGCAGTGTGGCAGTGCCTCAAAAGGCTAAACATAGAACTCCCCTATGACCCAGCAATTCCACTACTTGGCATTTACCCAACAATCCAGAAACAAGGGCATACTAAACCCTCTAGCACAACAATGTTCATTGCATCGCTATTCACCATAGTAAAGATATGGAACCAACCCTGATGTCCCTCAGTTGATGAGTGGATCAACAAGTTGTGGTATTTGTACACAATGGAATTCTATCCTGCTGTCAGAAAGAATGACATCGCCCCATTTGTTAGGAAAAGGAAAGTCTTAGAACAAATCATATTAAGTGAAGTAAGCCAGACTCAAAGGAACTTTGGCTCAGTGGTTTCCCTCATTCGTCATAATCAGTAGAAACCTTGGGCTCTACTAGCAGAGATTTGCAATAGAGCAAAAGGCCATATATAAGGCCATGTAATGTGAAGCTAATTGAAAGGGCCTCCAGGATATTGAAACGAAAGCCACATAATGAATGATTGTTGTCCTCAATGTACTATGTTGTCTCTCATCTCCTTTGCTGTCCCTTGGTTATCCCATATGGGTATAGTATCTCACTTTGTTATCTGATATCTTGAATTTATTTGTATTTGGATATTTGAAATTTGATAGGGAAGGGGGGAAAACCAAGACGGGTGGGGGGTGTGGGGTTGGAGGGAAATGAGTACCAAGACATGTGAAAGGGTATCAATGTATTTGAATTAATGCACCTTCTATCTGGCAAATATCATGTAACCCTTTCACTACTTACAATCAAAAATGAAAAAAAAAAGTTGTAGTGTGTGGGGAGGTTGATGGGGTCAAATACATTTCTTCTTAGAAATATACCTCATCTGGTTGCCCTGGATTTTCCTGGCCTTCTTCTTAGAGAAAGGCCTGTTATACTGGATTTGTGGCTTGGCAAAGATCTAGCATGTACATCTTCGAGTAAGACATCCACAACTTCCATGCCTGAGACTCGAGTTTCCTGACCTTTGGCAACAGCACAGCAACATCTTTCTTCCTCCTGAGCCACAGGCCAAGTGAGCTGGCTTGAGCTGGTTGTTAGTTACAGTGGCTTGGTTACCAGGGTTCCATATTCTGTTCCATTGTGAGGGAGGCAGGGTCACCTTTCAGGGCCCAATGACCAAAGATCCTTGCTCACAGAAGACCTCACCAAAGACATACTGGAGGCTGAATCTCTCCTCCAATCTCACAATATACATGTGGATGTAGTAAACAGCACACCTTATTTGTCCATTCCCAATGTCTTCCACTAGGCCCAACAACCAGTCTGGTCTCAGGCTCAAGGAGCCTTTCTTAGGTAAGATCCAAACTTAAGGGTCAATATTGCCCTCATCCTTTACAAAACATTTGCTTCACAGTGCCTTCTCTGCCTGCATTTTGCCCCTTGTCGATTTTTTTTTTGTTGTTGCTAGTCTGGGAACTTGACCTCAGAGTGTGAACATTGTTCTTGGGCTTTCTTTAGGCTTTAGCTGTCCCACCGAGCCACAGCACCACTTGCAGCGTTTTCTATGTATGTGGTAATGAGGAATCAAACCTGAGTCTTTTTGCTTGGTAGCCAAGGACTCTACCACCAGGTCAAACACACAGGGCATCTTGCACATATTTTTGACATCAATCTACTAGGATATCATAAGGTTTCTGTATCCTAATCAATTTTTTCCTGATGATTAGCTTTGCTGTCATGTGTAAAAAATGCAAGAGGAAAAAACACAGAAGAATTAGTGAAATTTAAAAAAAAGCATAACACACATACATAAGTGATCATTCTTTGTAGGAGAAAGGATATTTTGATATGATGATGATGACTTTATAATTACTATGTCAGGGTTGAGAGTTTGGCATAGTGGTAGAGTGCTTGCCTAGCATCCATGAAGATCTGGGTTTGATTGCTCAGTATCACATAGATAGAAAATCTAGATGTGGCACTGTGGCTCAAGTGTCAGAGGGATAGACTTGAGAAAACCCGAGGATAGTGCTCAGGCCCTGAATTCAAGCCCCAAGACTGGCAGAAAGATAAAAGAAAATGAAAATGCTTTTTACGAGCTAATTCACTCACAGCATTGGCTTCTGAAATCTTCGCTTCTGCATCTTGTGAAATACCCCTTTCCCTCAACGTAGACAAGAAAAACAGATCCATCCCATGGTCCACTGTGCAGCCCCTGGTTGGGCTAAGAGCTAGTCGTGCAGCAACACATAAGTTTTATTCTAATACTTTCCAAACTTTGTACTCAAATATGCTACCTACTTACCAACTTAGGTCAGTTATCCTTATGCTATACCTTTTCTTCATGACTACAATATTCTTACACTCCAACGTTAATCCTCTTGTACCTCCCCTGACCTCTCTCATTCTTTTTTTCTATCTCTGGACCTCTGCTCGTCTTTCAACCCTTATACTGCACGGATCTACACTTGATGGCTGTTGAGCAATATTGTATATGTAGGTGGTTAATTATTCTCTAGGCTCAGAGGGACTTAAAGACAATAGAGATTGGATTGAGAGGCTTATTGGTTTGGGTATAAATACTTAGCAGTGGTTGTATTAGACTGGTCTGTAAGTGCACAAAAAGAAAGAGTGATAATACCAATCAAAACTTGTGAACATCTAGTGTCTGCCAGCTACAGAGGTCTAGGTTGGTTATATCTGAAAAACTACAATCGTATTTCGTAGTAATCTTGCTCCCATTTTCAAATGGGCAGAACAAGAAACTCAAGAAAAATGTCAAATCAAGAAACAACATCCCCCACCCAATGTAAACAGACAATGAAACAGTCACTGGCACACCTAGAGGAGAGTCTTCCAAGTGCTACACAAATGCAATTGATAAACATCATTAATGGAAAATGTGAAAATATAAAGAAAGAAATAATGGAGGAAGCCATAGCTGAACAAGAGGAAAGCAAAAACAAGGTGATAATGAAAGAGAAGAAGCCATAAAGGAGGCCATAACAAAGGTTTTTCAAAGAAAGATGGATGAATTCATAGAATTCACAAGTAAAAACGTGACCAAACTCCAGCAAATGTCCAAAGAAAATAAAGCTACTGAGCTAACCACTCAAAAGGAAATCAAGGAGATAAAGAAATCCATACATGATCTAAAACAAGAGATGCAAGGCATCAAAAGTGAGCAATTAGAAGCAAGGGAGATGAAAAATAAAGTAGATAGCTTTGATAGCAGGTTAGACAATGCAGAGGAGAGGATTTCCGGGGCTGAAGATAATTTAGGTATTATAGAGAAAGAACAGAAAATGAGTCAATCCAAATCTAGGAAATATGACAGATCGCTTCAGGAGGTCCAAGATACAATTAGGAAGCCTAATTTAAGGCTAGTTGGTATTGAGGAGGGCGTGGATAAAGAGGTCAATGGTATTGGAAATACACTTCAGGGAATCATCTCAGAAAATTGCCCAAATATCCAGAAGGGCAGGCCCATCCAGATACAAAAAGCTTTTAGAACCCCAAACAGACCTGACCAGAAAAGAACATCCCACCGCCACATTGTGATCCGAACTGGATCAATAGAAACGAAAGGAAAGATCCTAAAGGCAGCCAGGGAAAAGGGATCAGTAACCTATAAAGGCAAACCAATCAGAATAACCCCAGATTTCTCAGCAGAGACCATGCAAGCACGAAGTGACTGGAAGCATATATGTCATGCCCTTAAATCAAATAACTACCAACCAAGAATATTGTAGCCAGCTAAGCTCTCATTCATAACTGAGGGAACAATAAAAACATTCCATTCCAGGGAAAAGCTGCAACAATATGTCGAAACAAAACCAACACTACAGAGAATTCTCAAAGATGCTCTATACATAGAAAACCAAAATAAATGCAACATAGGGAAAGAAATGGCACCTAAACAGCATACCATCTAAGGACCACAAGAACTGTCAAGACACAGGCCCTACTAAAAGCTTTTAAACATGGTAGGAACTAATAAATATCTCTCAATCCTAACTCTCAATATCAATGGACTTAACTCTCCAATTAAACGGCATAGGCTGTCTAGTTGGATCAAAAAGCAAGAGCCATCGTTCTGCTGTCTTCAAGAGACACATCTTACCCAAAAACAATCATCTTTTGAAAGTGAGAGGTTGGAATAAACTCTATCAAGCTAACTGCCCCCATAAACAGGCTGGAGTTGCCATCCTCATATCAGATACAATAGACTTCAAACTAAAATTAGTAAGAAAAGACAAAGAAGGTGACTACATACTACTAAAGGGATCTTTCCTCCAGGAAGACATAACGATCCTAAATATTTACACACCCAATCCCGGAGCTCCAAACTTCATCAAGCAAACTTTACTTACACTGAAACCATACATAGATCGAAATACAGTGATTGTTGGTGAGTTTAACACACCACTCTCACCTATGGACAGATCAACAAGGCAAAACTCAACAGAGAAACCTTGGAACTGAACAACTATAGAGACCAACTAGATCTAACAGACATCTGCAGAATATTCCACCCAGTAACAACACAATATACGTTTTTCTCAGCAGCACATGGAACATTTTCCATAATAGACCACATCTTAGGCCATAAAACAAACCTGGACGGATTCAGAAACACTGAAATTATTCCATGCACACTCTCAGACCATAAAGGCATCAAATTGGAGCTGAACAAATATCTCCACCAACGAAAACCCTGTAACTCATGGAGACTGAACAACACATTGTTGAATCAAAAACAATGGGTAATCGAAGACATCAGAACAGATATCCAACTGTTTATGAAATTTAACAATAAGGAGCACACAAATATCAACTCCTTAGAGACACAACAAGGGCAGTACTCAGAGCAAAATTTATAGCGCTGAGTGCCTACAACAGCAAGTTGGAAAAATGGCAAATCAACTAGTTAATGTCTCACTTTAACCTCCTGGAAAAAGAGCAACAAACCAACCCTAAACCCATTAGGAGAAAGCACATTATTAAAATCAAAGCAGAATTAAATGATTTGGAATAAAAAAAAAACTATAGAATCAACAAAACAAGGAGATGGTTCTTTGAAAGAATTAACAAAATTGACAAGCCCTTAGCAAATCTTACCAAAAAAAACAAGAGAGCATATCGAAATAAACAAAATCGCAGATGAAAATGGTAATATCACGACAGATATTACCAAGATCCAGAATACCATGGGGGAATACTTCTGAAAACTTTACGCCAAGAAATTTGAGAACCTAGAAGAAATGGATGAATTCCTAGACAATATTAACATACCCACACTGAACCAAGAAGAGCTAACCCAAATCAACAGGCCTATTTCAAGCTCTGAAATTGAAATGGAAATTAGACAACTTCCACTTAAAAAGAGCCCAGGGCCAGATGGATTCACAGCTGAATTCTATAAGGTCTTCAAAGCAGAGCTCACACCAATACTCCTCAAGCTCTTCAACGAAATTGAAAATGAAGGTTGTTTACCAAACTCATTCTGTGAAGCCAGTATATCCCTCATACCCAAACCAGATAGAGATTCATCAAAGAAAGAGAACTATAGACCCATTTCTTTGATGAACATCGATGCAAAACTTCTCAACAAAATACTGGCCAACAGTCTACAACAACTGATCAAAAAATTATACACTATGATCAAACTGGATTCATCACAGGGAGGCAAAGCTGGTTCAACATACACAAATCAATTAATATAATTCAACACATCAACAGGAGCAAGGACAAAAATCACATGATCGTCGCAATAGATGCGGAAAAGGCATTTGACAAGATCCAAAACCCCTTTATGTTAAAAGATGTGGAAAAACTAGGACTCCATGGAACATTTCTCGATGTAATAAAGGCTGTGTATGAGAAACCCACTGCTAGTATTATACTTAATGGTGAAAATCTAAAGGCATTCCCTCTAAAATCAGGAACGAGACAAGGATGCCCACTCTCTCCACTCCTTTCTAACATAGTACTAAATTTCCTAGGCAGTGCAATAAGGCAAGAAGCAAGCATAAAGGGGATCCAAGTAGGGAAAGAGGAAATAAAACTATCCCTCTTTGCAGATGACATGATTCTGTATTTAAAGAATCCTATAGACTCTACTCCCAAGCTCCTTGAGCTGATACAAAGCTTTGGAAGGGTAGCAGGCCATAAAATCAACCCTCACAAATCAACTGCCTTCCTTTCCGCCAATAGTGAGAGGAATGAGGCAATAATCAGGAAAGAAACTCCTTTCACAATAGCCTCAAAGAAAATAAAGTACCTAGGAATTAGCTTAACTAAGAATGTAAAGGACCGTTTAGATGAAAACTTTAAAACCCTAAAAAAGTAAATCAAAACAGAACTAAGGAAATGGAAAAACCTCCCATGCTCCTGGATTGGAAGAATCAACATTGTGAAAATGAGAATCTTGCCAAGGGCTATCTACAAATTCAATGCAATACCCATCAACATCCCAATGTCATTCTTTAAAGAAATAGAAGAGGCAATTCAAAATTTCATATGCAATAATAAAAGACCCCGTATAGCAAAAAAACTTCTTAGCAGAAAGAACAGCGCTGGAGGAATTTCAATTCCAAACTTTAGACTATTACAGAGCTATAATTCTCAAAACAGCTTGGTACTGGCACAAGAACAGGCCTGAAGTCCAATGGAATAGAACTGCGGACCCAGATATTAAACCACAGACCTATGGCCACCTAATCTTTAAGAAGGGAGCCAAAAAAATAGAATGGAAGAAAGATAGCCTCTTCAACAAGTTGTGCTGGCAGAACTGGTTAAGCACCAGCAGAAAACTAAAGTTGGATCCTTCTTTGTCACCTTGCACTAGAATTAACTCCAAATGGATCAAAGACCTGGAGGTAAAACTGACACACTGAAAAGTTTACAGGAAGGAATAGGAGATACACTAGGCCTCCTTGGCACAGGTCGAAACTTTCTTAATAAGGACCAAGAATCACAACAAATCAGAGAAAGGCTGGATAAGTGGGACTGCATTAAATTGCAGAGCTTTCATATGGCAACGGATATAGCTAGTAAACTAATCAGGAAGCCTACAGAGTGGGAGAAGATATTCACCAACCAAACAACGGACAAAGGCCTCATATCTAAAATATATCAACAACTCACAAAATTGAATCAGTCCAAAACTAACCTCCAAAGTAACACCTATCCCATTAAAAAATGGGCCAAAGACTTAAAGAGAGTCTTCTCTGAAGAAGAAACAAAAATGGCCTATAGACACATGAAGAAATGCTCCACATCTCTGGTCATAAAAGAATTGCATATCAAAAGAACTCTAAGATTCCACCTCACTCCAGTGAGAATGGCCAGGATCAGGAAAAGGAATGACAACAGATGCTGGAGGGGATGTGGCCAGGAGGGATCACTACTACACTGTTGGTGGGAGTGCAAACTCGTTCAACCACTATGGAAAGCAGTGTGGCAGTGCCTCAAAAGGCTAAACATAGAACTCCCCTATGACCCAGCAATTCCACTACTTGGCATTTACCCAACAATCCAGAAACAAGGGCATACTAAACCCTCTAGCACAACAATGTTCATTGCATCGCTATTCACCATAGTAAAGATATGGAACCAACCCTGATGTCCCTCAGTTGATGAGTGGATCAACAAGTTGTGGTATTTGTACACAATGGAATTCTATCCTGCTGTCAGAAAGAATGACATCGCCCCATTTGTTAGGAAAAGGAAAGTCTTAGAACAAATCATATTAAGTGAAGTAAGCCAGACTCAAAGGAACTTAGGCTCAGTGGTTTCCCTCATTCGTCATAATCAGTAGAAACCTTGGGCTCTACTAGCAGAGATTTGCAATAGAGCAAAAGGCCATATATAAGGCCATGTAATGTGAAGCTAATTGAAAGGACCTCCAGGATATTGAAACAAAAGCCACATAATGAATGATTGTTGTCCTCAATGTACTATGTTGTCTCTCATCTCCTTTGCTGTCCCTTGGTTATCCCATATGGGTATAGTATCTCACTTTGTTATCTGATATCTTGAATTTATTTGTATTTGGATATTTGAAATTTGATAGGGAAGGGGGGAAAACCAAGACGGGTGGGGGGTGTGGGGTTGGAGGGAAATGAGTACCAAGACATGTGAAAGGGTATCAATGTATTTGAATTAATGCACCTTCTATCTGGCAAATATCATGTAACCCTTTCACTACTTACAATCAAAAATGAAAAAAAAAAGTTGTAGTGTGTGGGGAGGTTGATGGGGTCAAATACATTTCTTCTTAGAAATATACCTCATCTGGTTGCCCTGGATTTTCCTGGCCTTCTTCTTAGAGAAAGGCCTGTTATACTGGATTTGTGGCTTGGCAAAGATCTAGCATGTACAACTTCGAGTAAGACATCCACAACTTCCATGCCTGAGACTCGAGTTTCCTGACCTTTGGCAACAGCACAGCAACATCTTTCTTCCTCCTGAGCCACAGGCCAAGTGAGCTGGCTTGAGCTGGTTGTTAGTTACAGTGGCTTGGTTACCAGGGTTCCATATTCTGTTCCATTGTGAGGGAGGCAGGGTCACCTTTCAGGGCCCAATGACCAAAGATCCTTGCTCACAGAAGACCTCACCAAAGACATACTGGAGGCTGAATCTCTCCTCCAATCTCACAATATACATGTGGATGTAGTAAACAGCACACCTTATTTGTCCATTCCCAATGTCTTCCACTAGGCCCAACAACCAGTCTGGTCTCAGGCTCAAGGAGCCTTTCTTAGGTAAGATCCAAACTTAAGGGTCAATATTGCCCTCATCCTTTACAAAACATTTGCTTCACAGTGCCTTCTCTGCCTGCATTTTGCCCCTTGTCGATTTTTTTTTGTTGTTGCTAGTCTGGGAACTTGACCTCAGAGTGTGAACATTGTTCTTGGGCTTTCTTTAGGCTTTAGCTGTCCCACCGAGCCACAGCACCACTTGCAGCGTTTTCTATGTATGTGGTAATGAGGAATCAAACCTGAGTCTTTTTGCTTGGTAGCCAAGGACTCTACCACCAGGTCAAACACACAGGGCATCTTGCACATATTTTTGACATCAATCTACTAGGATATCATAAGGTTTCTGTATCCTAATCAATTTTTTCCTGATGATTAGCTTTGCTGTCATGTGTAAAAAATGCAAGAGGGAAAAACACAGAAGAAGTAGTGAAATTTAAAAAAAAGCATTACACACATACATAAGTGATCATTCTTTGTAGGAGAAAGGATATTTTGATATGATGATGATGACTTTATAATTACTATGTCAGGGTTGAGAGTTTGGCATAGTGGTAGAGTGCTTGCCTAGCATCCATGAAGATCTGGGTTTGATTGCTCAGTATCACATAGATAGAAAATCTAGATGTGGCACTGTGGCTCAAGTGTCAGAGGGATAGACTTGAGAAAACCCGAGGATAGTGCTCAGGCCCTGAATTCAAGCCCCAAGACTGGCAGAAAGATAAAAGAAAATGAAAATGCTTTTTACGAGCTAATTCACTCACAGCATTGGCTTCTGAAATCTTCACTTCTGCATCTTGTGAAATACCCCTTTCCCTCAACGTAGACAAGAAAAACAGATCCATCCCATGGTCCACTGTGAGGCCACTGGTTGTGCTAAGAGCTAGTCATTCAGCAACACATAAGTTTTATTCTAATACTTTCCAAACTTTGTACTCAAATATGCTACCTACTTACCAGCTTAGGTCAGTTATCCTGATGCTATATCTTTTCTTCATTACTAAAATATTCTTACACTCCTACGTTAATCCTCTTGTACCTCCCCTGACCTCTCTCATTCTTTTTTTCTATCTCTGGACCTCTGCTCGTCTTTCAACCCTTATACTGCACGGATCTACACTTGATGGCTGTTGAGCAATATTGTATATGTAGGTGGTTAATTATTCTCTAGGCTCAGAGGCACTTAAAGACAATCGAGACTGGATTGAGAGGCTTATTGTTTTGGGTATAAATCGCTTATCAGTGGTTGTATTAGACTGGTCTGTAAGTGCACAAAAAGAAAGAGTGATAATACCAATCAAAACTTGTGAACATCTAGTGTCTACAAGCTACAGAGGTCTAGGTTGGTTATATCTGAAAAACTACAATCGTATTTCGTAGTAATCTTGCTCCCATTTTCAAATGGGCAGAACAAGAAACTCAAGAAAAATGTCAAATCAAGAAACAACATCCCCCACAAAATGTAAACAGACAATGCAACAGTCACTGGCACACCTAGAGGAGAGTCTTCCAAGTGCTACACAAATGCAATTGATAAATATCATTAATGGAAAATGTGAAAATATAAAGAAAGAGATAATGGAGGAAGCCATAGCTGAACAAGAGGAAAGCATAAACAAGGTGATAAGTGAAAAAGTAGAAGCCATAAAGGAGGCCATAATAAAGGTTTTTCAAAGAAAGATGGATGAATTCATAGAATCCATAAATAAAAACATGACCAAACTCCAGCAAATGTCCAAAGAAAATAAAGCTACTGAGCTAACCACTCAAAAGGGAATCTAGGAGATAAAGAAATCCATACATGATCTAAAACAAGAGATGCAAGGCATCAACAGGGAGCAATTAGAAGCAAGGGAGATGAAAAATAAAGTAGATAGCTTTAATAGCAGGTTAAGCAATGCAGAGGAGAGGATTTCCGGGGCTGAAGATAATTTAGTTATTATAGAGAAAGAACAGAAAATGAGTCAATCCAAATCTAGGAAAATGGAGAGAGCGCTTCAGTAGGTCCAAGATACAATTAGGAAGCCTAATTTAAGGCTAGTTGGTATTGAGGAGGGCGTGGAGAAAGAGGTCAATGGTATTGGAAATATACTTCAGGGAATCATCTCAGAGAATTTCCCAAATATCCAGAAGGGCAGGCCCATCCAGATACGAGAAGCTTTTAGAACCCCAAACAGACCTAATCAGAAAAGAACATCCCACCGCCACATTGTGATCCGAACTGGATCAATAGAAACGAAATAACAGATCCTAAAGGCAGCCAGTTAAAAGGGATCAGTAACCTATAAAGGCAAACCAATCAGAATAACCCCAGATTTCTCAGCAGAGACCATGCGAGCACAAAGTGACTGGAAACATATATGTCATGCCCTTAAATCAAACCAAGAATACTGTAGCCAGCTAAGGTCTCATTTATAACTGAGGGAACAATAAAAACATTCCATTCCAGGGAAAAGCTGCAACAATATGTCGAAACAAACCCAACACTACAGAGAATTCTCGAAGATGCTCTATACATAGAAAACCAAAATAAATGCAATATAGGGAAAGAAATGGCACCTAAACAGCATACCATCTAAGGACCACAAGAACTGTCAAGACACAGGCCCTACTAAAAGCTTTTAAAAATGGTAGGAACTAATAAATATCTCTCAATCCTAACTCTCAATATCAATGGTCTTAACTCTCCAATTAAACGGCATAGGCTGTCTAGTTGGATCAAAAAGCAAGAGCCATCGTTCTGCTGTCTTCAAGAGACACATCTTACCCAAAACAATCATCTTTTGAAAGTGAGAGGTTGGAATAAACTCTATCAAGCTAACTGCCCCCATAAACAGGCTGGAGTTGCCATCCTCATATCAGATACAATAGACTTCAAACTAAAATTAGCAAGAAAAGACAAAGAAGGTGACTACATACTACTAAAGGGATCTTTCCTCCAGGAAGACATAACTATCCTAAATATTTACACACCCTTTTGAAGATTCTCAAAAGATTGAAGATTCTGCCAGTGTAAGTTAGATTCCGGCATTGATATTAAATAATGTAATGAGTAGGGATTTATATTTGAAATATCACTGTTGACAAAATCTAACACACATTTGCTTTTGATTTCCCAAGAAGTTCAGTACAAGCTAACATGTGTGGCATATATCGACTGGGAGAAATGATTCAGAATATGTGACTCATTTGAACAGGAGTCAGTGAAAAGATACAGAAGCAGGATACCCATATTGTGATATTTTGATTAAAACTATATTTATATTAACATATTTAAAGTAATGATTTCATTGTAATTTTAATTTTTCTCATGACTGTTAATATTGACCTTCTTTCTACATTTGAACTACAATTTCTATATATTCTTTTTAGAAAATCCTCTCCAATCTCCAATATTTTCCCTTTTTTTGTGGGGTGTGGGGAAAGTCATGGGGCTTGGACCTTGGGCCGTGAGCTCTTTAGTTTAAGGCTATTGTCCTACCCTGAGTATTGCCCCTCAGTTCTTCTGCTCACAGCTCTCTACCCCTCTTCCCATTATATACAGAAAAAAGGTCATCCTCAGTCTTTTGAAAAAGTAAAACATACAGTAAATTTGTAGTATAAAACAGCAAGAAATAAATTTGTTGCCAGGTGCAGTGACTTCTACCTGTAATCCTAGCTACTCAGATATCAGGCTGATATCTAAAGATTTGGTTCAAAGCCAGCCTGGGCATTAGAAAGTCTATGACACTCTCATCTACAGTTAACCACTAGAATATGGGAAATGGCACTGTGGCTTCATAGGTAGGGTGATAGCCTTGAGTTGAAGAGCTCAGGAACAGTGCCCAGGCCCAGAGTTCAAGCCTTACAAATCCCCCAGCCAAAAAAAAGAAAAAAAAGTTTCTTCCCCAAGTGATTATTATGCCAGACATAGAATATTAACATTCTGGGTGTACTTCACAGTATTATTACTTGATACCCTAAGATTTTGCAATATTCTCACAGTACCAGCATATGTCATCATATAATATAGTTCCTTTTCAATGGAATAATTCCAATTATAACCTAAATCTACTCCCCCGACTTATTTTTGTCGATACCACAATAGCTCTACCATGATATGCCACAAGCCATTAAACATTTTATGGTGGGTAATTGGAAAGGAGTTTCATGGAATTTTGTGCCAGGCTGGCTTTGAACCATGGTCCTCAGATCTCAGTCTCCTGAGTAGCTAGGATGACAGGCGTGAGCCACCAACACCTGGCTTGCCTTTTTATTTTTTTGTGGGTATTGGGACTTGAACTCTGGGCCTAGGCACCATCCCTAAGCTTTTCAGGTCAATATTTCATGTAAGTCTAAACATTTAAGTAAAGGAATAAAATCCCAACAAAAAAAGAATAAAATTCCAGACATGGTGTGTTTATAACTCAGTGCTAATTACTTGAAGAAAATGTGCCATTCCAGAAGATGGTGTCATTTGATGATGTAGCTATGGATTTCAGCTGGGAGGAGTGGCAGCATCTGGACAATACTCAGAGGACCCTGTACAGAGATGTAATGCTGGAGACCTATAGCAACCTGGTGTCCTTAGGTGAGCAAAAGTCAAATTCACTTGCAAGGCCAAGTGACTTCTTATTTTGCAGATACGTGAATGTTTATCAAACTTTCAATACTATTTAAATGAAAGATTCCAGGCCCTGAGAAGTATCATTACTTTCTAAAGAAAACCTAAGGTAATTTTGTACTCATTCTTCAGGATACCTTCAGGATACTTTGACAATAGTTCTAAATTATGTTTGCTCTAATGGAGACGACATTCCAAATTTACACCGTAAGTGTAAGTGGATAAACAATCCAGAATAGAATATATATCATTATTGGAAATAGGATCTACAAATCACTAAACAGTGAGTTTATAATGGAAACCTGGCACTAGGTGCAATGTTTCAAGCCTGTAATCTTAAAATATTCAGGAGGAAGAAATCTAAGAATTCTAATTTGAAGCCAGCAATGGCATAAAAATTGCCATGAAACTCTATAACTCCAAGTAACCCCTCAAAAATGTTAGTGGAGTGTCAAAAGTTTGACTTTGTGGTTGAGTGCTTGCTTAGCATGCATGAAGACCTATGCATGTAAGTGGAGCTGGGACTCAAACTGGTATTTTTCTAGCCTTGAGCAAGACAGCTAAGTTTATACCATACAAAATGAATCCAGAGCTGGGGAAAAGTCAACCATGGAGCCAGTGAGAAATGAGAAAAAATTTAATAGATAACTTGTGAGTAGGATGTCTGCGAACTTAAAGCAATGATGACACAGCAAAAGCAATAATTCTCCACTGTTTCTAATTTACAGGGCCCTGTGTTCCCAAACCTGTATTAATTGACAAGCTAGAGCACTGTGCAGAACTCTGGATAGGAAATTCCTCTGACAAGAATATCACAGGTGAGTGAATGCATCTTCATATTGATGTTGGAGCCTGAGCCCCATTGGTAAGTTTATGTTGTGATGTACTGAGCAATAATATTCTTAGTTACCCTAAATCCTGTGTGGAACCTATGGAATTCTTTGTGAATGAATCAAGAATCATTATCTTTTCCCAATCCTATGGTTGGTCTCAGGGCCTGAGCATGGTCCTTGGGTTTTCTCAAGGCTAGTTCTCTACTTCTTGAGTCATAGCATCACTTCTGCCTTTTTCTTTGTATGTAGTACCAAGGAACTGAAGCAGGTCTTTGTGCATGTTAGCCCAAACCCCCGGCTCCAAGAATCATAGGGTGATATAATGAATTCTATGTGGCAGTAGAGTTAATGTTAGATTTCTCTGTAGAAATCACTGTGAAACAAAATAAAATGAGAAATCCATGAGCCCGTGGCTCATGCCTGTAATCCTAGCTACTTAGGAGGCTGAGATCTGAGGATCAAGGTTCAAACACTGACCTATCACAAAAACACCTTAGACTCTTCTGTCCAATGAACCAATAGAAAATGAGAAGTGGGGTTGAGGCTAAAGACACAGGGCAGTAGCCTTGAGCTGAAGTGCTCAGGAAGAACAGCCAGGTCTAGAGTTCAAGTCCCATGACTACAAAACAAGAAAGAAAGGAAGAAAGAAAGAAAGAAAGAAAGAAAGAAAGAAAGAAAGAAAGAAAGAAAGAAAGAAAGAAATAAGGGGGAAGAATGAGGGAAGGAAGGAAAGGAAGGAAGGAAGGAAGGAAGGAAGGAAGGAAGAAAGAAAGAAAGAAAGAAAGAAAGAAAGAAAGAAAGAAAGAAAGAAAGAAAGAATGATATTTCATTTCTTTAAAACTAAGACTATAAATGATTGAGCAAACAAGGAATAAGTCAGGGCATTATTCTCTGATAAGGATAATATCTTTTTGCTGGTAGGAAGAGACTGGTATTCAGAACCAGTCCTTTCCACCAGAAATTGAGCCTAGTGGTAGAGTGCTTGCCTAGCATGCACAAAGACACAGGTTTGATTCCTTGTTACCACATACATAGAAAAAGCCAGAAGTAATGACTTCATTGGTAGGGATCTAGTCTTGAGAAAACCCAAGGACAGTGGTTAGGTCCTAAGTTCAAACCCAGGAATGGAAGGAAAAAAAAACAACAAAGTTTCAATCAACATAAGAAAATTAACTAGACAATGAGCTGGAGATTTTCTGGTCTTCCATGGTTCTGAGGGACAGGAGTGTTAGAAAAGGAATTTTTATAAGACTTCAAATAGAAAGAAACAAATTTCAAAATTCCCACAAATACCTAAATTGAGACTTTAGTGAGAAGTTGTAACTGAATTGATATAGGTGTAAGTCCTTACTCTCAAGAATCGTTCTTGCTTGGATCAAAGGCAAACAGACATATAAACCAAACTTGTGGCCGCTGAATCTAGAAAAAATTCGTGTTCCTCACTTAATGGTTAAAAAGCAAACAGCATTGAAACTAGGTAAGGTAATCCTATCTGCTACTCAGGACCTGAGCCTGTTATCTGTAGTTAACTCTAGAAAACAGGAAGTGGGGCTGTGGCTCAAGGATAGGGTTTATAGTCTTCTGCGGAAGTGTTCAGGGACAGGGCCGAGGCCAATGAACTTCAAAAAAAAAAAGAAAAGAAAGGAAAAGAAAGTTTTAAAAAGATGCAAAACAGCACAATATTTAGATTATTTCTCAAAAATAAAAGAAAGGCAGCTATTCCTCAATGTATAAACAAAACAGTATTTGAAAATAAACAGCTGCAAGTATACTATAGGTAGTACTCAGCTTAAAACTGTAGCAATGCATAGTTGGGTAATTTCAATAAATATTTCCTGTGATATAAAAAGAGAACTAAAACACAGAAAAATATTATTGGTCATTGTAAAATATCATTTTCTTAATATGTTAGGGAGAAAAGCATATATTTCTCACAAATCAATTTCCACTTTTATATTTTAAAATATCTAACACTTAGGATGGGAAAGTAAAGTCATTACCTTTACAGTAAGGAATATTTGTATCTCAAGTATGTTTGTGTGTTTTTTTCTATGACTCATTTTAGATGTCCAGGTAATGGAAAATGTGTTCAAGACCTGCCAGGAAAGTCCACATGAATGTCTTTGTGAAGTAGCAGTTGCAAGTAGTATTGAAGTGGAGGAAAACGTGAGATTAGCAACAACTTTAAATTTGAGCTCTACACATAATCCAGAGCTCATTAGTAATAACGGTAACAACTTAGGGGTGAGGACTGAGGAGTTCATTAAGTGTCAGAACATGCTTCTGTCTCCTAAGCCTGATGAGATGCATGCTGCATATAGATCTCCTATGTCTCCTGGTCTTAAAAAATCCATCGGATATTCAGAGCATTTTATTCATGATTGTGACAGTCCAAAAGATCTGCAGTATCATAATTCTGTTCTCCCTGCCCAAGAAATTCTTCAGGGAGGGAGGAAAACTGCTAAATATACTGTGTGATGAAAAATATTGTACTTAACACCGACCATCACTACACATCCGAAAATGTACACAGGAGAGACTCCTCATACATGTAGTAAATGTGAGAAATCTTTCAGTAATGAAATAGGCCTTACAATACCTCAGAGCAAATATCCTGAGATATGTGATGCGTACATCAAGTGTGAAAATTAATTTCTGAGAAGTCAGACCTGACGCTCCAACCTCGATCTCCAAGAGAAGACAAACCTTATGAATATGAGAAACGTAATAAAATTTCTGCCCAGAATTCAGCTCTCAGCACACATCAGAGATCTCACGCAGAAGAGAATTCTTATGAATGGGATAAATTTGGTAAGACTTTTAGACTGAAATCATACCTCACGTTGCACCAGAGAAGGCACACAAAAGAGAAACCTTATGAATGTAACAAATGTGAAAAGTCTTTCACCCAGAAGATACACCTTCGAGTTCATCAGATACACACAGGAGAGAAATCTTATAAGTGTAATGAATGTGGAAAGTCTTTCCAAGGGAAGGGAAAACTTCATGTTCATCAGAGAATACACACAGGAGTGAAACCTTATGAATGTAACCAATGTGTAAAGTCTTTCAGACAGAAATCTTCCCTCAAATTGCATCAAAGAACACACACAGGAGAGAAACCTTATGTGTGCTCCAAATGTAGAAAGACCTTCAAGTGGAAGTCATATCTTGATGGGCATAATAGAACACACACAGGAGAGAAAACTTATGCATGTAGTGAATGCGGAAAGTCTTTCAAATGGAAGGTAAAACTCCATGTTCATCAGAGAATATACTCAGGAGAAACACCTTATGAGTGTAACATATGTGGAAAGTCCTTCACACCGAAGCCAAACCTCAACATGCATAAGACAATTCAAACAGGAGAAAAACCTTATGAATGTAACCGATGTGGAATGTCTTTCAAATGGAAGTCTTCCCTCAAATTTCGTCAGAGAACACACACAGGAGGGAAACTGTACGAGTGCATCAAATGTGGTAAGACCTTCAGATGGAAGTCACATTACAGGAGGCATAACAGAATTCACATATATTAGAAACTTTAGGAATATAACCAAAGTTGAAAGTCTTTCGTGCACTATTCCCCCTTCAGGAAGCGTAAGAGAGTTCACACATATGAGAAGCCTTAGCAATGTAATAAATAGGAAAGACTTTTTAGTCTGTGGAAGAAAACTCAGCTTGTGTCACAGAACCAACACAAGATAAAACCCTTAATGAATGTAGCAAATGTTCAGTCTTTTCCCCAGAAGGCACAAGTCAGGATTTATCACTAAACACCCACAGGATAGAATCCTATGAATAAAAGGAAAGGGAAATTTTTTTTGAAGAACTCATAGTTGAGTTTGCATGATACCACACAGACACAGGATAAAAATCGTATGAATATAAGAATATGAAAAATCCATCATGAACGCATGACTAAGTATAAAATGCACATAGGAGAGAAAAACCTTATGAATATTACAAATGTGGAAAGTGTTTGACCTGGAAGGCATACTTCTGTGTTCATCACAAACCTGATTCCAATAGAAGAAAAGACAACTAATGAATAGTACAAATGTGCAATGACTTTTAATCAGAAGTCAGTCTTCAGTACATTTCAGAACATACACAATAGAGAAATTCTGAGTAATGAAAAACATTTAGCTATATATAGAATCTCTGTATATGGGAGCATTAGGGTAAGTCTTCTAAACAAAGTCAACCTTCAGCAAGCATTAAGAGCACTCACAGAAGAAATAATAGCATGTAGGAAAACCTTTGTCAGAAACCTCTAAAAGCTGACTGTGTGGCTTAGTGGTAGAGTGCTAACCTATCAAGGATGAAGGCCTGGGTTAGATTCCTCAATACTACGTGAAAAGAGCAAGCCAGAAGCAGCACTGTGGTTCAAATGGTAGAGTGCTAACCTTGAGCAAAAGTAGCTCAGGCCCTGAGTTCAAGCCTAAGGACTGGAGAGAGAGAGAGAGAGAGAGAGAGAGAGAGAGAGAGAGAGAGAGAGAGAGAGAGAGAGAGAGAGAGAGAGAGAGAGGGGGGAGAGAGAGAAGAGAGAGAAAGAGAGAGAAAGAGAGAGAAACAGGAACTTCTAAATTTTACAGAGATAGAGAAGGAGAGAGACAAGGAGACAGAAACTAATTTCTAAACTTTACAGTCTTTCTATTTCTTTACAAATTCGTCTATGTCATTCTTTCTGACAGAAGCACAGAATTCCATTGTGTAAAAATACCATATTTGATCTACTCATCAACTGACGGGCATCTGGGTTGGTCCCATACCTTTGCTAGAGTAAATAGTGCTGTGATAAATGTTATTGTTCTAGTGAATATAGTATATCCTATCTGTACGATTGGCAAGTAGTGAAATTGCTGGATCACAGGGAAACTCTATGTTTAGTCTTTTTGGGATACTGCCATACTGCTTTCCATAGTGGTTGAACGAGTTTGCAATCCCACCAGCAGTGTAGTAGTGATCCCTCCTGGCCACATCCCCTCCAGCATACGTTATTAGATTTCTGGATCTTGGCCATTCTAACTGGAGTGAGGAGGAAAAGGGAAAGAGAAACTGAAACTTTCTCTCCTTACAGATGACATGATTCCGTATTTAAAGAACCCTATAGACACTACTCCGAAGCTGCTTGAGCTGATATAAAACTTTGGTAAGGTAGCAGGGTATAAAATTAACCCTCAATGTCAACTGCCTTCCTATATGCCAACAAATGAGAGGAATGAGGCAAGAATCAGGATAGCAACTCATTTTGCTATCTGCCGGGGCCAACCGGCAGCAAACCAGGGTTCGCAGATTGGGATTCCTGAAATAGGGGGCAAGGACTAGGAAAAAATAGAAGAGAGACAAACAGATGGGGTTCAGGAGGGCTACAGCCCAAATCAGGAGCCACAGCTTAAGAAGCCTGTAGCCCAAGACCATAGCCCAGTTTATTTCCAGTTCTCAATCTGAAATACACTTCTTTAAACTAGGGAACTGCCAGGGGCTACATTCGTACAAAGAGTATCATGTCTGAAATAGGTTGAATGAGAAGCTATCAAGTCCCAAACAGGTTAAATGAGAAGCTATTGACACAGCCCAAAATCATGATAAGAGCTTACTTCCTTGTGTACTCAATTGTGTGGGTCCAAGGTCACTGACCCCACAGTCACGGTCACTGATCCCACAGTCAGTCCCCAACATCTCCCCCGTCTTTATTTTAAAAGAAACACAAGTGCATTTTTTTACTCTTTTCTATACCCCTAATTTATCCTGTCACATTTTCCAAAAATGACTTTGGTCCCTTGGTCTAACGGGGATTGATGGGCGGAGATTCAACTTCTGTGACTTCTTCAAGCTGACTCAGGGGTGTTGTCTCTGTGCTTGACCAGGGACCTTAAGAAGCCTAGCCTGTTTTATCAAGGCGTTGCAAGGATTAGATATTAGGAACAATAATTTACTCCACACTAGAGATCATATTTGACATTTAACAACTGCACAAACCATCTTTGGCTACAATAGTGTAGCTTACATAGCACCCATTTGCAAAGGCTTTTTCTTGATTGTCTGGGGAACTAAATTTCTGCAACCTTAAACAATGCATTAGTTGTCAGATCCACAAACTTTCCTGAATTTGTGGCTGGAGTCAAATCAAACTTTACTTAGTTAGAACTTTAAACTACCACTATCACAGATGATTGACAAGTTCCTGCCCAGTTATGGAAGGCACGGGCATTAGTAAGGCATGCTTACAAACTATTCTATGACCTCCCGGCTCTGATTAATATTGAATGGCCAAGCACGAGTGACTCTAGTATCTGACACCATCTCTGCCATCCACGCAGAGGCTTTCTGCATCTGGATACTTCATTGTCCCAGTAGTGTCTCTCCACACAGGGATAAACATCCCATGGGCATTTCACTTGCTTGGTTGCTGGACTTGAACTCGGGGTCTGGGTACTGTCCCTCAGCTCTCCAGCTCAAGGCTAGCAGTCTGCCACTTTGAGCTCCAAAGCAACTCTGCCTCAATTAGCACTCTGCTGCCAGATTAGACACCACAGTCTCACAGGGACTTTGCTTTGCCCGGGGTTGGCTCAGAACTGCAGTTTTCAGATCAGTGAGTCCTACAAAAGGCCACGTTACTCCAATTAAAGCAACAAGTGGTCAACACAGAAATAGTCTCTAAGCATGAGCTTACCTAGAACCTGGTAAAAGCCAAAGTTACATCTGAATAAGGATTGCTGTTCTCCATGGGCTAGCTGGAAGTTACTTTGGTAGTCCTGATTTTCCTTTTTTCTCTTTATTAAAACATTTAAGACAACTTCACTTTCAAATATTATTCAGAAACCCATTTCTAATGTTCTTTAAAACGTTTACACTTTTTAACTTAAACACTTAACATTTTAGTCTTCATTTGCATTTGAAAAACCTTTAAGGGCTCAAGGCACTCCCTTTTCTCCAGGTTTCCTTGGGCTCAAGGAACGCCCTTTGCCTTCAGGCCTCCTTTTAGAAGAGGCATTTTTTTTTGCAGTTTAGATTACTGTCTAAAACTCCAACAACAGTTTACACTCAAATAACAGTTTTTCCCTAATACAAGAACTAGACATCAGTGCACCAAAAGTCTAAGTCTGGATTAGTTTCCTTCCTTTTTCTAAGGTACATCCAATTGCAATCCAGTAACATGAAACCAAATCATACAGAGATAAACCTTTAAACATTCCTTTAAAATACTAATCACATTATCCACATTTTACCATTAGATTTCTAGTGTCAGTTTGCAAGAAAAGACAGACAGACAAAGTTTCTGACGTTAATGAACAATTTTACATTTAAATCTCTAATACATGTCTCCAAACTTTAACTTAAAGTAATAAATCCCAAATTCCCTAACACCTCTGTGCTAAACAGGATACAATGTTTACAATGTAAACAGCTGTATGCCTTGCAATAAAATGCAGATTTCAGGATCTAGAAAAATATTTACCAGTTTTTCATTAAGACAACCCAATAATTCTTTGAGACATTGTAAAACATTCAAACCTAATATTTTTGTTGAAGTTTTAAGCTTAGATTACCCAATTGTCTTTGTGTTTAAGTATAAATTTATCCATTGTTTTATACAGCATGCTGACAATTTAACCTTGAACATGTTCACTCACTCATTCACACACATTCATACTCAAAGATCATAAAGCGCACAAAATTAATATCGGCCGTTCAATTTCCGGAAGTTTGTGTCAAGAGAGTTTTGCCAATTTTACTCTTACAGATGAGAACCAGGTTCAAAACAAAACTTTTTGCAAGGCAACTTAGCTGGAATTTATTTTTCCAGGGCTTGTTACAACTGCAGACATGGGGGAGCGGCCATGCTAGGCCCAGAAATGTTCAAAAAAATAACAAGGTTGTGTGCTTGAGTACTCACAGAAAAACCATACGGATCCATACTTAGAAATGGTACCAATTTTAAAGACAAAACTGGACAAGGAAAAATATGTAACACGAACAAGACAGAGAAACGGAGACTTTTAAATAATCAGACACTGACATATAACAAGAAAATTGGACTCAATCAGATACACTTAACACAAAAAAACATGAGCTCAAATGAATGTTTTCACTAAACAGTTATTTTTAGATTTAGACATGTCTTGCTGGTGGGACTCTCAGGTATGCCTTGTTATTGACAAGAAACTCAGAAGAGGAGGGGGGGGTCAAGGTGTCCCTTGACCACCCAGGCCTCTGTTTTAGGCCCACAGTGCACCTTTTCAAACAAACAAACAAAAATAAAATAAAATAAAATAAAATAAAATAAAATAAAATAAAATAAAATGTAGACATACAGGAGGGTCGGCCGACTTCTACTTACCTCTGGAGGCCTTTGCTTTTCACCTGGGCATCTTTTACAAAAAAGGTTATTAAGAAGAGGGATGGTAAAGACAAAATAATGTCACATATTAAATTGTGTAGAGTCAATGAATATGTTAAAAGGTCCCTACATAATAGTAAAAAGAGGAGAAACACAGCTCATATGAATGTGTGGAACAAGTGGATCAGTAGCAGTCCCAATTGACATGCACAAATAACTCAGGTCCTTCCCACGTTGCAGGATGCACCACTGGAGGGTTGGGGGTGTAGGCCCAGTGAGTCGCTGCTTGGATGGCCACTGTCACTCTCCACGATCCGAACGCAGCGTTCAGGCAGCCAGCGGGCATCATTTTCTCCTTGTGAAAAAACACATACATGCCCTCGACCCCAGGTTAGAACAGGATCGGGTCCATGCCAAGCACCAGTTAGGGGATCCTTCCACTTTACTAAGGCAAAAGCACGCTGCTCTCTTTTTTCCCAGAATCGCTGAGCAGCAGATAAATTATTTGAATCCAAATTCAAAAAATTTAAAACAAATAAAGCATGATTAAGTATATTCACAGGGGTAGTGGGATACGACTCTCCTTTCTGTATTTTAGCAATTTGATGTTTTAATAATCCATTAGCTCTCTCCACGATACCCTAATCCTTGTCTCTGTGAGTGAGACTGGGGTTGGAGAGGCTCTGGCTCCCCTGTGCTGCTTGGCCTAGTCCCCTAAAGGGGAGGAGGCCTTGATCAAGTAACTGCTTAGTGACCGCAGCACTAGGACTAAACATATACACTCCCATTTTTTCCATGATATCACGACCCCATAAATTAATTGGCAGATGATCCAGGACAAATGGCTGAAAATGACCAGAGTGCCCTTCCTCATCTCTCCAAGTAAGAATCGCACTGCTCTGCTGTGGGTCAGTTGCATACCCCATCCCCTGTAGGGAAGTCATAGAGGTTGTCAGGGGCCATTGGGCTGGCCAATGTTTTTTAGATATCACAGACACATCTGCTCCAGTGTCTAATATTCCTTTAAAGGGCTTTTCTTGTATAAATATAGTCATCTCGGGCCTCTCTTGTTTTATGCTTTGTACCCAATAGATATCAGAAGATCTAAATCCTCTCTATCCACATGGGGAATTAGCAGTCTCCCCGGGAGGTAAAGGCACAAGTATTAGTTGTGCTAATTTTTGACCGGCTGGGATTGATACCCCGTGTTTCGGGGCAGAGGCCATAACTTTGATTTCTCCAGTAAAATCCTGGTCAATTTTGCCAGGTGTAATCTGTATCCCTTTAAGGGCTGAGCTACTTCGCCCTAACAGCAATCCAGCCACTCCCAGGGGAAGGGGGCCGAAGACCCCCGTGGGGAGAGCTTGTGTCCCCATCTCTGGGGTCAATACTGAGCAGGTGGAGGAACAGAGGTCCAATCCTGCACTGCCTGGGGTGGCATGGAGGAGTCTGGAGACTGATCTTGGGGGGTTGTTAGAAGATGCACTTGTGGCCGAGAAGAGGGAGGGACTGCCCCATGGTTTTGCAGGGCCAGGGGCTGGCCCCTTCTCCAGTTTCCCAAAAAATGGGCGGCCATTGCGATTTGTTGCTGACTTGCAATCTTTAGCCCAGTGCTTCCCTTTACCACAGCGTGGACATGTGCCAGGTGATTTTTCTCTCTTTTGCCTGGCCTGGCGTGGGCATTGCGTCATCCAATGTCCTATTTGTCCACAAGAAAAGCAACGCCCTGGGGGTCTAGCATCCCGAGAATGCCGCTGACCTCTATATTTTAGAAACTCAGTAACAGTCTTTCCTTGAGGAGCGGCGGCTAAGGTAAGGCCTTGTGCATGGGAGGGTCCAATATCAGCACACAGTGAAATAAAGTCCGTGATTTCTCCCTTATTCCTATGGGGTCTGATAGCCGCCTGACAGGCGGCGTTGGCATTTTCATAGGCTATGTGTCTAACTATAATCCTCCTTGAGTTCTCATCTTGTACTAGGCGGTCTGCAGTCTCCATTAATCAAAACAAAAATTCTAGATAAGGTTCATTCGGTCCCTGTTTAACTTCTACTAGATTTTTTTGTATGATTGGAATTGCGTAACCTTTTCCAAGCCTCTCTGGCCGCAGCATTTATTTGCAAATAGGCCTCCTTTGCATAACCCAATTGATCTTCGTTGTTTTTATAGGTTCCCTCTCCTAACAACTGATCAACAGTGTAAGGCAGGTTCTTAGACCTATTTGTTTCAATTTTAGCCCGACACTGTGCAGTGAAGTCTGTCTCCCATAATAAGTACTCTCTTGCACTAAGGCATGCTATGGCAAGCCGCTTCCAGTCATTTGGGCATGCAATACTAGCACCCGCGGCCTCCAATATTACTTGAGTAAAAGGGGCAGTTGGCCCATATTGGGAGCAGGCACTCTTTAAATCCTGTAACAGTTTAACAGGAACAGGTTGATGATATACTTGTTCATCATGATCAACTGAACTAGGGAAGCATCGAGGCCCTGAAATATCTTCCCTCTCTCTAGCAGCCTGAGTCAGGTTTAATCTCAATGCACTGTGCCTGGTTGTAGTGCCTGTTA
The DNA here is from genome assembly GCF_031878675.1 of Megascapheus bottae. Lineage (NCBI taxonomy): Eukaryota > Metazoa > Chordata > Mammalia > Rodentia > Geomyidae > Megascapheus > Megascapheus bottae. The sequence continues at coordinate 324,888 of NW_028327279.1, forward strand.
AAAGGGACTTGTTGCTAGGGCCTTTAGGCTTGCCCAAAGGTTGAAAAAGGGATTGATGCTGTAAGGCTGCAGCCGGTGGCGGTGGGTGTGAGGGGTAAGGTTTAGAATCAGACACCATAGTGGCCTGAGGGTCATCTTTCTTTCCTACTTCTGGGGGGGCTCTCTGCTCCATCCCCATTTTCGATAGAAAATGTAGCATTTCTTGTAACTTCTTCTCTATCGTAGCCATCCGGCCCTCCATTGACTCATCAAACTTTCCTCCTTGATATTCAAACCTGAATTCTGATACTCAATATCTACTGGTTGTTGTTCCCTTTTCAAGATCTCACTTAGACTCTCTTGGGATGCGGCATATGGCTCAGCCTTAGGGTTTTCAGAAGGGTCCTTTAATTCATAAAGTTCCCTTAATTCAAGATTAAGTTCAGCATTCTCATGTTGAGGATCTATGCATTCACTTACTAAATTCCATACATCAATAGCCTCTACTGGGGTCTTTTCAGGGCCATATACATTATAATATTCTTGAATTCTTTTTCCTATCCGCTGCCAGGTTTTTTGGAATTCCTCCTCTATAAACCTTGGGCATGCCTCCTCGACAAACTGTAGGAAGCTCTGAAGCACCCCTTTTTCCACCCACGTTCCGTGGGCTTCAAGTAGGCCTGTTAAGATCGGTAGAAATAACCTATGGCTATTAACTTGACCCATAATTTTTCCTCCTGACTATACACTCTCTTAAGATTCTCTCTTAATAGTCCTACGATGTGTTACTCACCACAGGGAGGGGTCCTTCACCTTCGTCCCAGATTTTCAGGGTCCCTGTTCGGGCGCCAGATGCCGGGGCCAACCGGCAGCAAACCAGGGTTCGCAAATTGGGATTCCTGAAATAGGGGTCAAGGACTAGGAAAATAGAAGAGACACAAACAGATGGGATTCAGGAGCCCAAATCAGGAACCACAGCTTAAGAAGCCTGTAGCCCAAGACTGTAGCCCCGTTTATTTCCAGTTCTCAATCTTAAATACACTTCTTTAAACTAGGGAACTGCCAGGGGCTACATTCGTACAAACAGTATCAAGTCTGAAATAGGTTGAATGAGAATCTATCAAGGCCCAAACAGGTTAAATGAGAAGCTATTGACACAGCCCAAAATCATGATAAGAGCCTACTTCCTTGTGTACTCAATTGTGTGAGTCCAAGGTCACTGACCCCACAGTCACGGTGACTGACCCCACAGTCCAATATTACTTGAGTAAAAGGGGCAGTTGGCCCATATTGGGAGCAGGCACTCTTTAAATCCTGTAACAGTTTAACAGGAACAGGTTGATGATATACTTGTTCATCATGCTAAACTAAACTAGGGAAGCATCGAGGCCCTGAAATATCTTCCCTCTCTCTAGCAGCCTGAGTCAGGTTTAATTGCGATGCATTGTGCCTGGTTGTAGTGCCTGTTAAAAGGGACTTGATGCTAGGGCCTTTAGGCTTGCCTAAAGGTTGAAAAAGGGATTGATGCTGTAAGGCTGCAGCCGGTGGCGGTGGGTGTGAGGGGTAAGGTTTAGAATCAGACACCATAGTGGCCTGAGGGTCATTTAGAAATTACTTTTTCTATTTTAGAAAAATACTTTTTACCAGTTTCTCTTTAAAACAATGTAATAACCCTTTGAGACATTGTAAAACATTTTAACCTAATAATTTTCTTAAAGTTTAGACTTAGATTTACCCAATTGCCTTTTTGTTTCAAGTATAAATTTATCCATTGTTTTATACAGCATGCTGACAATTTAATCTTGAACATGTTCACTCACTCATTCACACACATTCATACTCAAAGATCATAAAGCGCGCAAAATTAATATCGGCCGTTCATTTTCCGGAAGTTTGTGTCAAGAGAGCTTTGCCAATTTTACTCTTGCAGGTGAGAACCCGGTTCAAAACAAAACTTTTTACAAGGCAACTTAGCAGTGATTTATTTTTCTAGGGCTTGTTACAACTGCCCAGAATACACACACAAAGATTGCAAGGATCCGTATTTAAGATTGGTACCAATTTTGAAAACAAAACTAGACAACAAAAAAACACCTCACAAAACAAGACAGAAGCAGAGACCTTTAAGTACCCCAAATTTTGATGGCATACATGGCAGCAGTCACAGACTGTCCCATATTAATAGTCAGTCCCAGTCCCGTCACAATTAACACAAGAAACAAAAATACACAACAGACAAAAAAACCTCACAATACGGCTTCTTTCCAAAACCGAAAGTAAACTGGTGTTTGGAAGAAACCCAGACGTTTCCCTTATCAGCTGGACTAAAGAGTCCTCAGACTGAGGCGAAGCCCCAAAAGGGGAAACCGGACGGGTCAGAAATCTGACCCCAGATGCCCCAGGGACGTCTCCCAGGGGCTGCGGTCGGGAGTACGAGCTCGTCAGCTCCTCCACGGGTCCGCCAGATACAGACGGCCGAACCACAGATTCCAGAAATACAGATTGACACGGCCGAGTCACAGATTCCAGAAATACTCTTAACATAAGACAAGACATACAGAAGACAACAGAAATTTGCTGGCCAGCTTACCTCCCGGAGGTGGGTCGGTGGTCCCTGGGTGGGGGTCTCCTATCTCGCTGGGGCCTCCAAATGTTAGACTCCCAACTCAGCGGGACGTCTTCCAGACGGAGCCCCCTTCCCAAGGAACAGCGAGTCCACGCAGTCGGATGCAATCAGCAAGAGGTTTATTTGGGAACACGGGTACCCGGGGCAACAAGTTCTCCTAGGAGACTTGCGCGCCTAGGCTGGGGAGAGGGGGATATTTATGGGTGGCTGAAGCAGGTTACAGAAGCAGAAGCATAGTTACAGGGTAATGATTGATTATAATCACATTAGGTAAGACTCAGCTAGGGGTTTATTGTATTTTCCACTTGGTTAAACAGGCAGTTGACTGCATGTCTTGTTTCTGGCCATATTTTATTGTTTTATTCCTGGAATTTCCTCCTCTTATTCAGGTTCATAAGGTATACAGTTTCACTGACTCGAACCAACTCAAACTGCACATCCTGTTGGCTGTTTTTCAGCCCATTGTATAAACTGCAGCTACTTGCACTATTCCAAAGGCCATTCTTCTATTCTTCTAAGATTTTGGATTTATCACCTCTATAATCAAGTACATTGGAAGATGTTTGTGTTGTGAGGGTGATGGTTACTATTAGTTACTATTACATTATGGGGAGATTTCATATTTCTCACTTTAATTCATAAAGTTCCCTTAATTCAAAATTAAGTTCAGCATTCTCATGTTGAGGATCTATGCATTCACTTACTAAATTCCATACATCAATAGCCTCTACTGGGGTCTTTTCAGGGCCATATACATTATAATATTCTTGAATTCTTTTTCCTATCCGCTGCCAGGTTTTTTGGAATTCCTCCTCTATAAACCTTGGGCATGCCTCCTCGACAAACTGTAGGAAGCTCTAAAGCACCCCTTTTTCCACCCACGTTCCGTGGGCTTCAAGTAGGCCTGTTAAGATCGGTAGAAATAAACTATGGCTATTAACTTGACCCATACTTTTTCCTCCTGACTATACACTCTCTTAAGATCCTCTCTTAATAGTCCTACGATGTGTTACTCACCACAGGGAGGGGTCCTTCACCTTCGTCCCAGATTTTCAGGGTCCCTGTTCGGGCGCCAGATGCCGGGGCCAACCGGCAGCAAACCAGGGTTCGCAAATTGGGATTCCTGAAATAGGGGGCAAGAACTAGGAAAAAATAGAAGAGAGACAAACAGATGGGGTTCAGGAGCCCAAATCAGGAACCACAGCTTAAGAAGCCTGTAGCCCAAGACTGTAGCCCCATTTATTTCCAGTTCTCAATCTTAAATACACTTCTTTAAACTAGGGAACTGCCAGGGGCTACATTCGTACAAACAGTATCAAGTCTGAAATAGGTTGAATGAGAAGCTATCAAGTCCCAAACAGGTTAAATGAGAAGCTATTGACACAGCCCAAAATCATGATAAGAGCTTACTTCCTTGTATACTCAATTGTGCGGGTCCAAGGTCACTGACCCCACAGTCACGGTGACTGACCCCACAGTCAGTCCCCAACAGCTATCAAAGAAAATAAAATACCTAGGAATTAACTTAGAATGTAAAGCACCTTTTTGATGGAACTATAAACCCTGGAGAAGGAAATTAACGCAGAACTGAGGAAATGCAAAAACCTATGCTCCTGCTTTGGAAGAAGTAATATTGTAAAAATGGCAATCTTGATAAGGACTATCTACAAATTCAGTGCAATATTCATCAATATCCCAATGTCATTCTTTAAAGAAACAGAAGAGGAAATCCAAAATTTCACTTGGAATAATAAAAGACCCCTTATAGTCTGTCTTCTTGCATGATACATAATGTTTAATCTCACCTTCTCCACCAAAATCTCACCTTTCTCATTGAGACATAGGTGGCCCTGTTTACTAGCAGCAAAGGCTCAAACGCGCAGTTTCAGGTGTCACCACTGCCTCTGTTACTGGGTAGATCCAACTCTGTCATCGATTCTGAGGTCTGCTCTGGGAGTCTTGGTCACAAGTTGTTCTGTGGCATCTGCTGCCAGCCTGTGCCTATTTGCTTCCTTTTCCTCCAGCAGCCTACAACAGGGAATGAAGTTCAGGCGCTGATGCTCTCCTTCATATGCAGGGCGGGATGAGCCCAACCCTCCCTCATCTTCCTCTTCCAATTTTTGGGAAAAAAATGTGCTGGCAGAAGTCCTCAGGTGTGGGGCATGGCTGATCCACACTTTTAATCCAGGCTGGTCAAGAGGCTGAGATCTGAGTATGGAAGTTCCAAGTCACCTAGAACAGGAAAGTCTGATAGATTCTTACTACCAAAAATAAAAACAGCTGGGAATGGAGTTTGGGCTCAAGTGGTAAAGGGCTAGTCTTGAGTACAAATGCTTAGTGCCCAGGCCCTGAGTTCAGGCTCCAGCAATGCCAACAACCTCACTTTAGTGAGATTTTTAGCTTTATCCATGTAGGCACATCTCACTGGAATCTTTGCTGGTAGAGATAGTCTTCATAATTTTGTCTCAAGGTAAAGGTCCTCCTGGGGTAGTACACAAAAGGTGTCATGGAGAGAGGAGCCCCACTTGCTCCAGGTTTGAAGATGGCATAGGTCAAGCCAGCATGGAGTTGGCACATGTCTTTTTCCTAGCACCACCTACAAGTGAATGTCAAATGACATTGATTGTTGTGGGATTGTGTGATTGAAGTGCCCCATTAAGGGCAGTGTTAGCACATTCAAACTTGGATACCAGGAATGCTGAAATCACAAAGCTAAGATATTTGTTGGCTACAGAAATGCTGGTGTGTCTGTTATTCACTAAAAGTTCAGGTGCAAAGATTCTGAAGCTTGATGCCATGTGTTTATTCCATTTAGTAAAATTATTTTAATGCACTGTATAAGTTAAAACATTTGATAAGAGTGAGGGGTAGTGAAAACATTGTTCTTGAATTCAGGTGTCTGGCAGGGTAATGGGGGGGGTGTTGGTGGCTGGGACTATGAAGCTGGAGCTGCTATCAAACCATGAATCATGTTGCTCTTTGTCTGGGAGAAATGACTCCAAAGATGAAATTCGAATGGTGAGGAAAAGATGATGATGTACTCAGGAAATTTCTCCTAAACAAATGCTCATGTGGAAGTGGGATGGGGGCTGGGCATATCTGAGGCAGAACTTAAGGGGGCTTCTCGTGACGTTGAGAATGTTCCTTGCTACTTCAGGCATGCAGCAGGGTGTTTTAGATGGCCATTGCGAGATGGATGGAATAAGACTGGAGACAAGATGAATGCTGGGATCCTGCAATGCTCTTGCATGAGTGGCTGGTGGCTCACCTGAAAGAACTAATTATGTCTAAAAAAGAAATCAGGAATTTGTTTTGATTAGATAATACCTGTAATCCGAGGCATATTCAGGATCCTGATCTTAGTATTGGGGTTTAAAACCAACCCAGCAAAGGGAAAAATACATGAGACTCTTACTCCCAGTTTAGAGCAAGAACAAAGATTGAAGTAGACCTGTGGCTCAAGAGCTAGAGTGCTACCTTGAGCAAAGAAAAGCTAAGAAAAAGCTCCAGGTCTTGAGTTCAAGGCCAGGAATGAAAGAAGGAAGGTAAAAAAGGGAAGTATGTGAGGAAGGGAAATATATAAATGAAAGAGAGAAGGAACTAGAAATTTAAAACTAGAGAATGTTTAAAAGTCATCAGTCCTTCTAAGAAAAGTGTTGGAGTATGTGTTCTATATGTGGTGAACTGGAAGCCCAGCAGTGACTTGTTAAGCAAAGAGTCACCATGATGAGCAAAGGATAGAAATCTGCATGAGCCTCTTAGCGGATGGAGTCACAGAAGAGAACCTCAGGTCCCATCCCATAGTTAGAGGTATATAGAGATGGGGAAGTTGGCATCACCTTGATTTCATTGTGTCCATGGAGACTGGAAGCCATGGCTCTGTGAAAGCACAATGTTCTGGTTACTGAGCTGAGAGGCTGAGGAGAGCCAAGTCCTGGCCATGAAGAAATCAGGGTGGCAGCAGAGCAACTCTGCTGCAGTGTGTGCCTGCTTGGCTATTCTTATTCTGTGGTGGATCAGGCCGGAGCGGGTGATAGTAACTGTTTTGTGGTCACAAGCCCTTCACCAAGAGCTTCCTGTGGGATCCTCATAAGCTACAGGGTCGCTGGTGGTGGGATGTGTGTGGGGTGGAAGTGACAGAGGGATGGACGCATGGCAAGGTGGGTGAAGAGATGAGAGAAATGATGAGAGCCCAGTTCATTGGTTTCCAAGGTTAATGTGTGGGAGGTAGAGAGGCATGATGGAGGAAAGATGGTGACAGAGTGAGGCCATCTGTAGTGCCAGCCTGGCCATCATCTGAAGCCCATTGGCAGCTTCCTGATCCCTCACTTTGTCCTGCTCCTTGTGGAGGGAATGTCACGTGTACCCAGAGCTAGGGGTGGGGCAATGTTAGTAGCACCTGGAGAACCATTGGCCTCTACCTGGGTGAGGGGTGGTTCTGGCTCCCATGCTGGGTGGCCTGATAGCTATGGAACAGATCTCTCCTTAGCTACCACAGTGAGTGGCTGCTCTCCATCTAGGGTTAGGGCACCTGCTCAGCCATCAGGACACCCCATGCCAGGACAGAGGCCTACAATTCAGATGGCAGCACAGGGGTGAAGATGATCTCACCGTAGCCCTACTTACATGGCTGTCCCTGTATGCAGGACAGGATGAGCTGGGGGAAGATGTTCTCTGTGTTTTTCCACAGCCTATCCCGGCCTCTTCTTGTGTCTGATTAGACCAAGAGAGTACCAGGTTCCCTCTCATAGTCCTGGTTCTTTTTCTTTTACAGTCATGAGGCTTGAACTCAGGTCCTGGGTACTGTCCCTGAGCTCTTTTTCTCAAGGTTGATGCTCTTCCATTTGAACCATAGTGCCATTTCCAGGTTTTCCTTTTCATGTGGATCTCTGATATCTCCAGTGCTGTGCCTGCAGGGAGGCAATCACCCCACAGACAGAGCCACCTCTGCCGTGACTGTGACTGCCTACAAACCTCACACCCACTCCTTGCACACCCCTCGACTCCAGTTTTAGCTCCTCTTGGACTGGGTGTCCAGCCTACCCCTTCCTACACTCACAAAGGGTCTACAATTGTCTTCCCAGGGTCCTTTCTTCTGCCAGCCAGAGTGCAGTCTCTGCACATCTTGACGATCACAGACCTCAAAGCCAAAGGCTGAGATGCAGAAGGGGGTGACCCAGTAGCTGCACAGGGCCCATGGATCATCCTGTGCATCCCCCAGCCTGTGACCTCCCCTACCCCCTTGGCAGGGAAGCTCCATGCCCACATCCTGATCCCTGGTCCCCTCCAATTCCATTCTCCCTTGGATTTTGCAGACTGTCTACCATCAGGATCTAAAATTCTATTCATCACTTTATGTCCTTATCACTGATTTGCTACTTTGGCAGGATCTCCCCGTGCCTGGAGAGTGGGCATGTCATGTATTCTCTGTGGAGAAGTAGCCCCAGGAGAAGAAATATGCACTTCATGTGAGTGTTGGACAGGGCAGGAGCGCTCCCTAGTATCAGAAGCTACAGGAGGGGTGCAGATGGGGGAATGCTAGGGGCCCCAGGGGACAGTGGGACTTAGGGCACAGTTGGTTCCTTCTGTAGGGTTGACACCGCTTCACAAACCCAACAGAATGAGGTTCACATTACAGATATCAGAGACAGTGCAGATTGCCAATGGGCGCAGGGGTCACTGTCACCCCCAGATGCTGGCTGCATGCTGGGATGCACGCAGAGATGGTTTGAAGATCAGATAATGAGGATGTTGCAGGGTGTAACCATTCTTTTCAGATGGCTCTCTACCTCTCTAACCTTGAGCTGAAGAGCTCAGGAAGACCAGCCAGGTCTAGAATTCAACTCCCATGACTGCAAAACAAGAAAGAAAGAAAGAAAGAAAGAAAGAAAGAAAGAAAGAAAGAAAGAAAGAAAGAAAGAAAGAAAGAAAGAAAGAAGAAAGAGGGAAGAAAGAGGGATGGAAGGAAAGGAAGAAAGAAAGAAAGGAAGAAAGAAAGAAAGAAAGACAGAAAGAAAGAAAGAAGAAAGAGGGAAGAAAGAGGTAAGGAAGGAAAGGAAGAAAGAAAGAAAGAAAGGAAGAAAGAAAGAAAGAAAGAAAGAAAGAAAGAAAGAAAGGAATGAAAGAAAGAAAGAAAGAATGGTATTTCATTTCTTTAAAACTAAGACTATAAATGATTGAGCAAACAAGGAATAAGTCAGGGCATTATTCTCTGATAAGGATGATATCTTTTTGCTGGTAGGAAGAGACTGGTATTCAGAACCAGACCTTTCCACCAGAAATTGAGCCTAGTGATAGAGTGCTTGCCTAGCATGCACAAAGACACAGGTTTGATTCCTTTTTACCACATACAGAGAAAAAGCCAGAAGTAATGACTTCATTGGTATGGTTCTAGTCTTGAGTAAACCCAAGGACAGTAGTTAGGTCCTAAGTTCAAACCCAGGAATGGAAGGAAAAAAACAACAACAAAGTTTCAATCAACATAAGAAAATTAACTAGACAATGAGCTGGAGATTTTCTGGTCTTCCATGGTTCTGAGGGACAGGAGTGTTAGAAAAGGAATTTTTATAAGACTTCAAATGGAAAGAAACAAATTTCAAAATTCCCACAAATACCTAAATTGAGACTTTAGTGAGAAGTTGTAACTGAAGGGATGTAGGTGTAAGTCCTTACTCTCAAGAATCGTTCTTGCTTGGATCAAAGGCAAACATACATAAAAACCAAACTTGTGGCCACTGAATCTAGAAAAAATTCGTGTTCCTCACTTAATGGTTAAAAAGCAAACAGCATTGAAACTGGGTAAGGTAATCCTATCTGCTACTCAGGACCTGAGCCTCTTATCTGTAGTTAACTCTAGAAAACAGGAAGTGGGGCTGTAGCTCAAGGATAGGGGTTATAGTCTTCTGCTGAAGTGTTCAGGGACAGGGCCGAGGCGTATGAACTACAAAAAAAAAAGAAAAGAAAAGAAAAGAAAGTTTTAAAAAGATGCAAAACAGCACAATATTTAGATTATTTCTCAAAAATAAAAGAAAGGCAGCTATTCCTCAATGTATAAACAAAACAGTATTTGAAAAAAACAGCTGCAAGTATATTATAGGTAGTACTCAGCTTAAAACTGTAGCAATACATAGTTGTGTAATTTCAATAAATATTTCCTGTGATATAAAAAGAGAATAAAACAGAGAAAAACATTATTGGTCATTATAAAATATCATTTTCTTAATATGTTAGGGAGAAAAGCATATATTTCTCATAAATCAATTTCCACTTTTATATTTTAAAATATCTAACACTTAGGATGGGAAAGTAAAGTCATTACCTTTACAGTAAGGAATATTTGTATCTCATGTATGTTTGTGTCTTTTTTTCTATGACTCATTTTAGATGTCCAGGTAATGGAAAATGTGTTCAAGACCTGCCAGGAAAGTCCACATGAATGTCTTTGTGAAGTAGCAGTTGCAAGTAGTATTGAAGTGGAGGAAAACGTGAGATTAGCAACAACTTTAAATTTGAGCTCTACACATAATCCAGAGCTGATTAGTAATAACGGTAACAACTTAGGGGTGAGGACTGAGGAGTTCATTAAGTGTCAGAACATGCTTCTGTCTCCTAAGCCTGATGAGATGCATGCTGCTTATAGATCTCGTATGTCTCCTGTTCTTAAAAAAATCCATCGGATATTCAGAGCATTTTATTCATGATTGTGACAGTCCAAAAGATCTGCAGTATCATAATTCTGTTCTCCCTGCCCAAGAAATTCTTCAGGGAGGGAGGAAAATTGCTAAATATACTGTGTGATGAAAAATATTGTACTTAACACCGACCATCACTACACATCCGAAAATGTACACAGGAGAGACTCCTCACACATGTAGTGAATGTGAGAAATCTTCAGTAATGAAATATGCCTTACAATACCTCAGAGCAAATATCCTGAGATATGTGATGCATATATCAAGTGTGAAAATTAATTTCTGAGCAGTCAGACCTGACGCTCCAACCTCGATCTCCAAGAGAAGACAAACCTTATGAATATGAGGAACGTAATAAAATTTCTGCCCAGAATTCAGCTCTCAGCACACATCAGAGATCTCACTCAGAAGAGAAATCTTATGAATGGGATAAATGTGGGAAGACTTTTAGACTGAAATCATACCTCACTTTGCACCAGAGAAGACACACAGAAGAGAAACCTTATGAATGTAACAAATGTGAAAAGTCTTTCACCCAGAAGATACACCTTCGAGTTCATCAAATAACACACACAGGAGAGAAATCTTATAAGTGTAATGAATGTGGAAAGTCTTTCCAAGGGAAGGGAAAACTTCGTGTTCATCAGAGAATACACACAGGAGTGAAACCTTATGAATGTAACCAATGTGTAAAGTCTTTCAGACAGAAATCTTCCCTCAAATTGCATCAAAGAACACACACAGGAGAGAAACCTTATGTGTGCAACAAATGTGGAAAGACCTTCAAGTGGAAGTCATATCTTGATGGGCATAATAGAACACACACAGGAGAGAAAACTTATGCATGTAGTGAATGCGGAAAGTCTTTCAAATGGAAGGTAAAACTCCATGTTCATCAGAGAATATACTCAGGAGAAACACCTTATGAGTGGAACATATGTGGAAAGTTCTTCACACAGAAGCCAAACCTCAACATGCATAAGACAATTCAAACAGGAGAAAAACCTTATGAATGTAACCGATGTGGAATGTCTTTTAAATGGAAGTCTTCCCTCAGATTGCATCAGAGAACACACACAGGAGAGAAACTGTACGAGTGCATCAAATGTGGTAAGACCTTCAGATGGAAGTCACATTACAGGAGGCATAACAGAATTCACACATATTAGAAACCTTAGGAATGTAACCAAAGTTGAAAGTCTTTCGTGCAGTATTCACCCTTCAGGAAGTGTAAGAGAGTTCACACATATGAGAAGCCTTAGCAATGTAATAAATAGGAAAGACTTTTTAGTCTGTGGAAGAAAACTCAGCTTGTGTCACAGAACCAACACAAGATCAAACCCTTAATGAATGTAGCAAATGTTCAGTCTTTTCCCCAGAAGGCACAAGTCAAGATTTATCACTGAACACCCACAGGATAGAATCCAATGAATAAAATGAAAGGGAAATTTTTTTGAAGAACTCATAGTTGAGTTTGCATGATACCACACAGACACAGGATAAAAATCGTATGAATATAAGAATATGAAAAATCCATCATGAACGCATGACTAAGTATAAAATGCACATAGGAGAGAAAAACCTTATGAATATTACAAATGTGGAAAGTGTTTGACCTGGAAGGCATACTTCTGTGTTCATCACAAACCTGATTCCCATAGAAGAAAAGAAAACTAATCAATAGAACAAATGTGCAATGACTTTTAATCAGAAGTCAGTCTTCAGTACATTTCAGAACATACACAATAGAGAAATTCTGAGTAATGAAAAACATTTAGCTATATATAGAATCTCTGTATATGGGAGCATTAGGGTAAGTCTTCTAAACAAAGTCAACCTTCAGCAAGCATTAAGAACACACACAGAAGAAATAATAGCATGTAGGAAAACCTTTGTAAGAAACCTCTAAAAGCTGCCTGTGTGGCTTAGTGGTAGAGAGCCAACCTATCAAGGATGAAGGCCTGGGTTAGATTCCCCAATACTAAGTGAAAAGAGCAAGCCAGAAGCAGCACTGTGGTTCAAATGGTAGAGTGCTAACCTTGAGCAAAAGTAGCTCAGGCCCTGAGTTCAAGCTTAAGGAATGGAGAGAGAGAGAGAGAGAGAGAGAGAGAGAGAGAGAGAGAGAGAGAGAGAGAGAGAGAGAGAGAGAGAGAGAGAGAGAGAGAGGGAAAGAGGGAGAGAGAGAGAGAAAAGAGAGAAAGAGAGGGAAACAGGAACTTCTAAATTTTACAGAGATAGAGAAGGAGAGAGACAAGGAGACAGAAACTAATTTCTAAACTTTACAGTCTTTCTATTTCCTTAGAAATTCGTCTATGTCATTCTTTCTGACAGAAGCACAGAATTCCATTGTGTAAAAATACCATATTTGATCTACTCATCAACTGACGGGCATCTGGGTTGGTTCCATACCTTTGCTATAGTAAATAGTGCTGTGATAAAGGTTATTGTTCTAGTGAATTCAGTATGTCCTATCTGGACGATTGGCAAGTAGTTAAATTGCTGGATCACAGGGGAGCTCTATGTTTAGTCTTTTTGGGATACTGCCATAGTGCTTTCCATAGTGGTTGAACGAGTTTGCAATCCCACCAGCCGTGTAGTAGTGATCCCTCCTGGCCACATCCCCTCCAGCATACGTTATTAGATTTCTGGATCTTGGCCATTCTAACTGGAGTGAGGAGGAAAAGGGAAAGAGGAACTGAAACTTTCTCTCCTTACAGATGACATGATTCTGTATTTAAAGAACCCTATAGACTCTACTCCGAAGCTGCTTCAGCTGATATAAAACTTTGGTAAGGTAGCAGGGTACAAAATTAAGCCTCAATGTCAACTGCCTTCCTATATGCCAACAAATGAGAGGAATGAGGCAAGAATCAGGATAGCAACTCATTTTGCTATCAAAGAAAATAAAACACCTAGGAATTAACTTAGAATGTAAAGCACGTTTTTGATGGAACTATAAACCCTGGAGAAGGAAATTAACGCAGAACTGAGGAAATGCAAAAACCTACGCTCCTGCTTTGGAAGAAGTAATATTGTAAAAATGGCAATCTTGATAAGGACTATCTACAAATTCAGTGCAATATTCATCAATATCCCAATGTCATTCTTTAAAGAAACAGAAGAGGAAATCCAAAATTTCACTTGGAATAATAAAAGACCCCTTATAGTCTGTCTTCTTGCATGATACATAATGTTTAATCTCACCTTCTCCACCAAAATCTCACCTTTCTCATTGAGACATAGGTGGCCCTGTTTACTAGCAGCAAAGGCTCAAACACGCAGTTTCAGGTGTCACCACTGCCTCTGTTACTGGGTAGATCCAACTCTGTCATCGATTCTGAGGTCTGCTCTGGGAGTCTTGGTCACAAGTTGTTCTGTGGCATCTGCTGCCAGCCTGTGCCTATTTGCTTCCTTTTCCTCCAGCAGCCTACAACAGGGAATGAAGTTCAGGCGCTGATGCTCTCCTTCATATGCAGGGCAGGATGAGCCCAACCCTCCCTCATCTTCCTCTTCCAATTTTTGGGAAAAAATGTGCTGGCAGAAGTCCTCAGGCGTGGGGCATGGCTGATCCACACTTTTAATCCAGGCTGGTCAGGAGGCTGAGATCTGAGTATGGAAGTTCCAAGTCACCTAGAACAGGAAAGTCTGATAGATTCTTACTACCAAAAATAAAAACAGCTGGGAATGGAGTTTGGGCTCAAGTGGTAAAGGGCTAGTCTTGAGTACAAATGCTTAGTGCCCAGGCCCTGATTTCAGGCTCCAGCACTGCCAACAACCTCACTTTAGTGAGATTTTAGCTTTATCCATGTAGGCACATCTCACTGGAATCTTTGCTGGTAGATATAGTCTTCATAATTTTGTCTCAAGGTAAAGGTCCTCCTGGGGTAGTACACAAAAGGTGTCATGGAGAGAGGAGCCCCACTTGCTCCAGGTTTGAAGATGGCATAGGTCAAGCCAGCATGGAGTTGGCACATCAGTCTTTTTCCTAGCACCACCTACAAGTGAATGTCAAATGACATTGATTGTTGTGGGATTGTGTGATTGAAGTGCCCCATTAAGGGCAGGATTAGCATATCCAAACTTGGATACCAGGAATGCTGAAATCTCAAAGCTAAGATTTTTGTTGGCTACAGAAATGCTGGTGTGTCTGTTATTCACTAAAAGTTCAGGTGCAAAGATTCTGAAGCTTGATGCCATGTGTTTATTCCATTTAGTAAAATTATTTTACTGCACTGTATAAGTTAAAACATGTGATAAGAGTCAGGGGTAGTGAAAACATTGTTCTTGAATTCAGGTGTCTGGCAGGGTAATGGGGGGGTGTTGGTGGCTGGGACTATGAAGCTGGAGCTGCTGTCAAACCATGGATCATGTTCCTCTTTGTCTGGGAGAAATGACTCCAAAGATGAAATTCGAATGGTGAGGAAAAGATGATGATGTACTCAGGAAATTTCTCCTAAAAAATGCTCATGTGGAAGTGGGATGGGGGCTGGGCATATCTGAGGCAGAGCTTAAGGGGGCTTCTCGTGGCGTTGAGAACGTTCCTTGCGAATTCAGGCATGCAGCAGGGTGTTTTAGATGGCCATTGCGAGATGGATGGAATAAGACTGGAGACAAGATGAATGGTGGGATCCTGCAATGGTCTTGCATGAGTGGCTGGTGGCTCACCTGAAAGAACTAATTATGTCTAAAAAAGAAATCAGGAATTTGTTTTGATTAGATAATACCTGTAATCCGAGGCATATTCAGGATCCTGATCTTAGTATTGTGGTTTAAAACCAACCCAGCAAAGGGAAAAATACATGAGACTCTTACTCCCAGTTTAGAGCAAGAACAAAGATTGAAGTAGACCTGTGGCTCAAGAGCTAGAGTGCTACCTTGAGCAAAGAAAAGCTAAGAAAAAGCTCCATGTCTTGAGTTCAAGGCCAGGAATGAAAGAAGGAAGGTAAAAAAAGGGAAGTATGTGAGGAAGGGAAATATATAAATGAAAGAGAGAAGGAACTAGAAATTTAAAACTAGAGAATATTTAAAAGTCATCAGTCCTTCTAAGAAAAGTGT
This sequence comes from Megascapheus bottae, assembly GCF_031878675.1. Lineage (NCBI taxonomy): Eukaryota > Metazoa > Chordata > Mammalia > Rodentia > Geomyidae > Megascapheus > Megascapheus bottae. The sequence goes on from NW_028327279.1 coordinate 340,239, forward strand.
TGGAGTATGGGTTCTATATGTGGTGAACTGGAAGCCCAGTGACAGAGGGATGGACGCATGGCAAGGTGGGTGAAAAGATGTGAGGAATGATGAGAGCCCAGTTCATTGGTTTCCAAGGTTAATGGGTGGGAGGTAGAGAGGCATGATGGAGGAAAGATGGAGGCAGTGGAAGGTGGTGACAGAGTGAGGCCATCTGTAGTGCCAGCCTGGCCATCATCTGAAGCCCATAGGCAGCTTCCTGATCCCTCACTTTGTCCTGCTCCTTGTGGAGGGAATGTCACGTGTACCCAGAGCTAGGGGTGGGGCAATGTTAGTAGCACCTGGAGAACCATTGGCCTCTACCTGGGTGAGGGGTGGTTCTGGCTCCCATGCTGGGTGGCCTGATAGCTATGGAACAGATCTCTCCTTAGCTACCTCAGTGAGTGGCTGCTCTCCATCTAGGGTTAGGGCACCTGCTCAGCCATCAGGACACCCCATGCCAGGACAGAGGCCTACAATTCAGATGGCAGCACAGGGGTGAAGATGATCTCACCGCAGTCCTAGTTACATGACTGTCCCTGCATGCAGGTCAGGATGAGCTGGGGGAAGATGTTCTCTGTGTTTTTCCACAGCCTATCCTGGCCTCTTCTTGTGTCTGATTAGACCCAGAGAGTACCAGGTTCCCTCTCATAGTCCTGGTTCTTTTTCTTTTACAGTCATGAGGCTTGAACTCAGGTCCTGGGTACTGTCCCTGAGCTCTTTTTCTCAAGGTTGATGCTCTACCATTTCAACCATAGTGCCATTTCCAGGTTTTCCTTTTCACGTGGATCTCTGATATCTCCAGTGCTGTGCCTGCAGGGAGGCACTCACCCCACAGAGATCCACCTCTGCCGTGACTGTGACTGACCACAACCCTCACACCCACTCCTTGCACACCCCTCGACTCCAGTTTTAGCTCCTCTTGGACTGGGTGTCCAGCCTACCCCTTCCTACACTCCCAAAGGGTCTACAATTGTCTTCCCAGGGTCCTTTCTTCTGCCAGCCAGAGTACAGTCTCTGCACATCTTGACGATCACAGAGCTCAAAGCCAAAGGCTGAGATGCAGAAGGGGGTGACCCAGTAGCTGCACAGGGACCATGGATCATCCTGTGCATCCCCCAGCCTGTGACTTCCCCCAGCCCCTTGGCAGGGAAGCTCCATGCCCACATCCTGATCCCTGGTCCCCTCCAATTCCATTCTCCCTTGGATTTTGCAGACTGTCTACCATCAGGATCTAAAATTCTATTCACCACTTTATGTCCTTATCACTGATTTGCTACTTTGGCAGGATCTCCCTGTGCCTGGAGAGTGGGCATGTCATGTACTCTCTGTGGAGAAGTTGCCCCAGGAGAATAAATATGCACTTCATGTGTGTGTTGGACAGGGCAGGAGGGCTCCCTAGGATCAGAAGCCACAGGAGGGGTGCAGATGGGGGAATGCTAGGGGCCCCAGGGGACACTGGGAGTTAGGGCACAGTTGATTCCTTATGCAGGGTTGACACCACTTCACAAACCCAACAGAATGAGGTTCACATTACAGATGTCAGAGACAGTGCAGATTGCCAATGGGCGCAGGGGTCACTGTCACCCCCAGATGCTGGCTGCATGCTGGGATGCACGCAGAGATGTTTTCAAGATCAGATAATGAGGATGTTGCAGGGTGTAACCATTCTTTTCAGATGGCTCTCTACCTCTCTTGAGCTTCATCTCTATCTTTGGCTTTTTCTTGGCAGTTAACTGGAAATGAGAGTTTCATGGACTTTCCTTTCTGGACTGGCTTCAAACAGAAGCTATGCACAGTTTTCAAACCATACCCTACTGAAGAAGGGAAGCTTGATCTGGTGCTTAACTGGGTTGCACTTTGGCTCCGTTTGCTATGCCTCACGGGAGGGGGATCATCATTTGTAGACTAAGATCTCATGACCTTCAAAGCCAAATGCTACCTGAAAGTTCAGGGTCCCAGCCTATGTGTTGGGCCTGGGTGAATACATTCTCTGTTATGCTGGGTCATCAACCCATGTTTTAAGCTGGAAGTAGGTAGTGCCACATTTGATAAGAACATCTGCCAGAGATTGTCACCTCATGAAAGCAGATTCTAAATTTGTATTCCATTTCCTGTGGTGGAGAAATCCCCTCCCAATTAGACAGGCTCACATCCCCCTGCAGGTCACACTCCTAATGCACCCTTGAGTGTCCTCATGGTATTGGCATCTAAGTTTGTAGGGAATGCTGGTTTAGTCCATGAATTAGCTGGACAAGTGATGACAAACGTGTTGTGGATTAATATGAGAACAATTTAAGAAGCCCTGGAGGAGCATCAACCTGAACCTCTGTGGTGCTATAAATCTGATAGGATGTTCCAGACTGGAGAAACAATCACATGACTTTGTGTTTGGCATCCAGACAAGTGAGTGCATGTCTTAGCTGTCAGCCAATACAGAGGAGGACATGAATAAGTGGGTGGAAAGCATCTGTCAGACCCCTGTCTGGGGGCAGGTGGAGAGAACATAGGAAGGTAGATACCATGGCTGTGGTGGGGCCAAAAAAATGGTAAAAGAGGCAAAGGAACCAGGTACTGGTAGCTCAAGACTGTCATCCTAGCTACTCAGGAGTTTGAGATCTGAGGATTACAATTCAAAGCCAGCCCAGGACAGAAACTCCACGAGACTCTTATCTGCAATAAACTACTGAATGCAAGAAGCTCAAGCTCAGTGACAGCATCCAGGCCTAGCGTTCAAAACACAGGACCGGCAGAAAAAACTATCAAAGGACAAGTAGCTGGCCAAAAGTTAGAGGGACTCTATCTTGACAAACAATACAATGGTAAGTTGCACTCAGAAGACTTGCACAAAATCTGGAAATGCCTGAGACCTATCTATGTATGTTTCCTGTTTGTCTAAATACATATGTTTATGCATTTATATAGTAGCATAGAGAGACAGATCAATACATATGACTATACATATATACATAGCCAGACACTTATGGGTGGGTGGTATACTGAGTGAGAGTTTGTGTTTGTGTTTTGTGGATGGCTATCTCTGTTTAGGAAAGGTAGAAAATATGTAAATATCTTTAAAAAAAACTTGATAAAATATAGAGAGACATAAGCTCTTGAGGATATCTGAAATGACAAGATTATTCACAGGCACTTTTATCCTTATGGATTCCTCAGCAAGTTTTAATTTTTTTCATTATTTTCTTTCTTTTTTTGAACCAGTGCTAAGGATTTCTCTCAGGGACCAGGTGCTGCCAATTACTAATTTTCTCATGGCTGGTACAAGAGGAACTGAGCCACAATTCCACTTTTGCCTTATTTATTCGTGCTTAACTGAAGATAAAGATTTCTATCAGTGACTTTCTTTCAGGGGCTGGATTCTAACGAGGATCCCCAGACCTCAGCCTTCTCTATAGCTACAATTAACAATATGAGAACCCAGCACTGGGTTCCAAAGCACAGAACAAGAAATTGAGTGAATCTCTCAACTCAAATTAGCTATAATAAGCTAGAAGTGAAAGACCAATACCTTTGAGGAAAAGATGCTGAGGGTTATCACACAGGCCCTATGAGTAAGCCCTAAACCCTGTACACATGTGTGCATGCACACATTGGCAGATACACACACACATGCACACACACAATATCTCAGGCAATATTGTATTTTGAATTAATATCCAAAGATTGGACAACAGGATAGCAAGTAATAAAATCTGTTTTTCTTGTCTACATTGAGGGAAAGGGATGAGTCACAAGATGCAGAAGTGAAGAATTCAGAGGCAAATGCTGTGAGTGAATAACTTGTAAAAAGCACATTTCTATTCTTTTCTTTTCTTTTGTTTTCTCTGCCATTCCTGGGGCTTGAACTCAGGGCCTGAGCACTGCTCTTGGCTTGTCCCAAGTCTAGCCCTCTGCCACTTGAGCCACATTGCCATATGGATTTTTATATCTGTGTGATATTAAGGACTCAAACCTAGATCTTCATGGATGCTAGGCAAGCACTCTACCACTGGGCCAAACTCTAAACCCCGATAAAGTATTTATAAATAGTCATCATCATCATATCAAAATATCCTTTCTCCTACAAAGAATGAACACTTCTCTATGTCTGTAAGACTTTTTTTATGTCACCAATGCTTCTGTGATTTTCCCACTTGCATTTTTACAGATGACAGCACAGATAGTCATCAGGAAGAAAAATAGATTAGGATACAGAAACCTAACAACGTCCTAGTAGATTGAAGTGAAAAATATGTGCAAGCTGGCCTGGGTGTTTCATCTATTTGTAGAGTGCTTGGCTACCACACAAAAAGACTCCGGTTTGATTCTGCAGTACCATATACATAGAAAACTCTGGAAGTGGTGCTGTGGCTTGGTGGGACAGCTATAGCCTAAAGAAAGCCTAAGAACAATGGTCAGGCTCTGAGGTCAAGTCCCAGGACTAGCAAAATAAAATGTGCAAGAGGCAAAATGCAAGCTGAGAAGGCACTGTGAAGCAAAATGTCTTGTGAAGGGTAAGGGGAATAGTGACAGTTAAGTTTGGATCTTACCTAAGAAAGGCTCCTTGAGCATGAGACCAGGCTAGCACTTATGCCTAGTTAATGACTTGGCATTTGAACAAAAAGGTGTGCTGTTTACTACATCCATATGTGAGGTGGTAAGGGAGATTCAGCCTCCAGTATGTCTTTGGGGAGGTCTTCTGTGAGCAAGGAGCTTTGGTCATTGGGCCTTGAAAGGTGACCCTACCTCCCTCACAATGGAACAGAATATGGAACCCTGGTAACCAAGCCACTGTATGTGACAACCAGCTCAAGCCAGCTCCCTTGGCCTGTGGCTCAGGAACCAGAAAGATGTTGCTGTGCTGTTGCCAAAGGTCAGGAGGCTCGCATCTCAGGCATGAGAGATATGGATGTCTCACTTGAAGAAGTAGATGCTGGATCAGTGCCAAGCCAAAATTCCAGTATATCAGGCATTTCTCTAGGAAGAAAGTCAGGAAACTCCAGGGCAACTCAGATGAGGTATATTGAGAGGAAACCTATTGGAACCCATCATCCTGCCCACACACAACAACCTTCTTGTGTGCTTTCAAGTGACTATACTGAGATTAGAGTGTGTCATTTCCAATCTACTCTATTCCAATTCCTCAGTGTGAAGTGTGGTCCCATTCCTACGTTTGAAATATCCACTGTTTTGCCAACATAGTGTGATGGTATGTCAGCTCAGACTCTGAATGAGCCTTGTAACCTATGGATCCTGGAGGAAGGCCTGTTGGAGATGCTGCTGACAAAGCTGATCCCTGCCTACCAGAAAGGTGATCTCTTTTATGTGGGAAACTTCCTGCACAATTTCAAATAGTGGAGGACAATGTAGTAGTTGCTGGAAATTCTCTTGAAAAAGTGAGTGTTCCCCCAACAAACCCAGGTTTGCTCACCCTTCCTGGCCAAGTCTTGGAATACTTGGCTCCTCTCTGAGCCTGTTTGGTTCACTGCGGTGTTCACAGGGGAGCTAAGCATGATACAAGTGCACAAACTACTTTATTATGACTGGGACACCATGCCATTTCATTTCCCTCACAAGCTACTGGAGTCTCAACAGTGTGCTTACTGAGAAGTTGGATTTCAGGCATGAGTAAGTGGCTCCCAACTGCAGCCCTCACCTAGGTGACATCCTAGGAAATCCCATTTCCCAGTAAGAAATGAGGTGTCAGTACTAATGGCGGAGGCCTGTGAAATACTGGAGTCAGAGGAAAAGCTGGGGGCTGAATCACTTTTGAGCCATCAGGGAGGGATTGTGATAGCTTTGCCTGTTAGAACCTGAAAGCATTTACATTTTGGTGTGTGGTCCAGTGCTGCCACTTGAACCTGAACCCCGGTCTAAATGCCATCCCTTTGGTATTCAAAAATTAGCACTGTACCATTTGAGTCATAGGTCAAGTTCTGGCTTTTTGCTGCCTAATTGAAGACAAGTGCCTTTAGACTTTTACTGACTAGACTGGCTTTCCACTGTGATCTTCAGAGCTCAGCCTGCTGGGTGGCTAAGATTAGAGGAATGAGCATTTAGTTCTTTATTTGGAGCATTCACTTATTGATTTATTTAGAGCATTTACTTAGTTAATTTAAGGTGCGTTTACTTTGGATAGATGCATAGAGGCCTCTCTCAGAAGCTTCTGGAAGTGGGGTGTAAAAGTCATCCTGTTCTCGAGTGTCTCTTACCCCCCTCCCAGCACATAAGTGCACATCTCTGCAGGACAGCCACAGCATTAGAGTCCTGCAAGAAAGGGGCTTTGGTAGAAGGCTCAGGATGGAGAGAGAAGGCTCTCACTTTCCTTGTACCGAATGTGCCCACAGCATCATGTGTTCCATCTATACGATATGAATGGACTTCTACCCCAGTGATTTCTACGAGTTCAAGAACTGCCACACCATGACACAACTCAAGCTCTATACGAGGCTCCACATGCCGGCTTTGGACCTGCTCTTCTAGAAACATACTTTTTGACCAGCTGGAGGAATGTGCGACCAGTAAGACCAAGAAAAAGTAGAAGTCCTGGTGTGGGTGCCTCAGAGCCTGTGAGTAGGAAGCCCATGTGGTCTAGATATTGGTTGGCCCTTACTTCTACAGAGCTTGGCAAAATGCCCTTTATGGGTGGTGTCAGCCAGGTAATGTCTGTCCTCTGAAAGGACTCGGGAATAAGCACTCATTAGAAAGACCCTACACCTACTCAGTGTTCAGTCCAAACTCCAGTTCTACAGGTTCCTCCATTAGATCCTCATGGAAGTTGAGTGACACTTCAACTTGCAGAGTCCACTCTGTCCACTCTGTACCTATTTCCATTGTTAGGTTTGAGTCATCGTGGAAGAGCTTATCCTGAACTCCGGATGAAAAACCCACCAATGGAGCTGGTGACTGAAGGAGACTGAGAATCATCACTGCACTCCAGAAAGCATGGGCCTTCTGTAGAAATTACCAAACAGGTTTAGAGTCCTGTGGATATAGCTTTTGCTCTGAACCCCATGTGTGACACAGTTGAACCTGCAGATACTATGGAGGAAGAAAAAGAGCAGCCAGAGTTCCTTCCGTTTCGTTTCACACTCCACGCAGAGTCAGTCCATCTGAGTCAGAGTAACACTCCACTTATTGTGCAAGCTGAAGGGGCACACGCTGGGCTCATGGAAAATGTCCCCATGAGAAGCAGCAAGTGTACTCTCAATACTGGATTCATTGGAGGAAAATGAATCCATCCTCACAGAATATCCAGACCCATCCATCTCACTAAAAGAGACTCAATCTCCATTCGACAAACCAGAATCCATCCCCCTCTTAACTCAGGAAGGACATTCTGTTTCTCATGAGGAAGGAGACCCTTCTGAGGACTCTGAAGTAGAATTACTGTCTGAAGGCAACTTGGAGGCCAGTCTGGATTTAGAGCTTCCCTGTCCCCTTCCTAAAAAGACATCTCTTTATCTTGCTCTCATGATTCTTGTCTAGTATTTATTGTATTTACTTTGCTAACTATTAAACTCTCATTGTTAATATCATGGTGTGCAGTTCTTCAGTCCTTATTATCCTGTGTTTTATTGTCCACTTAGAATGTGAGACCTCAGACACCTAGGTCCTGGGTGGGCCAAAAACCAGACAGGTCTGGTCCCATAGAAGACAACCTTACTGGATATACAGGGAACTATGAAATGCATGGAATCACCAGGAATCCAGGCCAGGCCTCCATGGAAAGACAAGTCAGCTACCAAAGCTTAAGGACAGAGCAGATGCCTGGAAATGTGTTTTGTCAATCGGGAGAAGTGGCAGAGAAACTGTAATATTATGTGGGACTCTGTTCTGTGAGTTCAAGTCTGTTTATATATCCATTGTGCTTTGTACAAATATTTAAGAAAATTAAAACTCCACAACAGCATCAAAAATCTACTTTGGCTTTGAATGTGGCCTAGTAGTAGAGTGCTCGCCTAGTATACAAGAAGACCTTGATTCAATTCCTCGGCACTGCATACACAGAAAAAGCAGATGGGGCACTGTGGCTCAGGTGTCAGAGTGCCACCCTTGAACAAATGTGGCCAAGGACAGTTCCTGGTCCCTCAGTTCAAGCCCCAGGAATAGCCAAACAAGAAATCATACCATTTTCCACACATTTGGAAATAAATCTGTTTTATCTAACCCTACTTCTTTTTTGCAAATCCAGGGTGTGTGCCACCAAGCCAAACTACTGGCCCCCAACCTTACTATTTTTAATCATTTAATTTTGTTACATAATCATATTTCATGCTGTCTGTATTAATACCATAAACAGTATGCTTAGTGTAATAATGTTAAAGGTAAAACATAAGAAATTAATAATTAAAATTCCTTTTTTATTAGTTTTATAGCATTACTACAATTTTATGAGAAAAATTACCTAGAATGTTTATTTTAGAGTTCAAGTAATCCATTTTGATAAATATATCAACCTACATCATTTATTTGAACACATTTTAAACTATTTTTTTCAGGAATGAAAATACATATATATTTGCTGTAAATGAAATTTATGACTTGGGGTGAAGGGAAAGAGAAAAGGGGGAGGGGGTAACAGTGTTTACAAGAAATGTACTCATTACATATGTAACAGCAATCTCTTTGTATATCACCTTGACAACAAATTTTTTGAAAAGTACAATAAGTTTAAATGTCTACTTTGGGCAGAATTTTTTTTTGCCAGTACTGTGCTTAGACTCAGGACCTGAGCACGATCCTTCTTTTTGTTTTTGTTTATTCTTAAGGCGCAAGTTCTATCACATGTGCCACAGCACCACTTGTATCTTTTTTATCTATGTTGTGCTGAGGAATTGAACTTGGGTCTTCATTCATGCTCAGCAAGAACTCTTCCACTAGGCTTAACTTATGGCCCCAGTGGGAAGGAAGTTTTCCATAAAATATGTAGGAAATATGTCCACTAAGGAAAAGCCATCAAAAATAGAAGAAAAATTATATACTTAGATAACAACATGCCAGTATTATGGCAGATCTCTGTAATTCTAGCTTCAAGAGTGGCCTATTTGGACCGGAGTTGGCTGGCTGAAGTAAAGTGCTATCCTTGAGCAAGCCCTAGGACAGTGCTCTGGCCATGAGTTGAAGCCATAGGACATGCAAAAATAATAATCTAATGCCCGTGACTGGTGGCTCACCCTGGTAATCCTAGCTACCCTGGAGGATCGAGGTTCAAAGACGGACCAGGCATAAAAATCTGTGAGAATCTTATTTCCAAATAATCCAGAAAATTCAAAATGACAATGTGCCTCAAGTGGTAGAGCTCTTGCGTTGAGCTGAAGAGCTTAAGGTAAACATCCAGGCCCAGAGTTCAAGCCCCATGAGTGAAAAAAAGAAAAAGAAAAAGAAAGCCCTTATCTAAGGCTGGAGTGCACACTAGTGGTAGTTTGCTTGCCTAGTATGCACAAAGCCCTGTGTTCAATTACTCTGTACCACTTACACCAAAAAAAAAAGCTGGAAATGATCTCAGAAGGTTGGGTTCTGAGGATCACAGTTCAAAGCCAGGCCAGACACTAAAGTCCATGAAACTGTTACTTCCACTTAAGCACCAGAAAACCAGAAGTGACACTCTGGCTCAAGGTGTTTAAGGTTGTAGCCTTGAGCTGAAGAGCCCAGGGACACTGCCCAGGTGCACAATTAAAGTCTTACAACCAAAAGAGAGAGAGAGAGAGAAAGAGAGAGAGAGAGAGAGAGAGAGAGAGAGAGAGAGAGAGAGAGAGAGAGAGAGAGACAGAGAGACAGAGAGACAGAGAGACAGAGAGACAGAGAGAGAGACATAGATAGACACAGAGACAGAGACAGAGAGAGACAGAGACAGAGAGAGAGAGACAGAGAGAGAGAGAGACAGACAGGCAGACAGACAGAGACAGAGAGACAGAGACAGAGACATCAAACAGTCAGGCACTGCTGGCTGAAGCGTGTAATTCTAGCTACTGTGGAGGCTGAGATTGGAGGATCTTGGTTCAAAGCCCAAAGCCAGCCTGGACACATATGTTTGTGAGGCTTACATCACCAATTAACTACCAGAAACCAAAAATGGAGCTGTAGAGGAAGAGCGCTAGCCTTGAGCTGAAGAGCTCAGGGACAGTGTCCAGGCCCAAAGTCCAAGCACCATGATGAATCAATAATAAAAAAAGAAGGTAGCTAATAGTAATGATGAATAATTTTGGGCTGGGAGTTTGGCCTAGTGGTTGAGTGCTTGCCTAGCATGCACGAAGACCTGGGTTCAATTCCTCAATGCCACATACATAGAAAAATGCTGGAAGTGGTGCTGAGGCTGAAGTGGTAGAGCCCTAGCCTTGAGAAAATACAAGGACAGTGCTCAGTCCCTGAGTTCAAGCCCAGGACTGGCCAAATCAAAAGTAGTAGAGCACTGGCATTGAACTGAAGATCTGAGGAACAGCCCAGGCACAGAGTTCAAGCACCGCAAACAACAACAACAAAATCTATGAAATGGCAGTGGTGGTTTTAAGCTAAGCAAAAATAGAGTAGAAACTGGTAAAATGCATATTTGTGTGTAAGCAAAATAGCCAGACTTATGCATTAGAACAGGATAGCAACTTGAAAAAAATTGTGTTTTCCATCTCACTAGGTCCTGTCTCTTAATTTATTCAAGTAAGTAAAATGCTGGGTTTTATAATCATTGCTCTGAGTATTAGAAAATCAGAATAACTCTCATTAACCAACAAAGACCAGGAACTGGGGCTTCGTTCAAATGGCAGAGTATCAGGCAAGAGAAGAAAAAATTGAAGTAAGAACTTGAAGTTCTTGATCCAGAACCTGCATAGTAACAGAGCAGCAGCCTGGTGATGGTACCTCACACCTATAATCTGAGAATCAAAGTTTAAAGCCAGCCAAAGTACCCAGTTAACTGCCAGAAAAACCAGAAGTGGCACTGTGGCTCACAGATTAAAGCACTAGCCTTGAGCTGAAGAGCTCAGGGACAGTGCCCAGGCCCAGAGTTCAAGCCGCACAATTGACAAAAATCAAACAAGCAAACAAAACTCACAAAGAAGCCTGCAGACCACAGTGGTTCTGCTGAGTCTCTTCTCTATGGGGATCAGGAAACATTTCACTTTTTCTGTCTCTTCCCATCTCAACATTCATACTAAAATAAGACTGTGTTGAACGTTTCAATTTATAAAAATGTTTTTCATGAAGCACCCTGAAATAGTCATCGCTTATATCTCAATTGAAGATAGTTGATTTGGGGCTACATTGGTAGAGTGCTAGCCTTGAGCAGAAAAGGTCAGGGATAGAGCTGAAGCACTCAGTTGAAGACCCAGTGCCAACACACAAAAGAAAATATGCACTTCATATATATTTTCTAATTTCTTAATGAATTTTTCAGTCTGTATAAATATAGGGTACATTCCTTGTTACTTAAGTAAGATTGCTCTTTTTTTTTCTTTTTGCCAGTCCTAGGGCTTGGACTCAGGGCCTAGACATTTTCATTGGACTCGCTTGCCCAAGGTGAGTGCTCTGCCTCTTGAGACACAGCGCCACTTCTAGCTCTTTTCTGAGTATCCGGTACCGGTGAATAGAACCTAGGTCTTCATGCATTCTAGGTGAGCACTCTACCATTACGCTACATTCCCAGGCAGTGAGATTCCTCTTACAGTCCTTGTATGTTCACAGAGTTTGATCTCACACACTTTAGGGCCCTGGTTGGCTTTGACCTGTGATCCTAAGCCCTGAGCCTCCTAAGTAGCTGAAATTAAGTTGTGAGCCAGCATGATGGCTTCCATTCTTTTTTCTACAAAAATATATGTAGTTATCTAAAATATATCTATAGCTGAAAAAAATGAATCTCTCCCAAACAAATCTTCAAAGAAACAACCATCCTATTAAAAGGTGGGCTAAAGACTTAAAAGAGTATTCTCTGAAGAAAAAATTAAAATGGGCTTTAGACACATGAAGAAATGCTCCATATCTCTAGCAATACGGGAAATGAAAATCAAAACAACTTTGAGATTCCACCTGACTCCAGTCAGAATGGCCATTATCAAAAATCTAATAAGAGATACTGGTGGGGAAGTGACCAGGGGGGATCACACCTACACTGTTGGTGTGAGTGTAAACTCATTCAACCACTAGGGAAAGCAGTGTGGTGGTTCCTCAAAAGACTGAACATAGAGCTCCCCTATGATCCAGCAAATCCACTACTTGGCATCTACCCAATTGTCCAGAAAAAAGGGCATACTAAAGCCACTAGCAAAATGATGCTCATTGCAGCACTATTTATCATAGCAACGATATGATACCAACCCAGATGCCACTCAGTAGATGACTGAATCAAGAAGATGTGGTACTTATACACAATGGAATGCTATGCTACCATCAGAAGGAATGACATCGCCCCATTTGTAAGGAAATGGAAAGACTTGGAAAAATTCATATTAAGTGAAGCAAGCCAGACCCAAAGAAACATAAGCTCAATGGTTTCCCTCATTTGTAATAATTAGTTCACATCTAGGACTCTCCTAGCAGAGGATTACAATAACTCAAAAACCTAGGTATATAAAGTCAGATAGGATGAGACTAAATGAAAGGATCTCTAGGATATGGGAACAAGAGCTATATCTTGTGTCATCGTTGCTCTTAATCTTGTGTGATTTTTGTCCTTAATCTACTATGTTATTTCTCATCTCTTATTTTGCCCTTTGGTTAATGTCAGATTGTTACTGTATCTGATTTTTTCCTTGGTATATTGTATATATGTTTATTTGTTTATGTCAAATAGGAAAGGGAAGGGGGGAAACAAGGTGATTGGGAAGGGGAGGGGAGAGGGAACTCGGGACAAAAACATGTGGAGTGGAATAAATGTGTGAGAAGTAATGCAGTCCACTACCTGTAAATGTAGTCGTAACCCCTCTATACATTACCCTGAAAATAAAAAACAGACTATAAAAATATCTGTAGAAAATGAGGCTGGATGATGGAAACACCAGATGCCCTACTACAAAAAATGTGATACACACGCACACACACACACACACACACACACACACAATGGAATGATACATAGCCAACCGACAAGATAAAATAATGGCATTCTCGGGGAAGTGGGTGAAAAGGAAAAAAATCATATTAAGTGAAATAAGCCAAACTCAAAGGAACATAGGCCCAAGAGTCTCCCTCATTTGTCAAATTCAGTAGAAACCTTGGGCTCTGCTACCAGAGATTTACAATAGAACAGAATCTAGAGACATCGTGACAAATAGTATGACACTAAATGTAAGAACCTTCAAGATAAAGAAACAAAACTCATATAATGAGTGATTGTTGTCCTTAATGAACTATGTGATCTCTTATCTCTTTTGCTATCCCTTGGATATATCATATTGTTACAATATTTCACCTTGTTTTCTGATATATTTCATATGTGCCTAATTGGTTATTTGAAATTGGATAGGGAAGGGGGGAAATGAACATGAGTGGGGGTAGGGGAAGGGAAATGGGGACCATATCATTACATGGGGTATCAAAGTTTGAGATGTAATGCACCTTCTGTCTGGTGAATATAATGTAACCCTTCTATAAATTACAATAAAAATAAATACATAAAAAGAAGATCTGCACAGAAAAAAATAATAATGGCATTTTTGGGGTAGTGGATGAAATTAGAGTGAATCCTGTTGAGTGAGATAAGTCAAGACCAAGGAACAAAAGGTACATGGTATCCTTAATATATGGATATTAGTTTCAAACAGTAGTAGAGCGATGATTGAATAGTTGATACCCAAAGTTCTGGACATAATTTTGGAGATATAAACATAATTATATAGACATAAAAATTTAGGATGGACTATACACTCTATAGACATGTGTTTTATTATAGATTAATCTGTATCTATGACATACAAAGACTCAGCTTAATTTTTACTATATTCTAAAATTTATGTGCCAGTGATTGTATAGCGATTCCCTTCTTGAATACTTGTTGGTTAAACATGACATTTGAAATATGATGTAAAATTCAATGTTAATAAATTTTTTTAGAAAAAGTGGCTAGAGGTAAATACCACTAATGTACTTGCTCTAAGTGGTACAGAAATTTTCTTAATGAATCAAGGGGTTTTATTACATCTTTATGCAATTATTTTAGTTCTGAGTGTTCTACACTCAATGCTACTTCTGGAAAGATGATATAGCTGACTGTGTAGATGGTATGAAGACATACTGGCCTAAACGTAGAATAAAGCATTGGTAAGTGGCTGTTAGCTGTCCAGATTCTACTGGAATATGTGGAATGAATTTATTAAGCACAATGCAGGCTCTTAGTCAGATCAGGATCAAGATTATGTGGTTCCATGAGATGAATGAGGAAAGATCAGAAAAATCTACTAAGATATCCAGATATACTTTTGAAACTAAGGTATCTGGACTCCTTTTTTTTTCTTTCTTGGTGGGGAGCTTGAACTTTGGACCTGTGCAAGGTCTCTTAGTTCTTTTTCCTCAAGGCCAATGCTGTACCAGTTTTAGCCACAACTCCACTTAGTTTTTGGGTGGATAAGTGGAGAGAAGAATCTTACAGTTTTTTTTTGTTTTCGTTTTTTTGTTTGCAAAGGCTTTGAATCACCTTCTCCCTGGCTAGTAGAATGACAATTATGACCCTCCAGCGCCTGGCTAGTAATTTTTTGAAAATTGGACTTTCTTCCAAATCACGTAACTGGTTCCTAGCAAAGTTTTGAAGCCTGACTTAAATGTGACAGATTTTTGTCACTTGGAGACACTCTGTGCTGAACGTTAGAAATCTACCAGCTGAGTCACAGTGGCACTTCCAGTTTTTGTTTATGTGGTGCTGAGGAATGGAATCCAGGGTTTCATACATGCTAGGCAAGCTACATTTTCAGCCCAAGATTTTATGTTTTGTTTTTTCAGTGTTGTTGCTTCTAAGGTACTGTATGATGTTCTTTCATTTTCTTTGCTTTTTACCTCTTTTCTTCTTTTTCCTTTAGTTTTATTCTCTGTAGTCACTGTGTTGAATTCGGGTACCCTGTGTCTTGTACATAGGTTTATGTGATTTGGGGAATGGAGAGGGTATAATAAAATGGTAAAAAAAAAAAACAAAGGAAAAAGGGTGAACCAATTGAACAGTGATACTTGGAAGGTACTAAACGGAAATGAATTGAAAAATCTGGGTGGAGAGGGGGCTGAGGGTAGGAAAACAGAGAAAAATGAGGGAGGGGATAACAATTTTCTTAAGAAATGTGTTCATTACTTATGTAACCGTATGCCAACTATATATTGACTTAAGAAAAAAATTAACTTAAAAAATAATTTAGCCGGGTATGGTTTCTCACACTTGTAAATGTAGCTACTCAAGAGGCTGGGATCCAAGGATAGCAGTTCAAAGTCAGCCTGGGCACTGAAGTCCATGTGACTCTAATATCCAATTAACCACCAGAAACCCAGAAGTGGCCCTATGGCTCAAGGGATAGGGCAGTAGTCTTGAGCTGAAAAGCTCAGTGACAAGACCCAGGTGCAGAATTGCAGTCCCATGACTTGAATGATGAATGACACTAGCCAGGCTCTGTGCGCTCACACTTGGAATCCTATCTACACAGAATCAGGTTTGAATCCAGCCCAAACAAATTGCATGATATTCTGATTTACAGTTCATTACCAAAAATCTGGAAGTGGAGCTGTGGATCAAGTGGTAGAACACTAGCCTGAAGTAAAAAAAAACATTTAAGGACAGTTCCCAGGCCCTGGGTTCAAGTCCCAGGACTTGCATAAAACAAACAAAATGTGACGCTGAGTCCTCCACCATTTGGTGTTATAGTTCAATATTCTTGATATGTGTCTTAGAAATTAAGTCCCTAGCAAATACTCTCCCCTGAAATTCTGCTTCATAGCTGATTCATAGAATTTCAGCATCATTACTATCACCTTCCAGTTAGCATAGCAGTCTACTACTGAAAATTTGAAGAAAACTTTTGAGTAATCCTAATAAATCTGTGTATCATCTGCACACACATCAAATCAGCAGCAGCTATGTTCTACTATTATCTAAATGTATTTAATCCTTTCTTGAGTTAATGAGCCTTAAAGAGTAAAACATATGAAATAGTTATGAAACTAACAGTCACCATTCTTCTACCTAATATTGTAATATAAGTTTATAAATGCAAGGACTATTCTGAAGTGTGCAGAAGATAGCTTCTAATTATAATATTCTCATGAAGTATTGTTTTTAGGAAACATGTTGCTTGCTTTGGGAAAGCAAAGGCAAGGAAAAATGATATAGGTAAGTTCCCTATTTATCAGAAGGAAAATACTATTGGGTTTAGATCAACTTCATTCATTCCGTGCTGATGAAACAAATATCTGCAATTCCTGAGGCCAATTACTTCATTGTGATGCACAATCAGCCAGCTTAGATCAATTTTCCAAAAAAGGAAAGGAACAAATGAGAAGCAATTAAGGTTTCCAAAATGAACCAGGTGGTGGTGGAAGCTCACACTTGTAATTCTATCCACTCAAGGCCTGAAATCCAAGGATCTGGATTAAGTCTGTCTGGGATGAAAATATTCCTGTCTGAAACATCGTCTCTCTTATCACAGCCAAGCTGATATACTCTGCACAACAGGTTCCAAACACCAAAGTCCATTTCCTATCTGAAATACTAGCAAACGTACTCACACATTATTTCCTCTTTAGGAGATAGTTGAAACATGTACCAGAAACATTTCCCTGGCTTCAGAGTGGAAGTGGAAATATATACTCACTAGACGCCCATCTAGTAAATTACAGTCAATCATCTTTCCTCACATCTTGTTAGTTAAATTGAACAATGAGTGTTTGGATCAGAAGCGATGTGTATGAGCATACAGGTTGTAAAAGTACTGTAATCCTAGCTACTCAAGATAAGCTGAGACCTGAGGATTCCAGTTCAAAATCAGCCATGCAATAAATTCCATAAAATTTTTACCTCTAATTAACCAGCAAAAACAGAGCGTTGAATTGTGTTTAAAATGCCACAGGCCTAAGCTTTCCATAAAAGTGCTAAGGGGTAGCATACAGTATCCCACTCTCTCCACTCCTTCTTAACATAGTACTAGAATTCCTAGGCAGTGCAATAAGGTAAGAAGCAAGCATAAAGGGGATCCAAGTAGGGAAAGAGGAAATAAAACTATCCCTCTTTGCAGATGACATGATTCTGTATTTAAAGAATCCTATAGACTCTACTCCCAAGCTCCTTGAGCTGATTCAAAGCTTTGGAAGTGTAGCAGGCCATAAAATCAACCCTCACAAATCAGCTGCCTTCCTTTACGCCAACAGTGAGAGGAACGAGGCAAAAATCAGGAAAGAAACTCCTTTCACAATAGCCTCAAAGAAAATAAAGTACCTATCAATTAGCTTAACTAAGAATGTAAAGGACCGTTTAGATGAAAATTTTAATACCCTAAAAAAGGAAATTAAAGCAGAACTAAGGAAATGGAAAGACCTCCCATGCTCCTGGATTGGAAGAATCAACATTGTGAAAATGACAATCTTGCCAAGGGCTATCTACAAATTCAATGCAATACCCATCAACATCCCAATGTCATTCTTTAAAGAAATAGAAGAGGCAACTCACAATTTCATGTGGACTAATAAAAGACCCCGTATAGCAAAAACACTTCTTAGCAGAAAGAACAGCGCTGGAGGAATTTCAATTCCAAACTTTAGACTCTATTACAGAGCTATAATTCTCAAAACAGCTTGGTACTGGCACAAGAACAGGTCTGAGGTCCAATGGAATAGAACTGCGGACCCAGATATTAAATCACAGACCTATGGCCACCTAGTCTTTGACAAGGGAGCCAAAAAAATAGAATGGAAGAAAGATAGCCTCTTCAACAAGTTGTGCTGGCAGAACTGGTTAAGCAACTGAAGAAAACTAAAGTTGGATCCTTCTTTGTCACCTTGCACTAGAATTAACTCCAAATTGATCAAAGACCTGGAGGTAAAACTGACAAACTGAAAAGTTTACTTTTCTATGTATGTGGTAATGAGGAATCAAACCTGAGTCTTTTTGCGTGGCAGCCAAGGACTCTACCACTAGGTCAAACACACAGGGCATCTTGCGCATATTTTTGACGTCAATCTACTAGGATATTATAAGGTTTCTGTATCCTAATCAATTTTTTCCTGATGATTAGCTTTGCTGTCATGTGTAAAAAATGCAAGAGGGAAAAACACAGAAGAATTAGTGAAATTTAAAAAAAAGCATTACACACATAGATAAGTGTTCATTCTTTGTAGGAGAAAGGATATTTTGATATGATGATGATGACTTTATAATTACTATGTCAGGGTTGAGAGTTTGGCATAGTGGTAGAGTGCTTGCCTAGTATCCATGAAGATCTGGGTTTGATTGCTCAGTATCACATAGATAGAAAATCTAGATGTGGCACTGTGGCTCAAGTGGCAGAGGGCTATACTTGAGAAAACCCGAGGACAGTGCTCAGGTCCTGAATCCCTGCCCCAAGACTGGCAGAAAGATAAAAGAAAATAAAAATGCTGTTTACGAGCTAATTCACTCACAGCATTGGCTTCTGAAATCTTCGCTTCTGCATCTTGTGAAATATCCCTTTCCCTCAATGTAGACAAGAAAAACAGATCCATCCCATGGTCCACTGTGCAGCCCCTGGTTGGGCTAAGAGTTAGTCGTGCAGCAACACATTAAGTGTTATTCTAATACTTTCCAAACTTTGTACTCAAATATGCTACCTACTTACCAACTTACCTCAGTTATCCTTACGCTATATCTTTTCTTCATTACTACAATATTCTTACACTCCTACGTTAATCCTCTTTTACCTCCCCTGACCTCTCTCATTCTTTTTTTCTATCTCTGGACCTCTGCTCATCTTTCACCCTTATACTGCACGGATCTACACTTGATGGCTGTTGAGCAATATTGTATATGTAGGTGGTTAATTATTCTCTAGGCTCAGAGGGACTTAAAGACAATAGAGATTGGATTGAGGGGCTTATTGTTTTGGGTATAAATCGCTTATCAGTGGTTGTATTAGACTGGTCTGTAAGTGGAAAAAAGAAAGAGTGATAATACCAATCAAAACTTGTGAACATCTAGTGTCTGCCAGCTAGAGAGGTCTAGGTTGGTTATATCTGAAAAACTATAATCGTATTTAGTAGTAATCTTGCTCCCATTTTCAAATGGGCAGAACAAAAAACTCAGGAAAAATGTCAAATCAAGAAACATCCCCCACCCAATGTAAACAGACAATGCAACAGTCACTGGCACACCTAGAGGAGAGTCTTCCAAGTGCTACACAAATGCAATTGATAAACATCATTAATGGAAAATGTGAAAATATAAAGAAAGAGATAATGGAGGAAGCCATAGCTGAACAAGAGGAAAGCAAAAACAAGGTGCTAATGAAAGAGAAGGAACCATAAAGGAGGCCATAACAAAGGTTTTTCAAAGAAAGATGGATGAATTCATAGAATTCACAAGTAAAAACGTGACCAAACTCCAGCAAATGTACAAACAAAATAAAGCTACTGAGCTAACCACTCAAAAGGAAATCAAGGAGATAAAGAAATCCATACATGATCTAAAACAAGAGATGCAAGGCATCAAAAGGGAGCAATTAGAAGCAAGGGAGATGAAAAATAAAGTAGATAGCTTTAATAGCAGGTTAAGCAATGCAGAGGAGAGGATTTCCGGGGCTGAAGATAATTTAGTTATTATAGAGAAAGAACAGAAAATGAGTCAATCCAAATCTAGGAAAATTGAGAGAGGGCTTCAGGAGGTCCAAGATACAATTAAGAAGCCTAATTTAAGGCTAGTTGGTATTGAGGAGGGCGTGGAGAAAGAGGTCAATGGTATTGGAAATATACTTCAGGGAATCATCTCAGAGAATTTCACAAATATCCAGAAGGGCAGGCCCATCCAGATACGAGAAGCTTTTAGAACCCCAAACAGACCTGACCAGAAAAGAACATCCCACCGCCACATTGTGATCCGAACTGGATCAAAAGAAATGAAAGGAAAGATCCTAAAGGCAGCCAGGGTAAAGGGATCAGTAACCTATAAATGCAAACCAATCAGAATAACCCCAGATTTCTCAGGAGAGACCATGCAAGCACGAAGTGACTGGAAGCATATATGTCATGCCCTTAAATCAAATAACTACCAACCAAGAATACTGTAGCCAGCTAAGCTCTCATTCATAACTGAGGGAACAATAAAAACATTCCATTCCAGGGAAAAGCTGCAACAATATGTCGAAAGAAAACCAACACTACAGACCATTCTCAAAGATACTCTATACATAGAAAACCAAAATCAATGCAATATAGGGAAAGAAATTGCACCTAAACAGCATACCATCTAAGGACCACAAGAACTGTCAAGACACAGGCCCTACTAAAAGCTTTTAAAAATGGTAGGAACTAATAAATATCTCTCAATCCAACTCTCAATATCAATGGACTTAACTCTCCAATTAAAAGGCATAGGCTGTCTAGTTGGATCAAAAAGCAAGAGCCATCGTTCTGCTGTCTTCAAGAGACACATCTTACCCAAAAACAATCATCTTTTGAAAGTGAGAGGTTGGAATAAACTCTATCAAGCTAACTGCCCCCATGAACAGGCTGGAGTTGCCATCGTCATATCAGATACAATAGACTTCAAACTAAAATTAGTAAGAAAAGACAAAGAAGGTGACTACATACTACTAAAGGGATCTTTCCTCCAGGAAGACATAACGATCCTAAATATTTACACACCCAATCGCGGAGCTACAAACTTCATCAAGCAAACTTTACTTACACTGAAACCATACATAGATCGAAATACAGTGATTGTTGGTGAGTTTAACACACCACTCTCACCTATGGACAGATCAACAAGGCAAAAACTCAACAGAGAAACTTTAGAACTGAACAACTATATAGACCAACTAGATCTAACAGACATCTGCAGAATATTCCACACAGTAACAACACAATATACGTTTTTCTCAGCAGCACATGGAACATTTTCCAAAATAGACCACATTTTAGGCCATAAAACAAACCTGGACAGATTCAGAAACACTGAAATTATTCCATGCACACTCTCAGACCATAAAGGCATCAAATTGGAGCAGAACACACATCTCCACCAACGAAAACCCTGTAACTCATGGAGACTGAACAACACATTGTTGAATCAAAAACAATGGGTAATCGAAGAGATCAGAGCAGATATCCAACTGTTTATGAAATTTAACAATAAGGAGCACACAAATATCAACTCCTTAGGGACACAACAAAGGCAGTACTCAGAGGAAAATTTATAGCGCTGAGTGCCTACAACAGCAAGTTGGAAAAATGGCAAACCAACTAGTTAATGTCTCACTTTAACCTCCTGGAAAAAGAGCGACAAACCAACCCTAAACCCATTAGGAGAAAGCAAATTATTAAAATCAAAGCAGAATTAAATGATTTGGAATAAAAAAAACCTATAGAAAGAATCAACAAAACAAGGAGTTGGTTCTTTGAAAGAATTAACAAAATTGACAAGCCCTTAGCAAATCTTACCAAAAAACAAGAGAGCATATCGAAATAAACAAAATCGCAGATGAAAATGGTAATATCACGACAGAAATTACCAAGATCCAGAATATCATGAGGGAATACTTCTCAAACGTTTACGCCAACAAATTTGAGCATCTAGAAGAAATGGATGAATTCCTAGACAATATTAACATACCCACACTGAACCAAGAAGAGCTAACCCAACTCAACAGGCCTATTTCAAGCTCTGAAATAGAAATGGAAATTAGACAACTTCCACTTAAAAAGAGCCCAGG
This sequence comes from Megascapheus bottae, assembly GCF_031878675.1. Lineage (NCBI taxonomy): Eukaryota > Metazoa > Chordata > Mammalia > Rodentia > Geomyidae > Megascapheus > Megascapheus bottae. The sequence goes on from NW_028327279.1 coordinate 362,108, forward strand.
GCCAGATGGATTCACAGATGAATTCTATAAGGTCTTCAAAGCAGAGCTCACACCAATACTCCTCAAGCTCTTCAACGAAATTGAAAATGAAAGTTCTTTACCAAATTCACTCTGTGAAGCCAGTATGTCCCTCATCCCCAAACCAGACAGAGATTCATCAAAAAAAGAGAACTATAGACCCGTTTCTTTGATGAACATCGATGCAAAACTTCGCAACAAAATACTGGAAGCATATATGTCATGCCCTTAAATCAAATAACTACCAACCAAGAATACTCAAATATGGTATCTACTTACCAACTTAGGTCAGTTATCCTTATGCTATACCTTTTCTTCATTACTAAAATATTCTTACACTCCTACGTTAATCCTCTTGTACCTCCCCTGACCTCTCTCAATCTTTTTTTCTATCTCTGGACCTCTGCTCGTCTTTCAACCCTTATACTGCACGGATCTACACTTGATGGCTGTTGAGCAACCGTCTACAACAACTCATCAAAAAATTATACACTATGATCAAACTGGATTCATCACAGGGAGGCAAAGCTGGTTCAACATACACAAATCAATTAATATTATTCAACACATCAACAGGAGCAAGGACAAAAAGCACATGATTGTCTCTATAGATGCGGAAAAGGCATTTGACAAGATCCAAAACCCCTTTATGTTAAAAGATGTGGAGAAACTAGGACTCCCTGGAACATTTCTCAATGTAATATAGGCTGTGTATGAGAAACCCACTGCTAGTATTATACTTAATGGTGAAAACCTAAAGCCATTCCCTCTAAAATCAGGAACGAGACAAGGATGCCCACTCTCTCCACTCCTTTCTAACATAGTACTAAATTTCCTAGGCAGTGCAATAAGGCAAGAAGCAAGCATAAAGGGGATCCAAGTAGGGAAAGAGGAAATAAAACTATCCCTCTTTGCAGATGACATGATTCTGTATTTAAAGAATCCTATAGACTCTAGTCCCAAGCTCCTTGAGCTGATTCAAAGCTTTGGAAGGGTAGCAGGCCGTAAAATCAACCCTCACAAATCAACTGCCTTCCTTTACGCCAACAGTGAGAGGAACGAGGCAATAATCAGGAAAGAAACTCCTTTCACAATAGCCTCAAAGAAAATAAAGTACCTAGGAATTAGCTTAACTAAGAATGTAATGGTCCATTTAGATGAAAACTTTAAAACCCTAAAAAAGGAAATTAAAGCAGACCTAAGGAAAGGGAAAAAACTTCCATGCTCCTGGATTGGAAGAATCAACATTGTGAAAATGAGAATCTTGCCAAGGGCTATCTACAAATTCAATGCAATACCCATCAACATCCCAATGTCATTCTTTAAAGAAATAGAAGAGGCAATTCAAAAGTTCATATGGAATAATAAAAGACCCCGTAAGCAAAAACACTTCTTAGCAGAAAGATCAGCACTGGAGGAATTTCAATTCCAAACTTTAGACTCTATTACAGAGCTATAATTCTCAAAACAGCTTGGTACTGGCACAAGAACAGGCGTGAAGTCCAATGGAATAGAACTGCGGACCCAGATATTAAACCACAGACCTATGGCCACGTAATTTTTGACAAGGGAGCCAAAAAATAGAATGGAAGAAAGATAGCCTCTTCAACAAGTTGTGCTGGCAGAACTGGTTAAGCACCAGCAGAAAACTAAAGTTGGATCCTTCTTTGTCACCTTGCACTAGAATTAACTCCAAATGGATCAAAGACCTGGAGGTAAAACTGACACACTGAAAAGTTTACAGGAAGGAATAGGAGATACACTAGGCCTCCTTGGCACAGGTCGAAACTTTCTTAATAAGGACCAAGAATCACAACAAATCAGAGAAAGGCTGGATAAGTGGGACTGCATTAAACTGCAGAGCTTTTGTATGGCAACGGATATAGCTAGTAAACTAATCAGGAAGCCTACAGAGTGGGAGAAGATCTTCACCAACCAAACAACGGACAAAGGCCTCATATCTAAAATATATCAACAACTCAAAAAATTGAATCACTCCAAAACTAACCTCCAAAGTAACACCCATCCCATTAAAAAATGGGCCAAAGACTTAAAGAGAGTCTTCTCTGAAGAAGAAACAAAAATGGCCTATAGACACATGAAGAAATGCTCAACATCTCTGGTCATAAAAGAATTGCATATCAAAAGAACTCTAAGATTCCACCTCACTCCAGTTAGAATGGCCAGGATCAGGAAAACGAATGACAACAGATGCTGGAGGGGATGTGGCCAGGAGGGATCACTACTACACTGTTGGTGGGAGTGCAAACTCGTTCAACCACTATGGAAAGCAGTGTGGCAGTGCCTCAAAAGGCTAAACACAGAACTCCCCTATGACCCAGCAATACCACTACTTGGCGTTTACCCAACAATCCAGAAACAAGGGCATACTAAACCCACTAGCACAACAATGTTCATTGCAGCACTATTCACCATAGCAAAGATATGGAACCAACCCAGATGTCCCTCAGTTGATGACTGGATCAACAAGTTCTGGTATTTGTACACAATGGAATTCTATGCTGCTGTCAGAAAGAATGACATCGCCCCGTTTGTTAGGATATGGCAAGACTTAGAAAAAATCATATTCAGTGAAGTAAGCCAGACTCAAAGGAACTTAGGCTCAGTGGTTTCTCTCATTCGTCATAATCAGTAGAAACCTTGGGCTCTACTAGCAGAGATTTGCAATAGAGCAAAAGGCCATATATAAGGCCATATAATGTGAAGCTAATTGAAAGGACCTCCAGGATATTGAAACAAAAGCCATATAATGAATGATTGTTGTCCTTAATGTACTATGTTGTCTCTCATCTCCTTTGCTGTACCTTGGTTATCCCATATTGGTATAGTATCTCACTTTGTTATCTGATATATTGAATTTATTTGTATTTGGATATTTGAAATTTGATAGGGAAGGGGGGAAAACCAAAACGGGTGGGGGTGTGGGGTTGGAGGGAAATGGGTACCAAGATATGTGAAAGGGTATCAATGTATGTGAATTAATGCACCTTCTACCTAGTAACCCTTTTACTAATTAAAATAAAAAATGAAAAAAAAAGAAAGTTGTAGTGTGTTTGGAGGATGATGGGCTCCAATACATTTCTTCTTAGAAATTTACCTCATCTGGTTGCTCTGGATTTCCTGGCCTTCTTCTTAGAGAAAGGCCTGTTATACTGGATTTGTGGCTTGGCAAAAATCTAGCATGTACATCTTCGAGTAAGACATCCACACCTTCCATGCCTGAGAGTCGACTTTCCAGACCTTTGGCAACAGCACAGCAACATCTTTCTTCCTCCTGAGCCACAGGCCAAGTGAGCTGGCTTGAGCTGGTTGTTAGTTACAGTGGCTTGGTTACCAGGGTTCCATATTCTGTTCCATTGTGAGGGAGGCAGGGTCACCTTTCAGGGCCCAATGACCAAAGATCCTTGCTCACAGAAGACCTCACCAAGGACATACTGGAGGCTGAATCTCTCCTCCAATCTCACAATATACATGTGGATGTAGTGAACAGCACACCTTATTTGTCCATTCCCAATGTCTTCCACTAGGCCCAACTACCAGTCTGGTCTCAGGCTCAAGGAGCCTTTCTTAGGTAAGATCAAAACTTAAGGGTCAATATTTCCCTCATCCTTTACAAAACATTGGCTTCACAGTGCCTTCTCTGCCTGCATTTTGCCCCTTGTCGAATTTATTTTGTTTTTGCTAGTCTTGGGACTTGACCTCAGAGTGTGAACATTGTTCTTGGGCTTTCTTTAGTCTTTGGCTGTCCCACCGAGCCACAGCACCACTTGCAGCGTTTTCTATGTATGTGGTAATGAGGAATCAAACCTGAGTCTTTTTGCGTGGTAGCCAAGGACTCTACCACTAGGTCAAACACACAGGGCATCTTGCAAATATTTTTGACGTCAATCTACTAGGATATTATTAGGTTTCTGTATCCTAATCAATTTTTTCCTGATGATTAGCTTTGCTGTCATGTGTAAAAAATGCAAGAGGGAAAAACACAGAAGAATTAGTGAAATTTAAAAAAAAGCATTACACACATAGATAAGTGTTCATTCTTTGTAGGAGAAAGGATATTTTGATATGATGATGATGACTTTATAATTACTATGTCAGGGTTGAGAGTTTGGCATAGTGGTAGAGTGCTTGCCTAGCATCCATGAAGATCTGGGTTTGATTGCTCAGTATCACATAGATAGAAAATCTAGATGTGGCACTGTGGCTCAAGTGGCAGAGGGCTAGACTTGAGAAAACCCGAGGACAGTGCTCAGGCCCTGAATTCAAGCCCCAAGACTGGCAGAAAGATAAAAGAAAATAAAAATGCTGTTTACGAGCTAATTCACTCACAGCATTGGCCTCTGAAATCTTCGCTTCTGCATCTTGTGAAATACCACTTTCCCTCAACTTACACAAGAAAAACAGATCCATCCCATGGTCCACTGTGAGGCCACTGGTTGTGCTAAGAGCTAGTCATTCAGCAACACATAAGTTTTATTCTAATACTTTCCAAACTTTGTACTCAAATATGCTACCTACTTACCAGCTTAGGTCAGTTATCCTTATGCTATATCTTTTCTTCATTACTAAAATATTCTTACACTCCTACGTTAATCCTCTTGTACCTCCCCTGACCTCTCTCATTCTTTTTTTCTATCTCTGGACCTCTGCTCGTCTTTCAACCCTTATACTGCACGGATCTACACTTGACGGCTGTTGAGCAATATTGTATATGTAGGTGGTTAATTATTCTCTAGGCTCAGAGGCACTTAAAGACAATCGAGACTGGATTGAGAGGCTTATTGTTTTGGGTATAAATCGCTTATCAGTGGTTGTATTAGACTGGTCTGTAAGTGCACAAAAAGAAAGAGTGATAATACCAATCAAAACTTGTGAACATCTAGTGTCTACAAGCTACAGAGGTCTAGGTTGGTTATATCTGAAAAACTATAATCGTATTTAGTAGTAATCTTGCTCCCATTTTCAAATGGGCAGAACAAGAGACTCAAGAAAAATGTCAAATAAAGAAACAACATCCCCCACAAAATGTAAACAGACAATGCAACAGTCACTGGCACACCTAGAGGAGAGTCTTCCAAGTGCTACACAAATGCAATTGATAAATATCATTAATGGAAAATGTGAAAATATAAAGAAAGAGATAATGGAGGAAGCCATAGCTGAACAAGAGGAAAGCATAAACAAGGTGATAAGTGAAAAAGTAGAAGCCATAAAGGAGGCCATAATAAAGGTTTTTCAAAGAAAGATGGATGAATTCATAGAATCCATAAATAAAAACATGACCAAACTCCAGCAAATGTCCAAAGAAAATAAAGCTACTGAGCTAACCACTCAAAAGGGAATCTAGGAGATAAAGAAATCCATACATGATCTAAAACAAGAGATGCAAGGCATCAAAAGGGAGCAATTAGAAGCAAGGGAGATGAAAAATAAAGTAGATAGCTTTAATAGCAGGTTAAGCAATGCAGAGGAGAGGATTTCCGGGGCTGAAGATAATTTAGTTATTATAGAGAAAGAACAGAAAATGAGTCAATCCAAATCTAGGAAAATGGAGAGAGCGCTTCAGGAGGTCCAAGATACAATTAGGAAGCCTAATTTAAGGCTAGTTGGTATTGAGGAGGGCGTGGAGAAAGAGGTCAATGGTATTGGAAATATACTTCAGGGAATCATCTCAGAGAATTTCCCAAATATCCAGAAGGGCAGGCCCATCCAGATACGAGAAGCTTTTAGAACCCCAAACAGACCTAACCAGAAAAGAACATCCCACCGCCACATTGTGATCCGAACTGGATCAATAGAAACAAAATAAAAGATCCTAAAGGCAGCCAGTTAAAAGGGATCAGTAACCTATAAAGGCAAACCAATCAGAATAACCCCAGATTTCTCAGCAGAGACCATGCGAGCACAAAGTGACTGGAAACATATATGTCATGCCCTTAAATCAAACCAAGAATACTGTAGCCAGCTAAGGTCTCATTTATAACTGAGGGAACAATAAAAACATTCCATTCCAGGGAAAAGCTGCAACAATATGTCGAAACAAACCCAACACTACAGAGAATTCTCGAAGATGCTCTATACATAGAAAACCAAAATAAATGCAATATAGGGAAAGAAATGGCACCTAAACAGCATACCATCTAAGGACCACAAGAACTGTCAAGACACAGGCCCTACTAAAAGCTTTTAAAAATGGTAGGAACTAATAAATATCTCTCAATCCTAACTCTCAATATCAATGGTCTTAACTCTCCAATTAAACGGCATAGGCTGTCTAGTTGGATCAAAAAGCAAGAGCCATCGTTCTGCTGTCTTCAAGAGACACATCTTACCCAAAACAATCATCTTTTGAAAGTGAGAGGTTGGAATAAACTCTATCAAGCTAACTGCCCCCATAAACAGGCTGGAGTTGCCATCCTCATATCAGATACAATAGACTTCAAACTAAAATTAGTAAGAAAAGACAAAGAAGGTGACTACATACTACTAAAGGGATCTTTCCTCCAGGAAGACATAACTATCCTAAATATTTACACACCCTTTTGAAGATTCTCAAAAGATTGAAGATTCTGCCAGTGTAAGTTAGATTCCGGCATTGATATTAAATAATGTAATGAGTAGGGATTTATATTTGAAATATCACTGTTGACAAAATCTAACACACATTTGCTTTTGATTTCCCAAGAAGTTCAGTACAAGCTAACATGTGTGGCATATATCGACTGGGAGAAATGATTCAGAATATGTGACTCATTTGAACAGGAGTCAGTGAAAAGATACAGAAGCAGGATACCCATATTGTGATATTTTGATTAAAACTATATTTATATTAACATATTTAAAGTAATGATTTCATTGTAATTTTAATTTTTCTCATGACTGTTAATATTGAACTTCTTTCTACATTTGAACTACAATTTCTATATATTCTTTTTAGAAAATCCTCTCCAATCTCCAATATTTTCCCTTTTTTTGTGGGGTGTGGGGAAAGTCATGGGGCTTGGACCTTGGGCCGTGAGCTCTTTAGTTTAAGGCTATTGTCCTACCCTGAGTATTGCCCCTCAGTTCTTCTGCTCACAGCTCTCTACCCCTCTTCCCATTATATACAGAAAAAAGGTCATCCTCAGTCTTTTGAAAAAGTAAAACATACAGTAAATTTGTAGTATAAAACAGCAAGAAATAAATTTGTTGCCAGGTGCAGTGACTTCTACCTGTAATCCTAGCTACTCAGATATCAGGCTGATATCTAAAGATTTGGTTCAAAGCCAGCCTGGGCATTAGAAAGTCTATGACACTCTTATCTACAGTTAACCACTAGAATATGGGAAATGGCACTGTGGCTTCATAGGTAGGGTGATAGCCTTGAGTTGAAGAGCTCAGGAACAGTGCCCAGGCCCAGAGTTCAAGCCTTACAAATCCCCCAGCCAAAAAAAAGAAAAAAAAGTTTCTTCCCCAAGTGATTATTATGCCAGACATAGAATATTAACATTCTGGGTGTACTTCACAGTATTATTACTTGATACCCTAAGATTTTGCAATATTCTCACAGTACCAGCATATGTCATCATATAATATAGTTCCTTTTCAATGGAATAATTCCAATTATAACCTAAATCTACTCCCCCGACTTATTTTTGTCGATACCACAATAGCTCTACCATGATATGCCACAAGCCATTAAACATTTTATGGTGGGTAATTGGAAAGGAGTTTCATGGAATTTTGTGCCAGGCTGGCTTTGAACCATGGTCCTCAGATCTCAGTCTCCTGAGTAGCTAGGATGACAGGCGTGAGCCACCAACACCTGGCTTGCCTTTTTATTTTTTTGTGGGTATTGGGACTTGAACTCTGGGCCTAGGCACCATCCCTAAGCTTTTCAGGTCAATATTTCATGTAAGTCTAAACATTTAAGTAAAGGAATAAAATCCCAACAAAAAAAGAATAAAATTCCAGACATGGTGTGTTTATAACTCAGTGCTAATTACTTGAAGAAAATGTGCCATTCCAGAAGATGGTGTCATTTGATGATGTAGCTATGGATTTCAGCTGGGAGGAGTGGCAGCATCTGGACAATACTCAGAGGACCCTGTACAGAGATGTAATGCTGGAGACCTATAGCAACCTGGTGTCCTTAGGTGAGCAAAAGTCAAATTCACTTGCAAGGCCAAGTGACTTCTTATTTTGCAGATACGTGAATGTTTATCAAACTTTCAATACTATTTAAATGAAAGATTCCAGGCCCTGAGAAGTATCATTACTTTCTAAAGAAAACCTAAGGTAATTTTGTACTCATTCTTCAGGATACCTTCAGGATACTTTGACAATAGTTCTAAATTATGTTTGCTCTAATGGAGACGACATTCCAAATTTACACCGTAAGTGTAAGTGGATAAACAATCCAGAATAGAATATATATCATTATTGGAAATAGGATCTACAAATCACTAAACAGTGAGTTTATAATGGAAACCTGGCACTAGGTGCAATGTTTCAAGCCTGTAATCTTAAAATATTCAGGAGGAAGAAATCTAAGAATTCTAATTTGAAGCCAGCAATGGCATAAAAATTGCCATGAAACTCTATAACTCCAAGTAACCCCTCAAAAATGTTAGTGGAGTGTCAAAAGTTTGACTTTGTGGTTGAGTGCTTGCTTAGCATGCATGAAGACCTATGCATGTAAGTGGAGCTGGGACTCAAACTGGTATTTTTCTAGCCTTGAGCAAGACAGCTAAGTTTATGCCATACAAAATGAATCCAGAGCTGGGGAAAAGTCAACCATGGAGCCAGTGAGAAATGAGAAAAAATTTAATAGATAACTTGTGAGTAGGATGTCTGCGAACTTAAAGCAATGATGACACAGCAAAAGCAATAATTCTCCACTGTTTCTAATTTACAGGGCCCTGTGTTCCCAAACCTGTATTAATTGACAAGCTAGAGCACTGTGCAGAACTCTGGATAGGAAATTCCTCTGACAAGAATATCACAGGTGAGTGAATGCATCTTCATATTGATGTTGGAGCCTGAGCCCCATTGGTAAGTTTATGTTGTGATGTACTGAGCAATAATATTCTTAGTTACCCTAAATCCTGTGTGGAACCTATGGAATTCTTTGTGAATGAATCAAGAATCATTATCTTTTCCCAATCCTATGGTTGGTCTCAGGGCCTGAGCATGGTCCTTGGGTTTTCTCAAGGCTAGTTCTCTACTTCTTGAGTCATAGCATCACTTCTGCCTTTTTCTTTGTATGTAGTACCAAGGAACTGAAGCAGGTCTTTGTGCATGTTAGCCCAAACCCCCGGCTCCAAGAATCATAGGGTGATATAATGAATTCTATGTGGCAGTAGAGTTAATGTTAGATTTCTCTGTAGAAATCACTGTGAAACAAAATAAAATGAGAAATCCATGAGCCCGTGGCTCATGCCTGTAATCCTAGCTACTTAGGAGGCTGAGATCTGAGGATCAAGGTTCAAACACTGACCTATCACAAAAACACCTTAGACTCTTCTGTCCAATGAACCAATAGAAAATGAGAAGTGGGGTTGAGGCTAAAGACATAGGGCAGTAGCCTTGAGCTGAAGTGCTCAGGAAGAACAGCCAGGTCTAGAATTCAAGTCCCATGACTACAAAACAAGAAAGAAAGGAAGAAAGAAAGAAAGAAAGAAAGAAAGAAAGAAAGAAAGAAAGAAAGAAAGAAAGAAAGAAAGAAATAAGGGGGAAGAATGAGGGAAGGAAGGAAAGGAAGGAAGGAAGGAAGGAAGGAAGGAAGGAAGGAAGGAAGGAAGGAAGAAAGAAAGAAAGAAAGAAAGAAAGAAAGAAAGAATGATATTTCATTTCTTTAAAACTAAGACTATAAATGATTGAGCAAACAAGGAATAAGTCAGGGCATTATTCTCTGATAAGGATAATATCTTTTTGCTGGTAGGAAGAGACTGGTATTCAGAACCAGTCCTTTCCACCAGAAATTGAGCCTAGTGGTAGAGTGCTTGCCTAGCATGCACAAAGACACAGGTTTGATTCCTTGTTACCACATACATAGAAAAAGCCAGAAGTAATGACTTCATTGGTAGGGATCTAGTCTTGAGAAAACCCAAGGACAGTGGTTAGGTCCTAAGTTCAAACCCAGGAATGGAAGGAAAAAAAAACAACAAAGTTTCAATCAACATAAGAAAATTAACTAGACAATGAGCTGGAGATTTTCTGGTCTTCCATGGTTCTGAGGGACAGGAGTGTTAGAAAAGGAATTTTTATAAGACTTCAAATAGAAAGAAACAAATTTCAAAATTCCCACAAATACCTAAATTGAGACTTTAGTGAGAAGTTGTAACTGAATTGATATAGGTGTAAGTCCTTACTCTCAAGAATCGTTCTTGCTTGGATCAAAGGCAAACAGACATATAAACCAAACTTGTGGCCGCTGAATCTAGAAAAAATTCGTGTTCCTCACTTAATGGTTAAAAAGCAAACAGCATTGAAACTGGGTAAGGTAATCCTATCTGCTACTCAGGACCTGAGCCTGTTATCTGTAGTTAACTCTAGAAAACAGGAAGTGGGGCTGTGGCTCAAGGATAGGGTTTATAGTCTTCTGCGGAAGTGTTCAGGGACAGGGCCGAGGCCAATGAACTTCAAAAAAAAAAAGAAAAGAAAGGAAAAGAAAGTTTTAAAAAGATGCAAAACAGCACAATATTTAGATTATTTCTCAAAAATAAAAGAAAGGCAGCTATTCCTCAATGTATAAACAAAACAGTATTTGAAAATAAACAGCTGCAAGTATACTATAGGTAGTACTCAGCTTAAAACTGTAGCAATGCATAGTTGGGTAATTTCAATAAATATTTCCTGTGATATAAAAAGAGAACTAAAACACAGAAAAACATTATTGGTCATTGTAAAATATCATTTTCTTAATATGTTAGGGAGAAAAGCATATATTTCTCACAAATCAATTTCCACTTTTATATTTTAAAATATCTAACACTTAGGATGGGAAAGTAAAGTCATTACCTTTACAGTAAGGAATATTTGTATCTCAAGTATGTTTGTGTGTTTTTTTCTATGACTCATTTTAGATGTCCAGGTAATGGAAAATGTGTTCAAGACCTGCCAGGAAAGTCCACATGAATGTCTTTGTGAAGTAGCAGTTGCAAGTAGTATTGAAGTGGAGGAAAACGTGAGATTAGCAACAACTTTAAATTTGAACTCTACACATAATCCAGAGCTGATTAGTAATAATGGTAACAACTTAGGGGTGAGGACTGAGGAGTTCATTAAGTGTCAGAACATGCTTCTGTCTCCTAAGCCTGATGAGATGCATGCTGCATATAGATCTCCTATGTCTCCTGGTCTTAAAAAATCCATCGGATATTCAGAGCATTTTATTCATGATTGTGACAGTCCAAAATATCTGCAGTATCATAATTCTGTTCTCCCTGCCCAAGAAATTCTTCAGGGAGGGAGGAAAACTGCTAAATATACTGTGTGATGAAAAATATTGTACTTAACACCGACCATCACTACACATCCGAAAATGTACACAGGAGAGACTCCTCATACATGTAGTAAATGTGAGAAATCTTTCAGTAATGAATAGGCCTTACAATACCTCAGAGCAAATATCCTGAGATATGTGATGCGTACATCAAGTGTGAAAATTAATTTCTGAGAAGTCAGACCTGACGCTCCAACCTCGATCTCCAAGAGAAGACAAACCTTATGAATATGAGAAACGTAATAAAATTTCTGCCCAGAATTCAGCTCTCAGCACACATCAGAGATCTCACGCAGAAGAGAATTCTTATGAATGGGATAAATTTGGTAAGACTTTTAGACTGAAATCATACCTCACGTTGCACCAGAGAAGGCACACAAAAGAGAAACCTTATGAATGTAACAAATGTGAAAAGTCTTTCACCCAGAAGATACACCTTCGAGTTCATCAGATACACACAGGAGAGAAATCTTATAAGTGTAATGAATGTGGAAAGTCTTTCCAAGGGAAGGGAAAACTTCATGTTCATCAGAGAATACACACAGGAGTGAAACCTTATGAATGTAACCAATGTGTAAAGTCTTTCAGACAGAAATCTTCCCTCAAATTGCATCAAAGAACACACACAGGAGAGAAACCTTATGTGTGCTCCAAATGTAGAAAGACCTTCAAGTGGAAGTCATATCTTGATGGGCATAATAGAACACACACAGGAGAGAAAACTTATGCATGTAGTGAATGCGGAAAGTCTTTCAAATGGAAGGTAAAACTCCATGTTCATCAGAGAATATACTCAGGAGAAACACCTTATGAGTGTAACATATGTGGAAAACTCCTTCACACCGAAGCCAAACCTCAACATGCATAAGACAATTCAAACAGGAGAAAAACCTTATGAATGTAACCGATGTGGAATGTCTTTCAAATGGAAGTCTTCCCTCAAATTTCGTCAGAGAACACACACAGGAGGGAAACTGTACGAGTGCATCAAATGTGGTAAGACCTTCAGATGGAAGTCACATTACAGGAGGCATAACAGAATTCACATATACTAGAAACTTTAGGAATATAACCAAAGTTGAAAGTCTTTCGTGCACTATTCCCCCTTCAGGAAGCGTAAGAGAGTTCACACATATGAGAAGCCTTAGCAATGTAATAAATAGGAAAGACTTTTTAGTCTGTGGAAGAAAACTCAGCTTGTGTCACAGAACCAACACAAGATAAAACCCTTAATGAATGTAGCAAATGTTCAGTCTTTTCCCCAGAAGGCACAAGTCAGGATTTATCACTAAACACCCACAGGATAGAATCCTATGAATAAAATGAAAGGGAAATTTTTTTTGAAGAACTCATAGTTGAGTTTGCATGATACCACACAGACACAGGATAAAAATCGTATGAATATAAGAATATGAAAAATCCATCATGAACGCATGACTAAGTATAAAATGCACATAGGAGAGAAAAACCTTATGAATATTACAAATGTGGAAAGTGTTTGACCTGGAAGGCATACTTCTGTGTTCATCACAAACCTGATTCCAATAGAAGAAAAGACAACTAATGAATAGTACAAATGTGCAATGACTTTTAATCAGAAGTCAGTCTTCAGTACATTTCAGAACATACACAATAGAGAAATTCTGAGTAATGAAAAACATTTAGCTATATATAGAATCTCTGTATATGGGAGCATTAGGGTAAGTCTTCTAAACAAAGTCAACCTTCAGCAAGCATTAAGAGAACTCAGAGAAGAAATAATAGCATGTAGGAAAACCTTTGTCAGAAACCTCTAAAAGCTGACTGTGTGGCTTAGTGGTAGAGTGCTAACCTATCAAGGATGAAGGCCTGGGTTAGATTCCTCAATACTACGTGAAAAGAGCAAGCCAGAAGCAGCACTGTGGTTCAAATGGTAGAGTGCTAACCTTGAGCAAAAGTAGCTCAGGCCCTGAGTTCAAGCCTAAGGACTGGAGAGAGAGAGAGAGAGAGAGAGAGAGAGAGAGAGAGAGAGAGAGAGAGAGAGAGAGAGAGAGAGAGAGAGAGAGAGAGAGAGAGAGAGAAACAGGAACTTCTAAATTTTACAGAGATAGAGAAGGAGAGAGACAAGGAGACAGAAACTAATTTCTAAACTTTACAGTCTTTCTATTTCTTTACAAATTCGTCTATGTCATTCTTTCTGACAGAAGCACAGAATTCCATTGTGTAAAAATACCATATTTGATCTACTCATCAACTGACGGGCATCTGGGTTGGTTCCATACCTTTGCTAGAGTAAATAGTGCTGTGATAAAGGTTATTGTTCTAGTGAATATAGTATATCCTATCTGTACGATTGGCAAGTAGTGAAATTGCTGGATCACAGGGGAACTCTATGTTTAGTCTTTTTGGGATACTGCCATAGTGCTTTCCATAGTGGTTGAACGAGTTTGCAATCCCACCAGCAGTGTAGTAGTGATCCCTCCTGGCCACATCCCCTCCAGCATACGTTATTAGATTTCTGGATCTTGGCCATTCTAACTGGAGTGAGGAGGAAAAGGGAAAGAGGAACTGAAACTTTCTCTCCTTACAGATGACATGATTCCGTATTTAAAGAACCCTATAGACACTACTCCGAAGCTGCTTGAGCTGATATAAAACTTTGGTAAGGTAGCAGGGTATAAAATTAACCCTCAATGTCAACTGCCTTCCTATATGCCAACAAATGAGAGGAATGAGGCAAGAATCAGGATAGCAACTCATTTTGCTATCTGCCGGGGCCAACCGGCAGCAAACCAGGGTTCGCAGATTGGGATTCCTGAAATAGGGGGCAAGGACTAGGAAAAAATAGAAGAGAGACAAACAGATGGGGTTCAGGAGGGCTACAGCCCAAATCAGGAGCCACAGCTTAAGAAGCCTGTAGCCCAAGACCATAGCCCAGTTTATTTCCAGTTCTCAATCTGAAATACACTTCTTTAAACTAGGGAACTGCCAGGGGCTACATTCGTACAAAGAGTATCATGTCTGAAATAGGTTGAATGAGAAGCTATCAAGTCCCAAACAGGTTAAATGAGAAGCTATTGACACAGCCCAAAATCATGATAAGAGCTTACTTCCTTGTGTACTCAATTGTGTGTGTCCAAGGTCACTGACCCCACAGTCACGGTCACTGATCCCACAGTCAGTCCCCAACATCTCCCCCGTCTTTATTTTAAAAGAAACACAAGTGCATTTTTTTACTCTTTTCTATACCCCTAATTTATCCTGTCACATTTTCCAAAAATGACTTTGGTCCCTTGGTCTAACGGGGATTGATGGGCGGAGATTCAACTTCTGTGACTTCTTCAAGCTGACTCAGGGGTGTTGTCTCTGTGCTTGACCAGGGACCTTAAGAAGCCTAGCCTGTTTTATCAAGGCGTTGCAAGGATTAGATATTAGGAACAATAATTTACTCCACACTAGAGATCATATTTAACATTTAACAACTGCACAAACCATCTTTGGCTACAATAGTGTAGCTTACATAGCACCCATTTGCAAAGGCTTTTTCTTGATTGTCTGGGGAACTAAATTTCTGCAACCTTAAACAATGCATTAGTTGTCAGATCCACAAACTTTCCTGAATTTGTGGCTGGAGTCAAATCAAACTTTACTTAGTTAGAACTTTAAACTACCACTATCACAGATGATTGACAAGTTCCTGCCCAGTTATGGAAGGCACGGGCATTAGTAAGGCATGCTTACAAACTATTCTATGACCTCCCGGCTCTGATTAATATTGAATGGCCAAGCACGAGTGACTCTAGTATCTGACACCATCTCTGCCATCCACGCAGAGGCTTTCTGCATCTGGATACTTCATTGTCCCAGTAGTGTCTCTCCACACAGGGATAAACATCCCATGGGCATTTCACTTGCTTGGTTGCTGGACTTGAACTCGGGGTCTGGGTACTGTCCCTCAGCTCTCCAGCTCAAGGCTAGCAGTCTGCCACTTTGAGCTCCAAAGCAACTCTGCCTCAATTAGCACTCTGCTGCCAGATTAGACACCACAGTCTCACAGGGACTTTGCTTTGCCCGGGGTTGGCTCAGAACTGCAGTTTTCAGATCAGTGAGTCCTACAAAAGGCCACGTTACTCCAATTAAAGCAACAAGTGGTCAACACAGAAATAGTCTCTAAGCATGAGCTTACCTAGAACCTGGTAAAAGCCAAAGTTACATCTGAATAAGGATTGCTGTTCTCCATGGGCTAGCTGGAAGTTACTTTGGTAGTCCTGATTTTCCTTTTTTCTCTTTATTAAAACATTTAAGACAACTTCACTTTCAAATATTATTCAGAAACCCATTTCTAATGTTCTTTAAAACGTTTACACTTTTTAACTTAAACACTTAACATTTTAGTCTTCATTTGCATTTGAAAAACCTTTAAGGGCTCAAGGCACTCCCTTTTCTCCAGGTTTCCTTGGGCTCAAGGAACGCCCTTTGCCTTCAGGCCTCCTTTTAGAAGAGGCATTTTTTTTTGCAGTTTAGATTACTGTCTAAAACTCCAACAACAGTTTACACTCAAATAACAGTTTTTCCCTAATACAAGAACTAGACATCAGTGCACCAAAAGTCTAAGTCTGGATTAGTTTCCTTCCTTTTTCTAAGGTACATCCAATTGCAATCCAGTAACATGAAACCAAATCATACAGAGATAAACCTTTAAACATTCCTTTAAAATACTAATCACATTATCCACATTTTACCATTAGATTTCTAGTGTCAGTTTGCAAGAAAAGACAGACAGACAAAGTTTCTGACGTTAATGAACAATTTTACATTTAAATCTCTAATACATGTCTCCAAACTTTAACTTAAAGTAATAAATCCCAAATTCCCTAACACCTCTGTGCTAAACAGGATACAATGTTTACAATGTAAACAGCTGTATGCCTTGCAATAAAATGCAGATTTCAGGATCTAGAAAAATATTTACCAGTTTTTCATTAAGACAACCCAATAATTCTTTGAGACATTGTAAAACATTCAAACCTAATATTTTTGTTGAAGTTTTAAGCTTAGATTACCCAATTGTCTTTGTGTTTAAGTATAAATTTATCCATTGTTTTATACAGCATGCTGACAATTTAACCTTGAACATGTTCACTCACTCATTCACACACATTCATACTCAAAGATCATAAAGCGCACAAAATTAATATCGGCCGTTCAATTTCCGGAAGTTTGTGTCAAGAGAGTTTTGCCAATTTTACTCTTACAGATGAGAACCAGGTTCAAAACAAAACTTTTTGCAAGGCAACTTAGCTGGAATTTATTTTTCCAGGGCTTGTTACAACTGCAGACATGGGGGAGCGGCCATGCTAGGCCCAGAAATGTTCAAAAAAATAACAAGGTTGTGTGCTTGAGTACTCACAGAAAAACCATATGGATCCATACTTAGAAATGGTACCAATTTTAAAGACAAAACTGGACAAGGAAAAATATGTAACACGAACAAGACAGAGAAACGGAGACTTTTAAATAATCAGACACTGACATATAACAAGAAAATTGGACTCAATCAGATACACTTAACACAAAAAAACATGAGCTCAAATGAATGTTTTCACTAAACAGTTATTTTTAGATTTAGACATGTCTTGCTGGTGGGACTCTCAGGTATGCCTTGTTATTGACAAGAAACTCAGAAGAGGAGGGGGGGGTCAAGGTGTCCCTTGACCACCCAGGCCTCTGTTTTAGGCCCACAGTGCACCTTTTCAAACAAACAAACAAAAATAAAATAAAATAAAATAAAATAAAATAAAATAAAATGTAGACATACAGGAGGGTCGGCCGACTTCTACTTACCTCTGGAGGCCTTTGCTTTTCACCTGGGCATCTTTTACAAAAAAGGTTATTAAGAAGAGGGATGGTAAAGACAAAATAATGTCACATATTAAATTGTGTAGAGTCAATGCATATGTTAAAAGGTCCCTACATAATAGTAAAAAGAGGAGAAACACAGCTCATATGAATGTGTGGAACAAGTGGATCAGTAGCAGTCCCAATTGACATGCACAAATAACTCAGGTCCTTCCCACGTTGCAGGATGCACCACTGGAGGGTTGGGGGTGTAGGCCCAGTGAGTCGCTGCTTGGATGGCCACTGTCACTCTCCACGATCCGAACGCAGCGTTCAGGCAGCCAGCGGGCATCATTTTCTCCTTGTGAAAAAACACATACATGCCCTCGACCCCAGGTTAGAACAGGATCGGGTCCATGCCAAGCACCAGTTAGGGGATCCTTCCACTTTACTAAGGCAAAAGCACGCTGCTCTCTTTTTTCCCAGAATCGCTGAGCAGCAGATAAATTATTTGAATCCAAATTCAAAAAATTTAAAACAAATAAAGCATGATTAAGTATATTCACAGGGGTAGTGGGATACGACTCTCCTTTCTGTATTTTAGCAATTTGATGTTTTAATAATCCATTAGCTCTCTCCACGATACCCTAATCCTTGTCTCTGTGAGTGAGACTGGGGTTGGAGAGGCTCTGGCTCCCCTGTGCTGCTTGGCCTAGTCCCCTAAAGGGGAGGAGGCCTTGATCAAGTAACTGCTTAGTGACCGCAGCACTAGGACTAAACATATACACTCCCATTTTTTCCATGATATCACGACCCCATAAATTAATTGGCAGATGATCCAGGACAAATGGCTGAAAATGACCAGAGTGCCCTTCCTCATCTCTCCAAGTAAGAATCGCACTGCTCTGCTGTGGGTCAGTTGCATACCCCATCCCCTGTAGGGAAGTCATAGAGGTTGTCAGGGGCCATTGGGCTGGCCAATGTTTTTTAGATATCACAGACACATCTGCTCCAGTGTCTAATATTCCTTTAAAGGGCTTTTCTTGTATAAATATAGTCATCTCGGGCCTCTCTTGTTTTATGCTTTGTACCCAATAGATATCAGAAGATCTAAATCCTCTCTATCCACATGGGGAATTAGCAGTCTCCCCGGGAGGTAAAGGCACAAGTATTAGTTGTGCTAATTTTTCACCGGCTGGGATCGATACCCCGTGTTTCGGGGCAGAGGCCATAACTTTGATTTCTCCAGTAAAATCCTGGTCAATTTTGCCAGGTGTAATCTGTATCCCTTTAAGGGCTGAGCTACTTCGCCCTAACAGCAATCCAGCCACTCCCAGGGGAAGGGGGCCGAAGACCCCCGTGGGGAGAGCTTGTGTCCCCATCTCTGGGGTCAATACTGAGCAGGTGGAGGAACAGAGGTCCAATCCTGCACTGCCTGGGGTGGCATGGAGGAGTCTGGAGACTGATCTTGGGGGGTTGTTAGAAGATGCACTTGTGGCCGAGAAGAGGGAGGGACTGCCCCATGGTTTTGCAGGGCCAGGGGCTGGCCCCTTCTCCAGTTTCCCAAAAAATGGGCAGCCATTGCGATTTGTTGCTGACTTGCAATCTTTAGCCCAGTGCTTCCCTTTACCACAGCGTGGACATGTGCCAGGTGATTTTTCTCTCTTTTGCCTGGCCTGGCGTGGGCATTGCGTCATCCAATGTCCTATTTGTCCACAAGAAAAGCAACGCCCTGGGGGTCTAGCATCCCGAGAATGCCGCTGACCTCTATATTTTAGAAACTCAGTAACAGTCTTTCCTTGAGGAGCGGCGGCTAAGGTAAGGCCTTGTGCATGGGAGGGTCCAATATCAGCACACAGTGAAATAAAGTCCGTGATTTCTCCCTTATTCCTATGGGGTCTGATAGCCGCCTGACAGGCGGCGTTGGCATTTTCATAGGCTATGTGTCTAACTATAATCCTCCTTGAGTTCTCATCTTGTACTAGGCGGTCTGCAGTCTCCATTAATCAAGACAAAAATTCTAGATAAGGTTCATTCGGTCCCTGTTTAACTTCTACTAGATTTTTTTGTATGATTGGAATTGCGTAACCTTTTCCAAGCCTCTCTCGCCGCAGCATTTATTTGCAAATAGGCCTCCTTTGCATAACCCAATTGATCTTCGTTGTTTTTATAGGTTCCCTCTCCTAACAACTGATCAACAGTGTAAGGCAGGTTCTTAGACCTATTTGTTGCAATTTTAGCCCGACACTGTGCAGTGAAGTCTGTCTCCCATAATAAGTACTCTCTTGCACTAAGGCATGCTATGGCAAGCCGCTTCCAGTCATTTGGGCATGCAATACTAGCACACGCGGCCTCCAATATTACTTGAGTAAAAGGGGCAGTTGGCCCATATTGGGAGCAGGCACTCTTTAAATCCTGTAACAGTTTAACAGGAACAGGTTGATGATATACTTGTTCATCATGATCAACTGAACTAGGGAAGCATCGAGGCCCTGAAATATCTTCCCTCTCTCTAGCAGCCTGAGTCAGGTTTAATCTCAATGCACTGTGCCTGGTTGTAGTGCCTGTTAAAAGGGACTTGTTGCTAGGGCCTTTAGGCTTGCCCAAAGGTTGAAAAAGGGATTGATGCTGTAAGGCTGCAGCCGGTGGCGGTGGGTGTGAGGGGTAAGGTTTAGAATCAGACACCATAGTGGCCTGAGGGTCATCTTTCTTTCCTACTTCTGGGGGGGCTCTCTGCTCCATCCCCATTTTCGATAGAAAATGTAGCATTTCTTGTAACTTCTTCTCTATCGTAGCCATCCGGCCCTCCATTGACTCATCAAACTTTCCTCCTTGATATTCAAACCTGAATTCTGATACTCAATATCTACTGGTTGTTGTTCCCTTTTCAAGATCTCACTTAGACTCTCTTGGGATGCGGCATATGGCTCAGCCTTAGGGTTTTCAGAAGGGTCCTTTAATTCATAAAGTTCCCTTAATTCAAAATTAAGTTCAGCATTCTCATGTTGAGCATCTATGCATTCACTTACTAAATTCCATACATCAATAGCCTCTACTGGGGTCTTTTCAGGGCCATATACATTATAATATTCTTGAATTCTTTTTCCTATCCGCTGCCAGGTTTTTTGGAATTCCTCCTCTATAAACCTTGGGCATGCCTCCTCGACAAACTGTAGGAAGCTCTGAAGCACCCCTTTTTCCACCCACGTTCCGTGGGCTTCAAGTAGGCCTGTTAAGATCGGTAGAAATAACCTATGGCTATTAACTTGACCCATAATTTTTCCTCCTGACTATACACTCTCTTAAGATTCTCTCTTAATAGTCCTACGATGTGTTACTCACCACAGGGAGGGGTCCTTCACCTTCGTCCCAGATTTTCAGGGTCCCTGTTCGGGCGCCAGATGCCGGGGCCAACCGGCAGCAAACCAGGGTTCGCAAATTGGGATTCCTGAAATAGGGGTCAAGGACTAGGAAAATAGAAGAGACACAAACAGATGGGATTCAGGAGCCCAAATCAGGAACCACAGCTTAAGAAGCCTGTAGCCCAAGACTGTAGCCCCGTTTATTTCCAGTTCTCAATCTTAAATACACTTCTTTAAACTAGGGAACTGCCAGGGGCTACATTCGTACAAACAGTATCAAGTCTGAAATAGGTTGAATGAGAATCTATCAAGGCCCAAACAGGTTAAATGAGAAGCTATTGACACAGCCCAAAATCATGATAAGAGCCTACTTCCTTGTGTACTCAATTGTGTGAGTCCAAGGTCACTGACCCCACAGTCACGGTGACTGACCCCACAGTCCAATATTACTTGAGTAAAAGGGGCAGTTGGCCCATATTGGGAGCAGGCACTCTTTAAATCCTGTAACAGTTTAACAGGAACAGGTTGATGATATACTTGTTCATCATGCTAAACTAAACTAGGGAAGCATCGAGGCCCTGAAATATCTTCCCTCTCTCTAGCAGCCTGAGTCAGGTTTAATTGCGATGCATTGTGCCTGGTTGTAGTGCCTGTTAAAAGGGACTTGATGCTAGGGCCTTTAGGCTTGCCTAAAGGTTGAAAAAGGGATTGATGCTGTAAGGCTGCAGCCGGTGGCGGTGGGTGTGAGGGGTAAGGTTTAGAATCAGACACCATAGTGGCCTGAGGGTCATTTAGAAATTACTTTTTCTATTTTAGAAAAATACTTTTTACCAGTTTCTCTTTAAAACAATGTAATAACCCTTTGAGACATTGTAAAACATTTTAACCTAATAATTTTCTTAAAGTTTAGACTTAGATTTACCCAATTGCCTTTTTGTTTCAAGTATAAATTTATCCATTGTTTTATACAGCATGCTGACAATTTAATCTTGAACATGTTCACTCACTCATTCACACACATTCATACTCAAAGATCATAAAGCGCGCAAAATTAATATCGGCCGTTCATTTTCCGGAAGTTTGTGTCAAGAGAGCTTTGCCAATTTTACTCTTGCAGGTGAGAACCCGGTTCAAAACAAAACTTTTTACAAGGCAACTTAGCAGTGATTTATTTTTCTAGGGCTTGTTACAACTGCCCAGAATACACACACAAAGATTGCAAGGATCCGTATTTAAGATTGGTACCAATTTTGAAAACAAAACTAGACAACAAAAAAACACCTCACAAAACAAGACAGAAGCAGAGACCTTTAAGTACCCCAAATTTTGATGGCATACATGGCAGCAGTCACAGACTGTCCCATATTAATAGTCAGTCCCAGTCCCGTCACAATTAACACAAGAAACAAAAATACACAACAGACAAAAAAACCTCACAATACGGCTTCTTTCCAAAACCGAAAGTAAACTGGTGTTTGGAAGAAACCCAGACGTTTCCCTTATCAGCTGGACTAAAGAGTCCTCAGACTGAGGCGAAGCCCCAAAAGGGGAAACCGGACGGGTCAGAAATCTGACCCCAGATGCCCCAGGGACGTCTCCCAGGGGCTGCGGTCGGGAGTACGAGCTCGTCAGCTCCTCCACGGGTCCGCCAGATACAGACGGCCGAACCACAGATTCCAGAAATACAGATTGACACGGCCGAGTCACAGATTCCAGAAATACTCTTAACATAAGACAAGACATACAGAAGACAACAGAAATTTGCTGGCCAGCTTACCTCCCGGAGGTGGGTCGGTGGTCCCTGGGTGGGGGTCTCCTATCTCGCTGGGGCCTCCAAATGTTAGACTCCCAACTCAGCGGGACGTCTTCCAGACGGAGCCCCCTTCCCAAGGAACAGCGAGTCCACGCAGTCGGATGCAATCAGCAAGAGGTTTATTTGGGAACACGGGTACCCGGGGCAACAAGTTCTCCTAGGAGACTTGCGCGCCTAGGCTGGGGAGAGGGGGATATTTATGGGTGGCTGAAGCAGGTTACAGAAGCAGAAGCATAGTTACAGGGTAATGATTGATTATAATCACATTAGGTAAGACTCAGCTAGGGGTTTATTGTATTTTCCACTTGGTTAAACAGGCAGTTGACTGCATGTCTTGTTTCTGGCCATATTTTATTGTTTTATTCCTGGAATTTCCTCCTCTTATTCAGGTTCATAAGGTATACAGTTTCACTGACTCGAACCAACTCAAACTGCACATCCTGTTGGCTGTTTTTCAGCCCATTGTATAAACTGCAGCTACTTGCACTATTCCAAAGGCCATTCTTCTATTCTTCTAAGATTTTGGATTTATCACCTCTATAATCAAGTACATTGGAAGATGTTTGTGTTGTGAGGGTGATGGTTACTATTAGTTACTATTACATTATGGGGAGATTTCATATTTCTCACTTTAATTCATAAAGTTCCCTTAATTCAAAATTAAGTTCAGCATTCTCATGTTGAGGATCTATGCATTCACTTACTAAATTCCATACATCAATAGCCTCTACTGGGGTCTTTTCAGGGCCATATACATTATAATATTCTTGAATTCTTTTTCCTATCCGCTGCCAGGTTTTTTGGAATTCCTCCTCTATAAACCTTGGGCATGCCTCCTCGACAAACTGTAGGAAGCTCTAAAGCACCCCTTTTTCCACCCACGTTCCGTGGGCTTCAAGTAGGCCTGTTAAGATCGGTAGAAATAAACTATGGCTATTAACTTGACCCATACTTTTTCCTCCTGACTATACACTCTCTTAAGATCCTCTCTTAATAGTCCTACGATGTGTTACTCACCACAGGGAGGGGTCCTTCACCTTCGTCCCAGATTTTCAGGGTCCCTGTTCGGGCGCCAGATGCCGGGGCCAACCGGCAGCAAACCAGGGTTCGCAAATTGGGATTCCTGAAATAGGGGGCAAGAACTAGGAAAAAATAGAAGAGAGACAAACAGATGGGGTTCAGGAGCCCAAATCAGGAACCACAGCTTAAGAAGCCTGTAGCCCAAGACTGTAGCCCCGTTTATTTCCAGTTCTCAATCTTAAATACACTTCTTTAAACTAGGGAACTGCCAGGGGCTACATTCGTACAAACAGTATCAAGTCTGAAATAGGTTGAATGAGAAGCTATCAAGTCCCAAACAGGTTAAATGAGAAGCTATTGACACAGCCCAAAATCATGATAAGAGCTTACTTCCTTGTATACTCAATTGTGCGGGTCCAAGGTCACTGACCCCACAGTCACGGTGACTGACCCCACAGTCAGTCCCCAACAGCTATCAAAGAAAATAAAATACCTAGGAATTAACTTAGAATGTAAAGCACGTTTTTGATGGAACTATAAACCCTGGAGAAGGAAATTAACGCAGAACTGAGGAAATGCAAAAACCTACGCTCCTGCTGTGGAAGAAGTAATATTGTAAAAATGGCAATCTTGATAAGGACTATCTACAAATTCAGTGCAATATTCATGAATATCCCAATGTCATTCTTTAAAGAAACAGAAGAGGAAATCCAAAATTTCACTTGGAATAATAAAAGACCCCTTATAGTCTGTCTTCTTGCATGATACATAATGTTTAATCTCACCTTCTCCACCAAAATCTCACCTTTCTCATTGAGACATAGGTGGCCCTGTTTACTAGCAGCAAAGGCTCAAACACGCAGTTTCAGGTGTCACCACTGCCTCTGTTACTGGGTAGATCCAACTCTGTCATCGATTCTGAGGTCTGCTCTGGGAGTCTTGGTCACAAGTTGTTCTGTGGCATCTGCTGCCAGCCTGTGCCTATTTGCTTCCTTTTCCTCCAGCAGCCTACAACAGGGAATGAAGTTCAGGCGCTGATGCTCTCCTTCATATGCAGGGCAGGATGAGCCCAACCCTCCCTCATCTTCCTCTTCCAATTTTTGGGAAAAAATGTGCTGGCAGAAGTCCTCAGGCGTGGGGCATGGCTGATTCATACTTTTAATCCAGGCTGGTCAGGAGGCTGAGATCTGAGTATGGAAGTTCCAAGTCACCTAGAACAGGAAAGTCTGATAGATTCTTACTACCAAAAATAAAAACAGCTGGGAATGGAGTTTGGGCTCAAGTGGTAAAGGGCTAGTCTTGAGTACAAATGCTTAGTGCCCAGGCCCTGAGTTCAGGCTCCAGCACTGCCAACAACTTCACTTCTCAATGTAAAGGTCCTCCTGGGGTATTACACAAAAGGTGTCATGGAGAGAGGAGCCCCACTTGCTCCAGGTTTGAAGATGGCATAGGTCAAGCCAGCATGGAGTTGGCACATCAGTCTTTTTCCTAGCACCACCTACAAGTGAATGTCAAATGACATTGATTGTTGTGGGATTGTGTGATTGAAGTGCCCCATTAAGGGCAGTGTTAGCACATCCAAACTTGGATACCAGGAATGCTGAAATCTCAAAGCTAAGATTTCTGTTGGCTACAGAAATGCTGGTGTGTCTGTTATTCACTAAAAGTTCAGGTGCAAAGATTCTGAAGCTTGATGCCATGTGTTTATTCCATTTAGTAAAATTAGTTTAATGCACTGTATAAGTTAAAACATATGATAAGAGTCAGGGGTAGTGAAAACATTGTTCTTGAATTCAGGTGTCTGGCAGGGTAATGGGGGGGTGTTGGTGGCTGGGACTATGAAGCTGGAGCTGCTGTCAAACCATGGATCATGTTCCTCTTTGTCTGGGAGAAATGACTCCAAAGATGAAATTTGAATGGTGAGGAAAAGATGATGATGTACTCAGGAAATTTCTCCTAAACAAATGCTCATGTGGAAGTGGGATGGGGGCTGGGCATATCTGAGGAAGAGCTTAAGGGGGCTTCTAATGGCGTTGAGAACGTTCCTTGCGACTTCAGGCATGCAGCAGGGTGTTTTAGATGGCCATTGTGAGATGGATGGAATAAGATTGGAGACAAGATGAATGCTGGGATCCTGCAATGCTCTTGCATGAGTGGCTGGTGGCTCACCTGAAAGAACTAATTATGTCTAAAAAAGAAATCCTGAATTTCTTTTGATTAGATAATACCTGTAATCCGAGGCATATTCAGGATCCTGATCTTAGTATTGTGGTTTAAAACCAACCCAGCAAAGGGAAAAATGCATGAGACTCTTACTCCCAGTTTAGAGCAAGAACAAAGATTGAAGTAGAGCTGTGGCTCAAGAGCTAGAGTGCTACCTTGAGCAAAGAAAAGCTAAGAAAAAGCTCCAGGTCTTGAGTTCAAGGCCAGGAATGAAAGAAGGCAGGTAAAAAAAGGGAAGTATGTGAGGAAGGGAAATATATAAATGAAAGAGAGAAGGAACTAGAAATTTAAAACTAGAGAATATTTAAAAGTCATCAGTCCTTCTAAGAAAAGTGTTGGAGTATGGGTTCTATATGTGGTGAACTGGAAGCCCAGCAGTGACTTGTTAACCAAAGAGTCACCATGATGAGCAAAGGATAGAAATCTGCATGAGCCTCTTAGCGGATGGAGTCACAGAAGAGAACCTCAGCTCCCATCCCATAGTTAGAAGTATATAGAGATGGGGAAGTTGGCATCACCTTGATGTCATTGTGTCCATGGAGACTGGAAGCCATGGCTCTGTGAAAGCACAATGTTCTGGTTACTGAGCTGAGAGGCTGAGGAGAGCCAAGTCCTGGCCATGAAGAAATCAGGGTGGCAGCAGAGCAACTCTGCTGCAGTGTGTGCCTGCTTGGCTGTTCTTATTCTGTGGTGGATCAGGGCGGAGCGGGTGATAGTAACTGTTTTGTGGTCACAAGCCCTTCACCAAGAGCTTCCTCTGGGATCCTCATAAGCTACAGGGTGGCTGGTGGTGGAATGTGTGTGGGGTGGAAGTGACAGAGGGATGGACGCATGGCAAGGTGGGTGAAGAGATGAGAGAAATGATGGGAGCCCAGTTCATGGGTTTCCAAGGTTAATGTGTGGGAGGTAGAGAGGCATGATGGAGGAAAGACGGTGACAGAGTGAGGCCATCTGTAGTGCCAGCCTGGCCATCATCTGAAGCCCATAGGCAGCTTCCTGATCCCTCACTTTGTCCTGCTCCTTGTGGAGGGAATGTCACGTGTACCCAGAGCTAGGGGTGGGGAAATGTTAGTAGCACCTGGAGAACCATTAGCCTCTACCTGGGTGAGGGGTGGTTATGGCTCCCATGCTGGGTGGCCTGATAGCTATGGAACAGATCTCTCCTTAGCTACCACAGTCAGTGGCTGCTCTCCATCTAGGGTTAGGGCACCTGCTCAGCCATCAGGACACCCCATGCCAGGACAGAGGCCTACAATTCAGATGGCAGCACAGGGGTGAAGATGATCTCACCGTAGCCCTAGTTACATGGCTGTCCCTGCATGCAGGACAGGATGAGCTGAGGGAAGATGTTCTCTGTGTTTTTCCACAGCCTATCCCGGCCTCTTCTTGTGTCTGATTAGACCAAGAGAGTACCAGGTTCCCTCTCATAGTCCTGGTTCTTTTTCTTTTACAGTCATGAGGCTTGAACTCCGGTCCTGGGTACTGTCCCTGAGCTCTTTTGCTCAAGGTTGATGCTCTAGCATTTGAACCATAGTGCCATTTCCAGGTTTTCCTTTTCATGTGGATCTCTGATATCTCCAGTGCTGTGCATGCAGGGAGGCAATCACCCCACAGACAGAGCCACCTCTGCCGTGACTGTGACTGCCTACAACCCTCACACCCACTCCTTGCACACCCCTCGACTCCAGTTTTAGCTCCTCTTGGACTGGGAGTCCAGCCTACCCCTTCCTACACTCACAAAGGGTCTACAATTGTCTTCCCAGGGTCCTTTCTTCTGCCAGCCAGAGTACAGTCTCTGCACATCTTGACGATCACAGAGCTCAAAGCCAAAGTCTGAGATGCAGAAGGGGGTGACCCAGTAGCTGCACAGGGCCCATGGATCATCCTGTGCATCCCCCGGCCTGTGACTTCCCCCACCCCCTTGGCAGGGAAGCTCCATGCCCACATCCTGATCCCTGGTCCCCTCCAATTCCATTCTCCCTTGGATTTTGCAGACTGTCTACCATCAGGATCTAAAATTCTATTCATCACTTTATATTTTTATCACTGATTTGCTACTTTGGCAGGATCTCCCCGTGCCTGGAGAGTGGGCATGTCATGTACTCTCTGTAGAGAAGTTGCCCCAGGAGAAGAAATATGCACTTCATGTGAGTGTTGGACAGGGCAGGAGGGCTCCCTAGGATCAGAAGCTACAGGAGGGGTGCAGATGGGGGAATGCTAGGGGCCCCAGGGGACAGTGGGACTTAGGGCACAGTTGGTTCCTTCTGCAGGGTTGACACCGCTTCACAAACCCAACAGAATGAGGTGCACATTACAGATATCAGAGACAGTGCAGATTGCCAATGGGCGCAGGGGTCACTGTCACCCCCAGATGCTGGCTGCATGCTGGGATGCACGCAGAGATGGTTTCAAGATCAGATAATGAGGATGTTGCAGGTGTAACCATTCTTTTCAGATGGCTCTCTACCTATCTTGAGCTTCATCTCTATCTTTGGCTTTTTCTTGGCAGTTAACTGGAAATGAGAGTTTCATGGACTTTCCTTTCTGGACTGGCTTCAAACAGAAGCTATGCACAGTTTTCAAACCATACCCTACTGAAGAAGGGAATCTTGATCTGGTGCTTAACTGGGTTGCACTTTGGCTCCGTTTGCTATGCCTCACGGGAGGGGGCTCATCATTTGTAAACTAAGATCTCATGACCTTCAAAGCCAAATGCTACCTGAAAGTTCAGGGTCCCAGCCTATGTGTTGGGCCTGGGTGAATACATTCTCTGTTATGCTGGGTCATCAACCCATGTTTTAAGCTGGAAGTAGGCAGTGCCACATTTGATAAGAAGATCTGCCAGAGATTGACACCTCATGAAAGCAGATTCTAAATTTGTCTTCCATTTCCTGTGGTGGAGAAATCCCCTCCAAGTTAGACAGGCTCACATCCCCCTGCAGGTCACACTCCTAATGCACCCTTGAGTGTCCTCATGGTATTGGGATCTAAGTTTGTAGGGAATGCTGGTTTAGTCCATGAATTAGCTGGACAAGTGATGACAAACGTGTTGTGGATTAATATGAGAACAATTTAAGAAGCCCTGGAGAAGCATCAACCTGACCCTCTGTGGTGCTATAAATCTGATAGGATGTTCCAGACTGAGAAACAATCACATGGCTTTGTGTTTGGCATCCAGACAAGTGAGTGCATGTCTTAGCTGTCAGCCAATACAGAGGAGGACATGAATAAGTGGGTGGAAAGCATCTGTCAGACCCCTGTCTGGGGGCAGGTGGAGAGAACATAGGAAGGTAGATACCATGGCTGTGGTGGGGCCAAAAAAAAAGGGTAAAAGAGGCAAAGGAACCAGGTACTGGTAGCTCAAAACTGTCATCCTAGCTACTCAGGAGTTTGAGATCTGAGGATCACAATTCAAAGCCAGCCCAGGACAGAAACTCCATGAGACTCTTATCTGCAATAAACTACTGAATGCAAGAAGCTCAAGCTCAGTGACAGCATCCAGGCCTAGCGTTCAAAACCCAGGACCGGCAGAAAAAAGTATCAAAGGACAAGAAGCTGGCCAAAAGTTAGAGGGACACTATATTGACAAACAATACAATGGTAAGTTGCACTCAGAAGACTTGCACAAAATCTGGAAATGCCTGAGACCTATCTATGTATGTTTCCTGTTTGTCTAAATACATATGTTTATGCATTTATATATTAGTATAGAGAGACAGATCAATACATATGACTATACATATATACATAGCCAGACACTTATGGGTGGGTGGTATACTGTGTGAGAGTTGGTGTTTGTGATTTGTGGATGGCTATCTCTATTTAAGAAAGATAGAAAATATGTAAATATCTTTAAAAAAACTTGATAAAATATAGAGATTCATACGGTCTTGAGGGAATCTGAAAAGACAAGATTATTCACAGGCACGTTTATCCTTATGGATTCCTCAGCAAGTTTTAATTTTTTTCATTATGTTCTTTCTTTTTTTGAAGCAGTGCTAAGGAATTCTCTCAGGGACCAGGTGCTGCCAATTACTAATTTTCTCATGGCTGGTACAAGAGGAACTGAGCCACAGTTCCACTTTTGCCTTATTTATTCGTGCTTAACTGAAGATAAAGATTTCTATCAGTGACTTTCTTTCAGGGGCTGGATTCTAACGAGGATCCCCAGACCTCAGCCTTCTCTATAGCTACAATTAACAATATGAGAACCCAGCACTGGGTTCCAATGCACAGGGCAAGAAAGTGAGTGAATCTCTCAACTCCAATTAGCTATAATAAGCTAGAAGTGAAAGACCAATACCTTTGAGGAAAAGATGCTGAGGGTTATCACACAGGCCCTATGAGTAAGCCCTAAACCCTGTACACATGTGTGCATGCACACATTGGCAGATACACACACACATGCACACACACAATATCTCAGGCAATATTGTATTTTGAATTAATATCCAAAGATTGGACAACAGGATAGCAAGTAATAAAATCTGTTTTTCTTGTCTACATTGAGGGAAAGGGATAAGTCACAAGATGCAGAAGCGAAGAATTCAGAGGCAAATGCTGTGAGTGAATAACTTGTAAAAAGCACATTTCTTTTCTTTTCTTTTCTTTGTTTTCTCTGCCATTCCTGGGGCTTGAACTCAGGGCCTGAGCACTGCTCTTGGCTTTTCCCAAGTCTAGCCCTCTGCCACTTGAGCCACATTGCCATATGGATTTTTATATCTGTGTGATATTAAGGACTCAAACCTAGATCTTCATGGATGCTAGGCAAGCACTCTACCACTGGGCCAAACTCTAAACCCCGATAAAGTATTTATAAATAGTCATCATCATCATATCAAAATATCCTTTCTCCTACAAAGAATGAACACTTCTCTATGTCTGTAAGACTTTTTTTATGTCACCAATGCTTCTGTGATTTTCCCACTTGCATTTTTACAGATGACAGCACAGATAGTCATCAGGAAGAAAAATAGATTAGGATACAGAAACCTAACAACGTCCTAGTAGATTGAAGTGAAAAATATGTGCAAGCTGGCCTGGGTGTTTCATCTATTTGTAGAGTGCTTGGCTACCACACAAAAAGACTCCGGTTTGATTCTGCAGTACCATATACATAGAAAACGCTGGAAGTGGTGCTGTGGCTTGGTGGGACAGCTATAGCCTAAAGAAAGCCTAAGAACAATGGTCACGCTCTGAGGTCAAGTCCCAGGACTAGCAAAAAAAAATGTGCAAGAGGCAAAATGCAAGCTGAGAAGGCACTGTGAAGCAAAATGTCTTGTGAAGGGTAAGGGGAATAGTGACAGTTAAGTTTGGATCTTACCTAAGAAAGGTTCCTTGAGCCTGAGACCAGGCTAGAACTCACACCTAGTTAATGACTTGGGATTTGAACAAAAAGGTGTGCTGTTTACTACATCCATATGTGAGGTGGGAAGGGAGATTCAGCCTCCAGTATGTCTTTGGGGATTTCTTCTGTGAGCAAGGAGCTTTGGTCATTGGGCCTTGAAAGGTGACCCTACCTCCCTCACAATGGAACAGAATATGGAACCCTGGTAACCAAGCCACTGTATGTGACAACCAGCTCAAGCCAGCTCCCTTGGCCTGTGGCTCAGGAACCAGAAAGATATTGCTGTGCTGTTGCCAAAGGTCAGGAGGCTCGCATCTCAGGCATGAGAGATATGAATGTCTCACTTGAAGAAATAGATGCTGGATCAGTGCCAAGTCAAAATTCCAGTATATCAGGCATTTTTCTAGGAAGAAAGCCAGGAAACTCCAGGGCAACTCAGATGAGGTATATTGAGAGGAAACCTATTTGAACCCATCATCCTGCCCACACACGACAACCTTCTTGTGTGCTTTCAAGTGACTATACTGAGATTAGAGTGTGTCATTTCCAATTTACTCTATTCCAGTTCCTCAGTGTGAAGTGTGGTCCCATTCCTACGTTTGAAATATCCACTGTTTTGCCAACATAGTGTGATGGTAAGTCAGCTCAGACTCTGAATGAGCCTTGTAACCTATGGATCCTGGAGGAAGGCTTGTTGGAGATGCTGCTGACAAAGCTGATCCCTGCCTACCAGAAAGGTGATCTCTTTTATGTGGGAAACTTCCTGCACAATTTCAAATAGTGGAGGACAATGTAGTAGTTGCTGTAAATTCTCTTGAAAAAGTGAGTGTTCGCCCTCCAAACCCAGGTTTGCTCACCCCTCCTGGCCAAGTCTTGGAATACTTGGCTCCTCTCTGAGCCTGTTTGGTTCACTGCGGTGTTCACAGGGGAGCTAAGCATGATACAAGTGCACAAACTACTTTATTATGACTGGGACACCATGCCATTTCATTTCCCTCACAAGCTACTGGAGTCTCAACAGTGTGCTTACTGAGAAGTTGGATTTCAGGCATGAGTAAGTGGCTCCCAACTGCAGCCCTCACCTAGGTGACATCCTAGGAAATCCCATTTCCCAGTAAGAAATGAGGTGTCAGTACTAATGGCGGAGGCCTGTGAAATACTGGAGTCAGAGGAAAAGCTGGGGGCTGAATCACTTTTGAGCCATCAGGGAGGGATTGTGATAGCTTTGCCTGTTAGAACCTGAAAGCATTTACATTTTGGTGTGTGGTCCAGTGCTGCCACTTGAACCTGAACCCAGGTCTAAATGCCATCCCTTTGGTGTTCAAAAATTAGCACTGTACCATTTGAGTCATAGGTCAAGTTCTGGCTTTTTGCTGACTAATTGAAGACAAGTGCCTTTAGACTTTTACTGACTAGACTGGCTTTCCACTGTGATCTTCAGAGCTCAGCCTGCTGGGTGGCTAAGATTAGAGGAATGAGCATTTAGTTCTTTATTTAGAGCATTCACTTATTGATTTATTTAGAGCATTTACTTAGTTAATTTAAGGTGCGTTTACTTTGGACAGATGCATAGAGGCCTCTCTCAGCAGCTTCTGGAAGTGGGGTGTAAAAGTCATCCTGTTCTCAAGTGTCTCTTACCCCCTCTCAGCACATAAGTGCACATCTCTGCAGGACAGCCACAGCATTAGAGTCCTGCAAGAAAGGGGCTTTGGTAGAAGGCTCAGGATGGAGAGGGAAGGCTCTCACTTTCCTTGTACCGAATGCGCCCACAGCATCATGTGTTCCATCTATACGATGTGAATGGACTTCTACCCCAGTGATTTCTATGAGTTCAAGAACTGCCACATCCTGACACAACTCAAGCTCTATATGAGGCTCCACATGCCGGCTTTGGACCTGCTCTTCTAAACACATACTTTTTGACCAGCTGGAGGAATGTGCGACCAGTAAGACCAAGAAAAAGTAGAAGTCCTGGTGTGGGTGCCTCAGAGCCTGTGAGTAGGAAGCCCATGTGGTCTAGATATTGGTTGGCCCTTACTTCTACAGAGCATGGCAAAATGCCCTTTATGGGTGGTGTCAGCCAGGTAATGTCTGTCCTCTGAAAGGACTCGGAATAAGCACTCATTAGAAAGACCCTACACCACCTCAGAGTTCAGTCCAAACTCCAGTTCTACAGGTTCCTCCATTGGAGCCTCATGGAAGTTGAGTGAAACTTCAACTTGCAGAGTCTACTCTGTCCACTCTGTATCTATTTCCATTCTTAGGTTTGGGGCATCGTGGAAGAGCTTATCGTGAACTCGGGATGAAAAACCCACCGATGGAGCTGGTGACTGATGGAGACAGAGAATCATCACTGCACTCCAGAAAGCATGGGCCTTCTGTAGAAATTACCAAACAGGTTTAGAGTCCTGTGGATATAGCTTTTGCTCTGAACCCCATGTGTGACACAGTTGAACCTGCAGATAGTATGGAGGAAAAAAATGTCAGCCAGATTTCCTTCCGTTTCGTTTCACACTCCACCCAGAATCAGTCCATCTGAGTCAGAGTAACACTCCACTTATTGTGCAAGCTGAAGGGGCACACGCTGGGCTCATGGAAAATGTCCCCATGGGAAGCAGCAAGTGTACTCTCAATACTGGATTCATTGGAGGAAAATGAATCCATCCTCACAGAATATCCAGACCCATCCATCTCACTAAAAGAGACTCAATCTCCATTCGACAAACCAGAGTCCATCCCCCTCTTAACTCAGGAAGGACATTCTGTTTCTCATGAGGAAGGAGACCCTTCTGAGGACTCTGAAGTAGAATTACTGTCTGAAGGCAACTTGGAGGCCAGTCTGGATTTAGAGCTTCCCTGTCCCCTTCCTAAAAAGACATCTCTTTATCTTGCTCTTATGATTCTTGTCAAGTATTCATTGTATTTACTTTGCTAACTATTAAACTCTCATTGTTAATATTATGGTGTGACGTTCTTCAGTCCTTATTATACTGTGTTTTATTTTCCACTTAGAATGTGAGACCTCAGACACCTAGGTTCTGGGTGGGCCAAAAACCAGACAGGTCTGGTCCCATAGAAGACAACCTTACTGGATATACAGGGAACTATGAAATGCATGGAATCACCAGGAATCCAGGCCAGGCCTCCATGGAAAGACAAGTCAGCTACCAAAGCTTAAGGACAGAGCAGATGCCTGGAAATGTGTTTTGTCAATTGGGAGAAGTGCCAGTGTAACTGTAATATTATGGGGGACTCTGTTCTGTGAGTTCAAGTCTCTTTATATATCCATTGTGCTTTGTACAAATATTTAAGAAAATTAAAACTCCACAATAGCATCAAAAATCTACTTTGGCTTTGAATGTGGCCTAGTTGTAGAGTGCTCGCCTAGTATACAAGAAGACCTTGATTCAATTCCTCGGCACTGCATACACAGAGAAAGCAGATGGGGCACTGTGGCTCAGGTGTCAGAGTGCCACCCTTGAACAAATGTGGCCAAGGACAGTTCCTGGTCCCTCAGTTCAAGCCCCAGGACTAGCCAAACAAGAAATCATACCATTTTCCACACATTTGGAAATAAATCTGTTTTTATCTAACCCTACTTCTTTTTTGCCAGTCCAGGGTGTGTGCCACCAAGCCAAACTACTGGCCCCCAACCTTACTATTTTTAATCATTTAATTTTGTTACATAATCATATTTCATGCTGTCTGTATTAATACCATAAACAGTATGCTTAGTGTAATAGTGTTAAAGGTAAAACATAAGAAATTAATAATTAAAATTCCTTTTTTATTAGTTTTATAGCATTACTACAATTTTATGAGAAATATTACCTAGAATGTTTATTTTAGAGTTCAAGTAATCCATTTTGATAAATATATCAACCTACATCATTAATTTGAACACATTTTAATCTATTTCTTTCAGGAATGAAAATACATATAAATTTGTTGTAAATGAAATTTATGACTTGGGGGGAAGGGAAAGAGAAAAGGGGGGAGGGGGTAACAGTGTTTACAAGAAATGTACTCATTACATATGTAACAGCAATCTCTATGTATATCACCTTCACAACAAATTTTTTGAAAAGTACAATAAGTTTAAATGTCTACTTTGGGCAGAATTTTTTTTTGCCAGTACTGTGCTTAGACTCAGGACCTGAGCACGATCCTTGTTTTTGTTTTTGTTTATTCTTAAGGCGCAAGTTCTATCACATGTGCCACAGCACCCCTTTTATCTTTTTTTATCTGTGTTGTGCTGAGGAATTGAACTTGGGTCTTCATTCATGCTCGGCAAGAACTCTTCCACTATGCTTAACTTATGGCGCCAGAGCGAAGGAAGTTTTCCATAAAATATATAGGAAATATGTCCACTAAGGAAAAGCCATCAAAAAGAGAAGAAAAATTATATACTTAGATAACGACATGCCAGTATTATGGCAGATCTCTGTAATTCTAGCTTCAAGAGTGGCCTATTTGGACCGGGAGTTGGCTGGCTGAAGTAAAGTGCTATCCTTGAGCAAGCCCTAGGACAGTGCTCTGGCCATGAGTTGAAGCCATAGGACATGCAAAAAATAATAATTTAATGCCCGTGACTGGTGGCTCACCCTGGTAATCCTAGCTACCCTGGAGGATCGAGGTTCAAAGACGGACCAGGCATAAAAATCTGTGAGAATCTTATTTCCAAATAATCCAGAAAATTCAAAATGACAATGTGCTTCAAGTGGTAGAGCTCTTGCCTTGAGCTGAAGAGCTTAAGGTAAACATCCAGGCCCAGAGTTCAAGCCACATGAGTGAAAAAAAGAAAACGAAAAAGAAAGCCCTTATCTAAGGCTGGAGTGCACACTAGTGGTAGTTTGCTTGCCTAGTATGCACAAAGCCCTGTGTTCAATTACTCTGTACCACTTACACCAAAAAAAAAAGCTGGAAATGATCTCAGAAGGTTGGGTTCTGAGGATCACAGTTCAAAGCCAGGCCAGACACTAAAGTCCATGAAACTGTTACTTCCACTTAAGCACCAGAAAACCAGAAGTGACACTCTGGCTCAAGGTGTTTAAGGTTGTAGCCTTGAGCTGAAGAGCCCAGGGACACTGCCCAGGTGCACAATTAAACTCTTGCAACCAAAAGACAGAGAGAGAGAGAGAGAGAGAGAGAGAGAGAGAGAGAGAGAGAGAGAGAGAGAGAGAGAGACAGAGAGAGACAGAGAGAGACAGAGAGAGACAGAGAGAGACAGAGAGAGACAGAGAGAGAGAGACAGACAGACAGACAGGCAGACAGACAGAGACAGACAGAGACAGAGAGAGACAGAGAGACAGAGACAGAGACTCAAACAGTCAGGCACTGCTGGCTGAAGCGTGTAATTCTAGCTACTATGGAGGCTGAGATTGGAGGATCTTGGTTCAAAGCCCAAAGCCAGCCTGGACACATATGTTTGTGAGACTTACATCACCAATTAACTACCAGAAACTGAAAAAGGAGCTGTAGAGGAAGAGCGCTAGCCTTGAGCTGAAGAGCTCAGGGACAGTGTCCAGGTCCAAAGTCCAAGCACCATGACGAATCAATAATAAAAAAGAGAAGATAGCTAATAGTAATGATGAATAATTTTGTGCTGGGAGTTTGGCCTAGTGGTAGAGTGCTTGCCTAGCATGCACGAAGTCCTGGGTTCAATTCCTCAATACCACATACATAGAAAAATGCTGGAAGTGGTGCTGAGGCTGAAGTGGTAGAGCCTTAGCCTTGAGAAAATATAAAGACAGTGCTCAGTCCCTGAGTTCAAGCCCAGGACTGGCCAAATCAAAAGTAGTAGAGCACTGGCATTGAACTGAAGATCTGAGGAACAGCCCAGGCACAGACTTCAAGCACCGCAAACAACAACAACAAAATCTATGAAATGGCAGTGGTGGTTTTAAGCTAAGCAAAAATAGAGTAGAAACTGGTAAACTACATATTTGTGTGTAAGCAAAATAGCCAGACTTATGCATTAGAACAGGATAGCAACTTGAAAAAAAATTGTGTTTTCCATCTCACTAGGTCCTGTCTCTTAATTTATTCAAGTAAGTTAAATGCTGGGTTTTATAATCATTGCTCTGAATATTAGAAAATCATAATATCGCTCATTAACCAACAAAGACCAGGAACTGGGGCTTCGTTCAAATGGCAGAGTATCAGGCAAGAGAAGAAAAAATTGAAGTAAGAACTTGAAGTTCTTGATC
Organism: Megascapheus bottae; assembly: GCF_031878675.1. NCBI lineage: Eukaryota > Metazoa > Chordata > Mammalia > Rodentia > Geomyidae > Megascapheus > Megascapheus bottae. Next base: position 399,423 of record NW_028327279.1, read on the forward strand.
CAGAACCTGCATAGTAACAGAGCAGCAGCCTGGTGATGGTACCTCACACCTATAATCTTAGCTACTCAGGAGGCTAAGATCTGAGAATCAAAGTTTAAAGCCAGCCAAAGTACCCAGTTAACTGCCAGAAAAACCAGAAGTGGCACTGTGGCTCACAGATTAAAGCACTAGCCTTGAGCTGAAGAGATCAGGGACAGTGCCCAGGCCCAGAGTTCAAGCCCCACAATTGACAAAAATCAAACAAGCAAACAAAACTCACAAAGAAGCCTGCAGACGACAGTGGTTCTGCTGAGTCTCTTCTCTATGGGGATCAGGAAACATTTCACTTTTTCTGTCTCTTCCCATCTCAACATTCATACTAAAATAAGACTGTGTTGAAAGTTTCAATTTATAATAATGTTTTTCATGAAGCACCCTGAAATATTCATCGCTTATATCTCAATTGAAGATAGTTGATTTGGGGCTGCATTGTTAGAGTGCTAGCCTTGAGCAGAAAAGGTCAGGGATAGAGCTGAAGCACTCAGTTGAAGACCCAGTGCCAACACACAAAAGAAATTATGCACTTTATACATATTTTCTAATTTCTTAATGAATTTTTCAGTCGGTATAAATATAGGGTACATTCCTTGTTACTTAAGTAAGATTGCTCTTTTTTTTCTTTTTGCAAGTCCTAGGGTTTGGACTCAGGGCCTAGACATTTTCGTTGGAGTCGCTTGCACAAGGTGAGTGCTCTGCCTCTTGAGACACAGCGCCACTTCTAGCTTTTTTCTGAGTATGCGGTACCGGTGAATAGAACCTAGGTCTTCATGCATTCTAGGTGAGCACTCTACCATTAGGCTACATTCCCAGGCAGTGAGATTCCTCTTACAGTCCTTGTATGTTCACAGAGTTTGATCTCACACACTGTAGGGCCCTGGTTGGCTTTGACCTGTGATCCTAAGCCCTGAGCCTCCTAAGTAGCTGAAATTAAGTTGTGAGCCAGCATGATGGCTTCCATTCTTTTTTCTACAAAAATATATGTAGTTATCTAAAATATATCTATAGCTGAAAAAAATGAATCTCTCCCAAACAAATCTTCAAAGAAACAACCATCCTATTAAAAGGTGGGCTAAAGACTTAAAAGAGTATTCTCTGAAGAAAAAATTAAAATGGGCTTTAGACACATGAAGAAATGCTCCATATCTCTAGCAATAAGGGAAATGAAAATCAAAACAACTTTGAGATTCCACCTGATTCCAGTCAGAATGGCCATTATCAAAAAATCTAATAAGAGATACTGGTGGGGAAGTGACCAGTGGGGATCACACCTACACTGTTGGTGTGAGTGTAAACTCATTCAACCACTAGGGAAAGCAGTGTGGTGGTTCCTCAAAAGACTGAACATAGAGCTCCCCTATGATCCAGCAAATCCACTACTTGGCATCTACCCAATTGTCCAGAAAAAGGGCATACTAAAGCCACTAGCACAATGATGCTCATTACAGCACTATTTACCATAGCAAAGATATGAAACCAACCCAGATGCAACTCAGTAGATGACTGAATCAAGAAGATGTGGTACTTATACACAGTGGAATGCTATGCTGCCATCAGAAGGAATGACATCGCCCCATTTGTAAGGAAATGGAAAGACTTGGAAAAATTCATATTAAGTGAAGCAAGCCAGACCCAAAGAAACATAAGCTCAATGGTTTCCCTCATTTGTAATAATTAGTTCACATCTAGGACTCTCCTAGCAGAGGATTACAATAACTCAAAAACCTAGGTATATAAGGTCATATAGGATGAGACTAAATGAAAGGATCTCTAGGATATGGGAACAAGAGCTATATCTTGTGTCATCGTTGCTCTTAATCTTGTGTGATTTTTGTCCTTAATCTACTATGTTATTTCTCATCTCTTATTTTGCCCTTTGGTTAATGTCAGATTGTTACTGTATCTGATTTTTTTCCCTGGCATATTGTATATATGTTTATTTGTTTATGTCAAATAGGAAAGGGAAGGGGGGAAACAAGATGATTGGGAAGGGGAGGGGAGAGGGAACTGGGGACAAAAACATGTGGAGTGCAATAAATGTGTGAGAAGTAATGCAGTCCACTACCTGTAAATGTAATCGTAACCCCTCTATACATTACCCTGAAAATAAAAAAGAGACTATAAAAATATCTGTAGAAAATGAGGCTGGATGATGGAAACAACCATATGCCCTACTACAAAAAATGTGATACACGCACACACACACACACACACACACACACACACAATGGAATGATACATTGCCAACCGACAAGATAAAATAATGGCATTCTCGGGGAAGTGGATGAAAAGGAAAAAAATCATATTAAGTGAAGTAAGCCAAACTCAAAGGAACATAGGCCCAAGAGTCTCCCTCATTTGTCAAATTCAGTAGAAACCTTGGGCTCTGCTACCAGAGATTTACAATAGAACAAAATCTAGAGACATCGTGACAAATATTATGACACTAAATGTAAGGACCTCCAAGATAAAGAAACAAAACTCATATAATGAGTGAATGTTGTCCTTAATGAACTATGTGATCTCTTACCTCTTTTGCTATCCCTTGGTTATATCATATTGTTACAACATTTCACCTTGTTTTCTGATATATTTCATATGTGCCTAATTGGTTATTTGAAATTGGATAGGGAAGGGGGAAAATGAACATGAGTGGGGGTAGGGGAAGGGAAATGGGGACCATATCATTACATGGGGAATCAAAGTTTGAGAAGTAATGCACCTTCTATCTGGTGAATATGATGTACCCTTCTATAAATTACAATAAAAATAAATACAGAAAAAGAAGATCTGCACAGAAAAAAATAATAATGGCATTTTTGGGGTAGTGGATGAAATTAGAGTGAATCCTGTTGAGTGAGATAAGTCAAGACCAAGGAACAAAAGGTACATGGTATCCTTAATATATGGATATTAGTTTCAAACAGTAGTAGAGCGATGATTGAATAGTTGATACCCAAAGTTCTGGACATAATTTTGGAGATATAAACATAACTACATAGACATAAAAATCTAGGATAGACTATACACTCTATACACATGTGTTTTATTATAGATTAATCTGTATCTATGACATACAAAGACTTAGCTTAATTTTTACTATATTCTAAAATTTATGTGCCAGTGATTGTATAGCGATTCCCTTCTTGAATATTTGTTGGTTAAACATGACATTTGAAATATGATGTAAAATTCAATGTTAATAAATTTTTTTAAAAAAAAGAGGCTAGAGGTAAATACCACTAATGTACTTGCTCTAAGTGGTACAGAAATTTTCTTAATGAATCAAGGGGTTTTATTACATCTTTATGCAATTATTTTAGTTCTGAGTGTTCTACACTCAATGATACTTCTGGAAAGATGATATTGCTGACTGTGTAGATGGTATGAAGACATACTGGCCTAAACGTAGAATAAAGCATTGGTAAGTGGCTGTTAGCTGTCCAGATTCTACTGGAATATGTGGAATGAATTTATTAAGCACAATGCAGGCTCTTAGTCAGATCAGGATCAAGATTATGTGGTTCCATGAGATGAATGAGGAAAGATCAGAAAAATCTACTAAGATATCCAGATATACTTTTGAAACTAAGGTATCTGGACTCCTTTTTTTTTCTTTCTTGGTGGGAGCTTGAACTTTGGACCTGGGCAAGGTCTCTTAGTTCTTTTTCCTCAAGGCTAATTCTGTACCAGTTTTAGCCACAACTCCACTTAGTTTTTGTTTGGATAAGTGGAGAGAAGAATCTTACAGTTTTTTTTGTTTTCGTTTTTTTGCTTGCAAAGGCTTTGAATCACCTTCTCCCTGGCTCGTAGAATGACAATTATGACCCTCCAGCGCCTGGCTAGTGATTTTTTGAAAATTGGACTTTCTTCCAAATCACGTAACTGGTTCCTAGCAAGGTTTTGAAGCCTGACTTAAATGTGACAGATTTTTGTCACTTGGAGACACTCTGTGCTGAACGTTAGACATCTACCAGCTGAGTCACAGTGGCACTTCCAGTTTTTGTTTATGTGGTGCTGAGGAATGGAATCCAGGGTTTCATACATGCTAGGCAAGCTACATTTTCAGCCCAAGGTTTTATGTTTTGTTTTTTCAGTGTTGTTGCTTCTAAGGTACTGTATGATGTTCTTTCATTTTCTTTGCTTTTTACCTCTTTTCTTCTTTTTCCCTTTAGTTTTATTCTCTGTAGTCACTGTGTTGAATTCGGGTACCCTGTGTCTTGTACATAGGTTTATGTGATTTGGGGAATGGAGAGGGTATAATAAAATGGTAAAAAAAAAAAACAAAGGAAAAAGGGTGAACCAATTGAACAGTGATACTTAGAAGACACTAAACGGAAATGAACTGAACAATCTGGGTGGAGAGGGGGCTGAGGGTAGGAAAACAGAGAAAAATGAGGGAGGGGATAACAATTTTCTTAAGAAATGTGTTCATTACTTATGTAACCGTATGCCAACTATATATTGACTTAACAAAAAAATTAACTTAAAAAAATAATTTAGCCGGGTATGGTGGCTTACACTTTTAAAGGTAGCTACTGAAGAGGCTGGGATCCAAGGATAGCAGTTCAAAGTCAGCCTGGGCACTGAAGTCCATGTGACTCTTATCTCCAATTAACCACCAGAAACCCAGAAGTGGCCCTATGGCTCAAGGGATAGGGCAGTAGTCTTGAGCTGAAAAGCTCAGTGACAAGACCCAGGTGCAGAATTGCAGTCCCATGACTTGAATGATGAATGATACTAGCCAGGCTCTGTGCGCTCACACTTGGAATCCTATCTACACAGAATCAGGTTTGAATCCAGCCCAAACAAATTGCATGATATTCTGATTTACAGTTCATTACCAAAAATCTGGAAGTGGAGCTGTGGATCAAGTGGTAGAACACTAGCCTGAAGCAAAAAAAAAACATTTAAGGACAGTTCCCAGGCCCTGGGTTCAAGTCCCAGGACTTGCATAAAACAAACAAAATGTGACGCTGAGTCCTCCATCATTTGGTGTTATAGTTCAATATTCTTGATATGCGTCTTAGAAATTAAGTCCCTAGCAAATACTCTGTCTTGAAATTCTGCTTCATAGCTGATTCTTAGAATTTCAGCATCATTACTATCACCTTCCAGTTAGCATAGCAGTCGACTACTGAAAATTTGAAGAAAACTTTTGAGTAATCCTAATAAATCTGTGTATCATGTGCACACACATCAAATCAGCAGCAGCTATGTTCTACTATTATCTAAATGTATTTAATCCCTTCTTGAGTTAATGAGCCTTAAAGAGTAAAACATATGAAATAGTTATGAAACTAACAGTCACCATTCTTCTACCTAATATTGTAATATAAGTTTATAAATGCAAGGACTATTCTGAAGTGTGCAGAAGATAACTTCTAATTATAATATTCTCAAGAAGTATAGTTTTTAATAAACATGTTGCTTGCTTTGGGAAAGCAAAGGCAAGGAAAATGATATAGGTCAGTTCCCTATTTATCAGAAGGAAAATACTATTGGGTTTAGATCAACATCTTTCATTCCGTGCTGATGAAACAAATACTTGCAATTCCTGAGGCCAATCACTTCATTGTGATGCACAATCAGCCAGCGTAGATCAATCTTCCAAAAAAGGAAAGGAACAAATGAGAAGCAATTAAGGTTTCCAAAATGAACCAGGTGGTGGTGGCAGCTCACACTTGTAATTCTATCTACTCAAGGCCCGAAATCCAAGGATCTGGATTAAGTTTGTCTGGGATGAAAATATTCCTGTCTGAAACATCATCTCTGTTATCACAGCCCAGCTGATACACTCTGCCCAACAGGTTCCAAACACCAAAGTCCATTTCCTATCTGAAATAATAGCAAACGTACTCACACATTATTTCCTCTTTGGGAGATAGATGAAACATGTACCAGAAACATTTCCCTGGCTTCAGAGTGGAAGTGGAAATATATACTCACTAGAAGCCCATCTAGTAAATTACAATCAATCATCTTTCCTCACATCTTGTTAGTTAAATTGAACAATGAGTGTTTGGATCAGAAGCGATGTGTATGAGCATACAGGTTGTAAATGTACTGTAATCCTAGCTACTCAAGATAAGCTGAGACCTGAGGATTCCAGTTCAAAATCAGCCATGCAATAAATTCCATAAGATTTTTACCTCTAATTAACCAGGAAAAAACAGAGCGTTGAATTGTGCTTAAAATGCCACAGGCCTAAGATTTGCATAAAACTGCTAAGGGGCAGTATTCAGGATGCCCACTCTCTCCACTCCTTTTTAACATAGTCCTAGAAACCCTAGGCAGTGCAATAAGGCAAGAAGCAAACATAAAGGGGATCCAAGTAGGGAAAGAAGAAATAAAACTATCCCTCTTTGCAGATGACATGATTCTGTATTTAAAGAATCCTATAGAGTCTACTCCCAAGCTCCTTGAGCTGATTCAAAGCTTTGGAAGGGTAGTAGGCCATAAAATCAATCCTCACAAATCAACTGCCTTCCTTTACGCCAACAGTGAGAGGAACGAGGCAATAATCAGGAAAGAAACTCCTTTCACAATAGCCTCAAAGAAAATAAAGTACCTAGGAATTAGCTTAACTAAGAATGTAAAGGACCGTTTAGATGAAAAATTTAAAACCCTAAAAAAGGAAATTAAAGCAGAACTAAGGAAATGGAAAAACCTCCCATGCTCCTGGATTGGAAGAATCAACATTGTGAAAATGGCAATCTTGCCAAGGGCTATCTACAAATTCAGTGCAATCCCCATCAACATCCCAATGTCATTCTTTAAAGAAATAAAAGAGGCAATTCAAAATTTCATATGGAATAACGAAAGACACCTTATAGCAAAAACACTTCATAGCAAAAAGAACAGCGCTGGAGGAATTTCAATTCCAAACTTTAGACTCTATTACAGAGCTATAATTCTCAAAACAGCTTGGTACGGGCACAAGAACAGGCCTGAAGTCCAATGGAATAGAACTGCGGACCCAGATATTAAACCACAGACCTATGGCCACCTAATCTTTGACAAGGGAGCCAAAAAATAAATGGAAGAAAGATAGCATCTTCAACAAGTTGTGCTGGCAGAACTGGTTAAGCACCAGCAGAAAACTAAAGTTGGATCCTTCTTTGTCACCTTGCACTAGAATTAACTCCAAATGGATCAAAGACCTGGAGGTAAAAGCTGACACACTGAAAAGTTTAGAGGAAGGAATAGGAGATACACTAGGCCTCCTTGGCACAGGTCGAAACTTTCTTAATAAGGACCAAGAATCACAACAAATCAGAGGAAGGCTGGATAAGTGGGACTGCATTAAACTGCAGAGCTTTTGTATGGCAACGGATATAGCTAGTAAACTAATCAGGAAGCCTACAGAGTGGGAGAAGATCATCACCAACCAAACAACGGACAAAGGCCTCATATCTAAAATATATCAACAACTCAAAAAATTGAATCACTCCAAAACTAACCTCCAAAGTAACACCCATCCCATTAAAAAATGGGCCAAAGACTTAAAGAGAGTCTTCTCTGAAGAAGAAACAAAAATGGCCTATAGACACATGAAGAAATGCTCCACATATCAGGTCATAAAAGAAATGCAAATCAAAACAAATCTAAGATTTCACCTCACTCCAGTTAGAATGGCCAGGATTAGGAAAACGAATGACAACAGATGCTGGAGGGATGTGGCCAGGAGGGATCACTACTACACTGTTGGTGGGAGTGCAAACTCGTTCAACCACTATGCAAAGCAGTGTGGCAGTGCCTGAAAAGGCTAAACATAGAACTCCCCTATGACCCAGCAATTCCACTACTTGGCATTTACCCAACAATCCAGAAACAAGGGCATACTAAACCCACTAGCACAACAATGTTCATTGCAGCACTATTCACCATAGAAAAGATATGGAATCAACCCAGATGTCCCTCAGTTGATGAGTGGATCAAGTTGTGGTATTTGTACACAATGGAATTCTATGCTGCTGTCAGAAAGAATGACATCACCCCATTTGTTAGGAAATGGAAAGACTTAGAACAAATCATATTAAGTGAAGTAAGCCAGACTGAAAGGAACTTAGGCTCAGTGGTTTCCCTCATTCGTCATAATCAGTAGAAACCTTGGGCTCTACTAGCAGAGATTTGCAATAGAGCAAAAGGCCATACATAAGGCCATATAATGTGAAGCTAATTGAAAGGACCTCCAGTGTATTGAAACAAAAGCCACATAATGAATGATTGTTGTCCTTAATGTACTATGTTGTCTCTCATCTCCTTTGCTGTCCCTTGGTTATCCCATATTGGTATAGTATCTCACTTTGTTATCTGATATATTGAATTTATTTGTATTTGGATATTTGAAATTTGATAGGGAAGGGGGGAAAACCAAGACGGGTGGGGGGTGTGGGGTTGGAGGGAAATCGGTACCAAGACATGTGAAATGGTATCAATGTACGTGAATTAATGCACATTCTATCTGGCAAATATCATGTAACCCTTTACATATTACAATAAAAAAAATAAAAAAAAGAAAGTTGTAGTGTGTGGGGAGGATGATGGGGTCAAATACATTTCTTCTTAGAAATATACCTCATCTGGTTGCCCTGGATTTTCCTGGCCTTCTTCTTATAGAAAGGCCTGTTTTACTGGATTTGTGGCTTGGCAATGATCAACATGTACATCTTCGAGTAAGACATCCACAACTTCCATGCCTGAGACTCGAGTTTCCTGATCATTGGCAACAGCACAGCAACATCTTTCTTCCTCCTGAGCCACAGGCCAAGGGAGCTGGCTTGTGCTGGTTGTTAGTTACAGTGGCTTGGTTACCAGGGTTCCATATTCTGTTCCATTGTGAGGGAGGCAGGGTAACCTTGCAGGGCCCAATGACCAAAGATATTTGCTCACAGAAGAACTCCCCAAAGACATACTGGAGGCTGAATCTCTCCTCCAATCTCACAATATACATGTGGATGTAGTAAACAGCACACCTTATTTGTCCAACACACAAGGCATCTTGCATATATTTTTGAGGTAAATCTACTAGGATATTATTAGGTTTCTGTATCCTAATCAATGTTTTCTTAATGATTAGCTTTGCTGTCATGTGTAAAAAATGCAAGAGGGAAAAACACAGAAGAATTAGTGAAATTTTAAAAAAGCATTACACACATAGATAAGTGTTCATTCTTTGAAGGAGAAAGGATATTTTGACATGATGATGATGAATTTATAATGACTATGTCAGGGTTGAGAGTTTGGCATAGTGGTAGAGTGCTTGCCTACCAAACATGAAGATCTGGGTTTGATTGCTCAGTATCACATAGATAGAAAATCTAGATGTGGCACTGTGGCTCAAGTGGCAGAGGGCTAGACTTGAGAAAACCCGAGGACAGTGCTCAGGCCCTGAATTCCAGCCCCAATACTGGCAGAAAGATAAAAGAAAATAAAAATGCTTTTTACGAGCTAATTCACTCACAGCATTTGCTTCTGAAATCTTCGCTTCTGCATCTTGTGAAATACCCCTTTTCCTCAACATAGACAAGAAAAACAGATCCATCCCATGGTCCACTGTGAGGCCACTGGTTGGGCTAAGAGCTAGTCGTGCAGCAACACTTAAGTTTTATTCTAATACTTTCCAAACTTTGTACTCAAATATGCTTCCTACTTACCAACTTAGGTCAGTTATCCTTATGCTATACCTTTTCTTCATGACTACAATATTCTTACCCTCCTACGTTAATCCTCTTGTACCTCCCCTGTCTCTCTCATTCTTTTTTTTCTATCTCTGGACCTCTGCTCTACACTTGATGGCTGTTGAGCAATATTGTATATGTAGGTGGTTAATTATTCTCTAGGCTCAGAGGGACTTAAAGACAATAGAGATTGGATTGAGAGGCTTATTGTTTTGGGTATAAATCGCTTATCAGTGGTTGTATTAGACTGGTCTGTAAGTGCACAAAAAGAAAGAGTGATAATACCAATCAAAACTTGTGAACATCTAGTGTCTGCCAGCTACAGAGGTCTAGGTTGGTTATATCTGAAAAACTATAATCGTATTTAGTAGTAATCTTGCCCCCATTTTCAGATGGGCAGAACAAGAAACTCAAGAAAAATGTCAAATCAAGGAACAACATCCCCTACCCAATGTAAACAGACAATGGAACAGTCACTGGCAAACCTAGAGGAGAGTCTTCCAAGTGCTACACAAATGCAATTGATAAACATCATTAATGGAAAATGTGAAAATATAAAGAAAGAGATAATGGAGGAATCCATAGCTGAACAAGAGGAAAGCATAAACAAGGTGATAAGTGAAAAAGAAGAAGCCATAAAGGAGGCCATAATAAAGGTTTTTCAAAGAAAGATGGATGAATTCATAGAATCCACAAATAAAAACGTGACCAAACTGCAGCAAATGAACAAAGAAAATAAAGCTACTGAGCTAAGCACTCAAAAGGAAATCAAGGAGATAAAGAAATCCATACATGATCTAAAACAAGAGCTGCAAGGCATCAAAAATGAGCAATTAGAAGCAAGGGAGATGAAAAATAAAGCAGATAGCTTTGATAGCAGGTTAGACAATGCAGAGGAGAGAATTTCCAGGGCTGAAGATAATTTAGTTATTATAGAGAATGAACAGAAAATGAGACAATCCAAATCTAGGAAATATGAAAGAGCGCTTCAGGAGGTCCAAGATACAATTAGGAAGCCTAATTTAAGGCTAGTTGGTATTGAGGAGGGCATGGAGAAAGAGGTCAATGGTATTGGAAATATACTTCAGGGAATCATCTCAGAGAATTTACCAAATATCCAGAAGGGACTGCCCATCCAGATACGAGAAGCTTTTAGAACTCCAAACAGACCTGACCAGAAAAGAACATCTCACCGCCACATTGTGATCCGAACTGGATCAATAGAAATGAAAGAAAAGATCCTAAAGGCAGCCAGGGAAAAGGGATCGGTAACGTATAAATTCAAACCAATCAGAATAACCCCAGATTTCTCAGCAGAGACCATGCAAGCATGAAGTGACTGGAAGCATATATGTCATGCCCTTAAATCAAATAACTACCAACCAAGAATACTGTACCCAGCTAAGCTCTCATTCATAACTGAGGGAACAATAAAAACATTCCATTCCAGCGAAAAGCTGCAACAATATGTCGAAACAAAACCAACACTACAGAGAATTCTCAAAGATGCTGTATACATAGAAAACCAAAATAAATGTAATATAGGGAAAGAAATGGCACCTAAACAGCATACCATCTAAGGACCACAAGAACTGTCAAGATACAGGCCCTACTAAAAGCTTTTAAAAATGGTAGGAACTAATAAATATCTCTCAATCCTAACTCAATATCAATGGAATTAACTCTCCAATTAAATGGCATAGGCTGTCTAGTTGGATCAAAAAGCAAGAGCCATCATTCTGCTGTCTTCAAGAGACACATCTTACCCAAAAATTATCATCTTTTGAAAGTGAGAGGTTGGAATAAACTCTATCAAGCTAACTGCCCCCATAAACAGGCTGGAGTTGCCATCCTCATATCAGATACAATAGACTTCAAACTAAAATTAGTAAGAAAAGACAAAGAAGGTGACTACATACTACTAAAGGGATCTTTCCTCCAGGAAGACATAAAGATCCTAAATATTTACACACCCTTTTGAAGATTCTCAAAATATTGAAGATTCTGCCAGTGTAAGTTAGATTCCGGCATTGATATTAAATAATGCAATGAGTAGGGATATATATTTGAAATATCACTGTTGACAAAATCTAACACACATTGGCTTAGTATTTGCTTTTGATTTCCCAAGAAGTTCAGTACAAGCTAACATGTGTGGCATATATCGAGTGGGAAAAATGATTCAGAATATGTGACTCATTTGAACAGGAGTCAGTGAAAAGATACAGAAGCAGGATAGCCGTAATGTGATAATTTGTATCTTTTGCATATTTTGTGTTTGTTATTAATTCCATTTGTAGTGTACATTTCTAGGTAAAAACTTTTAAAATGTTTCCAAACAATTTGTTATTTCAACAGCAAAAAAAGACATTTATATGCCTGATAAAATTCACAGAATCCAAATTTTTCCATATTATATTTTGTTTTTTGTTTTTTTTTGGTGGGTCATAGATCTTGAACTCAGCCTGGGCAATATCACTGAGCTCTTCAGCTCCAGGCTACCACCTTACCCTGGAGCCAAGCCCCACTTCCCATTTTCTAAAGGTAAATTGGAGATAAGAGTGTCAGGTCTTTTTGTGCCAGGATGGCTTTAAACCTTGATCCTCAGATCTCAGCCTCCTGAGTAGCTAGGATTATAGAAGTGAGCCACCACCCCATCATGCTCAGCTTTCTGTTTTTTTTAAACAAGCCCTTTGGCTGGAACTCGCTCTGAGCACTGTCCTTCAGCTTTCCTCAAGCCTAGTGATCTTCTACTTGAGCCACAGCACTACTTCTGGTTTTTTCTGTGTATGTGGTACTTCGGAATTGGACCTTCGTCTTCATACAAGCACTCTACAACTATGCCAAACTCCCAGCCCCTCCACATTAGTTTTTATGATAGATCTTTCCATGCATCTAGGATGGCTAGAAATCCTTCTTGAGTTTCCCAAGATCAGGGAGTATAGGTGTGTCCCATCCTGTGTGGCTACATAACCATTGTTTAGGGTACAGTTCTCTCTTCATTCTACCCATCTAGAACAATTTTCATCTTCCATGTATAATCATTAAACATTCAGCTCCTGTTCCTCTCTACTCCATTCTCTGGAACCATCGTGCTTTTTGGCTCTAAGGGTTTGTTGATCCTTGGAAGCTCGGGAAGGGAAAACATAGGCTAGCTCTTCCTTTATGACTGCTGTATTTTTAGTTTACTGTAATCAAGATTCATCTGTAATATATAGTAAAATGTTATTGCTTTTCAATGCATTGTTTTACATATTTCTATCTTTTGATTATTATTAATAGTTGTGAATGGATTCTCCACATATTTGTTCTAGTCTCTGCTTTCTCTTCCGTTAGGTACAAATCTAGAAATAGAAGTGTTGGACCATATTTCTATGTAATTCTATATTCAGTACTTTTTTAGCACTCTCCAAGCAATTTTTGATTGTTTTATATTCTTTGCAGAACTATTCCAAAGTTCTACTTCTTCTCACTACCTTCCCAGTAATAGTTAGACTTTGAAAGTTTTTTTTGTATGCGTGTGTGTGTGTTTGTGTGTGTATGTGGATCTTTTTGTTTAAAACTATATTTATATTAACATATTTAAAGTAATGATTTCATTGTAATTTTAATTTTTCTCATGACTGTTAATATTGAACTTCTTTCTACTTTTTGAACTACTATTTCTATATATTCTTTATAGAAAATCCTCTCCAATCTCCAATTTTTTTCCCTTTTTTGTGGGGTAGTCTGGAAAGTCATGGGGCTTGGACCTTGGGCCGTGAGCTCTTTAGTTTAAGGCTATTGTCCTACCCTGAGTATTGCCCCTCAGTTCTTCTGCTCACAGCTCCCTACCCCTCTTCCCATTATATACAGAACAAAGGTCATCCTCAATCTTTTTGAAAAAGTAAAACATACAGTAAATTTGTAGTATAAAACAGCAAGAAATAAATTTCTTGCCAGGTGCAGTGACTTCTACCTGTAATCCTAGCTACTCAGATATCAGGCTGATATCTAAAGATTTGGTTCAAAGCCAGCCTGGGCATTAGAAAGTCTATGAGACTCTCATCTACAGTTAACCACTAGAATATGGGAAATGGCACTGTGGCTTCATAGGTAGGGTGATAGCCTTGAGTTGAAGAGCTCAGGAACAGTGCCCAGGCCCAGAGTTCAAGCCTTACAAATCCCCCAGCCAAAAAAAAGAAAAAAAAAGTTTCTTCCCCAAGTGATTATTATGCCAGACATAGAACATTAACATTCTGGGTGTACTTCACAGTATTATTACTTGATACCCTAAGATTTTGCAATATTCTCACAGTACCAGCTTATGTCATCATATAATGTAGTTCCTCTTCAATGGAATAATTCCATTTATAACCTCAATCTACTCCCCCGACTTATTTTTGTCGATACCACAATTGCTCTACCATGATATGCCACAAGCCATTAAACATTTTATGGTGGGTAATTGGAAAGGAGTCTCATGGAATTTTGTGCCAGGCTGGCTTTGAACCATGGTCCTCAGATCTCAGTCTCCTGAGTAGCTAGGATGACAGGCGTGAGCCACCAACACCTGGCTTGCCTTTTTATTTTTTTGTGGGTCTTGGGACTTGAACTCTGGGCCTAGGCACCATCCCTAAGCTTTTTAGGTCAATATTTCATGTAAGTCTAAACATTTAAGTAAAGGAATAAAATTCCAACAAAAAAAGAATAAAATTCCAGACATGGTGTGTTTATAACACGGTAGTAATTACTTGATGAAAATGTGCCATTCCAGAAGCTGGTGTCATTTGATGATGTAGCTGTGGATTTCAGCTGGGAGGAGTGGCAGCATCTGGACAATGCTCAGAGGACCCTGTACAGAGATGTAATGCTGGAGACCTACAGCAACCTGGTGTCCTTAGGTGAGCAAAAGTCAAATTCACTTGCAAGGCCAAGTGCCTTGTTATTTTGCAGATACGTGAATGTTTATCAAACTTTCAATACTATTTAAATGAAAGATTCCAGGCCCTGAGAAGTATCATTACTTTCTAAAGAAAACCTAAGGTAATTTTGTACTCATTCTTCAGGATACCTTCAGGATACTTTGACAACAGTTCTAAATTATGTTTCCTCTAATGGAGACGACATTCCAAACTTACACAGTAATTGTAAGTGGATAAACAATCCAGAATAGAATATATATCATTATTGGAAATAGGATCTACAAATCACTAAACAGTGAGTTTATAATGGAAACAAGGCACTAGGTGCAATGTTTCATGACTGTAATCTTAAAATATTCAGGAGGAAGAAATCTAAGAATTCTAATTTGAAGCCAGCAATGGCATAAAAATTGCCATGAAACTCTATAACTCCAAGTAACCCCTCAAAACTGTTAGTGGAGTGTCAAGAGTTTGACTTTGTGGTTGAGTGCTTGCCTAGCATGCATGAAGACCTATGCATGTAAGTGGAGCTGGGACTCAAACTGGTATTTTTCTAGCCTTGAGCAAGACAGCTAAGTTGATGCCATACAAAATGAATCCAGAGCTGGGGAAAAGTCAACCATGGAGCCAGTGAGAAATGACAAAAAAGATTTAATAGATAACTTCTGAGTAGGATGTCTGTGAACTTAAAGCAATGATGACCCAGCATAAGCAATAATTCTCTACTGTTTCTAATTTACAGGCCCCTGTGTTCCCAAACCTGTATTAATTGACAAGCTAGAGCACTGTGCAGAACTCTGGATAGGAAATTCCTCTGACAAGAATATCACAGGTGAGTGAATGCATCTTCATATTGATGTTGGAGCCTGAGCCCCATTGGTAAGTTCATGTTGTGATGTACTGAGTAATAATATTCTTAGTTACCCTAAATCCTGTGTGGAACCTATGGAATTCTTTGTGAATGAATCAAGAATCATTTTCTTTTCCCAATCCTATGCTTGGTCTCAGGGCCTGAGCATGGTCCTTGGGTTTTCTCAAGGCTAGCTCTCTACTTCTTGAATCATAGCACCACTTCTTGCTTTTTCTTTGTATGTAGTACCAAGGAACTGAACCAGGTCTTTGTGCATGCTAGCCGAAACCCCCCGGCACCAAGAATCATAGGGTGATATAATGAATTCTATGTGGCAGTAGAGTTAAAGTTAGATTTCTCTGTAGAAATCACTGTGAAACAAATTAAAATGAGAAAGCCATGAGCCCGTGGCTCATGCCTGTAATCCTAGCTGCTTAGGAGGCTGAGATCTGAGGATCAAGGTTCAAAGACTGACCTATCACAAAAACATCTCAGACTCTTCTCTCCAATGAACCAATAGAAAATGAGAAGTGGGGTTGAGGCTAAAGACATAGGGCAGTAGCCTTGAGCTGAAGAGCTCAGGAAGAACAGCCAGGCTAGAATTCAAGTCCCATGACTGCAAAACAAGAAAGAAAGAAAGAAAGAAAGAAAGAAAGAAAGAAAGAAAGAAAGAAAGAAAGAAGAAAGAGGGAAGAAAGAGGGAAGGAAGGAAAGGAAGAAAGAAAGAAAGAAAGAAAGAAAGAAAGAAAGAAAGAAAGAAAGAAAGAAAGAAACAAAGAAAGAATGATATTTCATTTCTTTAAAACTAAGACTATAAATGATTGAGCAAACAAGGAATAAGTCAGGGCATTATTCTCTGATAAGGATAATATCTTTTTGCTGGTAGGAAGAGACTGGTATTCAGAACCAGACCTTTCCACCAGAAATTGAGTGCTTGCCTAGCATGCACAAAGACACAGGTTTGATTCCTTATTACCACATACAGAGAAAAAGCCAGAAGTAATGACTTCATTGGTAGGGTACTAGTCTTGAGAAAACCCAAGGACAGTAGTTAGGTCCTAAGTTCAAACCCAGGAATGGAAGGAAAAAAACAACAACAATGTTTCAATCAACATAAGAAAATTAACTAGACAATGAGCTGGAGATTTTCTGGTCTTCCATGGTTCTGAGGGACAGGAGTGTTAGAAAAGGAATTTTTATAAGACTTCAAATAGAAAAAAAACAAATTTCAAAATTCCCACAAATACCTAAATTGAGACTTTAGTGAGAAGTTGTAACTGAAGGGATGTAGGTGTAAGTCCTTACTCTCAAGAATCGTTCTTGCTTGGATCAAAGACAAACAGACATATAAACCAAACTTGTGGCCACTGAATCTAGAAAAAATTCGTGTTCCTCACTTAATGGTTAAAAAGCAAACAGCATTGAAACTGGGTAAGGTAATCCTATCTGCTACTCAGGACCTGAGACTCTTATCTGTAGTTAACTCTAGAAAACAGGAAGTGGGGCTGTAGCTCAAGGTTAGGGGTTATAGTCTTCTGCTGAAATGTTCAGGGACAGAGCCGAGGCCTATGAACTACAAAAAAAAAGAAAAGAAAAGAAAAGAAAGTTTTAAAAAGATGCAAAACAGCACAATATTTAGATTATTTCTCAAAAATAAAAGAAAGGCAGCTATTCCTCAATGTATAAACAAAACAGTATTTGAAAAAAAAACAGCTGCAGGTATATTATAGGTAGTACTCAGCTTAAAACTGTAGCAATACATAGTTGGGTAATTTCAATAAATATTTCCTGTGATATAAAAAGAGAATAAAACAGAGAAAAACATTATTGGTCATTATAAAATATCATTTTCTTAATATGTTAGGGAGAAAAGCATATATTTCTCATAAATCAATTTCCACTTTTATATTTTAAAATATCTAACACTTAGGATGGGAAAGTAAAGTCATTACCTTTACAGTAAGGAATATTCGTATCTCATGTATGTTTGTGTCTTTTTTTCTGTGACTCATTTTAGATGTCCAGGCAATGGAAAATGTGTTCAAGACCTGCCAGGAAAGTCCACATGAATGTCTTTGTGAAGTAGCAGTTGCAAGTAGTATCGAAGTGGAGGAAAACGTGAGATTAGCAACAACTTTAAATTTGAGCTCTACACATAATCCAGAGCTGATTAGTAATAACGGTAACAACTTAGGGGTGAGGACTGAGGAGTTCATTAAGTGTCAGAACATGCTTCTGTCTCCTAAGCCTGATGAGATGCATGCTGCTTATAGATCTCGTATGTCTCCTGTTCTTAAAAAATCCATCGGATATTCAGAGCATTTTATTCATGATTGTGACAGTCCAAAAGATCTGCAGTATCATAATTCTGTTCTCCCTGCCCAAGAAATTCTTCAGGGAGGGAGGAAAACTGCTAAATGTACTGTGTGATGAAAAATATTGTACTTCACACCGACCATCACTACACATCCGAAAATGTACACAGGAGAGACTCCTCATACATGTAATGAATGTGAGAAATTTTTCAGTAATGAAATACGCCTTACAATACCTCAGAGCAAATATCCTGAGATATGTGATGCATACATCAAGTGTGAAAATTAATTTCTGAGAAGTCAGACCTGACGCTCCAACCTCGTTCTCCAAGAGAAGACAAACCTTATGAATATGAGGAACGTAATAAAATTTCTGCCCAGAATTCAGCTCTCAGCACACATCAGAGATCTCACTCAGAAGAGAAATCTTATGAATGGGATAAATGTGGGAAGACTTTTAGAATGAAATCATACCTCACTTTGCACTAGAGAAGACACACAGAAGAGAAACCTTATGAATGTAACAAATGTGAAAAGTCTTTCACCCAGAAGATACACCTTCGAGTTCATCAAATAACACACACAGGAGAGAAATCTTATAAGTGTAATGAATGTGGAAAGTCTTTCCAAGGGAAGGGAAAACTTCGTGTTCATCAGAGAATACACACAGGAGTGAAACCTTATGAATGTAACCAATGTGTAAAGTCTTTCAGAGAGAAATCTTCCCTCAAATTGCATCAAAGAACACACACAGGAGAGAAACCTTATGTGTGCAACAAATGTGGAAAGACCTTCAAGTGGAAGTCATATCTTGATGGGCATAATAGAACACACAGAGGAGAGAAAACTTATGCATGTAGTGAATGCGGAAAGTCTTTCAAATGGAAGGTAAACTCCATGTTCATCAGAGAATATACTCAGGAGAAACACCTTATGAGTGTAACATATGTGGAAAGTCCTTCACACAGAAGCCAAACCTCAACATGCATAAGACAATTCAAACAGGAGAAAAACCTTATGAATGTAACCGATGTGGAATGTCTTTCAAATGGAAGTCTTCCCTCAAATTGCATCAGAGAACACACACAGGAGAGAAACTGTACGAGTGCATCAAATGTGGTAAGACCTTCAGATGGAAGTCACATTACAGGAGGCACAAAAGAATTCACACATATTAGAAACATTAAGAATGTAACCAAAGTTGAAAGTCTTTCGTGCACTATTCACCCTTCAGGAAGTGTAAGAGAGTTCACACATATGAGAAGCCTTAGCAATGTAATAAATAGGAAAGACTTTTTAGTCTGTGGAAGAAAACTCAGCTTGTGTCACAGAACCAACACAAGATAAAACCCTTAATGAATGTAGCAAATGTTCAGTCTTTTCCCCAGAAGGCACAAGTCAAGATTTATCACTAAACACCCACAGGATAGAATCCTATGAATAAAATGAAAGGGAAATTTTTTTGAAGAACTCATAGTTGAGTTTGCATGATACCACACAGACACAGGATAAAAATCGTATGAATATAAGAATATGAAAAATCCATCATGAACGCATGACTAAGTATAAAATGCACATAGGAGAGAAAAACCTTATGAATATTACAAATGTGGAAAGTGTTTGACCTGGAAGGCATACTTCTGTGTTCATCACAAACCTGATTCCCATAGAAGAAAAGAAAACTAATGAATAGAACAAATGTGCAATGACTTTTAATCAGAAGTCAGTCTTCAGTACATTTCAGAACATACACAATAGAGAAATTCTGAGTAATGAAAAACATTTAGCTATATATAGAATCTCTGTATATGGGAGCATTAGGGTAAGTCTTCTAAACAAAGTCAACCTTCAGCAAGCATTAAGACCACTCACAGAAGAAATAATAGCATGTAGGAAAACCTTTGTCAGAAACCTCTAAAAGCTGCCTGTGTGGCTTAGTGGTAGAGTGCTAACCTATCAAGGATGAAGGCCTGGGTTAGATTCCCCAATACTAAGTGAAAAGAGCAAGCCAGAAGCAGCACTGTGGTTCAAATGGTAGAGTGCTAACCTTGAGCAAATGTAGCTCAGGCCCTGAGTTCAAGCCTAAGATTTGGAGAGAGAGAGAGAGAGAGAGAGAGAGAGAGAGAGAGAGAGAGAGAGAGAGAGAGAGAGAGAGAGAGAGAGAGAGAGAGACAGAGAGAGAGAGAGAGAGAGAGAGAGAGAGAGAGAGAGAGAGAGAGAGAGAGAGAGAGAGAGAGAGAAAAGAGAGAGAAAGAGAGGGAAACAGGAACTTCTAAATTTTACAGAGATAGAGAAGGAGAGAGACAAGGAGACAGAAACTAATTTCTAAACTTTACAGTCTTTCTATTTCCTTAGAAATTCGTCTACGTCATTCTTTCTGACAGAAGCACAGAATTCCATTGTGTAAAAATACCATATTTGATCTACTCATCACTTGACGGGCCTCTTGTTTGGTTCCATACCTTTGCTATAGTAAATAGTGCTGTGATAAATGTTATTGTTCCAGTGAATTCAGTATATCCTATCTGTATGATTGGCAAGTAGTGAAATTGCTGGATCATAGGGGAGCTCTATGTTTAGTCTTTTTGGGATACTGCCATAGTGCTTCCATAGTGGTTGAACGAGTTTGCAATCCCACCAGCAGTGTAGTAGTGATCCCTCCTGGCCACATCCCCTCCAGCATACGTTATTAGATTTCTGGATCTTGGCCATTCTAACTGGAGTGAGGAGGAACAGGGAAAGAGGAACTGAAACTTTCTCTCCTTACAGATGACATGATTCTGTATTTAAAGAACCCTATAGACTCTACTCCGAAGCTGCTTCAGCTGATATAAAACTTTGGTAAGGTAGCAGGGTACAAAATTAAGCCTCAATGTCAACTGCCTTCCTAAATGCCAACAAATGAGAGGAATGAGGCAAGAATCAGGATAGCAACTCATTTTCTATCAAAGAAAATAAAATACCTAGGAATTAACTTAGAATGTAAAGCACGTTTTTGATGGAACTATAAACCCTGGAGAAGGAAATTAACGCAGAACTGAGGAAATGCAAAAACCTATGCTCCTGCTTTGGAAGAAGTAATATTGTAAAAATGGCAATCTTGATAAGGACTATCTACAAATTCAGTGCAATATTCATCAATATCCCCATGTCATTCTTTCAAGAAACAGAGGAGGAAATCCAAAATTTCACTTGGAATAATGAAAGACCCCTTATAGTCTGTCTTCTTGCATGATACATAATGTTTAATCTCACCTTCTCCACCAAAATCTCACCTTTCTCATTGAGACATAGGTGGCCCTGTTTACTAGCAGCAAAGGCTCAAACGCGCAGTTTCAGGTGTCACCACTGCCTCTGTTACTGGGTAGATCCAACTCTGTCATCGATTCTGAGGTCTGCTCTGGGAGTCTTGGTCACAAGTTGTTCTGTGGCATCTGCTGCCAGCCTGTGCCTATTTGCTTCCTTTTCCTCTAGCAGCCTACAACAGGGAATGAAGTTCAGGCGCTGATGCTCTCCTTCATATGCAGGGCAGGATGAGCCCAACCCTCCCTCATCTTCCTCTTCCAATTTTTGGGAAAAAATGTGCTGGCAGAAGTCCTCAGGTGTGGGGCATGGCTGATCCACACTTTTAATCCAGGCTGGTCAGGAGGCTGAGATCTGAGTATGGAAGTTCCAAGTCACCTAGAACAGGAAAGTCTGATAGATTCTTACTACCAAAAATAAAAACAGCTGGGAATGGAGTTTGGGCTCAAGTGGTAAAGGGCTAGTCTTGAGTACAAATGCTTAGTGCCCAGGCCCTGATTTCAGGCTCCAGCACTGCCAACAACCTCACTTTAGTGAGATTTTAGCTTTATCCATGTAGGCACATCTCACTGGAATCTTTGCTGGTAGATATAGTCTTCATAATTTTGTCTCAAGGTAAAGGTCCTCCTGGGGTAGTACACAAAAGGTGTCATGGAGAGAGGAGCCCCACTTGCTCCAGGTTTGAAGATGGCATAGGTCAAGCCAGCATGGAGTTGCCACATCAGTCTTTTTCCTAGCACCACCTACAAGTGAATGTCAAATGACATTGATTGTTGTGGGATTGTGTGATTGAAGTGCCCCATTAAGGGCAGTGTTAGCACATCCAAACTTGGATACCAGGAATGCTGAAATCTCAAAGCTAAGATTTCTGTTGGCTACAGAAATGCTGGTGTGTCTGTTATTCACTAAAAGTTCAGGTGCAAAGATTCTGAAGCTTGATGCCATGTGTTTATTCCATTTAGTAAAATTATTTTAATGCACTGTATAAGTTAAAACATTTGATAAGAGTCAGGGGTAGTGAAAACATTGTTCTTGAATTCAGGTGTCTGGCAGGGTAATGGGGGGGTGTTGGTGGCTGGGACTATGAAGCTGGAGCTGCTGTCAAACCATGGATCATGTTCCTCTTTGTCTGGGAGAAATGACTCCAAAGATGAAATTCGAATGGTGAGGAAAAGATGATGATGTACTCAGGAAATTTCTCCTAAACAAATGCTCATGTGGAAGTGGGATAGGGGCTGGGAATATCTGAGGAAGAGCTTAAGGGGGCTTCTCGTGGCGTTGAGAACGTTCCTTGCGAATTCAGGCATGCAGCAGGGTGTTTTAGATGGCCATTGTGAGATGGATGGAAAAAGACTGGAGACAAGATGCATGCTGGGATCCTGCAATGCTCTTGCATGAGTGGCTGGTGGCTCACCTGAAAGAACTAATTATGTCTAAAAAAGAAATCAGGAATTTGTTTTGATTAGATAATACCTGTAATCCGAGGCATATTCAGGATCCTGATCTTAGTATTGTGGTTTAAAACCAACCCAGCAAAGGGAAAAATGCATGAGACTCTTACTCCCAGTTTAGAGCAAGAACAAAGATTGAAGTAGAGCTGTGTCTCAAGAGCTAGAGTGCTACATTGAGCAAAGAAAGGCTAAGAAAAAGCTCCAGGTCTTGAGTTCAAGGCCAGGAATGAAAGAAGGCAGGTAAAAAAGGGAAGTATGTGAGGAAGGGAAATATATAAATGAAAGAGAGAAGGAACTAGAAATTTAAAACTAGAGAATGTTTAAAAGTCATCAGTCCTTCTAAGAAAAGTGTTGGAGTATGGGTTCTATATGTGGTGAACTGGAAGCCCAGCAGTGACTTGTTAACCAAAGAGTCACCATGATGAGCAAAGGATAGAAATCTGCATGAGCCTGTTAGCGGATGGAGTCACAGAAGAGAACCTCAGGTCCCATCCCATAGTTAGAAGTATATAGAGATGGGGAAGTTGGCATCACCTTGATGTCATTGTGTCCATGGAGACTGGAAGCCATGGCTCTGTGAAAGCACAATGTTCTGGTTACTGAGCTGAGAGGCTGAGGAGAGCCAAGTCCTGGCCATGAAGAAATCAGGGTGGCAGCAGAGCAACTCTGCTGCAGTGTGTGCCTGCTTGGCTGTTTTTATTCTGTGGTGGATCAGGCCGGAGCGGGTGATAGTAACTGTTTTGTGGTCACAAGCCCTTCACCAAGAGCTTCCTGTGGGATCCTCATAAGCTACAGGGTCGCTGGTGGTGGGATGTGTGTGGGGTGGAAGTGACAGAGGGATGGACGCATGGCAAGGTGGGTGAAGAGATGAGAGAAATGATGAGAGCCCAGTTCATTGGTTTCCAAGGTTAATGTGTGGGAGGTAGAGAGGCATGATGGAGGAAAGATGGTGACAGAGTGAGGCCATCTGTAGTGCCAGCCTGGCCATCATCTGAAGCCCATAGGCAGCTTCCTGATCCCTCACTTTGTCCTGCTCCTTGTGGAGGGAATGTCACGTGTATCCAGAGCTAGGGGTGGGGCAATGTTAGTAGCACCTGGAGAACCATTGGCCTCTACCTGGGTGAGGGGTGGTTATGGCTCCCATGATGGGTGGCCTGATAGCTATGGAACAGATCTCTCCTTAGCTACCACAGTCAGTGGCTGCTCTCCATCTAGGCACCTGCTCAGCCATCAGGACACCCCATGCCAGGACAGAGGCCTACAATTCAGATGGCAGCACAGGGGTGAAGATGATCTCACCGTAGCCCTAGTTACATGGCTGTCCCTGCATGCAGGTCAGGATGAGCTGGGGGAAGATGTTCTCTGTGTTTTTCCACAGCCTATCCCGGCCTCTTCTTGTGTCTGATTAGACCCAGAGAGTACCAGGTTCCCTCTCATAGTCCTGGTTCTTTTTCTTTTACAGTCATGAGGCTTGAACTCAGGTCCTGGGTACTGTCCCTGAGCTCTATTGCTCAAGGTTGATGCTCTACCATTTGAACCATAGTGCCATTTCCATCTTTTCCTTTTCATGTGGATCTCTGATATCTCCAGTGCTGTGCCTGCAGGGAGGCACTCACCCCACAGACAGAGCCACCACTGCCGTGACTGTGACTGCCCACAACCCTCACACCCACTCCTTGCAAACCCGTCGACTCCAGTTTTAGCTCCTCTTGGACTGGCTGTCCAGCCTATCCCTTCCTACACTCACAAAGGGTCTACAATTGTCTTCCCAGGGTCCTTTCTTCTGCCAGCCAGAGTACAGACTGTGCACATTTTGACGATCACAGAGCTCAAAGCCAAAGGCTGAGATGCAGAAGGGGGTGACCCAGTAGCTGCACAGGGCCCATGGATCATCCTGTGCATCCCCCAGCCTATGACTTCCCCCACCCCCTTGGCAGGGAAGCTCCATGCCCACATCCTGATCCCTGGTCCCCTCCAATTCCATTCTCCCTTGGATTTTGCAGACTGTCTACCATCAGGATCTAAAATTCTATTCATCACTTTATGTCCTTATGACTGATTTGCTACTTTGGCAGGATCTCCCCGTGCCTGGAGAGTGGGCATGTCATGTACTCTCTGTGGAGAAGTTGCCCCAGGAGAAGAAATATGCACTTCATGTGAGTGTTGGACAGGGCAGGAGGGCTCCCTAGGATCAGAAGCCACAGGAGGGGTGCAGATGGGGGAATGCTAGGGGCCCCAGGGGACAGTGGGATTTAGGGCACAGTTGATTCCTTCTGCAGGGTTGACACCACTTCACAAACCCAACAGAATGAGGTTCACATTACAGATGTCAGAGACAGTGCAGATTGCCAATGGGCGCAGGGGTCACTGTCACCCCCAGATGCTGGCTGCATGCTGGGATGCACGCAGAGATGTTTTCAAGGTCAGATAATGAGGATGTTGCAGGGTGTAACCATTCTTTTCAGATGGCTCTCTACCTCTCTTGAGCTTCATCTCTATCTTTGGATTTTTCTTGGCAGTTAACTGGAAATGAGAGTTTCATGGACTTTCCTTTCTGGACTGGCTTCAAACAGAAGCTATGCACAGTTTTCAAACCATACCCTACTGAAGAAGGGAAGCTTGATCTGGTGCTTAACTGGGTTGCACTTTGGCTCCGTTTGCTATGCCTCACGGGAGGGGGCTCATCATTTGTAGACTAAGATCTCATGACCTTCAAAGCCAAATGCTACCTGAAAGTTCAGGGTCCCAGCCTATGTGTTGGGCCTGGGTGAATACATTCTCTGTTATGCTGGGTCATCAACCCATGTTTTAAGCTGGAAGTAGGCAGTGCCACATTTGATAAGAACATCTGCCAGAGATTGTCACCTCATGAAAGCAGATTCTAAATTTGTCTTCCATTTCCTGTGGTGGAGAAATCCCCTCCAAGTTAGACAGGCTCACACCCCCTGCAGGTCACACTCCTAATGCACCCTTGAGTGTCCTCATGGTATTGGGATCTAAGTTTGTAGGGAATGCTGGTTTACTCCATGAATTAGCTGGACAAGTGATGGCAAACGTGTTGTGGATTAATATGAGAACAATTTAAGAAGCCCTGGAGGAGCATCAACCTGACCCTCTGTGGTGCTATAAATCTGATAGGATGTTCCAGACTGAGAAACAATCACATGGCTTTGTGTTTGGCATCCAGACAAGTGAGTGCATGTCTTAGCTGTCAGCCAATACAGAGGAGGACATAAATAAGTGGGTGGAAAGCATCTGTCAGACCCCTGTCTGGGGGCAGGTGGAGAGAACATAGGAAGGTAGATACCATGGCTGTGGTGGGGCCAAAAAAATGGTAAAAGAGGCAAAGGAACCAGGTACTGGTAGCTCAAGACTGTCACCCTAGCTACTCAGGAGTTTGAGATCTGAGGATTACAATTCAAAGCCAGCCCAGGACAGAAACTCCACGAGACTCTTATCTGCAATAAACTACTGAATGCAAGAAGCTCAAGCTCAGTGACAGCATCCAGGCCTAGCGTTCAAAACACAGGACCGTCAGAAAAAAGTATCAAAGGACAAGAAGCTGGCCAAAAGTAGGAGGGACTCTATCTTGACAAACAATACAATGATAAGTTGCACTCAGAAGACTTGCACAAAATCTGGAAATGCCTGAGACCTATCTATGTATGTTTCCTGTTTGTCTAAATACATATGTTTATGCATTTATATATTAGCATAGAGAGACAGATCAATACATATGACTATACATATATACATAGCCAGACACTTATGGGTGGGTGGTATACTGTGTGAGAGTTTGTGTTTGTGTTTTGTGGATGGCTATCACTGTTTAGGAAAGGTAAAAAATATGTAAATATCTTTAAAAACACTTGATAAAATATAGAGAGACATAAGCTCTTGAGGGAATCTGAAATGACAAGATTATTCACAGGCACGTTTATCCTTATGGATTCCTCAGCAAGTTTTAATTTTTTTTCATTATTTTCTTTCTTTTTTTGAACCAGTACTAAGGATTTCTCTCAGGGACCAGGTGCTGCCAATTACTAATTTTCTCATGGCTGGTACAAGAGGAACTGAGCCACAGTTCCACTTTTGCCTTATTTATTCATGCTTACCTGAAGATAAAGATTTCTATCAGTGACTTTCTTTCAGGGGCTGTATTCTAACGAGGATCCCCAGACCTCAGCCTTCTCTACAGCTCCAATTAACAATATGAGAACTCAGCACTGGCTTCCAATGCACAGAACAAGAAATTGAGTGAATCTCTCAACTCCAATTAGCTATAATAAGCTAGAAGTGAAAGACCAATACCTTTGAGGAAAAGATGCTGAGGGTTATCACACAGGCCCTATGAGTAAGCCCTAAACCCTGTACACATGTGTGCATGCACACATTGGCAGATACACACACACATGCACACACACAATATCTCAGGCAATATTGTATTTTGAATTAATATCCAAAGATTGGACAACAGGATAGCAAGTAATATAATCTGTTTTTCTTGTCTACATTGAGGGAAAGGGATGAGTCACAAGATGCAGAAGCGAAGAATTCAGAGGCAAATGCTGTGAGTGAATAACTTGTAAAAAGCACATTTCTTTTCTTTTCTTTTCTTTTGTTTTCTCTGCCATTCCTGGGGCTTGAACTCAGGGCCTGAGCACTGCTCTTGGCTTGTCCAAAGTCTAGCCCTCTGCCACTTGAGCCACATTGCCATATGGATTTTTGTATCTGTGTGATATTAAGGACTCAAACCTAGATCTTCATGGATGCTAGGCAAGCACTCTACCACTGGGCCAAACTCTAAACCCCGATAAAGTATTTATAAATAGTCATCATCATCATATCAAAATATCCTTTCTCCTACAAAGAATGAACACTTATCTATGTCTGTAAGACTTTTTTATGTCACCAATGCTTCTGTGATTTTCCCACTTGCATTTTTACAGATGACAGCACAGATATTCATCAGGAAGAAAAATAGATTAGGATACAGAAACCTAACAACGTCCTAGTAGATTGAAGTGAAAAATATGTGCAAGATGGCCTGGGTGTTTCATCTATTTGTAGAGTGCTTGGCTACCACACAAAAAGACTCCGGTTTGATTCTGCAGTACCATATACATAGAAAACGCTGGAAGTGGTGCTGTGGCTTGGTGGGACAGCTATACCCTAAAGAAAGCCTAAGAACTATGGTCAGGCTCTGAGGTCAAGTCCCAGGACTAGCAAAAAAAATGTGCAAGAGGCAAAATGCAAGCTGAGAAGGCACTGTGAAGCAAAATGTCTTGTGAAGGGTAAGGGGAATAGTGACAGTTAAGTTTGGATCTTACCTAAGAAAGGCTCCTTGAGCATGAGACCAGGCTAGCACTTTTGCCTAGTTAATGACTTGGCATTTGAACAAAAAGGTGTGCTGTTTACTACATCCATATGTGAGGTGGGAAGGGAGATTCAGCCTCCAGTATGTCTTTGGGGAGGTCTTCTGTGCGCAAGGAGCTTTGGTCACTGGGCCTTGAAAGGTGACCCTACCTCCCTCACAATGGAACAGAATATGGAACCCTGGTAACCAAGCCACTGTATGTGACAACCAGCTCAAGCCAGCTCCCTTGGCCTGTGGCTCAGGAACCAGAAAGATGTTGCTGTGCTGTTGCCAAAGGTCAGGAGGCTCGCATCTCAGGCATGAGAGATATGGATGTCTCACTTGAAGAAGTAGATGTTGGATCAGTGCCAAGCCAAAATTCCAGTATATCAGGCATTTCTCTAGGAAGAAAGCCAGGAAACTCCAGGGCAACTCAGATGAGGTATATTGAGAGGAAACCTATTGGAACCCATCATCCTGCCCACAGACTACAACCTTCTTGTGTGCTTTCAAGTGACTATACTGAGATTAGAGTGTGTCATTTCCAATCTACTCTATTCCAATTCCTCAGTGTGAAGTGTGGTCCCATTCCTACGTTTGAAATATCCACTGTTTTGCCAACATAGTGTGATGGTAAGTCAGCTCAGACTCTGAATGAGCCTTGTAACCTATGGATCCTGGAGGAAGGCCTGTTGGAGATGCTGCTGACAAAGCTGATCCCTGCCTACCAGAAAGGTGATCTCTTTTATGTGGGAAACTTCCTGCACAATTTCAAATAGTGGAGGACAATGTAGTAGTTGCTGGAAATTCTCTTGAAAAAGTGAGTGTTCCCCCCCACCAAACCCAGGTTTGCTCACCCTTCCTGGCCAAGTCTTGGAATACTTGGCTCCTCTCTGAGCCTGTTTGGTTCACTGCGGTGTTCACAGGGGAGCTAAGCATGATACAAGTGCACAAACTACTTTATTATGACTGGGACACCATGCCATTTCATTTCCCTCACAAGCTACTGGAGTCTCAACAGTGTGCTTACTGAGAAGTTGGATTTCAGGCATGAGTAAGTGGCTCCCAACTGCAGCCCTCACCTAGGTGACATCCTAGGAAATCCCATTTCCCAGTAAGAAATGAGGTGTCAGTACTAATGGCGGAGGCCTGTGAAATACTGGAGTCAGAGGAAAAGCTGGGGGCTGAATCACTTTTGAGCCATCAGGGAGGGATTGTGATAGCTTTGCCTGTTAGAACCTGAAAGCATTTACATTTTGGTGTGTGGTCCAGTGCTGCCACTTGAACCTGAACCCAGGTCTAAATGCCATCCCTTTGGTGTTCAAAAATTAGCACTGTACCATTTGAGTCATAGGTCAAGTTCTGGCTTTTTGCTGCCTAATTGAAGACAAGTGCCTTTAGACTTTTACTGACTAGACTGGCTTTCCACTGTGATCTTCAGAGCTCAGCCTGCTGGGTGGCTAAGATTAGAGGAATGAGCATTTAGTTCTTTATTTGGAGCATTCACTTATTGATTTATTTAGAGCATTTACTTAGTTAATTTAAGGTGCGTTTACTTTGGACAGATGCATAGAGGCCTCTCTCAGAAGCTTCTGGAAGTGGGGTGTAAAAGTCATCCTGTTCTCGAGTGTCTCTTACCCCCCTCCCAGCACATAAGTGCACATCTCTGCAGGACAGCCACAGCATTAGAGTCCTGCAAGAAAGGGGCTTTGGTAGAAGGCTCAGGATGGAGAGAGAAGGCTCTCACTTTCCTTGTACCGAATGTGCCCACAGCATCATGTGTTCCATCTATACGATGTGAATGGACTTCTACCCCAGTGATTTCTACGAGTTCAAGAACTGCCACACCCTGACACAACTCAAGCTCTATACGAGGCTCCACATGCCGGCTTTGGACCTGCTCTTCTAGAAACATACTTTTTGACCAGCTGGAGGAATGTGCGACCAGTAAGACCAAGAAAAAGTAGAAGTCCTGGTGTGGGTGCCTCAGAGCCTGTGAGTAGGAAGCCCATGTGGTCTAGATATTGGTTGGCCCTTACTTCTACAGAGCTTGGCAAAATGCCCTTTATGGGTGGTGTCAGCCAGGTAATGTCTGTCCTCTGAAAGGACTCGGGAATAAGCACTCATTAGAAAGACCCTACACCTACTCAGTGTTCAGTCCAAACTCCAGTTCTACAGGTTCCTCCATTAGATCCTCATGGAAGTTGAGTGACACTTCAACTTGCAGAGTCCACTCTGTCCACTCTGTACCTATTTCCATTCTTAGGTTTGGGTCATCGTGGAAGAGCTTATCCTGAACTCCGGATGAAAAACCCACCAATGGAGCTGGTGACTGATGGAGACTGAGAATCATCACTGCACTCCAGAAAGCATGGGCCTTCTGTAGAAATTACCAAACAGGTTTAGAGTCCTGTGGATATAGCTTTTGCTCTGAACCCCATGTGTGACACAGTTGAACCGGCAGATACTATGGAGGAAGAAAAAGAGCAGCCAGAGTTCCTTCCGTTTCGTTTCACATTCCACGCAGTGTCAGTCCATCTGAGTCAGAGTAACACTCCACTTATTGTGCAAGCTGAAGGGGCACACGCTGGGCTCATGGAAAATGTCCCCATGAGAAGCAGCAAGTGTACTCTCAATACTGGATTCATTGGAGGAAAATGAATCCATCCTCACAGAATATCCAGACCCATCCATCTCACTAAAAGAGACTCAATCTCCATTCGACAAACCAGAATCCATCCCCCTCTTAACTCAGGAAGGACATTCTGTTTCTCATGAGGAAGGAGACCCTTCTGAGGACTCTGAAGTAGAATTACTGTCTGAAGGCAACTTGGAGGCCAGTCTGGATTTAGAGCTTCCCTGTCCCCTTCCTAAAAAGACATCTCTTTATCTTGCTCTCATGATTCTTCTCTAGTATTTATTGTATTTACTTTGCTAACTATTAAACTCTCATTGTTAATATCATGGTGTGCAGTTCTTCAGTCCTTATTGTCCTGTGTTTTATTGTCCACTTAGAATGTGAGACCTCAGACACCTAGGTCCTGGGTGGGCCAAAAACCAGACAGGTCTGGTCCCATAGAAGACAACCTTACTGGATATACAGGGAACTATGAAATGCATGGAATCACCAGGAATCCAGGCCAGGCCTCCATGTAAACACAAGTCAGCTACCAAAGCTTAAGGACAGAGCAGATGCCTGGAAATGTGTTTTGTCAATCGCGAGAAGTGCCAGAGTAACTGTAATATTATGTGGGACACTTCTGTGAGTTCAAGTCTGTTTATATATCCATTGTGCTTTGTACAAATATTTAAGAAAATTAAAACTCCACAATAGCATGAAAAATCTACTTTGGCTTTGAATGTGGCCTAGTTGTAGAGTGCTCGCCTAGTATACAAGAAGACCTTGATTCAATTCCTCGGCACTGCATACACAGAAAAAGCAGATGGGGCAGTGTGGCTCAGGTGTCAGAGTGCCACCCTTGAACCAATGTGGCCAAGGACAGTTCCTGGTCCCTCAGTTCAAGCCCCAGGACTAGCCAAACAAGAAATCATACCATTTTCCACACATTTGGAAATAAATCTGTTTTATCTAACCCTACTTCTTTTTTGCCAATCCAGGGTGTGTGCCAAAAAGCCATACTACTGGCCCCCAACCTTACTATTTTTAATCATTTAATTTTTTTACATAATCATATTTCATGCTGTCTGTATTAATACCATAAACAGTATGCTTAGTGTAATAATGTTAAAGGTAAAACATAAGAAATTAATAACTAAAATTCCTTTTTTATTAGTTTTATAGCATTACAACAATTTTATGAGAAAAATTACCTAGAATGTTTATTTTAGAGTTCAAGGAATCCATTTTGATAAATATATCAACCTACATCATTTATTTGAACACATTTTAAACTATTTTTTTCAGGAATGAAAATACATATATATTTGTTGTAAATGAAATTTATGATTTGGGGGGAAGTTAAAGAGAAAAGGGGGGAGGGGGTAACTGTTTACAAGAAATGTACTCATTACATATGTAACAGCAATCTCTTTGTATATCAACTTGACAACAAATTTTGTGAAAAGTACAATAAGTTTAAATGTCTACTTTGGGCAGAATTTTTTTTTGCCAATAATGTGCTTATACTCAGGACCTGAGCACGATCCTTGTTTTTGTTTTTGTCTATTCTTAAGGCGCAAGTTCTATCACATGTGCCACAGCACCACTTGTATCTTTTTTATCTATGTTGTGCTGAGGAATTGAACTTGGGTCTTCATTCATGCTCGGCAAGAACTCTTCCACTAGGCTTAACTTATGGCCCCAGTGGGAAGGAAGTGTTCCATAAAATATGTAGGAAATATGTCCACTAAGGAAAAGCCATCAAAAATAGAAGAAAAATTATATACTTAGATAACGACAATGCAGTATTATGGCAGATCTCTGTAATTCTAGCTTCAAGAGTGGCCTATTTGGACCGGGAGTTGGCTGGCTGAAGTAAAGTGCTATCCTTGAGCAAGCCCTAGGACAGTGCTCTGGCTATGAGTTGAAGCCATAGGACATGCATAAAATAATAATCTAATGCCCGTGACTGGTGGCTCACCCTGGTAATCCTAGCTACCCTGGAGGATCGAGGTTCAAAGACGGCCCAGGCATAAAAATCTGTGAGAATCTTATTTCCAAATAATCCAGAAAATTCAAAATGACAATGTGCCTCAAGTGGTAGAGCTCTTGCCTTGAGCTGAAGAGCTTAAGGTAAACATCCAGGCCCAGAGTTCAAGCCCCATGAGTGAAAAAAAGAAAAAGAAAAAGAAAGCCCTTATCTAAGGCTGGAGTGCACACTAGTGGTAGTTTGCTTGCCTAGTATGCACAAAGCCCTATGTTCAATTACTCTGTACCACTTACACCAAAAAAAAAGCTGGAAATGATCTCAGAAGGTTGGGTTCTGAGGATCACAGTTCAAAGCCAGGCCAGACACTAAAGTCCATGAAACTGTTACTTCCACTTAAGCACCAGAAAACCAGAAGTGACACTGTGGCTCAAGGTGTTTAAGGTTGTAGCCTTGAGCTGAAGAGCCCAGGGACACTGCCCAGGTGCACAATTAAAGTCTTACAACCAAAAGAGAGAGAGAGAGAGAAGAGAGAGAGAGAGAGAGAGAGAGAGAGAGAGAGAGAGAGAGAGGCAGAGAGAGAGACAGAGAGAGAGAGACAGAGAGAGAGAGACATAGAGAGACACAGAGACAGAGACAGAGAGAGACAGAGAGACAGAGACAGAGAGAGACAGAGAGAGAGATACAGACAGGCAGACAGACAGAGACAGAGAGACAGAGACAGAGACATCAAACAGTCAGGCACTGCTGGCTGAAGCGTGTAATTCTAGCTACTGTGGAGGCTGAGATTGGAGGATCTTGGTTCAAAGCCCAAAGCCAGCCTGGACACATATGTTTGTGAGGCTTACATCACCAATTAACTACCAAAAACCAAAAATGGAGCTGTAGAGGAAGAGCGCTAGCCTTGAGCTGAAGAGCTCAGGGACAGTGTCCAGGCCCAAAGTCCAAGCACCATGATGAATCAATAATAAAAAAAGAAGATAGCTAATAGTAATGATGAATAATTTTGGGCGGGGAGTTTGGCCTAGTGGTAGAGTGCTTGCCTAGCATGCACGAAGACCTGGGTTCGATTCCTCAATACCACATACATAGAAAAATGCTGGAAGTGGTGCTGAGGCTGAAGTGGTATTGCCCTAGCCTTGAGAAAATATAAGGACAGTGCTCAGTCCCTGAGTTCAAGCCCAGGACTGGCCAAATCAAAAGGAGTAGAGCACTGGCATTGAACTGAAGATCTGAGGAACAGCCCAGGCACAGAGTTCAAGCACCTCAAACAACAACAACAAAATCTATGAAATGGCAGTGGTGGTTTTAAGCTAAGCAAAAATAGAGTAGAAACTGGTAAAATACATATTTGTGTGTAAGCAAAATAGCCAGACTTATGCATTAGAACAGGATAGCAACTTGAAAAAAATTTTGTTTTCCATCTCACTAGGTCCTGTCTCTTAATTTATTCAAGTAAGTAAAATGCTGGGTTTTATAATCATTGCTCTGAATATTAGAAAATCAGAATATCTCTCATTAACCAACAAAGACCAGGAACTGGGGCTTCGTTCAAATGGCCGAGTATCAGGCAAGAGAAGAAAAAATTGAAGTAAGAAATTGAAGTTCTTGATCCAGAACCTGCATAGTAACAGAGCAGCAGCCTGGTGATGGTACCTCACACCTATAATCTTAGCTACTCAGGAGGCTAAGATCTGAGAATCAAAGTTTAAAGCCAGCCAAAGTACCCAGTTAACTGCCAGAAAAAACAGAAGTGGCACTGTGGCTCACAGATTAAAGCACTAGCCTTGAGCTGAAGAGCTCAGGGACATTGCCCAGGAACAGAGTTCAAGCCCCACAATTGACAAAAATCAAACAAGCAAACAAAACTCACAAAGAAGCCTGCAGACCACAGTGGTTCTACTGAGTCTCTTCTCTATGGGGATCAGGAAACATTTCACTTTTTCTGTCTCTTCCCATCTCAACATTCATACTAAAATAAGACTGTGTTGAACGTTTCAATTTATAAAAATGTTTTTCATGAAGCACCCTGAAATATTCATCGCTTATATCTCAATTGAAGATAGTTGATTTGGGGCTGCATTGGTAGAGTGCTAGCCTTGAGCAGAAAAGGTCAGGGATAGAGCTGAAGCACTCAGTAGAAGACCCAGTGCCAACACACAAAAGAAAATACGCACTTTATACATATTTTCTAATTTCTTAATCAATTTTTCAGTCTGTAGAAATATAGGGTACATTCCTTGTTACTTAAGTAAGATTGCTCTTTTTTTTTCTTTTTGCCAGTCCTAGGGCTTGGACTCAGGGCCTAGACATTTTCATTGGACTGGCTTGCCCAAGGTGAGTGCTCTGCCTCTTGAGACACAGCGCCACTTCTAGCTTTTTTCTGAGTATGCGGTACCGGTGAATAGAACCTAGGTCTTCATGCATTCTAGGTGAGCACTCTACCATTAGGCTACATTCCCAGGCAGTGAGATTCCTCTTACAGTCATTGTATGTTCACAGAGTTTGATCTCACACACTGTAGGGCCCTGGTTGGCTTTGACCTGTGTTCCTAAGCCCTGAGCCTCCTAAGTAGCTGAAATTAAGTTGTGAGCCAGCATGATGGCTTCCATTCTTTTTTCTACAAAAATATATGTAGTTATCTAAAATATATCTATAGCTGAAAAAAATGAATCTCTCCCAAACAAATCTTCAAAGAAACAACCATCCTATTAAAAGGTGGGCTAAAGACTTAAAAGAGTATTCTCTGAAGAAAAAAATAAATGGGCTTTAGACACATGAAGAAATGCTCCATATCTCTAGCAATAAGGGAAATGAAAATCAAAACAACTTTGAGATTCCACCTGACTCCAGTCAGAATGGCCATTATCAAAAAATCTAATAAGAGATACTGGTGGGGAAGTGACCAGGGGGGATCACACCTACACTGTTGGTGTGAGTGTAAACTCATTCAACCACTAGGGAAAGCAGTGTGGTGGTTCCTCAAAAGACTGAACATAGAGCTCCCCTATGATCCAGAAAATCCACTACTTGGCATCTACCCAATTGTCCAGAAAAAGGGGCATACTAAAGCCACTAGCACAATGATGCTCATTGCAGCACTATTTACCATAGCAAAGATATGAAACCAACCCAGATGCCACTCAGTAGATGACTGAATCAAGAAGATGTGGTACTTATACACAGTGGAATGCTATGCTGCCATCAGAAGGAATGACATCGCCCCATTTGTAAGGAAATGGAAAGACTTGGAAAAATTCATATTGAGTGAAGCAAGCCAGACCCAAAGAAACATAAGCTCAATGGTTTCCCTCATTTGTAATAATTAGTTCACATCTAGGACTCTCCTAGCAGAGGATTACAATAACTCAAAAACCTAGGTATATAAGGTCATATAGGATGAGACTAAATGAAAGGATCTCTAGGATATGGGAACAAGAGCTATATCTTGTGTCATCGTTGCTCTTAATCTTGTGTGATTTTTGTCCTTAATCTACTATGTTATTTCTCATCTCTTATTTTGCCCTTTGGTTAATGTCAGATTGTTACTGTATCTGATTTTTTCCCTGTCATATTGTATATATGTTTATTTGTTTATGTCAAATAGGAAAGGGAAGGGGGAAACAAGATGATTGGGAAGGGGAGGGGAGAGGGAACTGGGAACAAAAACATGTGGAGTGGAATAAATGTGTGAGAAGTAATGCAGTCCACTACCTGTAAATGTAATCGTAACCCCTCTATACATTACCCTGAAAATAAAAAAGAGACTATAAAAATATCTGTAGAAAATGAGGCTGGATGATGGAAACAACCAGATGCCCTACTACAAAAAATGTGATACACGCACACACACACACAAACACACACACACACAATGGAATGATACATTGCCAACCGACAAGATAAAATAATGGCATTCTCGGGGAAGTGGATGAAAAGGAAAAAAATCATATTAAGTGAAGTAAGCCAAACTCAAAGGAACATAGGCCCAAGAGTCTCCCTCATTTGTCAAATTCAGTAGAAACCTTGGGCTCTGCTACCAGAGATTTACAATAGAACAAAATCTAGAGACATCGTGACAAATATTATGACACTAAATGTAAGGACCTCCAAGATAAAGAAGCAAAACTCATATAATGAGTGAATGTTGTCCTTAATGAACTATGTGATCTCTTATCTCTTTTGCTATCCCTTGGTTATATCATATTGTTACAACATTTCACCTTGTTTTCTGATATATTTCATATGTGCCTAATTGGTTATTTGAAATTGGATAGGGAAGGGGGGAAATGAACATGAGTTGGGGTAGGGGAAGGGAAATGGGGACCATATCATTACATGGGGTATCAAAGTTTGAGATGTAATGCACCTTCTGTCTGGTGAATATAATGTAACCCTTCTATAAATTACAATAAAAATAAATACAGAAAAAGAAGATCTGCACAGAAAAAAATAAAAATGGCATTTTTGGGGTAGTGGATAAAATTAGAGTGAATCCTTTTGAGTGGGATAAGTCAAGACCAAGGAAGAAAAGGTACATGGTATCCTTAATATATGGATATTAGTTTCAAACAGTAGTAGAGCGATGATTGAATAGTTGATACCCAAAGTTCTGGACATAATTTTGGAGATATAAACATAACTACATAGACATAAAAATCTAGGATGGACTATACACTCTATAGACATGTGTTTTATTATAGATTAATCTGTATCTATGACATACAAAGACTCAGCTTAATTTTTACTATATTCTAAAATTTATGTGCCAGTGATTGTATAGCGATTCCCTTCTTGAATACTTGTTGGTTAAACATGACATTTGAAATATGATGTAAAATTCAATGTTAATAAATTTTTTTAGAAAAAGTGGCTAGAGGTAAATTCCACTAATGTACTTGCTCTAAGTGGTACAGAAATTTTCTTAAAGAATCAAGGGGTTTTATTACATCTTTATGCAATTATTTTAGTTCTGAGTGTTCTACACTCAATGCTACTTCTGGAAAGATGATATAGCTGACTGTGTAGATGGTATGAAGACATACTCGCCTAAACGTAGAATAAAGCATTGGTAAGTGGCTGTTAGCTGTCCAGATTCTACTGGAATATGTGGAATGAATTTATTAAGCACAATGCAGGCTCTTAGTCAGATCAGGATCAAGATTATGTGGTTCCATGAGATGAATGAGGAAAGATCAGAAAAATCTACTAAGATATCCAGATATACTTTTGAAACTAAGGTATCTGGACTCCTTTTTTTTCTTTCTTGGTGGGGAGCTTGAAATTTGGACCTGTGCAAGGTCTCTTAGTTCTTTTTCCTCAAGGCCAATGCTGTACCAGTTTTAACCACAACTCCACTTAGTTTTTGGGTGGATAAGTGGAGAGAAGAATCTTACAGTTTTTTTTTGTTTTCGTTTTTTTGCTTGCAAAGGCTTTGAATCACCTTCTCCCTAGCTAGTAGATGACAATTATGACCCTCCAGCGCCTGGCTAGTAATTTTTTGAAAATTGGACTTTCTTCCAAATCACCTAACTGGTTCCTAGCAAAGTTCTGAAGCCTGACTTAAATGTGACAGATTTTTGTCACTTGGAGACACTCTGTGCTGAACGTTAGACATCTACCAGCTGAGTCACAGTGGCACTTCCAGTTTTTGTTTATGTGGTGCTGAGGAATGGAATCCAGGGTTTTATACATGCTAGGCAAGCTACATTTTCAGCCCAAGGTTTTATGTTTTGTTTTTTCAGTGGTGTTGCTTCTAAGGTACTGTATGATGTTCTTTCATTTTCTTTGTTTTTTACCTCTTTTCTTCTTTTTCCCTTTAGTTTTATTCTCTGTAGTCACTGTGTTGAATTCGGGTACCCTGTGTCTTGTACATAGGTTTATGTGATTTCGGGAATGGAGAGGGTATAATAAAATGGTAAAAAAAAACAAAGGAAAAAGGGTGAACCAATTGAACAGTGATACTTGGAAGACACTAAACAGAAATGAACTGAACAATCTGGATGGAGAGGGGGCTGAGGGTAGGAAAACAGAGAAAAATGAGGGAGGGGATAACAATTTTCTTAAGAAATGTGTTCATTACTTATGTAACCGTATGCCAACTAAATATTGACTTAACAAAAAAACTTAACTTAAAAAATAATTTAGCCGGGTATGGTGGCTCACACTTGTAAATGTAGCTACTCAAGAGGCTGAGATCCAAGGATAGCAGTTCAAAGTCAGCCTGGGCACTGAAGTCCATGTGACTCTTATCTCCAATTAACCACCAGAAACCCAGAAGTGGCCATATGGCTCAAGGGATAGGGCAGTAGTCTTGAGCTGAAAAGCTCAGTGACAAGACCCAGGTGCAGAATTACAGTCCCATGACTTGAATGATGAATGATACTAGCCAGGCTCTGTGCGCTCACACTTGGAATCCTATCTACAGAGAATCAGGTTTGAATCCAGCCCAAACAAATTGCATGATATTCTGATTTACAGTTCATTACCAAAAATCTGGAAGTGGAGCTGTGGATCAAGTGGTAGAACACTAGCCTGAAGCAAAAAAAAAAAACATTTAAGGACAGTTCCCAGGCCCTGGGTTCAAGTCCCA
The DNA here is from genome assembly GCF_031878675.1 of Megascapheus bottae. NCBI lineage: Eukaryota > Metazoa > Chordata > Mammalia > Rodentia > Geomyidae > Megascapheus > Megascapheus bottae. The sequence continues at coordinate 438,520 of NW_028327279.1, forward strand.
CGACTTGCATAAAACACACAAAATGTGACGCTGAGTCCTCCATCTTTTGGTGTTATAGTTCAATATTCTTGATATGCGTCTTAGAAATTAAGTCCCTAGCAAATACTCTCCCCTGAAATTCTGCTTCATAGCTGATTCATAGAATTTCAGCATCATTACTACCACCTTCCAGTTAGCATAGCAGTCTACTACTGAAAATTTGAAGAAAACTTTTGAGTAATCCTAATAAATCTGTGTGTCATCTGCACACACATCAAATCAGCAGCAGCTATGTTCTACTATTATCTAAATGTATTTAATCCCTTCTTGAGTTAATGAGCCTTAAAGAGTAAAACATATGAAATAGTTATGAAACTAACAGTCACCATTCTTCTACCTAATATTGTAATATAAGTTTATAAATGCAAGGACTATTCTGAAGTGTGCAGAAGATAGCTTCTAATTATAATATTCTCATGAAGTATAGTTTTTAAGAAACATGTTGCTTGCTTTGGGAAAGCAAAGGCATGGAAAAATGATATAAGTAAGTTCCCTATTTATCAGAAGGAAAATACTATTGGGTTTAGATCAACTTCATTCATTCCGTGCTGATGATACAAATATTTGCAATTCCTGAGGCCAATCACTTCATTGTGATGCACAATCAGCCAGCTTAGATCAATCTTCCAAAAAAGGAAAGGAACAAATGAGAAGCAATTAAGGTTTCCAAAATGAACCAGGTGGTGGTGGAAGCTCACACTTGTAATTCTATCTACTCAAGGCCTGAAATCCAAGGATCTGGATTAAGTCTGTCTGGGATGAAAATATTCCTGTCTGAAACATCATCTCTCTTATCACAGCCCAGCTGATATATTCTGCTCAACAGGTTCCAAACACCAAAGTGCATTTCTCATCTGAAATACTAGCAAACGTACTCACACATTATTTCCTCTTTAGGAGATAGTTGAAACATGTACCAGAAACATTTCCCTGGCTTCAGAGTGGAAGTGGAAATATATACTCACTAGAAGCCCATCTAGTAAATTACAGTCAATCATCTTTCCTCACATCTTGTTAGTTAAATTGAACAATGAGTGTTTGGATCAGAAGCGATGTGTATGAGCATACAGGTTGTAAAAGTACTGTAATCCTAGCTAATCAAGATAAGCTGAGACCTGAGGATTCCAGTTCAAGTTCAGCCATGCAATAAATTCCATAAGATTTTTACCACTAATTAACCAGCAAAAAACAGAGCGTTGAATTGTGCTTAAAATGCCACATGCCTAAGCTTTGCATAAAAGTGCTAAGTGGTAGCATACAGGATCCCACTCTCTCCACTCCTTTTTAACATAGTACTAGAATTCCTAGGCAGTGCAATAAGGCAAGAAGCAAGCATAAAGGGGATCCAAGTAGGGAAAGAGGAAATAAAACTATCCCTCTTTGCAGATGACATGATTCTGTATTTAAAGAATCCTATAGACTCTACTCCCAAGCTCCTTGAGCTGATTCAATGCTTTGGAAGAGTAGCAGGCCATAAAATCAACCCTCACCAATCAACTGCCTTCCTTTAGGCCACCAGTGAGAGGAACGAGGCAATAATCAGGAAAGAAACTCCTTTCACAATAGCCTCAAAGAAAATAAAGTACCTAGGAATTAGCTTAACTAAGAATGTAAAGGACCGTTTAGATGAAAACTTTAAAACCCTAAAAAAGGAAATTAAAGCAGAAGTAAGGAAATGGAAAAACCTCCCATGCTCCTGGATTGGAAGAATCAACATTGTGAAAATGAGAATCTTGCCAAGGGCTATCTACAAATTCAATGCAATACCCATCAACATCCCAATGTCATTCTTTAAAGAAATAGAAGAGGCAATTCAAAATTTCTTATGGAATAATAAAAGACCCCGTATAGCAAAAACACTTCTTAGCAGATAGAACAGCGCTGGAGGAATTTCAATTCCAAACTTTAGACTCTATTACAGAGCTATAATTCCCAAAACAGATTGGTACGGGCACAAGAACAGGCCTGAAGTCCAATGGAATAGAACTGCGGACCCAGATATTAAACCACAGACCTATGGCCACCTAATCTTTGACAAGGGAGCCAAAAATATAGAATGGAAGAAAGATAGCCTCTTCAACAAGTTGTGCTGGCAGAACTGGTTAAGCACCTGCAGAAACTTAACTTAAAAAATAATTTAGCCGGGTATGGTGGCTCACACTTGTAAATGTAGCTACTCAAGAGGCTGAGATCCAAGGATAGCAGTTCAAAGTCAGCCTGGGCACTGAAGTCCATGTGACTCTTATCTCCAATTAACCACCAGAAACCCAGAAGTGGCCATATGGCTCAAGGGATAGGGCAGTAGTCTTGAGCTGAAAAGCTCAGTGACAAGACCCAGGTGCAGAATTACAGTCCCATGACTTGAATGATGAATGATACTAGCCAGGCTCTGTGCGCTCACACTTGGAATCCTATCTACAGAGAATCAGGTTTGAATCCAGCCCAAACAAATTGCATGATATTCTGATTTACAGTTCATTACCAAAAATCTGGAAGTGGAGCTGTGGATCAAGTGGTAGAACACTAGCCTGAAGCAAAAAAAAAAAACATTTAAGGACAGTTCCCAGGCCCTGGGTTCAAGTCCCACGACTTGCATAAAACACACAAAATGTGACGCTGAGTCCTCCATCTTTTGGTGTTATAGTTCAATATTCTTGATATGCGTCTTAGAAATTAAGTCCCTAGCAAATACTCTCCCCTGAAATTCTGCTTCATAGCTGATTCATAGAATTTCAGCATCATTACTACCACCTTCCAGTTAGCATAGCAGTCTACTACTGAAAATTTGAAGAAAACTTTTGAGTAATCCTAATAAATCTGTGTGTCATCTGCACACACATCAAATCAGCAGCAGCTATGTTCTACTATTATCTAAATGTATTTAATCCCTTCTTGAGTTAATGAGCCTTAAAGAGTAAAACATATGAAATAGTTATGAAACTAACAGTCACCATTCTTCTACCTAATATTGTAATATAAGTTTATAAATGCAAGGACTATTCTGAAGTGTGCAGAAGATAGCTTCTAATTATAATATTCTCATGAAGTATAGTTTTTAAGAAACATGTTGCTTGCTTTGGGAAAGCAAAGGCATGGAAAAATGATATAAGTAAGTTCCCTATTTATCAGAAGGAAAATACTATTGGGTTTAGATCAACTTCATTCATTCCGTGCTGATGATACAAATATTTGCAATTCCTGAGGCCAATCACTTCATTGTGATGCACAATCAGCCAGCTTAGATCAATCTTCCAAAAAAGGAAAGGAACAAATGAGAAGCAATTAAGGTTTCCAAAATGAACCAGGTGGTGGTGGAAGCTCACACTTGTAATTCTATCTACTCAAGGCCTGAAATCCAAGGATCTGGATTAAGTCTGTCTGGGATGAAAATATTCCTGTCTGAAACATCATCTCTCTTATCACAGCCCAGCTGATATATTCTGCTCAACAGGTTCCAAACACCAAAGTGCATTTCTCATCTGAAATACTAGCAAACGTACTCACACATTATTTCCTCTTTAGGAGATAGTTGAAACATGTACCAGAAACATTTCCCTGGCTTCAGAGTGGAAGTGGAAATATATACTCACTAGAAGCCCATCTAGTAAATTACAGTCAATCATCTTTCCTCACATCTTGTTAGTTAAATTGAACAATGAGTGTTTGGATCAGAAGCGATGTGTATGAGCATACAGGTTGTAAAAGTACTGTAATCCTAGCTAATCAAGATAAGCTGAGACCTGAGGATTCCAGTTCAAGTTCAGCCATGCAATAAATTCCATAAGATTTTTACCACTAATTAACCAGCAAAAAACAGAGCGTTGAATTGTGCTTAAAATGCCACATGCCTAAGCTTTGCATAAAAGTGCTAAGTGGTAGCATACAGGATCCCACTCTCTCCACTCCTTTTTAACATAGTACTAGAATTCCTAGGCAGTGCAATAAGGCAAGAAGCAAGCATAAAGGGGATCCAAGTAGGGAAAGAGGAAATAAAACTATCCCTCTTTGCAGATGACATGATTCTGTATTTAAAGAATCCTATAGACTCTACTCCCAAGCTCCTTGAGCTGATTCAATGCTTTGGAAGAGTAGCAGGCCATAAAATCAACCCTCACCAATCAACTGCCTTCCTTTAGGCCACCAGTGAGAGGAACGAGGCAATAATCAGGAAAGAAACTCCTTTCACAATAGCCTCAAAGAAAATAAAGTACCTAGGAATTAGCTTAACTAAGAATGTAAAGGACCGTTTAGATGAAAACTTTAAAACCCTAAAAAAGGAAATTAAAGCAGAAGTAAGGAAATGGAAAAACCTCCCATGCTCCTGGATTGGAAGAATCAACATTGTGAAAATGAGAATCTTGCCAAGGGCTATCTACAAATTCAATGCAATACCCATCAACATCCCAATGTCATTCTTTAAAGAAATAGAAGAGGCAATTCAAAATTTCTTATGGAATAATAAAAGACCCCGTATAGCAAAAACACTTCTTAGCAGATAGAACAGCGCTGGAGGAATTTCAATTCCAAACTTTAGACTCTATTACAGAGCTATAATTCCCAAAACAGATTGGTACGGGCACAAGAACAGGCCTGAAGTCCAATGGAATAGAACTGCGGACCCAGATATTAAACCACAGACCTATGGCCACCTAATCTTTGACAAGGGAGCCAAAAATATAGAATGGAAGAAAGATAGCCTCTTCAACAAGTTGTGCTGGCAGAACTGGTTAAGCACCTGCAGAAAACTAAAGTTGGATCCTTCTTTGTCACCTTGCACTAGAATTAACTACAAATGGATCAAAGACCTGGAGGTAAAAGCTGACACACTGAAAAGTTTACAGGAAGGAATAGGAGATACACTAGGCCTCCTTGGCACAGGTCGAAACTTGCTTAATAAGGACCAAGAATCACAACAAATCAGAGGAAGGCTGGATAAGTGGGACTGCATTAAACTGCAGAGCTTTTGTATGGCAACGGATATAGCTAGTAAACTAATCAGGAAGCCTACAGAGTGGGAGAAGATCTTCACCAACCAAACAACGGACAAAGGCCTCATATCTAAAATATATCAACAACTCAAAAAATTGAATCACTCCAAAACTAACCTCCAAAGTAACACCCATCCCATTAAAAAATGGGCCAAAGACTTAAAGAGAGTCTTCTCTGAAGAAGAAACAAAAATGGCCTATAGACACATGAAGAAATGCTCCACATCTCTGGTCATAAAAGAAATGCAAATCAAAACAACTCTAAGATTCCACCTCACACCAGTTAGAATGGCGAGGATCAGGAAAACGAATGACAACAGATGCTGGAGGGGATGTGGCCAGGAGGGATCACTACTACACTGTTGGTGGGAGTGCAAACTCGTTCAACCACTATGGAAAGCAGTGTAGCAGTGCCTCAAAAGGCTAAACAGAGAACTCTCCTATGACCCAGCAATTCCACTACTTGACATTTACCCAACAATCCAGAAACAAGGGCATACTAAACCCTCTAGCACAACAATGTTCATTGCATCGCTATTCACCATAGTAAAGATATGGAACCAACCCAGATGTCCCTCAGTTGATGAGTGGATCAACAAGTTGTGGTATTTGTACACAATGGAGTTCTATCCTGCTGTCAGAAAGAATGACATCGCCCCATTTGTTAGGATATGGCAAGACTTAGAAAAAATCATATTAAGTGAAGAAAGCCAGACTCAAAGGAACTTAGGCTCAGTGGTTTCCCTCATTCGTCATAATCAGTAGAAACCTTGGGCTCTACTAGAAGAGATTTGCCATAGAGTAAAAGGCCATGTATAAGGCCATATAATGTGAAGCTAATTGAAAGGACCTCCAGGGTATTGCAACAAAAGCCACATAATGAATGATTGTTGTCCTTAATGTACTATGTTGTCTCTCATCTCCTTTGCTGTACCTTGGTTATCCCATATTGGTATAGTATCTCACTTTGTTATCTGATATATTGAATTTATTTGTATTTGGATATTTGAAAGTTGATAGGAAAGGGGGGAAAACCAAGACGGGTGGGGGGTGTGGGGTTGGAGGGAAATGGGTACCAAGACATGTGAAAGGGTATCAATGTATGTGAATTAATGCACATTCTGTCTGGCAAATATCATGTAACCCTTTTACTAATTACAATAAAAAATGAAAAAAAAAGAAAGTTGTAGGGTGTGGGGAGGATGATGGGGTCAAATACATTTCTTCTTAGAAATTTACCTCATCTGGTTGCCCTGGATTTCCTGCCCTTCGTCTTAGAGAAAGGCCTGTTATACTGGATTTGTGGCTTGGCAAAGATCTAGCATGTACATCTTCGAGTAAGACATCCACAACTTCCATGCCTGAGACTCGACTTTCCTGACCTTTGGCAACAGCACAGCAACATCTTTCTTCCTCCTGAGCCACAGGCCAAGTGAGCTGGCTTGAGCTGGTTGTTAGTTACAGTGGCTTGGTTACCAGGGTTCCATATTCTGTTCCATTGTGAGGGAGGCAGGGTCACCTTTCAGGGCCCAATGACCAAAGATCCTTGCTCACAGAAGACCTCACCAAGGACATACTGGAGGCTGAATCTCTCCTCCAATCTCACAATATACATGTGGATGTAGTGAACAGCACACCTTATTTGTCCATTCCCAATGTCTTCCACTAGGCCCAACAACCAGTCTGGTCTCAGGCTCAAGGAGCCTTTCTTAGGTAAGATCAAAACTTAAGGGTCAATATTTCCCTCATCCTTTACAAAACATTGGCTTCACAGTGCCTTCTCTGCCTGCATTTTGCCCCTTGTCGAATTTATTTTGTTTTTGCTAGTCTTGGGACTTGACATCAGTGTGTGAACATTGTTCTTGGGCTTTCTTTAGGCTTTGGCTGTCCCACCGAACCACAGCACCACTTGCAGCGTTTTCTATGTATGTGGTAATGAGGAATCAAAACTGAGTCTTTTTGCGTGGTAGCCAAGGACTCTACCACTAGGTCAAACACACAGGGCATCTTGCACATATTTTTGACGTCAATCTACTAGGATATTATTAGGTTTCTGTATCCTAATCAATTTTTTCCTGATGATTAGCTTTGCTGTCATGTGTAAAAAATGCAAGAGGGAAAAACACAGAAGAATTAGTGAAATTTAAAAAAAAGCATTACACACATAGATAAGTGTTCATTCTTTGTAGGAGAAAGGATATTTTGATATGATGATGATGACTTTATAATTACTATGTCAGGGTTGAGAGTTTGGCATAGTGGTAGAGTGCTTGCCTAGCATCCATGAAGATCTGGGTTTGATTGCTCAGTATGACATAGATAGAAAATCTAGATGTGGCACTGTGGCTCAAGTGGCAGAGGGCTAGACTTGAGAAAAACCGAGGACAGTGCTCAGGCCCTGAATTCCAGCCCCAAGACTGGCAGAAAGATAAAAGAAAATGAAAATGGTTTTAACGATCTAATTCACTCACAGCATTGCCTTCTGCATTGAGAGGCTTATTGTTTTGGGTATAAATCTCTTATCAGTAGTTGTATGAGACTGGTCTGTAAGTGCACAAAAGGAAAGAGTGATAATAGCAATCAAAACTTGTGAACATCTAGTGTCTGCCAGCTACAGAGATCTAGGTTGGTTATATCTGAAAAACTATAATCGTATTTAGTAGTAATCTTGCTCCCATTTTCAAATGGGCAGAACCAGAAACTCAAGAAAAATGTTAAATCAAGAAACAACATCCCCCACCCAATGTAAACAGACAATGGAACAGTCACTGGCAAACCTAGAGGAGAGTCTTCGAAGTGCTACACAAATGCAATTGATAAACATCATTAATGGACAATGTGAAAATATAAAGAAAGAGATAATGGAGGATCCAAGCTGAATAAGAGGAAAGCATCAACAAGGTGATAAGTGAAAAAGAAGAAGCCATAAAGAAGGCCATAATAAAGGTATTTCAAAGAAAGATGGATGAATTCATAGAATCCACAAATAAAAACGTGACCAAACTCCTGCAAATGTACAAAGAAAATAAAGCTACTGAGCTAACCACTCAAAAGGAAATCAAGGAGATAAAGAAATCCATACATGATCTAAAACAAGAGATGCAAGGCGTCAAAAGTTAGAAATTAGAAGCAAGGGAGATGAAAAATAAAGTAGATAGCTTTGATAGCAGGTTAGACAATGCACAGGAGAAAATTTCCGGGGCTGAAGATAATTTAGTTATTATAGAGAAAGAAAACAAAATGAGTCAATCCAAATCTAGGAAATATGACAGATCACTTCAGGAGGTCCAAGATACAATTAGGAAGCCTAATTTAAGGCTAGTTGGTATTGAGGAGGGCGTGGAGAAAGAGGTCAATGGTATTGGAAATATACTTCAGGGAATCATCTCAGAGAATTTCCCAAATACCCAGAAGGGGAGGCCCATCGAGATACGAGAAGCTTTTAGAACCCCAAACAGACCTGACCAGAAAAGAACATCCCAACGCCACATTGTGATCCGAACTGGATCAATAGAAATGAAAGGAAAGATCCTAAAGTCAGCCAGGGAAAAGGGATCAGTAACCTATAAAGGCAAACCAATCAGAATAACCCCAGGTTTCTCAGCAGAGACCATGCAATCACAAAGTGACTGGAAGCATATATGTCATGCCCTTAAATCAAATAACTACCAACCAAGAATACTGTAGCTAGCTAAGCTGTCATTCATAACTGAGGGAACAATAAAAACATTCCATTCCAGCGAAAAGCTGCAACAATATGTCGAAACAAATCCAACACTACAGAGAATTCTCAAAGATGCTCTATACATAGAAAACCAAAATAAATGCAATATAGGGAAAGAAATGGCACCTAAACAGCATACCGTCTAAGGACCACAAGAACTGTCAAGACACAGGCCCTACTAAAAGCTTTTAAACATGGTAGGAACTAATAAATATCTCTCAATCCTACCTCTCAATATCAATGGACTTAACTCTCCAATTAAACGGCATAGGCTGTCTAGTTGGATCAAAAAGCAAGAGCCATCGTTCTGCTGCCTTCAAGAGACACATCTTACCCCAAAACAATCATCTTTTGAAAGTGAGAGGTTGGAATAAACTCTATCAAGCTAACTGACCCCATAAAAAGGCTGGAGTTGCCATCCTCATATCAGATACAATAGACTTCAAACTAAAATTAGTAAGAAAAGACAAAGAAGGTTACTACATACTACTAAAGGGATCTTTCCTCCAGCAAGACATAACGATCCTAAATATTTACACACCCAATCCCGGAGCTCCAAACTTCATCAAGCAAACTTTACTTACACTGAAACCATACATAGATTGAAATACAGTGATTGTTGGTGAGTTTAACACACCACTCTCACCTATGGACCGATCAACAAGGCAAAACTCAACAGAGAAACCTTAGAACTGAACAACTATATAGACCAACTAGATCTAACAGACATCTGCAGAATATTCCACCCAGTAACAACACAATATACGTTTTTCTCAGCAGCACATGGAACATTTTCCATAATAGACCACATCTTAGGCCATAAAACAAACCTGGACAGATTCAGAAACACTGAAATTATTCCATGCACACTCTCAGACCATAAAGGCATCAAATTGGAGCAGAACACATATCTCCACCAACGAAAACCCTGTAACTCATGGAGACTGAACAACACATTGTTGAATCAAAAACAATGGGTAATCGAAGAGATCAGAACAGATATCCAACTGTTTTTGAAATTTAACAATAAGGAGCACACAAATATCAACTCCTTAGAGACACAACAAAGGCAGTACTCAGAGGAAAATTTATAGTGCTGAATGCCTACAACAGCAAGTTGGAAAAATGGCAAATCAACTGGTTAATGTCTCACTTTAACCTCCTGGAAAAAGAGCAACAAACCAACCCTAAACCCATTAGTAGAAAGCAAATTATTCAAATCAAAGCAGAATTAAATGATTTGGAATAAAAAAAAACCTATAGAATCAACAAAAGAAGGAGATGGTTCTTTGAAAGAATTAACAAAATTGACAAGCCCTTAGCAAATCTTACCAAAAAAAACAAGAGAGCATATCGAAATAAACAAAATCGCAGATGAAAATGGTAATATCACGACAGAAATTACGAAGATCCAGAATACCATGGGGGAATACTTCTGAAAACTTTATGCCAAGAAATTTGAGAACCTAGAAGAAATGGATGAATTCCTAGACAATATTAACATACCCACACTGAACCAAGAAGAGCTAACCCAACTCAACAGGCCTATTTCAAGCTCTGAAATAGAAATGGATATTAGACAACTTCCACTTAAAAAGAGCCCAGGGCCAGATGGAATCACAGCTGAATTCTATAAGGTCTTCAAAGCAGAGCTCACACCAATACTCCTCAAGCTCTTCAACGAAACTGAAAATGAAAGTTGTTTACCAAACTCATTCTGTGAAGCCAGTATATCGCTCATCCCCAAACCAGATAGAGATTCATCAAAGAAAGAGTACTATAGACCCATTTCTTTGATGAACATCGATGCAAAATTCTCAACAAAATACTGGCCAACCGTCTACAACAACTCATCAAAAAATTATACACTGTGATCAAACTGGATTCATCACAGGGAGGCAAAGCTGGTTCAACATACACAAATCAATTAATATAATTCAACACATCAACAGGAGCAAGGACAAAAATCACATGATCGTCGCAATAGATGCGGAAAAGGCATTTGACAAGATCCAAAACCCCTTTATGTTAAAAGATGTGGAGAAACTAGGAATCCATGGAACATTTCTCAATGTAATAAAGGCTGTGTATGAGAAACCCACTGCTAGTATTATACTTAATGGTGAAAATCTAAAGGCATTCCCTCTAAAATCAGGAACGAGACAAGGATGCCCACTCTCTCCACTCCTTTCTAACATAGTACTAAATTTCCTAGGCAGTGCAATAAGGCAAGAAGCAAGCATAAAGGGGATCCAAGTAGGGAAAGAGGAAATAAAACTATCCCTCTTTGCAGATGACATGATTCTGTATTTAAAGAATCCTATAGACTCTACTCCCAAGCTCCTTGAGCTGATTCAAAGCTTTGGAAGCGTAGCAGGCCATAAAATCAACCCTCACCAATCAACTGCCTTCCTTTACGTCAATAGTGAGAGGAATGAGGCAATAATCAGGAAAGAAACTCCTTCACAATAGCCTCAAAGAAAATAAAGTACCTAGGAATTAGCTTAACTAAGAATGTAAAGGACCGTTTAGATGAAAACTTTAAAACCCTAAAAAAGGAAATTAAAGCAGAACTAAGGAAATGGAAAAAGCTCCCATGCTCCTGGATTGGAAGAATCAACATTGTGAAAATGAGAATCTTGCCAAGGGCTATCTACAAATTCAATGCAATACCCATCAACATCCCAATGTCATTCTTTAAAGAAATAGAAGAGGCAATTCAAAATTTCATATGGAATAATAAAAGAGCCTGTATAGCAAAAACACTTCTTAGCAGAAAGAACAGCGCTGGAGGAATTTCAATTCGAAACTTTAGACTCTATTACAGAGCTATAATTCTCAAAACAGCTTGGTACGGGCACAAGAACAGGCCTGAAGTCCAATGGAATAGAACTGCCGAATCAGATATTAAACCACAGACCTATGGCCACCTAATCTTTGACAAAGGAGCCAAAAAAATAGAATGGAAGAAAGATAGCCTCTTCAACAAGTTGTGCTGGCAGAACTGGTTAAGCACCAGCAGAAAAATAAGTTGGATCCTTCTTTGTCACCTTGCATTAGAATTACCTCCAAATGGATCAAAGACCTGGAGGTAAAAGCTGACACACTGAAAAGTTTACATGAAGGAATAGGAGATACACTAGGCCTCCTTGGCACAGGTCGAAACTTGCTTAATAAGGACCAAGAATCACAACAAATCAGAGGAAGGCTGGATAAGTGGGACTGCATTAAATTGCAGTGCTATCATATGGCAATGAATATAGCTAGTAAACTAATCAGGAAGCCTACAGAGTGGGAGAAGATCTTCACCAACCAAACAACGGAAAAGGCCTCATATCTAAAATATATCAACAACTCAAAAAATTGAATCACTCCAAAACTAACCTCCAAAGAAACACCCATCCCATTAAAAATTGGGCCAAAGACTTAAAGAGAGTCTTCTCTGAAGAAGAAACAAAAATGGCCTATAGACACATGAAGAAATGCTCAACATCACAGGTCATAAAAGAATTGCATATCAAAAGAACTCTAAGATTCCACCTCACTCCACTTAGAATGGCCAGGATCAGTAAAACGAATGTCAACAGATGCTGGAGGGGATGTGGCCAGGAGGGATCACTACTACACTGTTGGTGGGAGTGCAAACTCGTTCAACCACTATGGAAAGCAGTGTGGCAGTGCCTCAAAAGGCTAAACATAGAACTCCCCTATCACCCAGGAATTCCACTACTTGGCATTTAGCCAACAATCCAGAAACAAGGGCATACTAAACCCACTAGCACAACAATGTTCATTGCAGCGCTATTCACCATAGCAAAGATATGGAACCAACCCAGATGTCCCTCAGTTGATGACTGGATCAACAAGTTGTGGTATTTGTACACAATGGAATTCTATGCTGCTGTCAGAAAGAATTACATCACCCCATTTGTTAGAATATGGAGAGACTTAGAAAAAATCATATTAAGTGAAGTAAGCCAGACTCAAAGGAACTTAGGCTCAGTGGTTTCCCTCATTCGTCATAATCAGTAGAAACCTTGGGGTCTACTAGCAGAGATTTGCAATAGAGCAAAAGGCCATATATAAGGCCATATAATGTGAAGCTAATTGAAAGGACCTCCAGGATATTGAAACAAAAGCCATATAATGAATGATTGTTGTCCTTAATGTACTATGTTGTCTCTCATCTCCTTTGCTGTCCCTTGGTTATCCCATATTGGTATAGTATCTCACTTTGTTATCTGATATATTGAATTTATTTGTATTTGGATATTTGAAATTTGATAGGGAAGGGGGGAAAACCAAGAAGGGTGGAGGGTGTGGGGTTGGAGGGAAATGGGTACCTAGACATGTGAAAGGGTATCAATGTATGTGAATTAATGCACCTTCTACCTGGCAAATATCATGTAACCCTTTTACTAATTACAATAAAAAATGAAAAAAAAATATTGTAGTGTGTGGGGAGGATGATGGGGTCAAATACATTTCTTCTTAGAAATTTACCTCATCTGGTTGCCCTGGATTTTCCTGGCCTTCTTCTTAGAGAAAGGCCTGTTATACTGGATTTGTGGCTTGGCAAAGATCTAGCATGTACATCTTCGAGTAAGACATCCACAACTTCCATGCCTGGGACTCCGGTTTCCTGACCCTTGGCAACAGCACAGCAACATCTTTCTTCCTCCTGAGCCACAGGCCAAGTGAGCTGGCTTGAGCTGGTTGTTAGTTACAGTGGCTTGGTTACCAGCGTTCCATATCCTGTTCCATTGTGAGGGAGGCAGTGTCACCTTTCAGGGCCCAATGACCAAAGATCGTTGCTCACAGAAGACCTCACCAAAGACATACTGGAGGCTGAATCTCTCCTCCAATCTCACAATATACATGTGGATGTAGTAAACAGCACACCGTATTTCTCCATTCCCAATGTCTTCCACTAGGCCCAACAACCAGTCTGGTCTCAGGCTCAAGGAGCCTTTCTTAGGTAAGATCCAAACTTAAGGGTCAATATTGCCCTCATCCTATACAAAACATTTGATTCACAGTGCCTTCTCTGCCTGCATATTGCCCCTTGTTGAATTTTTTTTTTTGTTTTTGCTAGTCTTGGGACTTGACCTCAGAGTGTGAACATTGTTCTTGGGCTTTCTTTTGATTTAGCTGTCCCACCGAACCACAGCACCACTTGCAGCGTTTTCTATGTATGTGGTAATGAGGAATCAAACCTGAGTCTTTTTGCTTGGTAGCCAAGGACTCTACCACCAGGTCAAACACAGGGGGCATCTTGCACATATTTTTGATGTCAATCTACTAGGATATTATAAGGATTATGTATCCTAATCAATTTTTTCCTGATGATTAGCTTTGCTATCATGTGTAAAAAATGCAAGAGGGAAAAACACAGAAGAATTAGTAAAATTTATAAAAAAGCATTACACACATAGATAAGTGTTCATTCTTTGTAGGAGAAAGGATATTTTGATATGATGATGATGACTTTATAATTACTATGTCGGGGTTGAGAGTTTGGCATAGTGGTAGAGTGCTTGCCTAGCATCCATGAAGATCTGGGTTTGATTGCTCAGTATCACGTAGATAGAAAATCTAGATGTGGCATTGTGGCTCAAGTGGCAGAGGGCTAGAGTTGAGAAAACCCGAGGACAGTGCTCAGGCACTGAATCCCAGCCCCAAGACTGGCAGAAAGATAAAAGATAATAAAAATGCTTTTTACGAGCTAATTCACTCACAGCATTGGCTTCTGAAATCTTTGCTTCTGAATCTTGTGAAATACCCCTTTCCCTCAACGTAGACAAGAAAAACAGATCCATCCCATGCTCCACTGTGAGGCCACTGGTTGGGCTAAGAGCTAGTCGTGCAGCAACACATAAGTTTTATTCTAATACTTGCCAAACTTTGTACTCAAATATGCTACCTACTTACCATCTTAGGTCAGTTATCCTTATGCTATACCTTTTCTTCAGGACTACAATATTCTTACACTCCTACGTTAATACTCTTTTACCTCCCCTGACCTCTCTCATTCTTTTTTTCTATCTCTGGACCTCTGCTCGTCTTTCAACCCTTATACTGCACGGATCTACACTTGATGGCTGTTGAGCAATATTGTATATGTAGGTGGTTAATTATTCTCTAGGCTCAGAGGGACTTAAAGACAATAGAGATTGGATTGAGAGGCTTATTGTTTTGGGTATAAATCGCTTATCAGTGGTTGTATTAGACTGGTCTGTAAGTGCACAAAAAAAATAGTGATAATGCCAATCAAAACTTGTGAGCTTCTAATGTCTGCCAACTACAGAGGTCTAGGTTGGTTATATCTGAAAAACTATAATCGTATTTAGTAGTAATCTTGCTCCCATTTTCAAATGGACAGAACCAGAAACTCAAGAAAAATGTCAAATCAAGAAACAACATCCCCCACCCAATGTAAACAGACAATGGAACAGTCACTCGCAAACCTACAGAAGAGTCTTCAAAGTGCTACACAAATGCAATTGATAAACATCATTAATGGAAAATGTGAAAATATAAAGAAAGAGATAAAGGAGGAAGTAATAGCTGAACAAGAGGGAATCATAAACAAAGTGATAAGGGAAAAGAAGAAGCCAAAAGGAGGCCATAATAAAGGATTTTCAAAGAAAGATGGATGAATTCATAGAATCCACAAATAAAAACGTGACCAAACTCCAGCAAATGTACAAAGAAAATAAAGCTACTGAGCTAACCACTCAAAAGGAAATCAAGGAGATAAAGAAATCCATACATGATCTAAAACAAGAGATGCAAGGCATCAAAAATGAGCAATTAGAAGCATGGGAGATGAAAAATAAACTAGATAGCTTTGATAGCTATCTATGGGCAGGCCCATCCAGATACGAGAAGCTTTTACAACCCCAAACAGACCTGACCAGAAAAGAACATCCCACCGCCACACTGTGATCCGAACTGGATCAAAAGAAACGAAAGAAAAGATCTTAAATGCAGTCAGGGAAAAGGGATCAGTAACCTATAAAGGCAAACCAATCAGAATAACCCTAGATTTCTCAGCAGAGACCATGCAAGCACGAAGTGACTGGAAGCATATATGTCATGCCCTTAAATCAAATAACCACCAACCAAGAATACTGTAGCTAGCTAAGCTCTCATTCATAACTGAGGGAACAATAGAAACATTCCATTCCAATGAAAAGCTGCAACAATATGTCGAAACAAAACCAACACTACAGAGAATTCTCAAAGATGCTCTATACATAGAAAACCAAAATAAAAGCAATATAGGGAAAGAAATGGCACCTAAACAGCATACCGTCTAAGGACCACAAGAACTGTCAAGACACAGGCCCTACTAAAAGCTTTTAAACATGGTAGGAACTAATAAATATCTCTCAATCCTAACTCTTAATATCAATGGACGTAACTCTCCAATTAAACGGCATAGGCTGTCTAGTTGGATCCCAAAGCAAGAGCCATCGTTCTGCTGTCTTCAAGAGACACTTCTTACCCAAAAAAAATCATCTTTTGAAAGTGAGAGGTTGGAATAAACTCTTTCAAGCTAACTGTCCCCATAAACAGGATGGAGTTGGCATCCTCATATCAGATACAATAGACTTCAAACTAAAATTAGTAAGAAAAGACAAAGAAGGTGACTACATACTACTAAATGGATCTTTCCTCCAGGAAGACATAATGATCCTAAATATTTACACACCCCTTTGAAGATTCTCAAAAGATTGAAGATTCTGCCAGTGTAAGTTAGATTCCGGCATTGATATTAAATAATGCAACGAGTAGGGATTTATATTTGAAATATCACTGTTGACAAAATCTAACACACATTTGCTTAGTATTTGCTTTTGATTTCCCAAGAAGTTCAGTACAAGCTAACATGTGTGGCATATATCGACTGGGAGAAATGATTCAGAATATGTGACTCCTTTGAACAGGAGTCAGTGAAAAGATACAGAAGCAGGATACCCATATTGTGATAATTTGTATCTTTTGCATATTTTGTGTTTGTTATTAATTCCATTTGTAGTGTACATTTCTAGGTAAAAACTTTTAAAATGTTTCCAAAAAATTTGTTATTTCAACAGCAAAAAAAGACATTTATATGCCTGATAAAATTCACAGAATCCAAATTTTTCCATATTATTTTTTGTTTTTTGTTTTTTTTTTTTGGTGGGTCATAGATCTTGAACTCAGCCTGGGCACTATCCCTGAGCTCTTCAGCTCCAGGCTACCACCTTACCCTGGAGCCAAGCCCCACTTCCCATTTTCTAAAGGTAAATTGGAGATAAGAGTCTCAGGTGTTTTTGTGCCAGGATGGCTTTAAACCTTGATCCTCAGATCTCAGCCTCCTGAGTAGCTAGGATTATAGAAGTGAGCCACCACCCCATCGTGCTCAGCTTTCTGTTTTTTTTTAAACAAGCCCTTTGGCTGGAACTCGGTCTGAGCACTGTCCTTCAGCTTTCCTCAAGCCTAGTGATCTACTTGAGCCACAGCACTACTTCTGGTTTTTTCTGTGTATGTGGTACTGCGGAATTGAACCTTCGTCTTCATACAAGCACTCTACAACTATGCCAAACTCCCATCCCCTCCACATTAGTTTTTATGATAGATCTTTCCATGCATCTAGGATGCCTAGAAATCCTTCTTGAGTTTCCCAAGATCAGGGAGTATAGGTGTGTCCCATCCTGTGTGGCTACATAACCATTGTTTCGGGTACAGTTCTCTCTTCATTCTACCCATCTAGAGCAATTTTCATCTTCCATGTATAATCATTAAACATTCAGCTCCTGTTCCTCTCTACTCCATTCTCTGGAACCATCGTGCTTTTTGGCTCTAAGGGTTTGTTGATCCTTGGAAGCTCTGGAAAGGAAAACATACCCTAGCTCTTCCTTTATGACTGCTGTATTTTTAGTTTACTGTAATCAAGATTCATCTGTAAAATATAGTAAAATGTTCTTCCTTTTCAATGCATTGTTTTGCATATTTCTATCTTTTGATTATTATTAATAGTTGTGAATGGATTCTCCACATATTTGTTCTAGTCTCTGCTTTCTCTTCCGTTAGGTACAAATCTAGAAATAGAAGTGTTGGACCATATTTGTATGTAATTCTATATTTAGTACTTTTTTAGAACACTCCACGCAATTTTTGATTGTTTTATATTCCTTGCAGAACTATTCCAAAGTTCTACTTCTTCTCACTACCTTCCCAGTAATAGTTAGACTTTGAAAGTTGTTTTTTTGTATGCATGTGTGTGTGTGTGTGTGTGTTTGTGTGTGTGTATGTGGATCTTTTTGTTTAAAACAATATTTATATTAACATATTTAAAGTAATGATTTCATTGTAATTTTAATTTTTCTCATGACTGTTAATATTGAACTTCTTTCTACATTTTGAACTACTATTTCTATATATTCTTTTTAGAAAATCCTCTCCAATCTTCAATTTTTCTCCCTTTTTTTGTGGGGTAGTGGTGAAAGTCATGGGGCTTGGACCTTGGGCCGTGAGCTCTTTAGTTTAAGGCTATTGTCCTACCCTGAGTATTGCCCCTCACTTCTTCTGCTCACAGCTCCCTACCCCTCTTCCCATTATATACAGAACAAAGGTCATCCTTAGTCCTTTTGAAAAAGTAAGACATACAGTAAATTTGTAGTATAAAACAGCAAGAAATAAATTTCGTGCCAGGTGCAGTGACTTCTACCTGTAATCCTAGCTACTCAGATATCAGGCTGATATCTAAAGATTTGGTTCAAAGCCAGCCTGGGCATTAGAAAGTCTATGAGACTCTCATCAACAGTTAACCACTAGAATATGGGAAATGGCACTGTGGCTTCATAGGTAGGGTGATAGCCTTGAGTTGAAGAGCTCAAGAACAATGCCCAGGCCCAGAGTTCAAGCCTTACAAATCCCCCAGCCAAAAAAAGAAAAAAAAAGTTTCTTCCCCAAGTGACTATTATGCCAGACATAGAACATTAACATTCTGGGTGTACTTCACAGTATTATTACTTGATACCCTAAGATTTTGCAATATTCTCACAGTACCAGCATATGTAATCATACAATGTAGGTCTTTTTCAATGGAATAATTCCATTTATAACCTAAATCTACTCCCCCGACTTATTTTTGTTGATACCACAATTGCTCTACCATGATATGCCACAAGCCATTAAACATTTTATGGTGGGTAATTGGAAAGGAGTCTCATGGAATTTTGTGCCAGGCTGGCTTTGAACCATGGTCCTCAGATCTCAGTCTCCTGAGTAGCTAGGATGACAGGCGTGAGCCACCAACACCTGGCTTGCCTTTTTATTTTTTTGTGGGTCTTGGGACTTGAACTCTGGGCCTAGGCACCATCCCTAAGCTTTTCAGGTCAATATTTCATGTAAGTCTAAACATTTAAGTAAAGGAATAAAAGTCCAACAAAAAAAGAATAAAATTCCAGACATGGTGTGTTTATAACTCGGTGTTAGTTACTTGATGAAAATCTGTCATTCCAGAAGCTGGTGTCATTTGATGATGTAGCTGTGGATTTCAGCTGGGAGGAGTGGCAGCATCTGGACAATGCTCAGAGGACCCTGTACAGAGATGTAATGCTGGAGACCTACAGCAACCTGGTGTCCTTAGGTGAGCAAAAGTCAAATTCACTTGCAAGGCCAAGTGCCTTGTTATTTTGCAGATACGTGAATGTTTATCAAACTTTCAATACTATTTAAATGAAAGATTCCAGGCCCCTGAGAAGTATCATTACTTTCTAAAGAAAACCTAAGGTAATTTTGTACTCATTCTTCAGGATACCTTCAGGATACTTTGACAACAGTTCTAAATTATGTTTCCTCTAATGGAGACGACATTCCAAACTTACACAGTAATTGTAAGTGGATAAACAATCCAGAATAGAATATATATCATTATTGGAAATAGGATCTACAAATCACTAAACAGTGAGTTTATAATGGAAACAAGGCACTATGTGCAATGTTTCATGACTGTAATCTTAAAATATTCAGGAGGAAGAAATGTAAGAATTCTAATTTGAAGCCAGCAATGGCATAAAAATTGCCATGAAACTCTATAACTCCAAGTAACCCCTCAAAACTGTTAGTGGAGTGTCAAGAGTTTGACTTTGTGGTTGAGTGCTTGCCTAGCATGCATGAAGACCTATGCATGTAAGTGGAGCTGGGACTCAAACTGGTATTTTTCTAGCCTTGAGCAAGACAGCTAAGTTTATGCCATACAAAATGAATCCAGAGCTGGGGAAAAGTCAACCATGGAGCCAGTGAGAAATGAGAAAAAAGATTTAATAGATAACTTGTGAGTAGGATGTCTGCGAACTTAAAGCAATGATGACACAGCATAATCAATAATTCTCTACTGTTTCTAATTTACAGGGCCCTGTGTTCCCAAACCTGTATTAATTGACAAGCTAGAGCACTGTGCAGAACTCTGGATAGGAAATTCCTCTGACAAGAATATCACAGGTGAGTGAATGCATCTTCATATTGATGTTGGAGCCTGAGCCCCATTGGTAAGTTCATGTTGTGATATACTGAGCAATAATATTCTTAGTTACCCTAAATCCTGTGTGGAACCTATGGAATTCTTTGTGAATGAATCAAGAATCATTTTCTTTTCCCAATCCTATGCTTGGTCTCAGGGCCTGAGCATGGTCCTTGGGTTTTCTCAAGGCTAGATCTCTGTTTCTTGAGTCATAGCACCACTTCTGGCTTTTTCTTTGTATGTAGTACCAAGGAACTGAACCAGGTCTTTGTGCATGCTAGCCCAAACCCCCGGCACCAAGAATCATAGGGTGATATAATGAATTCTATGTGGCAGTAGAGTTAAAGTTAGATTTCTCTGTAGAAATCACTGTGAAACAAAATAAAATGAGAAAGCCATGAGCCCGTGGCTCATGCCTGTAATCCTAGCTACTTAGGAGGCTGAGATCTGAGGATCAAGGTTCAAAGACTGACCTATCACAAAACACCTTAGACTCTTCTCTCCAATGAACCAATAGAAAATGAGAAGTGGGGTTGAGGCTAAAGACATAGGGCAGTAGCCTTGAGCTGAAGAGCTCAGGGAGAACAGCCAGGTCTAGAATTCAAGTCCCATGACTGCAAAACAAGAAAGAAAGAAAGAAAGAAAGAAAGAAAGAAAGAAAGAAAGAAAGAAAGAAAGAAAGAAAGAAGAAAAAGAGGGAAGGAAGGAAAGGAAGAAAGAAAGAAAGAAAGAAAGAAAGAAAGAAAGAAAGAAAAGAAGAAAGAAAGAAAGAAAGAATGATATTTTATTTCTTTAAAACTAAGACTATAAATGATTGAGCAAACAAGGAATAAGTCAGGGCATTATTCTGTGATAAGGATAATATCTTTTTGCTGGTAGGAAGAGACTGGTATTCAAAACCAGACCTTTCCACCACAAATTGAGCCTAGTGATAGAGTGCTTGCCTAGCATGCACAAAGACACAGGTTTGATTCCTTATTACCACATACAGAGAAAAAGCCAGAAGTAATGACTTCATTGGTAGGGTTCTAGTCTTGAGAAAACCCAAGGACAGTAGTTAGGTCCTAAGTTGAAACCCAGGAATGGAAGGAAAAAAACAACAACAAAGTTTCAATCAACATAAGAAAATTAACTAGATAATGAGCTGGAGATTTTCTGGTCTTCCATGGTTCTGAGGGACAGGAGTGTTAGAAAAGGAATTTGTATAAGACTTCAAATGGAAAGAAACAAATTTCAAAATTCCCACAAATACCTAAATTGAGACTTTAGTGAGAAGTTGTAACTGAAGGGATGTAGGTGTAAGTCCTTACTCTCAAGAATCGTTCTTGCTTGGATCAAAGGCAAACAGACATATAAACCAAACTTGTGGCCGCTGAATCTAGAAAAAATTCGTGTTCCTCACTTAATGGTTAAAAAGCAAACAGCATTGAAACTGGGTAAGGTAATCCTATCTGCTACTCAGGACCTGAGCCTCTTATCTGTAGTTAACTCTAGAAAACAGGAAGTGGGGCTGTAGCGCAAGGTTAGGGGTTATAGTCTTCTGCTGAAGTGTTCAGGGACAGAGCCGAGGCCTATGAACTACAAAAAAAAAAGAAAAGAAAAGAAAAGAAAGTTTTAAAAAGATGCAAAACAGCACAATATTTAGATTATTTCTCAAAAATAAAAGAAAGGCAGCTATTCCTCAATGTATAAACAAAACAGTATTTGAAAAAAAAACAGCTGCAGGTATATTATAGGTAGTACTCAGCTTAAAACTGTAGCAATACATAGTTGGGTAATTTCAATAAATAATTCCTGTGATATAAAAAGAGAATAAAACACAGAAAAACATTATTGGTCATTATAAAATATCATTTTCTTAATATGTTAGGGAGAAAAGCATATATTTCTCATAAATCAATTTCCACTTTTATATTTTAAAATATCTAACATTTAGGATGGGAAAGTAAAGTCATTACTTTTACAGTAAGGAATATTTGTATCTCATGTATGTTTGTGTCTTTTTTTCTATGACTCATTTTAGATGTCCAGGTAATGGAAAATGTGTTCAAGACCTGCCAGGAAAGTCCACATGAATGTCTTTGTGAAGTAGCAGTTGCAAGTAGTATCGAAGTGGAGGAAAACGTGAGATTACCAACAACTTTAAATTTGAGCTCTACACATAATCCAGAGCTGATTAGTAATAACGGTAACAACTTAGGGGTGAGGACTGAGGAGTTCATTAAGTGTCAGAACATGCTTCTGTCTCCTAAGCCTGATGAGATGCATGCTGCTTATAGATCTCGTATGTCTCCTGTTCTTAAAAGATCCATCGGATATTCAGAGCATTTTATTCATGATTGTGACAGTCCAAAAGATCTGCAGTATCATAATTCTGTTCTCCCTGCCCAAGAAATTCTTCAAGGAGGGAGGAAAACTGCTAAATGTACTGTGTGATGAAAAATATTGTACTTAACACCGACCATCACTACACATCCGAAAATGTACACAGCAGAGACTCCTCATACATGTAGTGAATGTGAGAAATCTTCAGTAATGAAATACGCCTTACAATACCTCAGAGCAAATATCCTGAGATATGTGATGCGTACATCAAGTGTGAAAATTAATTTCTGAGAAGTCAGACCTGACGCTCCAACCTCGATCTCCAAGAGAAGACAAACCTTATGAATATGAGGAACGTAATAAAATTTCTGCCCAGAATTCAGCTCTCAGCACACATCAGAGATCTCACTCAGAAGAGAAATCTTATGAATGGGATAAATGTGGGAAGACTTTTAGACTGGAATCATACCTCACTTTACATCAGAGAAGACACACAGAAGAGAAACCTTATGAATGTAACAAATGTGAAAAGTCTTTCACCCAGAAGATACACCTTCGAGTTCATCAAATAACACACACAGGAGAGAAATCTTATAAGTGTAATGAATGTGGAAAGTCTTTCCAAGGGAAGGGAAAACTTCGTGTTCATCAGAGAATACACACAGGAGTGAAACCTTATGAATGTAACCAATGTGTAAAGTCTTTCAGACAGAAATCTTCCATCAAATTGCATCAAAGAACACACACAGGAGAGAAACCTTATGTGTGCAACAAATGTGGAAAGACCTTCAAGTGGAAGTCATATCTTGATGGGCATAATAGAACACACATAGGAGAGAAAACTTATGCATGTAGTGAATGCGGAAAGTCTTTCAAATGGAAGGTAAAACTCCATGTTCATCAGAGAATATACTCAGGAGAAACACTTTATGAGTGTAACATATGTGGAAAGTCCTTCACACAGAAGCCAAACCTCAACATGCATAAGACAATTCAAACAGGAGAAAAACCTTATGAATGTAACCGATGTGGAATGTCTTTCAAATGGAAGTCTTCCCTCAAATTGCATCAGAGAACACACACAGGAGAGAAACTGTACGAGTGCATCAAATGTGGTAAGACCTTCAGATGGAAGTCACATTACAGGGGCACAAAAGAATTCACACATATTAGAAACCTTAGGAATGTAACCAAAGTTGAAAGTCTTTCGTGAGGTATTCACCCTTCAGGAAGTGTAAGAGAGTTCACACATATGAGTAGCCTTAGCAATGTAATAAATAGGAAAGACTTTTTAGTCTGTGGAAGAAAACTCAGCTTGTGTCACAGAACCAACACAAGATCAAACCCTTAATGAATGTAGCAAATGTTCAGTCTTTTCCCCAGAAGGCACAAGTCAAGATTTATCACTAAACACCCACAGGGTAGAATCCTATGAATAAAATGAAAGGGAAATTTTTTAGAAGAACTCATAGTTGAGTTTGCATGATACCACACAGACACAGGATAAAAATCGTATGAATATAAGAATATGAAAAATCCATCATGAACGCATGACTAAGTATAAAATGCACATAGGAGAGAAAAACCTTATGAATATTACGAATGTGGAAAGTGTTTGACCTGGAAGGCATACTTCTGTGTTCATCACAAACCTGATTCCCATAGAACAAAAGAAAACTAATGAATAGAACAAATGTGCAATGACTTTTAATCAGAAGTCAGTCTTCAGTACATTTCAGAACATACACAATAGAGAAATTCTGAGTAATGAAAAACATTTAGCTATATATAGAATCTCTGTATATGGGAGCATTAGGGTAAGTCTTCTAAACAAAGTCAACCTTCAGCAAGCATTAAGAGCACTCTCAGAAGAAATAATTGCATGTAGGAAAACCTTTGTCAGAAACCTCTAAAAGCTGCCTGTGTGGCTTAGTGGTAGAGTGCTAACCTATCAAGGATAAAGGCCTGGGTTAGATTCCCCAATTCTAAGTGAAAAGAGCAAGTCAGAAGCAGCACTGTGGTTCAAAGGGTAGAGTGCTAACCTTGAGCAAAAGTAGCTCAGGCCCTGAGTTCAAGCCTAAGGATTGGAGAGAGAGAGAGACAGAGAGAGAGAGAGAGAGAGAGAGAGAGAGAGAGAGAGAGAGAGAGAGAGAGAGAGAGAGAGAGAGAGAGAGAGAGAGAGAGAGAGAAAAGAGAGAGAAAGAGAGAGAAAGAGAGGGAAACAGGAACTTCTAAATTTTACAGAGATAGAGAAGGAGAGAGACAAGGAGACAGAAACTAATTTCTAAATTTTACAGTCTTTCTATTTCCTTTGAAATTCGTCTATGTCATTCTTTCTTACAGAAGCACAGAATTCCATTGTGTAAAAATACCATATTTGATCTACTCTTCAACTGACGGGCATCTGGGTTGGTTCCATACCTTTGCTATAGTAAATAGTGCTGTGATAAATGTTATTGTTCTAGTGAATTTAGTATATCCTATCTGGACGATTGGCAAGTAGTGAAATTGCTGGATCAAAGGGAGCTCTATGTTTAGTCTTTTTGGGATACTGCCATAGTGCTTTCCATAGTGGTTGAACGAGTTTGCAATCCCACCAGCAGTGTAGTAGTGATCCCTCCTGGCCACATCCCCTCCAGCATACCTTATTAGATTTCTGGATCTTGGCCATTCTAACTGGAGTGAGGAGGAACAGGGAAAGAGGAACTGAAACTTTCTCTCCTTACAGATGACATGATTCTGTATTTACAGAACCCTATGGACTCTACTCCGAAGCTGCTTCAGCTGATATAAAACTTTGGTAATGTAGCAGGGTACAAAATTAAGCCTCAATGTCAACTGCCTTCCTATATGCCAACAAATGAGAGGAATGAGGCAAGAATCAGCATAGCAACTCATTTTGCTATCAAAGAAAATAAAATACCTAGCAATTAACTTAGAATGTAAAGCACGTTTTTGATGGAACTATAAACCCTGCAGAAGGAAATTAACGCAGAACTGAGGAAATGCAAAAACCTATGCTCCTGCTTTGGAAGAAGCAATATTGTAAAAATGGTAATCTTGATAAGGACTATCTACAAATTCAGTGCAATATTCATCAATATCCCAATGTCATTCTTTAAAGAAACAGAAGAGGAAATCCAAAATTTCACTTGGAATAATAAAAGACCACTTATAGTCTGTCTTCTTGCATGATACATAATGTTTAATCTCACCTTCTCCACCCAAATCTCACCTTTCTCATTGAGACATAGGTGGCCCTGTTAACTAGCAGCAAAGGCTCAAACGCGCAGTTTCAGGTGCCACCACTGCCTCTGTTACTGGGTAGATCCAACTCTGTCATCGATTCTGAGGTCTGCTCTCGGAATCTTTGTCACAAGTTGTTATCTGCTGCCAGCCTGTGCCTGGCGTTGAGAACGTTCCTTGCGACTTCAGGCATGCAGCAGGGTGTTTTAGATGGCCATTGTGAGATGGATGGAATAAGACTGGAGACAAGATGAATGCTGGGATCCTGCAATGCTCTTGCATGAGTGGCTGGTGGCTCACCTGAAAGAACTAATTATGTCTAAAAAAGAAATCAGGAATTTGTTTTGATTAGATAATACCTGTAATCCGAGGCATATTCAGGATCCTGATCTTAGTATTGTGGTTTAAAACCAACCCAGCAATGGGAAAAGTGCATGAGACTCTTACTCCCACTTTAGAGCAAGAACAAAGATTGAAGTAGAGCTGTGGCTCAAGAGCTAGAGTGCTACCTTGAGCAAAGAAAAGCTAAGAAAAAGCTCCAGGTCTTGAGTTCAAGGCCAGGAATGAAAGAAGGAAGGTTAAAAAAGGGAAGTATGTGAGGAAGGGAAATATATAAATGAAAGAGAGAAGGAACTAGAAATTTAAAACTAGAGAATATTTAAAAGTCATCAGTCCTTCTAAGAAAAGTGTTGTAGTATGGGTTCTATATGTGGTGAACTGGAAGCCCAGCAGTGACTTGTTAACCAAAGAGTCACCATGATGAGCAAAGGATAGAAATCTGCATGAGCCTCTTAGCGGATGGAGTCACAGAAGAGAACCTCAGCTCCCATCCCATAGTTAGAAGTATATACAGATGGGGAAGTTGGCATCATCAGGGAACTATGAAATGCATGGAATCACCAGGAATCCAGGCCAGGCCTCCATGGAAAGAGAAGTCAGCTACCAAAGCTTAAGGACAGAGCAGATGCCTGGAAATGTGTTTTGTCAATCGGGAGATGTGCCAGAGTAACTGTAATATTATGTGGGACTCTCTTCTGTGAGTTCAAGTCTGTTTATATATCCATTGTGCTTTGTACAAATATTTAAGAAAATTAAAACTCCACAACAGCATCAAAAATCTACTTTGGCTTTGAATGTTGCCTATTTGTAGAGAGCTCGCCTAGTATACAAGAAGACCTTGATTCAATTCCTCGGCACTGCATACACAGAAAAAGCAGATGGGGCACTGTGGCTCAGGTGTCACAGTGCCACCCTTGAACAAATGTGGCCAAGGACAGTTCCTGGTCCCTCAGTTCAAGCCCCAGGACTAGCCAAACAAGAAATCATACCATTTTCCACACTTTTGGAAATAAATCTGTTTTATCTAACCCTACTTCTTTTTGCCAATTCAGGGTGGGTGCCACCAAGCCAAACTACTGGCCCCCAACCTTACTATTTTGAATCATTTAATTTTTTTACATAATCATATTTCATGCTGTCTGTATTAATACCATAAACAGTATGCTTAGTGTAATAATGTTAAAGGTAAAACATAAGAAATTAATAACTAAAATTCCTTTTTTATTAGTTTTATAGCATTACTACAATTTTATGAGAAAAATTACCTAGAATGTTTATTTTAGAGTTCAAGTAATCCATTTTGATAAATATATCAACCTACATCATTTATTTGAACACATTTTAAACTATTTTTTCAGGAATGAAAATACATATATATTTGTTGTAAATGAAATTTATGACTTGGGGGAAGGGAAAGAGAAAAGGGGGGAGGGGGTAACAGTGTTTACAAGAAATGTACTCATTACATATGTAACAGCAGTCTCTTTGTATATCACCTTGACAACAAATTTTTTGAAAAGTACAATAAGTTTAAATGTCTACTTTGGGCAGAATTTTTTTTGCCAGTACTGTGCTTAGACTCAGGACCTGAGCACTATCCTTGTTTTTGTTTTTGTTTATTCTTAAGGCGCAAGTTCTATCACATGTGCCACAGCACCACTTTTATCTTTTTTATCTATGTTGTGCTGAGGAATTGAACTTGGGTCTTCATTCATGCTCGGCAAGAACTCTTCCACTAGGCTTAACTTATGGCCAGAGTGGGAAGAAAGTTTTCCATAAAATATGTAGGAAATATGTCCACTAAGGAAAAGCCATCAAAAAGAGAAGAAAAATTATATACTTAGATAACGACATGCCAGTATTATGGCAGATCTCTGTAATTCTAGCTTCAAGAGTGGCCTATTTGGACCGGGAGTTGGCTGGCTGAAGTAAAGTGCTATCCTTGAGCAAGCCCTAGGTCAGTGCTCTGGCCATGAGTTGAAGCCATAGGACATGCAAAAAATAATAATCTAATGCCCGTGACTGGTGGCTCACCCTGGTAATCCTAGCTACCCTGGAGGATCGAGGTTCAAAGACGGCCCAGGCATAAAAATCTGTGAGAATCTTATTTCCAAATAATCCAGAAAATTCAAAATGACAATGTGCCTCAAGTGGTAGAGCTCTTGCCTTGAGCTGAAGAGCTTAAGGTAAACATCCAGGCCCAGAGTTCAAGCCCCATGAGTGAAAAAAAGAAAAAGAAAAAGAAAGCCCTTATCTAAGGCTGGAGTGCACACTAGTGGTAGTTTGCTTGCCTAGTATGCACAAAGCCCTGTGTTCAATTACTCTGTACCACTTACACCAAAAAAAAAGCTGGAAATGTTCTCAGAAGGTTGGGTTCTGAGGATCACAGTTCAAAGCCAGGCCAGACACTAAAGTCCATGAAACTGTTACTTCCACTTAAGCACCAGAAAACCAGAAGTGACACTGTGGCTCAAGGTGTTTAAGGTTGTAGCCTTGAGCTGAAGAGCCCAGGGACACTGCCCAGGTGCACAATTAAAGTCTTACAACCAAAAGAGAGAGAGAGAGAGAGAGAGAGAGAGAGAGAGAGAGAGAGAGAGAGAGAGAGAGAGAGAGACAGAGACAGAGACAGAGGCAGAGAGAGAGATAGAGATAGAGAGACATAGAGAGACAGAGAGACAGAGACAGAGAGAGACAGAGAGACAGAGACAGAGACAGAGAGAGACAGAGACAG
Organism: Megascapheus bottae; assembly: GCF_031878675.1. Lineage (NCBI taxonomy): Eukaryota > Metazoa > Chordata > Mammalia > Rodentia > Geomyidae > Megascapheus > Megascapheus bottae. Next base: position 467,427 of record NW_028327279.1, read on the forward strand.
AGAGAGACAGACAGGCAGACAGACAGAGACAGAGAGACAGAGAGACAGAGACAACAAACAGTCAGGCACTGCTGGCTGAAGCGTGTAATTCTAGCTACTGTGGAGGCTGAGATTGGAGGATCTTGGTTCAAAGCCCAAAGCCAGCCTGGACACATATGTTTGTGAGACTTACATCACCAATTAACTACCAGAAACCAAAAATGGAGCTGTAGAGGAAGAGCGCTAGCCTTGAGCTGAAGAGCTCAGGGACAGTGTCCAGGCCCAAAGTCCAAGCACCGTGATGATTCAATAATAAAAAAAGAAGATAGCTAATAGTAATGATGAATAATTTTGGGCTGGGAGTTTGGCCTAGTGGTAGAGTGCTTGCCTAGCATGCACGAAGACCTGGGTTCAATTCCTCAATACCACATACATAGAAAAATGCTGGAAGTGGTGCTGAGGCTGAAGTGGTAGAGCCCTAGCCTTGAGAAAATATAAGGACAGTGCTCAGTCCCTGAGTTCAAGCCCTGGACTGGCCAAATCAAAAGTAGTAGAGCACTGGCATTGAACTGAAGATCTGAGGAACAGCCCAGGCACAGACTTCAAGCACCGCAAACAACAACAACAAAATCTATGAAATGGCAGTGGTGGTTTTAAGCTAAGCAAAAATAGAGTAGAAACTGGTAAAATACATATTTGTGTGTAAGCAAAATAGCCAGACTTATGCATTAGAACAGGATAGGAACTTGAAAAAAAATTTTGTTTTCCATCTCACTAGGTCCTGTCTTTTAATTTATTCAAGTAAGTAAAATGCTGGGTTTTATAATCATTGCTCTGAATATTAGTAAATCAGAATATCTCTCATTAACCACAAAGACCAGGAACTGGGGCTTCGTTCAAATGGCAGAGTATCAGGCAAGAGAAGAAAAAATTGAAGTAAGAACTTGAAGTTCTTGATCCAGAACCTGCATAGTAACAGAGCAGCAGCCTGGTGATGGTACCTCACACCTATAATCTTAGCTACTCAGGAGGCTAAGATCTGAGAATCAAAGTTTAATGCCAGCCAAAGTACCCAGTTAACTGCCAGAAAAACCAGAAGTGGCACTGTGGCTCACAGATTAAAGCAGTAGCCTTGAGCTGAAGAGCTCAGGGACAGTGCCCAGGCCCAGAGTTCAAGCCCCACAATTGACAAAAATCAAACAAGCAAACAAAACTCACAAAGAAGCCTGCAGACCACAGTGGTTCTGCTGAGTCTCTTCTCTATGGGGATCAGGAAACATTTCACTCTTTCTGTCTCTTCCCATCTCAACATTCATACTAAAATAAGACTGTGTTGAACGTTTCAATTTATAAAAATGTTTTTCATGAAGCACCCTGAAATATTCATGACTTATATCTCAATTGAAGATAGTTGCTTTGGGGCTGCATTGGTAGAGTGCTAGCCTTGAGCAGAAAAGGTCAGGGATAGAGCTGAAGCACTCAGTTGAAGACCCAGTGCCAACACACAAAAGAAATTATGCACTTTATACATATTTTCTAATTTCTTAATGAATTTTTCAGTCTGTATAAATATAGGGTACATTCCTTGTTACTTAAGTAAGATTGCTCTTTTTTTTTCTTTTTGCCAGTTCTAGGGCTTGGACTCAGGGCCTAGACATTTTCATTGGACTCGCTTGCCCAAGGTGAGTGCTCTGCCTCTTGAGACACAGCGCCAATTCTAGCTTTTTTCTGAGTATGCGGTACCGGTGAATAGAACCTAGGTCTTCATGCATTCTAGGTGAACACTCTACCATTAGGCTACATTCCCAGGCAGTGAGATTCCTCTTACAGTCATTGTATGTTCACAGAGTTTGATCTCACACACTGTAGGGTCCTGTTGGCTTTGACCTGTGATCCTATGCCCTGAGCCTCCTAAGTAGCTGAAATTAAGTTGTGAGCCAGCATGATGGCTTTCATTCTTTTTTCTACAAAAATATATGTAGTTATCTAAAATATATCTATAGCTGAAAAAAATGAATCTCTCCCAAACAAATCTTCAAAGAAACAACCCTCCTATTAAAAGGTGGGCTAAAGACTTAAAAGAGTATTCTCTGAAGAAAAAATTAAAATGGGCTTTAGACACATGAAGAAATGCTCCATATCTCTAGCAATAAGGGAAATGAAAATCAAAACAACTTTGAGATTCCACCTGGCTCCAGTCAGAATGGCCATTATCAAAAAATCTAATAAGAGATACTGGTGGGGAAGTGACCAGGGGGGATCACACCTACACTGTTGGTGTGAGTGTAAACTCATTCAACCACTAGGGAAAGCAGTGTGGTGGTTCCTCAAAAGACTGAACATAGAGCTCCCCTATGATCCAGAAAATCCACTACTTGGCATCTACCCAATTGTCCAGAAAAAGGGGCATACTAAAGCCACTAGCACAATGATGCTCATTGCAGCACTATTTACCATAGCAAAGATATGAAACCAACCCAGATGCCACTCAGTAGATGACTGAATCAAGAAGATGTGGTACTTATACACAATGGAATGCTATGCTGCCATCAGAAGGAATGACATCGCCCCATTTGTAAGGAAATGGAAAGACTTGGAAAAATTCCTATTAAGTGAAGCAAGCCAGACCCAAAGAAACATAAGCTCAATGGTTTCCCTCATTTGTAATAATTAGTTCACATCTAGGACTCTCCTAGCAGAGGATTACAATAACTCAAAAACCTAGGTATATAAGGTCATTTAGGATGAGACTAAATGAAAGGATCTCTAGGATATGGGAACAAGAGCTATATCTTGTGTCATCGTTGCTCTTAATCTTGTGTGAATTTTGTCCTTAATCTACTATGTTATTTCTCATCTCTTATTTTGCCCTTGGTTAATGTCAGATTGTTACTGTATCTGATTTTTTCCTTGGCATATTGTATATATGTTTACTTGTTTATGTCAAATAGGAAAGGGAAGGGGGGAAACAAGATGATTGGGAAGGGGAGGGGAGAGGGAACTGGGTACAAAAACATGTGGAGTGGAATAAATGTGTGAGAAGTAATGCAGTCCACTACCTGTAAATGTAATCGTAACCCCTCTATACATTACCCTGAAAATAAAAAAGAGACTATAAAAATATCTGTAGAAAATGAGGCTGGATGATGGAAACAACCAGATGCCCTACTACAAAAAATGTGATACACGCACACACACACACACACACACACACACACACACACACACATACACACACAATGGAATGATACATTGCCAACCGACAAGATAAAATAATGGCATTCTCGGGGAAGTGGATGAAAAGCAAAAAAATCATATTAACTGAAGTAAGCCAAACTCAAAGGAACATAGGCCCAAGAGTCTCCCTCATTTGTCAAATTCAGTAGAAACCTTGGGCTCTGCTACCAGAGATTTACAATACAACAGAATCTAGAGACATCGTGACAAATAGTATGACACTAAATGTAAGGACCTTCAAGATAAAGAAACAAAACTCATATAATGAGTGATTGTTGTCCTTAATGAACTATGTGATCTCTTATCTCTTTTGCTATCCCTTGGATATATCATATTGTTACAATATTTCACCTTGTTTTCTGATATATTTCATATGTGCCTAATTGGTTATTTGAAATTGGATAGGGAAGGGGGGAAATGAACATGAGTGGGGGTAGGGTAGGGAAATGGGGACCATATCATTACATGGGGTATCAAAGTTTGAGATGTAATGCACCTTCTGTCTGGTGAATATAATGTAACCCTTCTATAAATTACAATAAAAATAAATACATAAAAAGAAGATCTGCACAGGAAAAAATAATAATGGCATTTTTGGGGTAGTGGATGAAATTAGAGTGAATCCTGTTGAGTGAGATAAGTCAAAACCAAGGAAGAAAAGGTACATGGTATCCTTAATATATGGATATTAGTTTCAAACAGTAGTAGAGCGATGATTGAATAGTTGATACCCAAATTTCTGGACATAATTTTGGAGATATAAACATAACTACATAGACATAAAAATCTAGGATGGACTATACACTCTATAGACATGTGTTTTATTATAGATTAATCTGTATCTATGACATACAAAGACTCAGCTTAATTTTTACTATATTCTAAAATTTATGTGCCAGTGATTGTATAGCGATTCCCTTCTTGAATACTTGTTGGTTAAACATGACATTTGAAATATGATGTAAAATTCAATGTTAATAAATTTTTTAAGAAAAAGTGGCTAGAGGTAAATACCACTAATGTGCTTGCTCTAAGTGGTACAGAAATTTTCTTAATGAATCAAGGGGTTTTATTACATCTTTATGCAATTATTTTAGTTCTGAGTGTTCTACACTCAATGCTACTTCTGGAAAGATGATATAGCTGACTGTGTAGATGGTATGAAGACATACTGGCCTAAACGTAGAATAAAGCATTGGTAAGTGGCTGTTAGCTGTCTAGATTCTACTGAAATATGTGGAATGAATTTATTAAGCACAATGCAGGCTCTTAGTCAGATCAGGATCAAGATTATGTGGTTCCATGAGATGAATGAGGAAAGATCAGAAAAATCTACTAAGATATCCAGATATACTTTTGAAACTAAGGTATTTGGACTCCTTTTTTTTTCTTTCTTGGTGGGGAGCTTGAACTTTGGACCTGGGCAAGGTCTCTTAGTACTTTTTCCTCAAGGCCAATGCTGTACCAGTTTTAGCCACAACTCCACTTAGTTTTTGGGTGGATAAGTGGAGAGAAGAATCTTACAGTTTTTTTTGTTTTCGTTTTTTTGCTTGCAAAGGCTTTGAATCACCTTCTCCCTGACTAATAGAATGACAATTATGACCCTCCAGCGCCTGGCTAGTGATTTTTTGAAAATTGGACTTTCTTCCAAATCACGTAACTGGTTCCTAGCAAAGTTCTGAAGCCTGAATTAAATGTGACAGATTTTTGTCACTTGGAGAAACTCTGTGCTGAACGTTAGAAATCTACCAGCTGAGTCACAGTGGCATTTCCAGTTTTTGTTTATGTGGTGCTGAGGAATGGAATCCAGGGTTTCATACATGCTAGGCAAGCTACATTTTCAGCCCAAGGTTTTATGTTTTGTTTTTTCAGTGTTGTTGCTTCTAAGGTACTGTATGATGTTCTTTCATTTTCTTTGCTTTTTACCACTTTTCTTCTTTTTCCCTTTAGTTTTATTCTCTGTAGTCACTGTGTTGAATTCGGGTACCCTGTGTCTTGTACATAGGTTTATGTGATTTCGGGAATGGAGAGGGTATAATAAAATGGTAAAAAAAAAAAAACAAAGGAAAAAGTGTGAACCAATTGAACAGTGATACTTGGAAGACACTAAACGGAAATGAACTGAACTATCTGGGTGGAGAGGGGGCTGAGGGTAGGAAAACAGAGAAAAATGAGGGAGGGGATAACAATTTTCTTAAGAAATGTGTTCATTACTTATGTAACCGTATGCCAACTATATATTGACTTAACAAAAAAATTAACTTAAAAAATGATTTAGCCGGGTATGGTGGCTCACACTTGTAAATGTAGCTACTCAAGAGGCTGAGATCCAAGGATAGCAGTTCAAAGTCAGCCTGGGCACTGAAGTCCATGTGACTCTTATCACCAATTAACCACCAGAAACCCAGAAGTGGCCCTATGGCTCAAGGGATAGGGCAGTAGTCTTGAGCTGAAAAGCTCAGTGACAAGACCCAGGTGCAGAATTACAGTCCCATGACTTGAATGATGAATGATACTAGCCAGGCTCTGTGCGCTCACACTTGGAATCCTATCTACACAGAATCAGGTTTGAATCCAGCCCAAACAAATTGCATGATATTCTGATTTACAGTTCATTACCAAAAATCTGGAAGTGGAGCTGTGGATCAAGTGGTAGAACACTAGCCTGAAGTAAAAAAAAAACATTTAAGGACAGTTCCCAGGCCCTAGGTTCAAGTCCCAGGACTTGCATAAAACAAACAAAATGTGACGCTGAGTCCTCCATCATTTGGTGTTATAGTTCAATATTCTTGATATGCGTCTTAGAAATTAAGTCCCAAGCAAATACTCTCCCCTGAAATTCTGCTTCATAGCTGATTCATAGAATTTCAGCATCATTACTATCACCTTCCAGTTAGCATAGCAGTCTACTACTGAAAATTTGAAGAAAACTTTTGAGTAATCCTAATAAATCTGTGTATCATCTGCACACACATCAAATCAGCACCAGCTATGTTCTACTATTATCTAAATGTATTTAATCCCTTCTTGAGTTAATGAGCCTTAAAGAGTAAAACATATGAAATAGTTACGAAACTAACAGTCACCATTCTTCTACCTAATATTGTAATATAAGTTTATAAATGCAAGGACTATTCTGAAGTGTGCAGAAGATAGCTTCTAATTATAATATTCTCATGAAGTATTGTTTTTAGGAAACATGTTGCTTGCTTTGGGAAAGCAAAGTCAAGGAAAAATGTAACCCTTTTACTAATTACAATAAAAAATGAAAAAAAAGAATGTTGTAGTGTATGGGGAGGATGATGGGGTCAAATACATTTCTTCTTAGAAATTTACCTCATCTGGTTGCCCTGGATTTTCCTGGCTTTCTTCTTAGAGAAAGGCCTGTTTTACTGGATTTGTGGCTTGGCAAAGATCTAGCATGTACATATTCGAGTAAGACATCCACAACTTCCATGCCTGAGACTCGAGTTTCCTGACCTTTGGCAACAGCACAGCAACATCTTTCTTCCTCCTGAGCCACAGGCCAAGTGAGCTGGCTTGAGCTGGTTGTTAGTTACACTGGCTTGGTTACCAGGGTTCCATATCCTGTTCCATTCTGAGGTAGGCAGGGTCACCTTTCAGGGCCCAATGACCAAAGATCGTTGCTCACAGAAGACCTCACCAAAGACATACTGGAGGCTGAATCTCTCCTCCAATCTCACAATATACATGTGGATGGAGTAAACAGCACACCTTATTTGTCCATTCCCAATGTTTTCCAATAGGCACAACAACCAGTCTGGTCTCAGGCTCAAGGAGCCTTTCTTAGGTAAGATCCAAACTTAAGGGTCAATATTGCCCTCATCCTTTACAAAACATTTGCTTCACAGTGCCTTCTCTGCCTGCATTTTGCCCCTTGTTTAATTTTTTTTTGTTTTTGCTAGTCTTGGGACTTGACCTCAGAGTGTGAACATTGTTCTTGGGCTTTCTTTAGGCTTTAGCTGTCCCACCGAGCCACAGCACCACTTGCAGCGTTTTCTATGTATGTGGTAATGAGGAATCAAACCTGAGTCTTTTTGCTTGGTAGCCAAGGACTCTACCACCAGGTCAAACACACAGGGCATCTTGCACATATTTTTGACGTCAATCTACTAGGATATTATAAGGTTTCTGCATCCTAATCAATTTTTTTCTGATGATTAGTTTTGCTGTCATGTGTAAAAAATGCAAGAGGAAAAAACACAGAAGAATTAGTGAAATTTAAAAAAAGCATTACACACAGAGATAAGTGTTCATTCTTTGTAGGAGAAAGGATATTTTGATATGATGATGCTGACTTCATAATTACTATGTCAGGGTTGAGAGTTTGGCATAGTGGTAGAGTGCTTTCCTAGCATCCATGAAGATCTGGGTTTGATTGCTCAGTATCACATAGCCAGAAAATCTAGATGTGACACTGTGGCTCAAGTGGCAGAGGGCTAGACTTGAGAAAACCCGTGGACAGTGCTCAGGCCCTGAATTCAACCCCAAGACTGGCAGAAAGATAATAGAAAATGAAAATGCTTTTTACGAGCTAATTCACTCACAGCATTGGCTTCTGAAATCTTCGCTTCTGCATCTTGTGAAATACCCCTTTCCCTCAACGTAGACAAGAAAAACAGATCCATCCCATGGTCCACCGTGCAGCCCCTGGTTGGGCTAAGAGCTAGTCGTGCAGCAACACATAAGTTTTATTCTAATACTTTCCAAACTTTGTACTCAAATATGCTACCTACTTACCAACTTAGGTCAGTTATCCTTATGCTATACCTTTTCTTCATGACTACAATATTCTTACACTCCTACGTTAATCCTCTTGTACCTCCCCTGAACTCTCCCATTCTTTTTTTCTATCTCTGGACCTCTGCTCGTCTTTCAACCCTTATACTGCACGGATCTACACTTGATGGCTGTTGAGCAATATTGTATATGTAGGTGGTTAATTATTCTCTAGGCTCAGAGGGACTTAAAGACAATAGAGATTGGATTGAGAGGCTTATTGTTTTGGGTATAAATCGCTTATCAGTGGTTGTATTAGACTGGTCTGTAAGTGCACAAAAAGAAAGAGTGATAATACCAATCAAAACTTGTGAACATCTAGTGTCTGCCAGCTACAGAGGTCTAGGTTGGTTATATCTGAAAAACTATAATCGTATTTAGTAGTAATCTTGCTCCCATTTTCAAATGGGCAGAACAAGAAACTCAAGAAAAATGTCAAATCAAGTAACAACATCCCCCACAAAATGTAAACAGACAATGCAACAGTCACTGGCACACCTAGAGGAGAGTCTTCCAAGTGCTACACAAATGCAATTGATAAACATCATTAATGGAAAATGTGAAAATATAAAGAAAGAGATAATGTAGGAAGCCATAGCTGAACAAGAGGAAAGCATAAACAAGGTGATAAGTGAAAAAGAAGAAGCCATAAAGGAGGCCATAATAAAGGTTTTTCAAAGAAAGATGGATGAATTCATAAAATCCACAAATAAAAACGTGACCAAACTCCAGCAAATGTCCAAAGAAAATAAAGCTACTGAGCTAACCACTCAAAAGGAAATCAAGGAGATAAAGAAATCCATACATGATCTAAAACAAGAGATGCAAGGCATCAAAAGTGAGCAATTAGAAGCAAGGGAGATGAAAAATAAAGTAGATATCTTTGATAGCAGGTTAGACAATGCAGAGGAGAGAATTTCCGGGGCTGAAGATAATTTAGGTATTATAGAGAAAGAACAGAAAATGATTCAATCCAAATCTAGGAAAATTGAGTGTGCGCTTCAGGAGGTCCAAGATACAATTAGGAAGCCTAATTTAAGGCTAGTTGGTATTGAGGAGGGCGTGGAGATGAGGTCAATGGTATTGGAAATATACTTCAGGGAATCATCTCAGAGAATTTCCCAAACACCCAGAAGGGCAGGCCCATCCAGATACGAGAAGCTTTCAGAACCCCAAACAGACCTGACCAGAAAAGAACATCCCACCGCCACATTGTGATCCGAACTGGATCAATAGAAACGAAAGGAAAGATCCTAACGGCAGCCAGGGAAAAGGGATCAGTAACCTATAAAGGCAAACCAATCAGAATAACCCCAGATTTCTCAGCAGAGACCATGCAAGCACGAAGTGACTGGAAGCATATATGTCATGCCCTTAAATCAAATAACTACCAACCAAGAATAATGTAGCCAGCTAAGTTCTCATTCATAACTGAGGGAACAATAAAAACATTCCATTCCAGGGAAAAGCTGCAACAATATGTCGAAACAAAACCAACACTACAGAGAATTCTCAAAGATGCTCTATACATAGAAGACCAAAATAAATGCAATATAGGGAAAGAAATGGCACCTAAACAGCATACCATCTAAGGACCACAAGAACTGTCAAGACACAGGCCCTACTAAAAGCTTTTAAACATGGTAGGAACTAATAAATATCTCTAAATCCTAACTCTCAATATCAATGGACTTAACTCTCCAATTAAACGGCATAGGCTGTCTAGTTGGATCAAAAAGCAAGAGCCATCGTTCTGCTGTCTTCAAGAGACACATCTTACCCCAAAACAATCATCTTTTGAAAGTGAGAGGTTGGAATAAACTCTATCAAGATAACTGACCCCATAAAAAGGCTGGAGTTGCCATCCTCATATCAGATACAATAGACTTCATACTAAAATTAGTAAGAAAAGACAAAGAAGGTTACTACATACTACTAAAGGGATCTTTCCTCCAGGAAGACATAACTATCCTAAATGTATACACACCCAATCCCGGAGCTACAAATTTCATCAAGCAAACTTTACTTACACTGAAACCATACATAGATCGAAATACAGTGATTGTTGGTGAGTTTAACACACCACTCTCACCTATGGACAGATCAACAAGGCAAAACTCAACAGAGAAACCTTAGAACTGAACAACTATAGAGACCAACTAGATCTAACAGACATCTGCAGAATATTCCACCCAGTAACAACACAATATACGTTTTTCTCAGCAGCACATGGAACATTTTCCATAACAGACCACATCTTAGGCCATAAAACAAACCTGGACAGATTCAGAAACACTGAAATTATTCCATGCACACTCTCAGACCATAAAGGCATCAAATTGGACCAGAACACATATCTCCACCAACGAAAACCCTGTAACTCATGGAGACTGAACAACACATTGTTGAATCAAAAACAATGGGTAATCAAAGAGATCAGAACAGATATACAACTGTTTATGAAATTTAACAATAAGGAGCACACAAATATCAACTCCTTAGAGACACAACAAAGGCAGTACTCAGAGGAAAATTTGTAGTGCTGAGTGCCTACAACAGCAAGTTGGAAAAATGGCAAAACAACTAGTTAATGTCTCACTTTAACCTCCTGGAAAAAGAGCAACAAACCAACCCTAAACCCATAGGAGAAAGCAAATTATTAAAATCAAAGCAGAATTAAATGATTTGGAACAAAAAAACCTATAGAAAGAATCAACAAAACAAGGAGTTGGTTCTTTGAAAGAATTAACAAAATTGAAAAGTGCTTAGCAAATCTTACCAAAAAAACAAGAGAGCATATCGAAATAAAGAAAATCGCAGATGAAAATGGTAATATCATGTCAGAAATTACCAAGATCCAAAATATCATGGAGGAATACTTCTGAAAACTTTATGCCAAGAAATTTGAGAACTTAGAAGAAATGGATGAATTCCTAGACAATATTAACATACCCACACTGAACCAAGAAGAGCTAACCCAACTCAACAGGCCTATTTCAAGCTCTGAAATAGAAATGGAAATTAGACAACTTCCACTTAAAAAGAGCCCAGGGCCAGATGGATTCACAGCTGAATTCTATAAGGTCTTCAAAGCAGAGCTCACACCAATACTCCTCAAGCTCTTCAACGAAATTGAAAATGAATGTTCTTTACCAAACTCATTCTGTGAAGCCAGTATATCCCTCATCCCCAAACCAGACAGAGATTCATCAAAGAAAGAGAACTATCGACCCATTTCTTTGATGAACATCGATGCAAAACTTCTCAACAAAATACTGGCCAACCGTCTACAACAAGTCATCAAAAAATTATACACTATGATCAAACTGGATTCATCACAGGGAGGCAAAGCTGGTTCAACATACACAAATCAATTAATATAATTCAACACATCAACAGGAGCAAGGACAAAAATCACATGATTGTCTCAATAGATGCGGAAAAGGCATTCTACCAGATCCAAAACCCCTTTATGTTAAAAGATGTGGAGAAACTAGGACTCCATGGAACATTTCTCAATGTAATAAAGGCTGTGTATGAGAAACCCACTGCTAGTATTATACTTAATGGTGAAAATCTAAAGCCATTCCCTCTAAAATCAGGAACGAGACAAGGATGCCCACTCTCTCCACTCCTATCTAACATAGTACTAAATTTCCTAGGCAGTGCAATAAGGCAAGAAGCAAGCATAAAGGGGATCCAAGTAGGGAAAGAGGAAATAAAACTATCCCTCTTTGCAGATGACATGATTCTGTATTTAAAGAATCCTATAGACTCTACTCTCAAGCTCCTTGAGCTGATTCAAAGCTTTGGAAGGGTAGCAGGCCATAAAATCAACCCTCACAAATCAACTGCCTTCCTTTACGCCAATAGTGAGAGGAACGAGGAAATAATCAGGAAAGAAACTCCTTTCACAATAGCCTCAAAGAAAATAAAGTACCTAGGAATTAGCTTAACTAAGAATGTAAAGGACCGTTTAGATGAAAACTTTAAAACCCTAAAAAAGGAAATTAAAGCAGAACTAAGGAAATGGAAAAAGCTCCCATGCTCCTGGATTGGAAGAATCAACATTGTGAAAATGACAATCTTGCCAAGGGCTATCTACAAATTCAATGCAATACCCATCAACATCCCAATGTCATTCTTTAAAGAAATACAAGAGGCAATTCAAAATTTCATATGGAATAATAAAAGACCCCGTAAGCAAAAACACTTCTTAACAGAAAGAACAGCGCTGGAGGAATTCAAATTCCAAACTTTAGACTCTATTACACAGCTATAATTCCCAAAACAGCTTGGTACTGGCACAAGAACAGGCCTGAAGTCCAATGGAATAGAACTGCGGACCCAGATATTAAACCACAGACCTATGGCCACCTAATCTTTGACAAGGGAGCCAAAAATATAGAATGGAATAAAGATAGCCTCTTCAACAAGTTGTGCTGGCAGAACTGGTTAAGCACCAGCAGAAAACTAGAGTTGGATCCTTCTTTGTCACCTTGCACTAGAATTAACTCCAAATGGATCAAAGACCTGGAGGTAAAAACTGACACACTGAAAAGTTTACAGGAAGGAATAGGAGATACACTAGGCCTCCTTGGCACAGGTCAAAACTTTCTTAATAAGGACCAAGAATCACAACAAATCAGAGAAAGGCTGGATAAGTGGGACTGCATTAAACTGCAGAGCTTTTGTATGGCAACGGATATAGCTAGTAAACTATTCAGGAAGCCTACAGAGTGGGAGGAGATCTTCACCAACCAAACAATGTACAAAGGCCTCATATCTAAAATATATCAACAACTCAAAAAATTGAATCACTCCAAAACTAAGCTCCAAAGTAACACCCATCCCATTAAAAATGGGGCAAAGACTTAAAGAGAGTCTTCTCTTAAGAAGAAACAAAAATGGCCTATAGTCACATGAAAAAATGCTCCACATCTCTGGTCATAGAAGAATTGCATATCAAAAGAACTCTAAGATTCCACCTCACTCCAGTTAGAATGGCCAGGATCAGGAAAACGAATGACAACAGATGCTGGAGGGGATGTGGCCAGGAGGGATCACTACTACACTGTCGGTGGGAGTGCAAACTGGTTCAACCACTATGGAAAGCAGTGTGGCAGTGCCTCAAAAGACTAAATATAGAACTCCGCTATGACCCAGCAATTCCACTACTTGGCATTTACCCAACAATCCAGAAACAAGGGCATACTAAACACACTAGCACAACAATGTTCATTGCAGCGCTATTCTCCATAGCAAAGATATGGAACCAGCCCAGATGTCCCTCAGTTGATGACTGGATCAACAAATTGTGGTATTTGTACACAATGGAATTCTATGCTGCTGTCAGAAAGAATGACAACGCCCCATTTGTTAGGATATGGAAAGACTTAGAACAAATCACATTAAGTGAAGTAAGCCAGACTCAAAGGAACTTAGGCTCACTGGTTTCCCTCACTCGTCATAATCAGTAGAAACCTTGGGCTCTACTAGCACAGATTTGCAATAGAGCAAAAGGCCATATATAAGGCCATACAATGTGAAGCTAATTGAAAGGACCTCCAGGATATTAAAACAAAAGCCATATAATGAATGATTGTTGTCCTTAATGTACTATGTTGTCTCTCATCTCCTTTGCTGTCCCTTGGTTATCCCATATTGGTATAGTATCTCACTTTGTTATCTGATATATTGAATTTATTTGTATTTGGATATTTGAAATTTCATAGGGAAGGGGGAAAACCAAGATGGGTGGGGGGTGTGGGGTTGGAGGGAAATGGGTACCAAGACATGTGAAAGGGTATCAATGTATGTGAATTAATGCACCTTCTACCTGGCAAATATCATGTAACCCTTTTACTAATTACAATAAAAAAATGAAAAAAAAAGAAAGTTGTAGTGTGTGGAGAGGATGATGCGGTCAAATACATTTCTTCTTAGAAATTTACCTCATCTGGTTGCCCTGGATTTTCCTGGCCTTCTTCTTAAAGAAAGGCCTGTTATACTGGATTTGTGGCTTGGCAAAGATCTAGCATGTACATCTTCGAGTAAGACATCCACAACTTCCATGCCTGAGACTCGAGTTTCCTGACCTTTGGCAACAGCACAGCAACATCTTTCTTCCTCCTGAGCCACAGGCCAAGTGAGCTGGCTTGAGCTGGTTGTTAGTTACAGTGGCTTGGTTACCAGGGTTCCATATTCTGTTCCATTGTGAGGGAGGCAGGGTCACCTTTCAGGGCCCAATGACTAATGATCCTTGCTCACAGAAGACCTCACCAAAGACATACTGGAGGCTGAATCTCTCCTACAATCTCACAATATACATTTGGATGTAGAAAACAGCACACCTTATTTGTCCATTCCCAATGTCTTCCACTAGGCCCAACTACCAGTGTGGTCTCAGGCTCAAGGAGACTTTCTTAGGTAAGATCCAAACATAAGGGTCAATATTGCCCTCATCCTTTACAAATCTTTTGCATCACATTGCCTTCTCTGCCCACATTTTGCCCCTTGTCTAATATCTTTTTGTTTTTGCTAGTCTTGGGACTTGACCTCAGAGTGTGAACATTGTTCTTGGGCTTTGTTTAGGCTTTAGCTGTCCCACCGAGCCACAGCACCACTTGCAGCGTTTTCTATGTATGTGGTAATGAGGAATCAAACCTGAGTCTTTTTGCGTGGTAACCAAGGACTCTACCACTAGGTCAAATACACAGGGCATCTTGCACATATTTTTGACGTCAATCTACCAGGATATTATTAGGTTTCTGTATCCTAATCAATTTTTTCCTGATGATTAGCTTTGCTGTCATGTGTAAAAAATACAAGGGGGAAAAACACAGAAGAATTAGTGAAATTTTAAAAAAAGCATTACACACGTAGATAAGTGTTCATTCTTTGTAGGAGAAAGGATATTTTGATATGATGATGATGACTTTATAATTACTATGTCAGGGTTGAGAGTTTGGCATAGAGGTAGAGTGCTTGCCTAGCATCCATGAAAATCTGGGTTTGATTGCTCAGTATCACATAGATAGAAAATCTAGATGTGGCACTGTGGCTCAAGTGGCAGAGGGCTAGACTTGAGAAAACCCGAGGACAGTGCTCAGGCCCTGAATTCCAGCCCCAAGACTGGCAGAAAGATAAAAGAAAATAAAAATGCTTTTTACGAGCTAATTCACTCACAGCATTGGCTTCTGAAATCTTCGCTTCTGCATCTTGTGAAATACCCCTTTGCCTCAACGTAGACAGGAAAAAAAGATCCATCCTATGGTCCACTGTGAGGCCACTGGCTGGCCTAAGAGCTAGTTGCAGCAACACATAAGTTTTATTTTCATAATTTCCAAACTTTGTACTCAAATATGCTACCTACTTACCAACTTAGGTCAGTAATCCTTATGCTATACCTTTTTCTTCATGATTACAATATTCTTACACTCCTACGTTAATCCTGTTGTACCTCCCCTGACCTCTCTCATTCTTTTTTTCTATCTCTGGACCTCTGCTCGTCTTTCAACCCTTATACTGCACGGATCTACACTTGATGGCTGCTGAGCAATATTGTATATGTAGGTGGTTAATTATTCTCTAGGCTCAGAGGGACTTAAAGACAATAGAGATTGGATTGAGAGGCTTATTGTTTTGGGTATAAATCGCTTATCAGTGGTTGTATTAGACTGGTCTGTAAGTGCACAAAAAGAAAGAGTGATAATACCAATCAAAACTTGTGAACATCTAGTGTCTGCCAGCTACAGAGGTCTAGGTTGGTTATATCTGAAAAACTATAATCGTATTTAGTAGTAATCTTGCTCCCATTTTCAAATGGGCAGAATAAGAAAATCAAGAAAAATGTCAAATCAAGAAACAACATCCCCCACCCAATGTACACAGACAATGGAACAGTGACTGGCACACCTAGAGGAGAGTCTTCCAAGTGCTACACAAATGCAACTGATAAACATCATTAATGGAAAATGTGAAAATATAAAGAAAGAGATAATGGAGGAAGCCATAGCTGAACAAGAGGAAAGCATAAACAAGGTGATAAGTGAAAAATAAGAAGCCATAAAGGAGGCCATAATA
Source organism: Megascapheus bottae (assembly GCF_031878675.1). Lineage (NCBI taxonomy): Eukaryota > Metazoa > Chordata > Mammalia > Rodentia > Geomyidae > Megascapheus > Megascapheus bottae. The sequence continues at coordinate 483,528 of NW_028327279.1, forward strand.
AAGGTTTTTCAAAGAAAGATGGATGAATTCATAGAATCCACAAATAAAAACATGACCAAACTCCAGCAAATGTCCAAAGAAAATAAAGCTACTGAGCTAACCACTCAAAAGGAAATCAAGGAGATAAAGAAATCCATACATGATCTAAAACAAGAGATGCAAGGCATCAAAAGGGAGCAAGTAGAAGCAAGGGCGATGAAAAATTAAGTAGATAGCTTTGATAGCAGGTTAGACAATGCAGAGGGGAGAATTTCCGAGGCTGAAGATAATTTAGGTATTATAGAGAAAGAACAGAAAATGAGTCAATCCAAATCTACGAAAATTGAGAGAGCGCTTCAGGAGGTCCATATACAATTAGGAATCCTAATTTAAGGGTAGTTGGTATTGAGGAGGGCGTGGAGAAAGAGGTCAATGGTATTGGAAATATACTTCAGGGAATCATCTCAGAGAATTTCCCAAATATCCAGAAGGGCAGGCCCATCCAGATACGAGAAGCTTTCAGAACCCAAAACAGACCTGACCAGAAAAGAACATCCCACCGCCACATTGTGATCCGAACTGGATCAAAAGAAATGAAAGGAAAGATCCTAAAGGCAGTCAGGGTAAAGGGATCAGTAACCTATAAAGGCAAACCAATCAGAATAACCCCAGATATCTCAGCAGAGAACATGCAAGCACGAAGTGACTGGAAGCATATATGTCATGCCCTTAAATCAAATAACTACCAACCAAGAATACTGTAGCCAGCTAAGCTCTCATTCATAACTGAGGGAACAATAAAAACATTCCATTCCAGGGAAAAACTGCAACAATATGTCGAAACAAAACCAACACTACAGAGAATTCTCAAAGATGCTGTATACATAGAAGACCAAAATAAATGCAATATAGGGAAAGAAATGGCACCTAAACAGCATACCATCTAAGGACCACAAGAATTGTCAAGACACAGGCCCTACTAAAAGCTTTTAAACATGTTAGGAACTAATAAATATCTCTCAATCCTAACTCTCAATATCAATGGACTTAACTCTCCAATTAAACGGCATTGGCTGTCTAGTTGGATCAAAAAGCAAGAGCCATCGTTCTGCTGTCTTCAAGAGACACATCTTACCCAAAAACAATCATCTTTTGAAAGTGAGAGGTTGGAATAAACTCTATCAAGCTAACTGCCCCCATAAACAGGCTGGAATTGCCATCCTCATATCAGATACAATAGACTTCAAACTAAAATTAGTAAGAAAAGACAAAGAAGGTGACTACATACTACTAAAGGGATCTTTCCTCCAGGAAGACATAACGATCCTAAATATTTGCACACCCTTTTGAAGATTCTCAAAAGATTGAAGATTCTGCCAGTGTAAGTTAGATTCCCGCATTGATATTAAATAATGCAATGAGTAGGGATTTATATTTGAAATATCACTGTTGACAAAATCTAACACACATTTGCTTAGTATTTGCTTTTGATTTCCCAAGAAGTTCAGTACAAGCTAACATGTGTGGCATATATCGACTGGGAGAAATGATTCAGAATATGTGACTCATTTGAACTGGGGTCAGTGAAAAGATACAGAAGCAGGATACCCATATTGTGATAATTTGCATCTTTTGCATATTTTGTGTTTGTTATTAATTCCATTTGTAGTGTACATTTCTAGGTAAAAATTTTTAAAATGTTTCCAAACAATTTGTTATTTCAACAGCCATAAAAGACCTTTATATGCCTGATAAAGTTCACAGAATCCAAATTATTCCATATTATTTTTTGTGTTTTGTTTTTTTTTGGTGGGTCATAGATCTTGAACTCAGCCTGGGCACTATCCCTGAGCTCTTCAGCTCCAGGCTACCACCTTACCCTGGAGCCAAACCCCACTTCCCATTTTCAAAGAGAAAGAATCTCACGTCTTTTTGTGCCAGGATGGCTTTAAACCTTGATCCTCAGATCTCAGCCTCCTGAGTAGCTTGGATTATGGAAGTGAGCCACCACCCCATCATGCTCAGCTTTCTGTTTTTTTTTAAACAAGCCCTTTGGCTGGAACTCGGTCTGAGCACTGTCCTTCAGCTTTCCTCAAGCCTAGCGATTTTCTACTTGAGCCACAGCACTACTTCTGGTTTTTTCTGTGTATGTGGTACTGCAGAATTGAACCTTCGTCTTCATACAAGCACTCTACAACTATGCCAAACTCCCAGCCCCTCCACATTAGTTTTTATGATAGATCTTTCCATGGATCTAGGATGGCTAGAAATCCTTCTTGAGTTTCCCAAAATCAGGGAGTATAGGTGTGTCCCATCCTGTGTGGCTACATAACCATTGTTTAGGGTACAGTTCTCTCTTCATTCTACCCATCTAGAGCAATTTTCATCTTCCATGTATAATCATTAAACATTCAGCTCCTGTTCCTCTCTACTCCATTCTCTGGAACCATCGTGCTTTTTGGCTCTAAGGGTTTGTTGATCCTTGGAAGCTCTGGAAGGGAAAACATACCCTAGCTCTTCCTTTATGACTGCTGTATTTTTAGTTGACTGTAATCAAGATTCATCTGTAAAATATAGCAAAATGTTCTTCCTTTTCAATGCATTGTTTTGCATATTTCTATCTTTTGATTATTAATAGTTGTGAATGGATTCTCCACATATTTGTTCTAGTCTCTGCTTTCTCTTCTGTTAGGTACAAATCTAGAAATAGAAGTGTTGGACCATATTTCTATGTAATTCTATATTTAGTACTTTTTTTACCACTCTCCACGCAATTTTTGATTGTTTTATATTCCTTGCAGAACTATTCCAAAGTTCTACTTCTTCTCACTACCTTCCCAGTAATAGTTAGACTTTGAAAGTTGTTTTTTGGTATGCGTGTGTGCGTTTGTGTGTGTGTGTGTGTGTTTGTGTGTGTTTATGTGGATCTTTTTGTTTAAAACTATATTTATATTAACATATTTAAAGTAATGATTTCATTGTAATTTTAATTTTTCTCATGACTGTTAATATTGAACTTCTTTCTACATTTTGAACTACTATTTCTATATATTCTTTTTAGAAAATCCTCTCCAATCTCCAATTTTTTTCCCTTTTTTGTGGGGTAGTGGGGAAAGTCATGGGGCTTGGACCTTGGGCCGTGAGCTCTTTAGTTTAAGGCTATTGTCCTACCCTGAGTATTGCCCCTCAGTTCTTCTGCTCACAGCTCCCTACCCCTCTTCCCATTATATACAGAACAAAGGTCAACCTCAGTCTTTTTGAAAAAGTAAAACATACAGTAAATTTGTAGTATAAAACACCAAGAAATAAATTTCTTGCCAGGTGCAGTGACTTCTACCTGTAATCCTAGCTACTCAGATATCAGGCTGATATCTAAAGATTTGGTTCAAAGCCAGCCTGGGCATTAGAAAGTCTATGAGAATCTCATCTACAGTTAACCACTAGAATATGGGAAATGGCACTGTGGCTTCATAGGTAGGGTGATAGCCTTGAGTTGAAGAGCTCAGGAACAGTGCCCAGGCCCAGAGTTCAAGCCTTACAAATCCCCCAGCCAAAAAAAAGAAAAAAAAGTTTCTTCCCCAAGTGACTATTATGCCAGACATAGAACATTAACATTCTGGGTGTACTTCACAGTATTATTACTTGCTACCCTAAGATTTTGCAATATTCTCACAGTACCAGCATATGTCATCATATAATGTAGTTCCTTTTCAATGGAATAATTCCATTTATAACCTAAATCTACTCCCCCGACTTATTTTTGTCGATACCACAATTGCTCTACCATGATATGCCGCAAGCCATTAAACATTTTATGGTGGTTAATTGGAAAGGAGTCTCATGGAATTTTGTGCCAGGCTGGCTTTGAACCATGGTCCTCAGATCTCAGTCTCCTGAGTAGCTAGGATGACAGGCGTGAGCCACCAACACCTGGCTTGCCTTTTTATTTTTTTGTGGGTCTTGGGACTTGAACTCTGGGCCTAGGCACCATCCCTAAGCTTTTCAGGTCAATATTTCATGTAAGTCTAAACATTTAAGTAAAGGAATAAAATTCCAACAAAAAAAGAATAAAATTCCAGACATGGTGTGTTTATAACACGGTAGTAATTACTTGATGAAAATGTGCCATTCCAGAAGCTGGTGTCATTTGATGATGTAGCTGTGGATTTCAGCTGGGAGGAGTGGCAGCATCTGGACAATGCTCAGAGGACCCTGTACAGAGATGTAATGCTGGAGACCTACAGCAACCTGGTGTCCTTAGGTGAGCAAAAGTCAAATTCACTTGCAAGGCCAAGTGCCTTGTTATTTTGCAGATACGTGAATGTTTATCAAACTTTCAATACTATTTAAATGAAAGATTCCAGGCCCTGAGAAGTATCATTACTTTCTAAAGAAAACCTAAGGTAATTTTGTACTCATTCTTCAGGATACCTTCAGGATACTTTGACAACAGTTCTAAATTATGTTTCCTCTAATGGAGACGACATTCCAAACTTACACAGTAATTGTAAGTGGATAAACAATCCAGAATAGAATATATATCATTATTGGAAACAGAATCTACAAATCACTAAACAGTGAGTTTATAATGGAAACCTGGCACTAGGTGCAATGTTTCATGCCTGTAATCTTAAAATATTCAGGAGGAAGAAATCTAAGAATTCTAATTTGAAGCCAGCAATGGCATAAAAATTGCCATGAAACTCTATAACTCCAAGTAACCCCTCAAAACTGTTAGTGGAGTGTCAAGAGTTTGATTTTGTGGTTGAGTGCTTGCCTACCATGCATGAAGACCTATGCATGTAAGTGGAGCTGGGACTCAAACTGGTATTTTTCTAGCCTTGAGCAAGACAGCTAAGTTGATGCCATACAAAATGAATCCAGAGCTGGGGAAAAGTCAACCATGGAGCCAGTGAGAAATGAGAAAAAAGATTTAATAGATAATTTGTGAGTAGGATGTCTGCGAACTTAAAGCAATGATGACACAGCATAAGCAATAATTCTCTACTGTTTCTAATTTACAGGGCCCTGTGTTCCCAAACCTGTATTAATTGACAAGCTAGAGCACTGTGCAGAACTCTGGATAGGAAATTCCTCTGACAAGAATATCACAGGTGAGTGAATGCATCTTCATATTGATGTTGGAGCCTGAGCACCATTGGTAAGTTCATGCTGTGATGTACTGAGCAATAATATTCTTAGTTACCCTAAATCCTGTGTGGAACCTATGGAATTCTTTGTGAATGAATCAAGAATCATTTTCTTTTCCCAATCCTATGCTTGGTCTCAGGGCCTGAGCATGGTCCTTGGGTTTTCTCAAGGCTAGCTCTCTACTTCTTGAGTCATAGCACCACTTCTGGCTTTTTCTTTGTATGTAGTACCAAGGAACTGAACCAGGTCTTTGTGCATGCTAGCCCAAACCCCCGGCACCAAGAATCATAGGGTGATATAATGAATTCTATGTGGCAGTAGAGTTAAATTTAGATTTCTCTGTAGAAATCACTGTGAAACAAAATAAAATGAGAAAGCCATGAGCCCGTGCCTCATGCCTGTCAATCCTAGCTACTTTGGAGGCTGAGATCTGAGGATCAAGGTTCAAAGACTGACCTATCACAAAAACACCTTAGACTCTTCTCTCCAATGAACCAATAGAAAATGAGAAGTGGGGTTGAGGCTAAAGACATAGGGCAGTAGCCTTGAGCTGAAGAGCTCAGGAAGAACAGCCAGGTCTAGAATTCAAGTCCCATGACTGCAAAACAAGAAAGAAAGAAAGAAAGAAAGAAAGAAAGAAAGAAAGAAAGAAAGAAAGAAAGAAAGAAAGAAAGAAGAAAGAGGGAAGAAAGAGGGAAGGAAGGAAAGGAAGACACAAAGAAAGAAAGAAAGGAAGAAAGAAAGAAAGAAAGAAAGAAAGAAAGAAAGAAAGAAATGAATGATATTTAATTTCGTTAAAACTAAGACTATAAATGATTGAGCAAACAAGGAATAAGTCAGAGCATTATTCTCTGATAAGGATAATATCTTTTTGCTGGTAGGAAGAGACTGGTATTCAGAACCAGACCTTTCCACCTGAAATTGAGCCTAGTGGTAGAGTGCTTGCCTAGCATGCACAAAGACACAGGTTTGATTTCTTATTACCACATACATAGAAAAAGCCAGAAGTAATGACTTCATTGGTAGGGATCTAGTCTTGAGAAAACCCAAGGACAGTGGTTAGGTCCTAAGTTCAAACCCAGGAATGGAAGGAAAGAGAAAACAACAAAGTTTCAATCAACATAAGAAATATAACTAAACAATGAGCTGGAGATTTTCTGGTCTTCCATGGTTCTGAGGGACAGGAGTGTTAGAAAAGGAATTTTTATAAGACTTCAAATGTAAAGAAACAAATTTCAAAATTCCCACAAATACCTAAATTGAGACTTTAGTGAGAAGTTGTAACTGAAGGGATATAGGTGTAAGTCCTTACTCTCAAGAATCGTTCTTGCTTGGATCAAACGCAAACAGACATATAAACCAAACTTGTGGCCGCTGAATCTACAAAAAATTCGTGTTCCTCACTTAATGGTTAATAAGCAAACAGCATTGAAACTAGGTAAGGTAATCCTATCTGCTACTCAGGACCTGAGACTCTTATCTCTAGTTAACTCTAGAAAACAGGAAGTGGGGCTGTAGCTCAAGGATAGGGGTTATAGTCTTCTGCTGAATTGTTTAGGGGCAGGGCCGATGCCTATGAACTACAAAAAAAAAAGAAAAGAAAAGAAGGTTTTAAAAAGATGCAAAACAGCACAATATTTAGATTATTTCTCAAAAATAAAAGAAAGGCAGCTATTCCTCAATGTATAAACAAAACAGTATTTGAAAAAAAACAGCTGCAGGTATACTATAGGTAGTACTCAGCTTAAAACTGTAGCAGTACATAGATGGGTAATTTCAATAAATATTTCCTGTGATATAAAAAGAGAATGAAACACAGAAAAACCTTATTGGTTATTATAAAATATCATTTTCTTAATATGTTAGGGAGAAAAGCATATATTTCTCATAAATCAATTTCCACTTTTATATTTTAAAATATCTAACACTTAGGATGGGAAAGTAAAGTCATTACCTTTACAGTAAGGAATATTTGTATCTCATGTATGTTTGTGTCTTTTTTTCTATGACTCATTTTAGATGTCCAGGTAATGGAAAATGTGTTCAAGACCTGCCAGGAAAGTCCACATGAATGTCTTTGTGAAGTAGCAGTTGCAAGTAGTATCGAAGTGGAGGAAAACGTGAGATTAGCAACAACTTTAAATTTGAGCTCTACACATAATCCAGAGCTGATTAGTAATAACGGTAACAACTTAGGGGTGAGGACTGAGGAGTTCATTAAGTGTCAGAACATGCTTCTGTCTCCTAAGCCTGATGAGATGCATGCTGCATATAGATCTCGTATGTCTCCTCTTCTTAAAAAATCCATCGGATATTCAGAGCAATTTATTCATGATTGTGACAGTCCAAAAGATCTGCAGTATCATAATTCTGTTCTCCCTACCCAAGAAATTCTTCAGGGAGGGAGGAAAACTGCTAAATGTACTGTGTGATGAAAAATATTGTACTTCACACCGACCATCACTACACATGCGAAAATGTACACAGGAGAGAATCCTCATACATGTAGTGAATGTGAGAAATCTTTCAGTAATGAAATATGCCTTACGATACCTCAGAGCAAATATCCTGAGATATGTGATGCGTACATCAACTGTGAAAATTAATTTCTGAGAAGTCAGACCTGACGCTCCAACCTCGATCTCCAAGAGAAGACAAACCTTATGAATATGAGGAACGTAATAAAATTTCTGCCCAGAATTCAGCTCTCAGCACACATCAGAGATCTCACACAGAAGAGAAATCTTATGAATGGGATAAATGTGGGAAGACTTTTAGACTGAAATCATACCTCACTTTGCACCCGAGAAGACACACAGAAGAGAAACCTTATGAATGTAACAAATGTGAAAAGTCTTTCACCCAGAAGATACACCTTCGAGTTCATCAAATAACACACACAGGAGAGAAATCTTATAAGTGTAATGAATGTGGAAAGTCTTTCCAAGGGAAGGGAAAACTTCGTGTTCATCAGAGAATACACACAGGAGTGAAACCTTATGAATGTAACCAATGTGTAAAGTCTTTCAGACAGAAATCTTCCCTCAAATTGCATCAAAGAACACACACAGGAGAGAAACTTTATGTGTGCAACAAATGTGGAAAGACCTTCAAGTGGAAGTCATATCTTGATGGGCATAATAGAACAGACACAGGAGAGAAAACTTATGCATGTAGTGAATGCGGAAAGTCTTTCAAATGGATGGTAAAACTCCATGTTCATCAGAGAATATACTCAGGAGAAACACCTTATGAGTGTAACATATGTGGAAAGTCCTTCACACAGAAGCCAAACCTCAACATGCATAAGACAATTCAAACAGGAGAAAAACCTTATGTATGTAACCGATGTGGAATGTCTTTCAAATGGAAGTCTTCCCTCAAATTGCATCAGAGAACACACACAGGAGAGAAACTGTACGAGTGCATCAAATGTGGTAAGACCTTCAGATGGAAGTCACATTATAGGAGGCATAACAGAATTCACACATATTAGAAACCTTAGGAATATAACCAAAGTTGAAAGTCTTTCGTGCAGTATTCACCCTTCAGGAAGCGTAAGAGAGTTCACACATATGAGAAGCCTTAGCAATGTAATAAATAGGAAAGAATTTTTAGTCTGTGGAAGAAAACTCAGCTTGTGTCACAGAACCAACACAAGATCAAACCCTTAATGAATGTAGCAAATGTTCAGTCTTTTCCCCAGAAGGCACAAGTCAAGATTTATCACTAAACACCCACAGGATAGAATCCGATGAATAAAATGAAAGGGAAATTTTTTTGAAGAACTCATAGTTGAATTTGCATGATACCATATAGACACAGGATAAAAATCGTATGAATATAAGAATATGAAAAATCCATCATGAACGCATGACTAAGTATAAAATGCACATAGGAGAGAAAAACCTTATGAATATTACAAATGTGGAAAATGTTTGACCTGGAAGGCATACTTCTGTGTTCATCACAAACCAGATTCCCATAGAAGAAAAGAAAACTAATGAATAGAACAAATGTGCAATGACTTTTAATCAGAAGTCAGTCTTCAGTACATTTCAGAACATACACAATAGAGAAATAGAGAAATTCTGAGTAATGAAAAACATTTAGCTATATATAGAATCTCTGTATCTGGGAGCATTAGGGTAAGTCTTCTAAACAAAGTCAACCTTCAGCAAGCATTAAGAGCACTCACAGAAGAAATAATAGCATGTAGGAAAACCTTTGTCAGAAACCTCTAAAAGCTGACTGTGTTGCTTAGTGGTAGAGTGCTAACCTATCAAGGATGAAGGCCTGAATTAGATTCCTCAATACTACGTGAAAAGAGCAAGCCAGAAGCAGCACTGTGGTTCAAATGGTAGAGTGCTAACCTTGAGCAAAAGTAGCTCAGGCCCTGAGTTCAAGCCTAAGGATTGGAGAGAGAGAGAGAGAGAGAGAGAGAGAGAGAGAGAGAGAGAGAGAGAGAGAGAGAGAGAGAGAGAGAGAGAGAGAGAGAGAGAGAGAGAGAAACAGGACCTTTTAAATTTTACAGAGATAGAGAAGGAGAGAGACAAGGAGACAGAAACTAATTTCTAAACTTTACAGTCTTTCTATTTCCTTACAAATTCGTCTATGACATTCTTTCTGACAGAAGCACAGAATTCCATTGTGTAAAAATACCATATTTGATCTACTCTTCAACTGACGGGCATCTGGGTTGGTTCCATACCTTTGCTATAGTAAATAGTGCTGTGATAAATGTTATTGTTCTAGTGAATTTAGTATGTCCTATCTGGACGATTGGCAAGTAGTGAAATTGCTGGATCACAGGGGAGCTCTGTGTTTAGTCTTTTTGGGATACTGCTATAGTGCTTTCCATAGTGGTTGAACGAGTTTGCAATCCCACCAGCAGTGTAGTAGTGATCCCTCCTGGCCACATCCCCTGCAGCATACGTTATTAGATTTCTGGATCTTGGCCATTCTAACTGGAGTGAGGAGGAAAAGGGAAAGAGGAACTGAAACTTTCTCTCCTTACAGATGACATGATTCTGTATTTAAAAAACCCTATAGACTCTACTCAGAAGCTGCTTGAGCTGATATAAAACTTTGGTAAGGTAGCAGGGTATAAAATTAACCCTCAATGTCAACTGCCTTCCTATATGCCAACAAATGAGAGGCAAGAATCAGGATAGCAACTCATTTTGCTATCAAAGAAAATAAAATACCTAGGAGTTAACTTAGAATGTAAAGCACCTTTTTGATGGAACTATAAACCCTGGAGAAGGAAATTAACGCAGAACTGAGGAAATGCAAAAACCTATGCTCCTGCTTTGGAAGTAGTAATATTGTAAAAATGGCAATCTTGATAAGGACTATCTACAAATTCAGTGCAATATTCATCAATATCCCAATGTCATTCTTTCAAGAAACAGAGGAGGAAATCCAAAATTTCACTTGGAATAATGAAAGACCCCTTATAGTCTGTCTTCTTGCATGATACATAATGTTTAATCTCACCTTCTCCACCAAAATCTCACCTTTCTCATTGAGACATAGGTGGCCCTGTTTACTAGCAGCAAAGGCTCAAACGCGCAGTTTCAGGTGTCACCACTGCCTCTGTTACTGGGTAGATCCAACTCTGTCATCGATTCTGAGGTCTGCCCTGGGAGTCTTGTTCACAAGTTGTTCTGTGGCATCTGCTGCCAGCCTGTGCCTATTTGCTTCCTTTTCCTCCAGCAGCCTACAACAGGGAATGAAGTTCAGGCGCTGATGCTCTCCTTCATATGCAGGGCAGGATGAGCCCAACCCTCCCTCATCTTCCTCTTCCAATTTTTGGGAAAAAATGTGCTGGCAGAAGTCCTCAGGTGTGGGGCATGGCTGATTCACACTTTTAATCCAGGCTGGTCAGGAGGCTGAGATCTGAGTATGGAAGTTCCAAGTCACCTAGAACAGGAAAGTCTGATAGATTCTTACTACCAAAAATAAAAACAGCTGGAAATGGAGTTTGGGCTCAAGTGGTAAAGGGCTAGTCTTGAGTACAAATGCTTAGTGCCCAGGCCCTGAGTTCAGGCTCCAGCACTGCCAACAACCTCACTTTAGTGAGATTTTAGCTTTATCCATGTAGGCACATCTCACTGGAATCTTTGCTGGTAGAGAGAATCTTCATAATTTTGTCTCAAGGTAAAGGTCCTCCTGGGGTAGTACACAAAAGGTGTCATGGAGAGAGGAGCCCCACTTGCTCCAGGTTTGAAGATGGCATAGGTCAAGCCAGCATGGAGTTGGCACATCAGTCTTTTTCCTAGCACCACCTACCAGTGAATGTCAAATGACATTGATTGTTGTGGGATTGTGTGATTGAAGTGCCCCATTAAGGGCAGTGTTAGCACATCCAAACTTGGATACCAGGAATGCTGAAATCTCAAAGCTAAGATTTCTGTTGGCTACAGAAATGCTGGTGTGTCTGTTATTCACTAAAAGTTCAGGTGCAAAGATTCTGAAGCTTGATGCCATGTGTTTATTCCATTTAGTAAAATTATTTTAATGCACTGTATAAGTTAAAACATTTGATAAGAGTCAGAGGTAGTGAAAACATTGTTCTTGAATTCAGGTGTCTGGCAGGGTAATGGGGGGGGTGTTGGTGGCTGGGACTATGAAGCTGGAGCTGCTATCAAACCATGGATCATGTTCCTCTTTGTCTGGGAGAAATGACTCCAAAGATGAAATTTGAATGGTGAGGAAAAGATGATGATGTACTCAGGAAATTTCTCCTAAACAAATGCTCATGTGGAAGTGGGATGGGGGCTGGGCATATCTGAGGCAGAGCTTAAGGGGTCTTCTCGTGGCGTTGAGGACGTTCCTTGCGACTTCAGGCATGCAGCAGGGTGTTTTAGATGGCCATTGCGAGATGGATGGAATAAGACTGGAGACAAGATGAATGATGGGATCCTGCAATGCTCTTGCATGAGTGGCTGGTGGCTCACCTAAAAGAGCTCATTATATCTGAAAAAGAAATCAGGAATTTGTTTTGATTGGATAATACCTGTAATCCGAGGCCTATTCAGGATCCTGATCTTAGTACTGTGGTTTAAAACCAACCCAGCAAAGGGAAAAGTGCATGAGACTCTTACTCCCAGTTTAGAGCAAGAACAAAGATTGAAGTAGAGCTGTGGCTCAAGAGCTAGAGTGCTACCTTGAGCAAAGAAAAGCTAAGAAAAAGCTCCAGGTCTTGAGTTCAAGGCCAGGAATGAAAGAAGGAAGGTAAAAAAAAGGGAAGTATGTGAGGAAGGGAAATATATAAATGAAAGAGAGAAGGAACTAGAAATTTAAAACTAGAGAATATTTAAAAGCCATCAGTCCTTCTAAGAAAAGTGCTGGAGTATGGGTTCTATATGTGGTGAACTGGAAGCCCAGCAGTGACTTGTTAAGCAAAGAGTCACCATGATGAGCAAAGGATAAGAAATCTGCATGAGCCTCTTAGCAGATGGAGTCACAGAAGAAAACCTCAGCTCCCATCCCATAGTTAGAAGTATATAGAGATGGGGAAGTTGGCATCACCTTGATGTCATTGTGTCCATGGAGACTGGAAGCCATGGCTCTGTGAAAGCACAATGTTCTGGTTACTGAGCTGAGAGGCTGAGGAGAGCCAAGACCTGGCCATGAAGAAATCAGGGTGGCAGCAGAGCAACTCTGCTGCAGTGTGTGCATGCTTGGCTGTTCTTATTCTGTGGTGGATCAGGCCGGAGCGGGTGATAGTAACTGTTTTGTGGTCACAAGCCCTTCACCAAGAGCTTCCTGTGGGATCCTCATAAGCTACAGGGTGGCTGGTGGTGGGATGTGTGTGGGGTGGAAGTGACAGAGGGATGGACGCATGGCAAAGTGGGTGAAGAGATGAGAGGAATGATGAGAGCCCAGTTCATTGGTTTCCAAGGTTAATGGGTGGGAGGTAGAGAGGCATGATGGAGGAAAGATGGAGGCAGGGGAAGGTGGTGACAGAGTGAGGCCATCTGTAGTGCCAGCCTGGCCATCATCTGAAGCCCATAGGCAGCTTCCTGATCCCTCACTTTGTCCTGCTCCTTGTGGAGGGAATGTCACATGTACCCAGAGCTAGGGGTGGGGCAATGTTACTAGCACCTGGAGAACCATTGGCCTCTACCTGTGTGAGGGGTGGTTATGGCTCCCATGCTGGGTGGCCTGATAGCTATGGAACAGATCTCTCCTTAGCTACCACAGTGAGTGGCTGCTCTCCATCTAGGGTTAGGGCACCTGCTCAGCCATCAGGACACCCCATGCCAGGACAGAGGCCTACAATTCAGATGGCAGCACAGGGGTGAAGATGATCTCACTGTAGCCCTAGTTACATGGCTGTCCCTGTATGCAGGTCAGGATGAGCTGGGGGAAGATGTTCTCTGTGTTTTTCCACAGCCTATCCTGGCCTCTTCTTGTGTCTGATTAGACCCAGAGAGTACCAGGTTCCCTCTCATAGTCCTGGTTCTTTTTCTTTTACAGTCATGAGGCTTGAACTCAGGTCCTGGGTACTGTCCCTGAGCTCTTTTGCTCAAGGTTGATGCTCTACCATTTGAACCATAGTGCCATTTTCAGCTTTTCCTTTTCATGTGGATCTCTGATATCTCCAGTGCTGTGCCTGCAGGGAGGCACTCACCCCCCAGACAGAGCCACCTCTGCCGTGACTGTGACTGCCCACAACCCTCACACCCACTCCTTGCACACCCCTCGACTCCAGTTTTAGCTCCTCTTGGACTGGGTGTCCAGCCTACCCCTTCCTACACTCACAAAGGGTCTACAATTGTCTTCCCAGGGTCCTTTCTTCTGCCAGCCAGAGTACAGACTGTGCACATCTTGACGATCACAGAGCTCAAAGCCAAAGGCTGAGATGCAGAAGGGGGTGCCCCGGAAGCTGCACAGGGCCCATGGATCATCCTGTGCATCCCCCAGCCTGTGACTTCCCCCACCCCCTTGGCAGGGAAGCTCCATGCCCACATCCTGATCCCTGGTCCCCTCCAATTCCATTCTCCCTTGGATTTTGCAGACTGTCTACCATCAGGATCTAAAATTCTATTCATCACTTTATGTCCTTATGACTGATTTGCTACTTTGGCAGGATCTCCCCGTGCCTGGAGAGTGGGCATGTCATGTACTCTCTGTGGAGAAGTTGCCCCAGGAGAAGAAATATGCACTTCATGTGAGTGTTGGACAGGGCACGAGGGCTCCCTAGGATCAGAAGCCCCAGGAGGAGTGCAGATGGGGATATGCTAGGGGCCACAGGGGACAGTGGGAGTTAGGGCACAGTTGGTTCCTTCTGCAGGGTTGACACCGCTTCACAAACCCAACAGAATGAGGTTCACATTACAGATGTCAGAGACAGTGCAGATTGCCAATCGGCGCAGGGGTCACTGTCACCCCCAGATGCTGGCTGCATGCTGGGATGCACGCAGAGATGGTTTCAAGATCAGATAATGAGGATGTTGCAGGGTGTAACCATTCTTTTCAGATGGCTCTCTACCTCTCTTGAGCTTCATCTCTATCTTTGGCTTTTTCTTGGCAGTTAACTGGAAATGAGAGTTTCATGGACTTTCCTTTCTGGACTGGCTTCAAACAGAAGCTATGCACAGTTTTCAAACCATACTACTGAAGAAGGGAAGCTTGATCTGGTGCTTAACTGGGTTGCACTTTGGCTCCGTTTGCTATGCCTCACGGGAGGGGGCTCATCATTTGTAGACTAAGATCTCATGACCTTCAAAGCCAAATGCTACCTGAAAGTTCAGGGTCCCAGCCTATGTTTTGGGCCTGGGTGAATACATTCTCTGTTATGCTGGGTCATCAACCCATGTTTTAAGCTGGAAGTAGGCAGTGCCACATTTGATAAGAACATCTGCCAGAGATTGTCACCTCATGAAAGCAGATTCTAAATTTTTATTCCATTGCCTGTGGTGGAGAAATCCCCTCCAAGTTAGACAGGCTCACATCCACCTGCAGGTCACACGCCTAATGCACCCTTGAGTGTCCTCATGGCATTGGGATCTAAGTTTGTAGTCCATGAATTAGCTGGACTAGTGATGACAAACGTGTTGTGGATTAATATGAGAACAATTTAAGAAGCCCTGGAGGAGCATCAACCTGACCCTCTGTGGTGCTATAAATCTGATAGGATGTTCCAGACTGAGAAACAATCACATGGCTTTGTGTTTGGCATCCAGACAAGTGAGTGCATGTCTTAGCTGTCAGCCAATACAGAGGAGGACATGAATAAGTGGGTGGAAAGCATCTGTCAGACCCCTGTCTGGGGCAGGTGGAGAAAACATAGGAAGGTAGATACCATGGCTGTGGTGGGGCCAAAAAAAAGGGTAAAAGAGGCAAAGGAACCAGGTACAGGTAGCTCAAGACTGTCATCCTAGCTACTCAGGAGTTTGAGATCTGAGGATCACAATTCAAAGCCAGCCCAGGACAGAAACTCCATGAGACTCTTATCTGCAATAAACTACTGAATGCAAGAAGCTCAAGCTCAGTGACAGCATCCAGGCCTAGCGTTCAAAACCCAGGACCGGCAGAAAAAAGTATCAAAGGACAAGAAGCTGGCCAAAAGTTAGAGGGACTCTATCTTGACAAACAATACAATGGTAAGTTGCACTCAGAAGACTTGCACAAAATCTGGAAATGCCTGAGACCTATCTATGTATGTTTCCTGTTTGTCTAAATACATATGTTTATGCTTTTATATACTAGTATAGAGAGACAGATCAATACATATGACTATACATATATACATAGCCAGACACTTATGGGTGGGTAATATACTGTGTGAGAGTTTGTGTTTGTGTTTTGTGGATGGATATCTCTGTTTAAGAAAGATAGAAAATATGTAAATATCTTTAAAAACACTTGATAAAATATAGAGAGACATAAGCTCTTGAGGGAATCTGAAATGACAAGATTATTCAGAGGCACGTTTATCCTTATGGATTCCTCAGTAAGTTTTAATTTGTTTCATTATATTCTTTCTTTTTTTAACCAGTGCTGAGGATTTCTCTCAGGGACCAGGTGCTGCCAATTACTAATTTTCTCATGGCTGGTACAAGAGGAACTGAGCCACAGTTCCACTTTTGCCTTATTTATTCGTGCTTAACTGAAGATAAAGATTTCTATCAGTGACTTTCTCTCAGGGGCTGGATTCTAACGAGGATCCCCAGACCTCAGCCTTCTCTATAGCTACAATTAACAATATGAGAACCCAGCACTGGGTTCCAATGCACAGGGCAAGAAATTGAGTGTATCTCTCAACTCTAATTAGCTATAATAAGCTAGAAGTAAAAGACCAATACCTTTGAGGAAAAGATGCTAAGGGTTATCACACAGGCCCTATGAGTAAGGCCTAAACCCTGTACACATGTGTGCATGCACACATTGGCAGATGCACACACAAATGCACACACACAATATCTCAGGCAATATTGTATTTTGAATTAATATCCAAAGATTGGACAACAGGATAGCAAGTAATAAAATCTGTTTTTCTTGTCTACATTGAGGGAAAGGGATAAATCACAAGATGCAGAAGCGAAGAATTCAGAGGCAAATGCTGTGAGTAAATAACTTGTAAAACGCACATTTCTTTTCTTTTCTTTTCTTTTGTTTCTTCTGTCATTCCTGGGGCTTGAGCTCAGGACCTCAGCATTGCTCTTGGCTTTTCCCAAGACTAGCCCTCTGCCACTTGAGCCACATTGCCATATGGATTTTTATATCTGTGTGATATTAAGGACTCAAACCTAGATCTTCATGGATGCTAGGCAAGCACTCTACCACTGAGCCAAACTCTAAAACCCGATAAAGTATTTATCAATAGTCATCATCATCATATCCAAATATCCTTTCTCCTACAAAGAATGAACACTTATCTATGTCTGTAAGACTTTTTTTATGTCACCAATGCTTCTGTGATTTTCCCACTTGCATTTTTACAGATGACAGCACAGGTATTCATCAGGAAGAAAAATAGATTAGGATACAGAAACCTAACAACGTCCTAGTAGATTGAAGTGAAAAATATGTGCAAGATGGCCTGGGTGTTTCATCTATTTGTAGAGTGCTTGGCTACCACACAAAAAGACTCCGGTTTGATTCTGCAGTACCATATACATAGAAAACGCTGGAAGTGGTGCTCTGGCTTGGTGGGACAACTATAGCCTAAAGAAAGCCTAAGAACAATGGTCAGGTTCTGAGGTCAAGTCCCAGGACTAGCAAAAAAAATGTGCAAGAGGCAAAATGCAAGCTGAGAAGGCACTGTGAAGCAAAATGTCTTGTGAAGGGTAAGGGGAATAGTGACAGTTAAGTTTGGATCTTACCTAAGAAAGGCTCCTTGAGCTTGAGACCAGGCTAGCACTTACGCCTAGTTAATGACTTTTGATTTGAACAAAAAGGTGTGCTGTTTACTACATCCATATGTGAGGTGGGAAGGGAGATTCAGCCTCCAGTATGTCTTTGGGGAGGTCTTCTGTGAGCAAGGAGCTTTGGTCATTGGGCCTTGAAAGGTGACCCTACCGCCCTCACAATGGAACAGAATATGGAACCCTGGTAACCAAGCCACTGTATGTGACAACCAGCTCAAGCCAGTTCCCTTGGCCTGTGGCTCAGGAACCAGAAAGATGTTGCTGTGCTGTTGCCAAAGGTCAGGAGGCTCGCATCTCAGGCATGAGAGATATGGATGTCTCACTTGAAGAAGTAGATGCTGGATCAGTGCCAAGCCAAAATTCCAGTATATCAGGCATTTCTCTAGGAAGAAAGCCAGGAAACTCCAGGGCAACTCAGATGAGGTAAATTGAGAGGAAACCTATTTGAACCCAACATCCTGCCCACACACTACAACCTTCTTGTGTGCTTTCAAGTGACTATACTGAGATTAGAGTGTGTCATTTCCAATCTACTCTATTCCAATTCCGCAGTGTGAAGTGTGGTCCCATTCCTACGTTTGAAATATCCACTGTTTTGCCAACATAGTGTGATGGTAAGTCAGCTCAGACTCTGAATGAGCCTTGTAACCTATGGATCCTGGAGGAAGGCCTGTTGGAGATGCTGCTGACAAAGCTGATCCCTGCCTACTAGAAAGGTGATCTCTTTTATGTGGGAAACTTCCTGCACAATTTCAAATAGTGGAGGACAATGTAGTAGTTGCTGGAAATTCTCTTGAAAAAGTGAGTGTTCCCCCTCCAAACCCAGGTTTGCTCACCCCTCCTGGCCAAGTCTTGGAATACTTGGCTCCTCTCTGAGCCTGTTTGGTTCACTGCGGTGTTCACAGGGGAGCTAAGCATGATACAAGTGCACAAACTACTTTATTATGACTGGGACACCATGCCATTTCATTTCCCTCACAAGCTACTGGAGTCTCAACAGTGTGCTTACTGAGAAGTTGGATTTCAGGCATGAGTAAGTGGCTCCCAACTGCAGCCCTCACCTAGGTGACATCCTAGGAAATCCCATTTCCCAGTAAGAAATGAGGTGTCAGTACTAATGGCGGAGGCCTGTGAAATACTGGATTCAGAGGAAAAGCTGGGGGCTGAATCACTTTTGAGCCATCAGGGAGGGATTGTGGTAGCTTTGCCTGTTAGAACCTGAAATCATTTACATTTTGGTGTGTGGCCCAGTGCTGCCACTTTAACCTGAACCCAGGTCTAAATGCCATCCCTTTGGTGTTCAAAAATTAGCACTGTACCATTTGAGTCATAGGTCAAGTTCTGGCTTTTTGCTGCCTAATTGAAGACAAGTGCCTTTAGACTTTTACTGACTAGACTGGCTTTCCACTGTGATCTTCATAGCTCAACCTTCTGGGTGGCTAAGATTAGAGGAATGAGCATTTAGTTCTTTATTTAGAGCATTCACTTATTGATTTATTTAGAGCATTTACTTAGTTAATTTAAGGTGCATTTACTTTGGACAGATGCATAGAGGTCTCTCTCAGAAGCTTCTGGAAGTGGGGTGTAAAAGCCATCCTGTTCTCGAGTGTCTCTTGCCCCCCTCCCAGCACATAAGTGTACATCTCTGCAGGCCAGCCACAGCATTAGAGTCCTGCAAGAAAGGGGCTTTGGTAGAAGGCTCAGGATGGAGAGAGAAGGCTCTCACTTTCCTTGTACCGAATGTGCCCACAGCATCATGTGTTCCATCTATACGATGTGAATGGACTTCTACCCCAGTGATTTCTACGAGTTCAAGAACTGTCACACCCTGACACAACTCAAGCTCTATATGAGGCTCCACATGCCGGCTTTGGACCTGCTCTTCTAGACACATACTTTTTGACCAGCTGGAGGAATGTGCGACCAGTAAGACCAAGAAAAAGTAGAAGTCCTGGTGTGGGTGCCTCAGAGCCTGTGAGTAGGAAGCCCATGTGGTCTAGATATTGGTTGGCCCTTACTTCTACAGAGCTTGGCAAAATGCCCTTTATGGGTGGTGTCAGCCAGGTAATGTCTGTCCTCTGAAAGGACTCGGGAATAAGCACTCATTAGAAAGACCCTACACCTCCTCAGTGTTCAGTCCAAACTCCAGTTCTACAGGTTCCTCCATTAGATCCTCATGGAAGTTGAGTGACACTTCAACTTGCAGAGTCCACTCTGTTCACTCTGTACGTATTTCCATTCTTAGGTTTGGGTCATCGTGGAAGAGCTTATCCTGAACTCCGGATGAAAAACCCACCAATGGAGCTGGTGACTGATGGAGACAGAGAATCATCACTGCACTCCAGAAAGCATGGGCCTTCTGTAGAAATTACCAAACAGGTTTAGAGTCCTGTGGATATACCTTTTGCTCTGAACCCCATGTGTGACACAGTTGAACCTGCAGATACTATGGAGGAAGAAAAAGAGCAGCCAGATTTCCTTACGTTTCCTTTCACACTCCACCCAGAGTCAGTCCATCTGAGTCAGAGTAACACTCCACTTATTGTGCAAGCTGAAGGGGCACACGCTGGGCTCATGGAAATTGTCCCCAAGGGAAGCAGCAAGTATACTCTCAATACTGGATTCATTGGAGGAAAATGAATCCATCCTCACAGAATATCCAGACCCATCCATCTCACTAAGAGACTCAATCTCCATTCGACAAACCAGAATCCATCCCCCTCTTAACTCAGGAAGGACATTCTGTTTCTCATGAGGAAGGAGACCCTTCTGAGGACTCTGAAGTAGAATTACTGTCTGAAGGCAACTTGGAGGCCAGTCTGGATTTAGAGCTTCCCTATCCCCTTCCTAAAAAGACATCTCTTTATCTTGCTCTCATGATTCTTGTCAAGTATTCATTGTATTTACTTTGCTAACTATTAAACTCTCATTGTTAATATTATGGTGTGCTGTTCTTCAGTCCTTATTGCACTGTGTTTTATTTTCCACTTATAATGTGAGACCTCAGACACCTAGGTCCTGCGTGGGCCAAAAACCAGACAGGTCTGGTCCCATAGAAGACAACCTTACTGTATATACAGGGAACTATGAAATGCATGGAATCACCAGGAATCCAGGCCAGGCCTCCATGGACAGACAAGTCAGCTACCAAAGCTTAAGGACCGAGTACATGCCTGGAAATGTGTTTTGTCAATCGGGAGAAGTGCCAGAGTAGCTGTAATATTATGTGGGACTCTGTTCTGTGAGTTCAAGTCTGTTTATATATCCATTGTGCTTTGTACAAGTATTTAAGAAAATTGAAACTCCACAATAGCATCAAAAATCTACTTTGGCTTTGAATGTGGCCTAGTTGTAGAGTCCTCGCCTAGTATACAAGAAGACCTTGATTCAATTCCTCGGCACTGCATACACAGAAAAAGCAGATGGGGCAGTGTGGCTCAGGTGTCAGAGTGCCACCCTTGAACAAATGTGGCCAAGGACAGTTCCTGGTCCCTCAGTTGAAGCCCCAGGACTAGCCAAACAAGAAATCATACCATTTTCCACACATTTGGAAATAAATCTGTTTTATCTAACCCTACTTCTTTTTTGCCAGTCCAGGGTGTGTGACACCAAGCCAAACTACTGGCCCCCTACCTTACTATTTTGAATCATTTAATTTTTTTACATAATCATATTTCATGCTGTCTGTATTAATACCATAAACAGTATGCTTAGTGTAATAATGTTAAAGGTAAAACATAAGAAATTAATAACTAAAATTCCTTTTTTATTAGTTTTATAGCATTACTACAATTTTATGAGAAAAATTACCTAGAATGTTTATTTTAGAGTTCAAGTAATCCATTTTGATAAATATATCAACCTACATCATTTATTTGACACATTTTAAACTATTTTTTTCAGGAATGAAAATACATATATATTTGTTGTAAATGAAATTTTTGACTTGGGGGGAAGGGAAAAAGAAAGGGGGGAGGAGGTAACAGTGTTTACAAGAAATGTACTCATTACATATGTAACAGCAATCTCTATGTATATCACCTTGACAACAAATTTTTTGAAAAGTACAATAAGTTTAAATGTCTACTTTGGGCAGAATTTTTTTTTGCCAGTACTGGGCTTAGACTCAGGACCTGAGCACGATCCTTGTTTTTTTTTTTGTTTATTCTTAAGGCACAATTTCTATCACATGTGCCACAGCACCACTTTTATCTTTTTTTATCTATGTTGTGCTGAGGAATTGAACTTGGGTCTTCATTCATGCTCGGCAAGAACTCTTCCACTAGGCTTAACTTATGGCCCCAGTGGGAAGGAAGTTTTCCATAAAATATGTAGGAAATATGTCCACTAAGGAAAAGCCATCAAAAATAGAAGAAAAATTATTTACTTAGATAACGACGTGCCAGTGTTATGGCAGATCTCTGTAATTATAGCTTCAAGAGTGGCCTATTTGGACCGGGAGTTGGCTGGCTGAAGTAAAGTGCTATCCTTGAGCAAGCCCTAGGACAGTGCTCTGGCCATGAGTTGAAGCCACAGGACATGCAAAAAATAATAATTTAATGCCCGTGACTGGTGGCTCACCCTGGTAATCCTAGCTACCCTGGAGGATCGAGGTTCAAAGACGGCCCAGGCATAAAAATCTGTGAGAATCTTATTTCCAAATAATCCAGAAAATTCAAAATGACAATGTGCCTCAAGTGTTAGAGCTCTTGCCTTGAGCTGAAGAGCTTAAGGTAAACATGCAGGCCCAGAGTTCAAGCCCCATGAGTGAAAAAATGAAAAAGAAAAAGAAAGCCCTTCTCTAAGGCTGGAGTGCACACTAGTGGTAGTTTGCTTGTCTAGTATGCACAAAGCCCTGTGTTCAATTACTCTGTACCACTTACACCAAAAAGAAAAGCTGGAAATGATCTCAGAAGGTTGGATTCTGAGGATCACAGATCAAAGCCAGGCCAGACACTAAAGTCCATGAAACTGTTACTTCCACTTAAGCACCAGAAAACCAGAAGTGACACTGTGGCTCAAGGTGTTTAAGGTTGTAGCCTTGAGCTGAAGAGCACAGGGACACTGCCCAGGTGCACAATTAAAGTCTTACAACCAAATGAGAGAGAGAGAGAGAGAGAGAGAGAGAGAGAGAGAGAGAGAGAGAGAGAGAGAGAGAGAGAGAGAGACAGAGACAGAGAGACAGAGAGAGAGAGAGAGAGAGAGAGAGAGAGGCAGACAGACAGAGACAGAGAGACAGAGACAGAGACATCAAACAGTCAGGCACTGCTGGCTGAAGCGTGTAATTCTAGCTACTGTGGAGGCTGAGATTGGAGGATCTTGGTTCAAAGCCCAAAGCCAGCCTGGACACATATATTTGTGAGACTTACATCACCAATTAACTACCAGAAACCAAAAATGGAGCTGTAGAGGAAGAGCGCTAGCCTTGAGCTGAAGTGCTCAGGGAAAGTGTCCAGGCCCAAAGTCCAAGCACCATGACGAATCCATAATAAAAAAAGAAGATAGCTAATAGTAATGATGAATAATTTTGTGCTGGGAGTTTGGCCTAGTGGTAGAGTGCTTGCCTAGCATGCACGAAGTCCTGGGTTCAATTCCTTAATACCACATACATAGAAAAATGCTGGAAGTGGTGCTGAGGCTGAAGTGGTAGAGCCCTAGCCTTGAGAAAATATAAGGACAGTGCTCACTCCCTGAGTTCAAGCCCAGGACTGGCCAAATCAATAGTAGTAGAGCACTGGCATTGAACTGAAGATCTGAGGAACAGCCCAGGCAGAGAGTTCAAGCACCGCAAACAACAACAACAAAATCTATGAAATGGCAGTGGTGGTTTTAAGCTAAGCAAAAATAGAGTAGAAACTGGTAAAATACATATTTGTGTGTAAGCAAAATAGCCAGACTTATGCATTAGAACAGGATAGCAACTTGAAAAAAAATTTTGTTTTCCATTTCACTAGGTCCTGTCTCTTAATTTATTCAAGTAAGTAAAATGCTGGGTTTTATAAAAATTGCTCTGAATATTAGAAAATCATAATATCTCTCATTAACCAACAAAGACCAGGAACTTTGGCTTCGTTCAAATGCAGAGTATCAGGCAAGAGAAGAAAAAATTGAAGTCAGAACTTGAAGTTCTTGATCCAGAACCTGCATAGTAACAGAGCAGCAGCCTGGTGATGGTACCTCACACCTATAATCTTAGCTACTCAGGAGGTTAAGATCTGAGAATCAAAGTTTACAGCCAGCCAAAGTACCCAGTTAACTGCCAGAAAAACCAGAAGTGGCACTGTGGCTCACAGATTAAAGCACTAGCCTTGAGCTGAAGAGCTCAGGGACAGTGCCCAGGCCCAGAGTTCAAGCCCCACAATTGACAAAATCAAACAAGCAAACAAAACTCACAAAGAAGCCTGCAGACCACAGTGGTTCTGCTGAGTCTCTTCTCTATGGGGATCAGGAAACATTTCACTTTTTCTGTCTCTTCCCATCTCAACATTCATACTAAAATAAGACTGTGTTGAAAGTTTCAATTTATAAATATGTTTTTCATGAAGCACACTGAAATATTCATAGCTTATATCTCAATTGAAGATAGTTGATTTGGGGCTGCATTGGTAGAGTGCTAGCCTTGAGCAGAAAAGGTCAGGGCTAGAGCTGAAGCACTCAGTTGAAGACCCAGTGCCAACACACAAAAGAAAATGTGCACTTTATACATATTTTCTAATTTCTTAATGAATTTTTCAGTCTGTATAAATATAGGGTATATTCCTTGTTTCTTAAGTAATATTGCTCTTTTTTTTCTTTTTGCCAGTCCTAGGGCTTGGACTCAGGGCCTAGACATTTTCATTGGACTCGCTTGCCCAAGGTGAGTGCTCTGCCTCTTGAGACACAGCGCCACTTCTAGCTTTTTTCTGAGTATGCGGTACCGGTGAATAGAACCTAGGTCTTCATGTATTCTAGGTGAGCACTCTACCATTAGGCTACATTCCCAGGCAGTGAGATTCCTCTTACAGTCATTGTATGTTCACAGAGTTTGATCTCACACACTGTAGGGCCCTGGTTGGCTTTGACCTGTGATCCTAAGCCCTGAGCCTCCTAAGCAGCTGAAATTAAGTTGTGAGCCAGCATGATGGCTTCCATTCTTTTTTCTACAAAAATATATGTAGTTATCTAAAATATATCTATAGCTGAAAAAAATTAATCTCTCCCAAACAAATCTTCAAAGAAACAACCATCCTATTAAAAGGTGGGCTAAAGACTTAAAAGAGTATTCTCTGAAGAAAAAATTAAAATGGGCTTTAGACACATGAAGAAATGCTCCATATCTCTAGCAATAAGGGAAATGAAAATCAAAACAACTTTGAGATTCCACCTGACTCCAGTCAGAATGGCCATTATCAAAAAATCTAATAAGAGATACTGGTGGGGAAGTGACCAGGGGGGATCACACCTACACTGTTGGTGTGAGTGTAAACTCGTTCAACCACTAGGGAAAGCAGTGTGGTGGTTCCTCAAAAGGCTGAACATAGAGCTCCCCTATGATCCAGAAAATCCACTACTTGGCACCTACCCAATTGTCCAGAAAAAAGGACATACTAAAGCCACTAGCACAATGATGCTCATTGCAGCACAATTTACCATAGCAAAGATATGAAACCAACCCAGATGCCACTCATTAGATGACTGAATCAAGAAGATGTGGTACTATACACAATGGAATGCTATGCTGCCATCAGAAGTAATGACATCGCCCATTTCTAAGGAAATGGAAAGACCTGGAAAAATGCATATTAAGTGAAGCAAGCCAGACCCAAAGAAGCATAAGCTCAATGGTTTCCCTCATTTGTAATAATTAGTTCACATCTAGGACTCTCCTAGCAGAGGAATACAATAACTCAAAAACCTAGGTATATAAGGTCATATAGGATGAGACTAAATGTAAGGATCTCTAGGATATGGGAACAAGAGCTATATCTTGTGTCATCGTTGCTCTTAATCTTGTGTGATTTTTGTCCTTAATCTACTATGTTATTTCTCATCTCTTATTTTGCCCTTTGGTTAATGTCAGATTGTTACTGTATATGATTTTTTCCTTGGCATATTCTATATATGTTTATTTGTTTATGTCAAATAGGAAAGGGAAGGGGGGAAACAAGATGATTGGGAAGGGGAGGGGAGAGGGATCTGGGGACAAAAACATGTGGAGTGGAATAAATGTGTGAGAAGTAATGCAGTCCACTACCTGTAAATGTAATCGTAACCCCTGTATACATTACCCTGAAAATAAAAAAGAGACTATAAAAATATATGTAGAAAATGAGGCTGGATGATGGAAACAACCAGATGCCCTACTACAAAAAATGTGATACACACACACAAACACACACACACACACACACACACACACACACACACACACAATGGAATGATACATAGCCCACCGACAAGATAAAATAATGGCATTCTCGGGGAAGTGGATGAAAAGGAAAAAAATCATATTAAGTGAAGTAAGCCAAACTCAAAGGAACATAGGCCCAAGAGTCTCCCTCATTTGTCAAATTCAGTAGAAACCTTGGGCTCTGCTACCAGAGATTTACAATAGAACAAAATCTAGAGACATCGTGACAAATAGTATGACACTAAATGTAAGGACCTCCAAGATGAAGAAACAAAACTCATATAATGAGTGATTGTTGTTCTTAA
Source organism: Megascapheus bottae (assembly GCF_031878675.1). Taxonomy (NCBI): domain Eukaryota; kingdom Metazoa; phylum Chordata; class Mammalia; order Rodentia; family Geomyidae; genus Megascapheus; species Megascapheus bottae. Next base: position 509,735 of record NW_028327279.1, read on the forward strand.
TGAACTATGTGATCTCTTATCTCTTTTGCTATCCCTTGGTTATATCATATTGTTACAATATTTCACCTTGTTTTCTGATATATTTCATATGTGCCTAATTGGTTATTTGAAATTGGATAGTGAAGGGGGGAAATGAACATGAGTGGGGGTAGGGGAAGGGAAATGGGGACCATATCATTACATGGGGTATCAAAGTTTGAGAAGTAATGCACCTTCTATCTGGTGAATATAATGTAACCCTTCTATAAATTACAATAAAACTAAATACATAAAAAGAAGATCTGCACAGAAAAACATAATAATGGCATTTTTGGGGTAGTGGATGAAATTAGAGTGAATCCTGTTGAGTGAGATAAGTCAAGACCAAGGAACAAAAGGTACATGGTATCCTTAATATATGGATATTAGTTTAAAACAGTAGTAGAGCGATGATTGAATAGGTGATACCCAAAGTTCTGGACATAATTTTGGAGATATAAACATAACTACATAGACATAAAAATCTAGGATAGACTATACACTCTATAGACATGTGTTTTATTATAGATTAATCTGTATCTATGACATACAAAGACTCAGCTTAATTTTTACTATATTCTAAAATTTATGTGCCAGTGATTGTATAGCGATTCCCTTCTTGAATACTTGTTGGTTAAACATGATATAGGTATCTGGACTCCTTTTTTTTTCTTTCTTGGTGGGGAGCTGGAACTTTGGACCTGGGCAAGATCTCTTAGTTCTTTTTCCTCAAGGCCAATGCTGTACCAGTTTTAGCCACCACTCCACTTAGTTTTTGGGTGGATAAATGGAGAGAAGAATTTTACAGTTTTTTTTGTTTTCGTTTTTTTGCTTGCAAAGGCTTTGAATCACCTTCTCCCTGGCTAGTAGAATGACAATTACGACCCTCCAGCGCCTGGCTAGTGATTTTTTGAAAATTGGACTTTCTTCCAAATCACGTAACTGGTTCCTAGCAAAGTTTTGAAGCCTGACTTAAATGTGACAGATTTTTGTCACTTGGAGACCCTCTGTGCTGAACTTTAGATATCTACCAGCTGAGTCACAGTGGCACTTCCAGTTTTTGTTTATGTGGTGCTGAGGAATGGAATCCAGGGTTTCATACATGCTAGGCAAGCTACATTTTCAGCCCAAGGTTTTATGTTTTGTTTTTTCAGTGTTGTTGCTTCTAAGGTACTGTATGATGTTCTTGCATTTTCTTTGCTTTTCACCTCTTTTCTTCTTTTTCCCTTTAGTTTTATTCTCTGTAGTCACTGTGTTGAATTCGGGTACCCTGTGTCTTGTCCATAGGTTTATGTGATTTGGGGAATGGAGAGGGTATAATAAAATGGTAAAAAAAAAAAACAAAGGAAAAAGGGTGAACCCATTGAACAGTGATACTTGGAAGACACTAAACGGAAATGAACTGAACAATCTGGGTGGAAAGGGGGCTGAGGTTAAAAAAACAGAGAAAAATGAGGCAGGGGTTAAAAATTTTCTTATGAAATGTGTTCATTACTTATGTAACCGTATGCCAACTATATATTGACTTAACAAAAAAAATTCACTTAAAAATAATTTAGCCTGGTATGGTGGCTCACACTTGTAAATGTAGCTACTCAAGAGGCTGGGATCCAAGGATAGCAGTTCAAAGTCAGCCTGGGCACTGAATTCCATGTGACTCTTATCTCCAATTAACCACCAGAAACCCAGAAGTGGCCCTATGGCTCAAGGGATAGGGCAGTAGTCTTGAGCTGAAAAGCTCAGTGACAAGACCCAGGTGCAGAATTGCAGTCCCATGACTTGAATGGTGAATGATACTAGCCAGGCTCTGTGCGCTCACACTTGGAATCCTATCTACACAGAATCAGGTTTGAATCCAGCCCAAACAAATTGCATGATATTCTGATTTACAGTTCATTACCAAAAATCTGGAAGTGGAGCTGTGGATCAAGTGGTAGAACACTAGCCTGAAGCAAAAAAAACATTTAAGGACAGCTCCCAGGCCCTGGGTTCAAAATGTGACGTTGAGTCCTCCATCATTTGGTGTTATAGTTCAATATTCTTGATATGCGTCTTAGAAATTAAGTCCCTAGCAAATACTCTCCCCTGAAATTCTGCTTCATAGCTGATTCATAGAATTTCAGCATCATTACTATCACCTTCCAGTTAGCATAGCAGTCTACTACTGAAAATTTGAAGAAAACTTTTGAGTAATCCTAATAAATCTGTGTGTCATCTGCACACACATCAAATCAGCAGCAGCAATGTTCTACTATTATCTAAATGTATTTAATCCCTTCTTGAGTAAATGAGCCTTAAAGAGTAAAACATATGAAATAGTTATGAAACTAACAGTCACCATTCTTCTACCTAATATTGTCATATAAGTTTATAAATGCAAGGACTATTCTGAAGTGTGCAGAAGATAGATTCTAATTATAATATTCTCATGAAGTATAGTTTTTAAGAAACATGTTGCTTGCTTTGGGAAAGCAAAGGCAAGGAAAAATGATATAGGTCAGTTCCCTATTTATCAGAAGGAAAATACTATTGGGTTTAGATCAACTTCATTCATTCCGTGCTGATGAAACAAATATTTGCAATTCCTGAGGCCAATCATTTCATTGTGATGCACAATCAGCCAGCTTAGATCAATCTTCTAAAAAAGGAAAGGAACAAATGAGAAGCAATTAAGGTTTCCAAAATGAACCAGTTGGTGGTGGAAGCTCACACTTGTAATTCTATCTACTCAAGGCCTGAAATCCAAGCATCTGGACTAAGTTTTTCTGGGATGAAAATATTCCTGTCTGAAACATCATCTCTGTTATCACAGCCCAGCTGATACACTCTGCCCAACAGGTTCCAAACACTAAAGTCCATCTCCTATATGAAATACTACCAAACGTACTCACACATAATTTCCTCTTTGGGAGATAGTTGAAACATGTACCAGAAACATTTCCCTGGCTTCAGAGTGGAAGTGGAAATATATACTTACTAGAAGAGCATCTAGTAAATTACAGTCAATCATCTTTCCTCACATCTTGTTAGTTAAATTGAACAATGAGTGTTTGGATCAGAAGCGATGTGTATGAGCATACAGGTTGTAAAAGTACTGTAATCCTAGCTACTCAAGACAAGCTGAGACCTGAGGATTCCAGTTCAAAATCAGCCATGCAATAAATTCCATAAGATTTTTACCTCTAATTAACCAGCAAAAAACAGAGCGATGAATTGTGCTTAAAATGCCACAGGCCTAAGATTTGCATAAAAGTGCTAAGGGGTAGCATTCAGGATGCCGATTCTCTCCACTCCTTGTTAACATAGTACTAGAATTCCTAGGCACTGCAATAAGGCAAGAAGCAAGCATAAAGGGAATCCAAGTAGGGAAAGAAGAAATAAAACTATCCCTCTTTGCAGATGACAATGATTCTGTATTTAAAGAATCCTATAGACTCTACTCCCAAGCTCCTTGAGCTTATTCAAAGGTTTGGAAGTGCAGCAGTCCATAAAATCAACCCTCACAAATCAACTGCCTTCCTTTACGCAAACAGGGAGAGAAACGAGGCAATAATCAGGAAAGAAACTCCTTTCACAATAGCCTCAAAGAAAATAAAGTACCTAGGAATTAGCTTAACTAAGAATGTAAAGGACCGCTTAGATGAAAAGTTTAAAACCCTAAAAAAGGAAATTAAAGCAGAACTAAGGAAATGGAAAAACATCCCATGCTCCTGGATTGGAAGAATCAACATTGTGAAAATGAGAATCTTGCCAAGGGCTATCTACAAATTCAATGCAATACCCATCAACATCCCAATGTCATTCTTTAAAGAGAAAGGTTATTTTGATATGATGATGATGACTTTATAATTACTATGTCAGGGTTGAGAGTTTGGCATAGAGGTAGAGTGCTTGCCTAGCATCCATGAAGATCTGGGTTTGATTGCTCAGTATCACATAGATGGAAAATCTAGATGTGGCACTGTGGCTCAAGTGGCAGAGGGCTAGACTTGAGAAAACCCCAGGACAGTGCTTAGGCCCTGAATTCAAGCCCCAAGACTGGCAGAAAGATAAAAGAACATAAAAATGCTTTTTATGAGCTAATTCATTCACAGCATTTGCTTCTGAAATCTTTGCTTCTGCCTCTTGTGAAATACCCCTTTCCCTCAACGTAGACAAGAAAAACAGATCCATCCCATGGTCCACTGTGAGGCCACTGGTTGGGCTAAGAGCTAGTCGTGCAGCAACACATGCTACCTACTTACCAACTTTGGTCAGTTACCCTTATGCTATACCTTTCCTTCATTACTACAATATTCTTACACTCTTACGTTAATCCTGTTGTACCTCCCATGACCTCTCTCATTCTTTTTTTCTATCTCTGGACCTCTGCTCGTCTTTCAACCCTTATACTGCACGGATCTACACTTGATGGCTGTTGAGCAATATTGTATATGTAGGTGGTTAATTATTCTCTAGGCTCAGAGGGACTTAAAGACAATAGAGATTGGATTGAGAGGCTTATTTTTTTGGGTATAAATCGCTTATCAGTGGTTGTATTAGACTGGTCTGTAAGTGCACAAAAAGAAAGAGTGATAATACCAATCAAAACTTGTGAACATCTAATGTCTGCCAGCTACAGAGGTCTAGGTTGGTTATATCTGAAAAACTATAATCATATTTAGTAGTAATCTTGCTCCCATTTTCAAATGGGCAGAACAAGAAACTCAAGAAAAATGTCAAATCAAGAAACAACATCCCCCACCCAATGTAAACGGACAATGGAACAGTCACTGGCACACCTAGAGGAGAGTCTTCCAAGTGCTACACAAATGCAACTGATAAACATCATTAATGGAAAATGTGAAAATATAAAGAAATAGATAATGGAGGAAGCCTTAGCTGAACAAGAGGCAAGCATAAACAAGGTGAGAAGTGAAAAAAGAAAAAGCCGTAAAGGAGGCCATAATAAAGGTTTTTCAAAGAAAGATGGATGAATTCATAGAATCCACAAATAAAAACGTGACCAAACTCCAGCAAATGTCCAAAGAAAATAAAGCTACTTAGCTAAACTCTCAAAAGGAAATCAAGGAGATAAAGAAATCCATACATGATGTAAAACAAGAGAAGCAAGGCATCAGAAATGAGCCATTAGAAGCAAGGGAGATGAAAAGTAAAGTACATAGTTTTGAAAGCTTGTTAGACAATGCAGAGGAGAGAATTTTCGGGGCTGAAGATAATTTAGTTATTATAGGTAAAGAACAGAAAATGAGTCAATCCAAATGTAAGAAATATGAGAGAGCGCTTCAGGAGGTCCAAAATGCAATTAGGAAGCCCAATTTAAGGCTAGTTGGTATTGAGGAGGTCGTGGAGAAAGAGGTCAATGGTATTGGAAATATACTTCAGGGAATCATCTCAGAGAATTTCCCAAATATGCAGAAGGGCAGGCCCATCCAGATACGAGAAGCTTTTAGAACCCCAAACAGACCTGACCAGAAAAGAACATCCCACCGCCACATTGTGATCCGAACTGGATCAATAGAAACGAAAGGAAAGATCCTAAAGGCAGCCAGGGAAAAGGGATCAGTAACCTATAAAGGCAAACCAATCAGAATGACCCCAGATTTCTCAGCAGCGACCATGCAAGCACGAAGTGACTGGAAGCATATATGTCATGCCCTTAAATCAAATAACTACCAACCAAGAATATTGTAGCCAGCTAAGCTCTCATTCATAACTGAAGGAACAATAAAAACATTCCATTCCAGGGAAAAGCTGCAACAATATGTCGAAACAAAACCAGCACTACAGAGAATTCTCAAAGATGCTCTATACATAGAAAACCAAAATAAATGCAATATAGGGAAAGAAATGGCACCTAAACAGCATACCATCTAAGGACCACAAGAACTGTCAAGACACAGGCCCTACTAAAAGCTTTTAAAAATGGTAGGAACTAATAAATATCTCTCAATCCTAACTCTCAATATCAATGGTCTTAACTCTCCAATTAAATGGCATAGGCTGTCTAGTTGGATCAAAAAGCAAGAGCCATCGTTCTGCTGTCTTCAAGAGACACATCTTACCCAAAAACAATCATCTTTTGAAAGTGAGAGGTTGGAATGAACTCTATCAAGCTAACTGCCCCCATAAACAGGCTGGAGTTGCCATCCTCATATCAGATACATTAAACTTCAAACTAAAATTAGTAAGAAAAGACAAAGAAGGTTACTACATACTACTAAAGGGATCTTTACTCCAGCAAGACATAACGATCCTAAATATTTACCCACCCAATCCCGGAGCTCCAAACTTCATCAAGCAAACTTTACTTACACTGAAACCATACATAGATCAACATACAGTGATTGTTGGTGAGTTTAACACACCACTCTCACCTATGGACAGATCAACAAGGCAAAACTCAACAGAGAAACCTTAGAATTGAACAACTATATAGACCAACTATATCTAACAGACATCTGCAGAATATTCCACACAGTAACAACACAATATATGTTTTTCTCAGCAGCACATGGAACATTTTCCATAATAGACCACATCTTAGGCCATAAAACAAACCTGGACAGATTCAGAAACAATGAAATTACTCCATGCACACTCTCCGAACATAAAGGCATCAAACTGGAGCTGAACACATATCTCCACCAACGAAAACCCTGTAACTCATGGAGACTGAACAACACAATGTTGAATCAAAAACAATGGGTAATCAAAGAGATCAGAACAGATATCCAACTGTTTATGAAATTATCAATAAGGAGCACACAAATATCAACTCCTTAGGGACACAACAAAGGCAGTACTCAGAGGAAAATTTATAGTGCTGAGTGCCTACAACAGCAAGTTGGAGAAATGGCAAACCAACTAGTTAATGTCTCACTTTACCCTCCTGGAAAAAGAGCAACAAACCAACCGTAAACCCATTAGGAGAAAGGAAATTATTAAAATCAGAGGAGAATTAAATGATTTGGAATAAAAAAAACCTATAGAAAGAATCAACAAAACAAGGAGTAGGTTCTTTGAAAGAATTAACAAAATTGAAAAGCCCTTAGCAAATCTTACCAAAAAAACAAGAGAGCATATCGAAATAAACAAAATCACAGATGAAAATGGTAATATCACGACAGAAATTACCAAGATCCAGAATATCATGAGGGAATACTCTCAAACCTTTACGCCACAAATTTGAGAATCTACAAGAAATGGATGAATTCCTAGACAATATTAACATACCCACACTGAACCAAGAAGAGCTAACCCAACTGAACAGGCCTATTTCAAGCTCTGAAATAGAAATGGAAATTAGACAACTTCCACTTAAAAATAGCCCAGGTCCAGATGGATTCACAGCTGAATTCTATAAGGTCTTCAAAGCAGAGCTCACACCAATAATCCTCAAGCTCTTCAACGAAATTGAAAATGAAGGTTGCTTACCAAACTCATTCTGTGAAGCCAGTATATCCCTCATCCCCAAACCAGACAGAGATTCATCAAAGAAAGAGAACTATAGACCCATTTCTTTGATGAACATCGATGCAAAACTTCTCAACAAAATACTGGCCAACCGTCTAAAAGAACTCATCAAAAAATTATACACTATGATCAAACTGGATTCATCACAGGGAGGCAAAGCTGGTTCAACATACACAAATCAATTCATATAATTCAACACATCAACAGGAGCAAGGACAAAAATCACATGATCGTCGCAATAGATGCGGAAAAGGCATTTGACAAGATCCAAAACCCCTTTATGTTAAAAGATGTGGAGAAACTAGGACTCCATGGAACATTTCTCAATGTAATAAAGGCTGTGTATGAGAAACTCACTGCTAGTATTACACTTAATGGTGAAAATCTAAAGCCATTCCCTCTAAAATCAGCGACGAGACAAGGATGCCCACTCTCTCCACTCCTTTCTAACATAGTACTAAATTTCCTAGGCAGTGCAATAAGGCAAGAAGCAAGCATAAAGGGGATCCACGTAGGGAAAGAGGAAATAAAAGTATCCCTCTTTGTAGATGACATGATTCTGTATTTAAAGAATCCTATAGACTCTACTCCCAAGCTCCTTGAGCAGATTCAAAGCTTTGGAAGGGTAGCAGGCCATAAAATCAACCCTCACAAATCAACTGCCTTCCTTTACGCCAATAGTGAGAGGAACGAGGCAATATTCAGGAAAGAAACTCCTTTCACAATAGCCTCAAAGAAAATAAAGTACCTAGGAATTAGCTTAACTAAGAATGTAAAGGACCGTTTAGATGAAAACTTTAAAACCCTAAAAAAGCAAATTAAAGCAGAACTAAGGAAATAGAAAAAGCTCCCATGCTCCTTGATTGGAAGAAACAACATTGTGAAAATGACAATCTTGCCAAGGGCTCTCTACAAATTCAATGCAATACCCATCAACATCCCAATGTCATTCTTTAAAGAAATAGAAGAGGCAATTCAAAAGTTCATATGGAATAATAAAAGACCCCGTAAGCAAAAACACTTCTTAGCAGAAAGACCAGCGCTGGAGGAATTTCAATTCCACACTTTAGACTCTATTACACAGCTATAATTCCCAAAACAGCTTGGTACTGGCACAAGAACAGGCCTGAAGTCCAATGGAATAGAACTGCGGACCCAGATATTAAACCACAGACCTATGGCCACCTAATCTTTGACAAGGGAGCCAAAAAATAGAATGGAAGAAAGATAGCCTCTTCAACAAATTGTGCTGGCAGAACTGGCTAAGCACCTGCAGAAAACTAAAGTTGGATCCTTCTTTGTCACCTTGCACTAGAATTAACTCCAAATGTATCAAAGACCTGGAGGTAAAACTGACACATTGAAAAGTTTACAGGAAGGAATAGGAGATACACTAGGCCTCCTTGGCACAGGTCGAAACTTTCTTAATAAAGACGAAGAATCACAACAAATCAGAGAAAGGCTGGATAAGTGGGACTGCATTAAACTGCAGAGCTTTTGTATGGCAACGGATATAGCTAGTAAACTAATCAGGAAGCCTACAGAGTGGGAGAAGATCTTCACCAACGAAACAATGGAAAAGGCCTCATATCTAAAATATATCAAAAACTCAAAAAATTGAATCACTCCAAAACTAACCTCCAAAGTAACACCCATCCCATTAAAAAATGGGCCAAAGACTTAAAGAGAGTCTTCTCTGAAGAAGAAACAAAAATGGCCTATAGACACATGAAGAAATGCTCAACATCTCTGGTCATAAAAGAATTGCATATCAAAAGAAATCTAAGATTCCACCTCACTCCAGTTAGAATGGCCAGGATCAGGAAAAGGAATGACAACAGATGCTGGAGGGGATGTGGCCAGGAGGGATCACTACTACACTGTTGATGGGAGTGCAAACTCGTTCAACCACTATGGAAAGCAGTGTGGCAGTGCCTCAAAAGGCTAAACATAGAACTCCCGTATGACCCAGCAATACCACTACTTGGCGTTTACCCAACAATCCAGAAACAAGGGCATACTAAACCCACTAGCACAACAATGTTCATTGCAGCGCTATTCACCATAGCAAAGATATGGAAACAACCCAGATGTCCCTCAGTTGATGAGTGGATCAAAAAGTTGTGGTATTTGTACACAATGGCATTCTATGCTGCTGTCAGAAAGAATGACATCGCCTCATTTGTTAGGAAATGTAAACACTTAGAACAAATCATATTAAGTGAAGTAAGCCAGACTCAAAGGAACTTAGGCTCAGTGGTTTCCCTCATTCGTCATAATCAGTAGAAACCTTGGGCTCTACTAGCAGAGATTTGCAATTGAGCAAAAGGCCATATATAAGGCCATATAATGTGAAGCTAACTGAAAGGACCTCCAGGATATTGAAACAAAAGCCATATAATGAATGATTGTTGTCCTTAATGTACTATGTTGTCTCTCATCTCCTTTGCTGTCCCTTGGTTATCCCATATTGGTATAGTATCTCACTTTGTTATCTGATATATTGAATTTATTTGTATTTGGATATTTGAAATTTGATAGGGAAGGGAGAAAAACCAAGACGGGTGGGGGGTGTGAAGTTGGAGGGAAATGGGTACCAAGACATGTTTAAGGGTATCAATGTATGTGAATTAATGCACCTTCTACCTGGCAAATATCATGTAACCCTTTTACTAATTACAATAAAAAAATGAAAGAAAAACAAAGTTGTAGTGTGTGGGGAGGATGATGGGGTCAAATACATTTCTTCTTAGAAATTTACCTCATCTGGTTGCCCTGGATTTTCCTGGCCTTCTTCTTAGAGAAAGGTCTGTTATACTGGATTCGTGGCTTGGCAATTTTCCAGTATGTACATCTTCGAGTAAGACATCCACAACTTCCATGCCTGAGACTCGAGTTTCCTGAACTTTGGCAACAGCACAGCAACATCTTTCTTCCTCCTGAGCCACAGGCCAAGTGAGCTGGCTTCAGCTGGTTGTTAGTTACAGTGGCTTGGTTACCAGAGTTCCATATTCTGTTCCATTGTGAGGGAGGCAGGGTCACCTTTCAGGGCCCAATGACCAAAGATCCTTGCTCACAGAAGACCTCACCAAAGACATACTGGAGGCTGAATCCCTCCTCCAATCTCACAATATACATGTGGATGTAGTAAACAGCACACCTTATTTGTCCATTCCCAATGTCTTCCAGTAGGCCCAACTACCTGTCTGGTCTCAGGCTCAAGGAGCCTTTCTTAGGTAAGATCCAAGCTTATGGGTCAATATTGCCCTCATCCTTTACAAAACATTTGCTTCACAGTGCCTTTTCTGCCTGCATTTTGCCCCTTGTCGAATTTTTTTTGTTTTTGCTAGTCTTGGGACTTGACCTCAGAGTGTGAACATTGTTCTTGGGCTTTCTATAGGCTTTAGCTGTCCCACCGAGCCACAGCACCACTTGCAGCATTTTCTATGTATGTGGTAATGAGGAATCAAACCTGAATCTTTTTGCGTGGTAACCAAGGACTCTACCACTAGGTCAAACACACAGGGCATCTTGCACATATTTTTGACGTCAATCTACTAGGATATTATTAGGTTTCTGTATCCTAATCAATTTTTTCCTGATGATTAGCTTTGCTGTCATGTGTAAAAAATGCAAGAGGGAAAAACACAGAAGAATTAGTGAAATTTAAAAAAAAAGCATTACACACATAGATAAGTGTTCATTCTTTGTAGGAGAAAGGATATTTTGATATGATGATGATGACTTTATAATTACTATGTCAGGGTTGAGAGTTTGGCATAGTGGTAGAGTGCTTGCCTAGCACCCATGAAGTTCTGGGTTTGATTGCTCAGTATCAAATAGATAGAAAAACTAGATGTGGCACTGTGGGTCAAGTGGCAGAGGGCTAGACTTGAGAAAACCCGAGGACAGTGCTCAGGCCCTGAACCAGCCCCAAGACTGGCAGAAAGATAAAAGAAAATAAAAATGCTTTTTAAGAGCTAATTCACTCTCAGCATTGGCTTCTGAAATCTTCGCTTCTGCATCTGGTGAAATACCCCTTTCCCTCAATGTAGACAAGAAAAACAGATCCATCCCATGGTCCACTCTGCAGCCCCTGGTTGGGCTAAGAGCTAGTCGTGCAGCAACCCATAAGTTTTATTCTAATACTTTCCAAACTTTGTACTCAAATATGCTACTTACTTACCAACTTAGGTCAGTTATCCTTATGCTATACCTTTTCTTCATTACTACAATATTCTTACACTCCTACGTTAATCCTCTTGTACCTCCCTGACCTCTCTCATTCTTTTTTTCTATCTCTGGACCTCTGCTCATCTTTCAACCCTTATACTGCACAGATCTACACTTGATGGCTGTTGAGCAATATTGTATATGTAGGTGGTTAATTATTCTCTAGGCTCAGAGGGACTTAAAGACAATAGAGATTGGATTGAGCGGCATATTGTTTTGTGTATAAATCGCTTATCAGTGGTTGTATTAGACTGGTCTGTAAGTGCACAAAAAGAAAGAGTGATAATACCAATCAAAACTTGTGAACATCTAGTGTCTGCCAGCTACAGAGGTATATGTTGGTTATATCTGAAAAACTATAATCGTATTTCGTAGTAATCTTGCTCCCATTTTCAAATGGGCAGAACAAGAAACTCAAGAAAAATGTCAAATCAAGAAACAACATCCCCCACCCAATGTAAACAGACAATGGAACAGTCACTGGAACACCTAGAGGAGAGTCTTCCAAGTGCTACACAAATGCAATTGATAAACATCATTAATGGAAAATGTGAAAATATAAAGAAAGAGATAATGGAGGAAGCCATAGCTGAACAAGAGGAAAGCAAAAACAAGGTGATAATGAAAGAGAAGAAGCCATAAAGGAGGCCAAAACAATGGTTTTTCAAAGAAACATGGATGAATTCATAGAAGTCACAAGTAAAAACGTGACCAAACTCAAGCAAATGTCCAAAGAAAATAAAGGTACTGAGCTAACCACTCAAAAGGAAATCAAGGAGATAAAGAAATCCATATATGATCTAAAACAAGAGATGCAAGGCATCAAAAGTGAGCAATTAGAAGCAAGGGAGATGAAAAATAAAGTAGATAGATTTGATAGCAGTTTAGACAATGCAGAGGAGAGAATTTCCGGGGCTGAAAATAATTTAGGTATTATAGAGATAGAACAGAAAATGAGTCAATCCAAATACAGGAAATATGAAAGAGCGCTTCAGGAGGTCCAAGATACAATTAGGAAGCCTCGTTTAAGGCCAGTTGGTATTGAGGAGGGCGTGGAGAAAGAGGTCAATGGTATTGGAAATATACTTCAGGGAATCATCTCAGAGAATTTCCCAAATATCCAGAAGGGCAGGCCCATCCAGATACGAGAAGCATTCAGAACCCCAAACAGACCTGACCAGAAAGGAACATCCCACCGCCACATTGTGATCCGAACTGGATGAATAGAAATGAAAGGAAAGATCCTAAAGGCAGGCAGGGAGAAGGGATCAGTAACCTATAAAGGCAAACCAATCAGAATAACCCCAGATTTCTCAGCAGAGACCATGCAAGCACGAAGTGACTGGAAGCATATATGTCATGCTCTTAAATCAAATAACTACCAACCAAGAATATTGTAGCCAGCTAAGCTCTCATTCATAACTGAAGGAACAATAAAAACATTCCATTCCAGGGAAAAGCTGCAACAATATGTCGAAACAAAACCAACACTACAGAGAATTCTCAAAGATGCTCTATACATAGAAAACCAAAATAAATGCAATATAGGGAAAGAAATGGCACCTAAACAGCATACCATCTAAGGACCACAAGAACTGTCAAGACACAGGCCCTACTAAAAGCTTTTAAAAATGGTAGGAACTAATAAATATCTGTAAATCCTAACTCTCAATATCAATGGACTTAACTCTCCAATTAAACGGCATAGGCTGTCTAGTTGGATCAAAAGGCAAGAGCCATCGTTCTGCTGTCTTCAAGAGACACATCTTACCCAAAAACAATCATCTTTTGAAAGTGAGAGGATGGAATAAACTCTATCAAGCTAACTGCCCCCAGAAACAGGCTGGAGTTGCCATCCTCATATCAGATACAATAGACTTCAAACTAAAATTAGTAAGAAAAGACAAAGAAGGTGACTACATACTACTAAAGGGATCTTTCCTCCAGGAAGACATAACGATCCTAAATATTTACCCACCCAATCCCGGAGCTCCAAACTTCATCAAGCAAACTTTACTTACACTGAAATCATACATAGATCGAAATACAGTGATTGTTGGTGAGTTTAACACACCACTCTCACCTATGGACAGATCAACAAGGCAAAACTCAACAGAGAAACCTTAGAACTGAACAACTATATAGACCAACTAGATCTAACAGACATCTGCAGAATATTCCACCCAGTAACAACACAATATACGTTTTTCTCAGCAGCACATGGAACATTTTCCATAATAGACCACATTTAGGCCATAAAACAAACCTGGACAGATTCAGAAACACTGAAATTATTCCATGCACACTCTCAGATCATAAAGGCTTCAAATTGGAGCAGAACGCATATCTTCACCAATGAAAACCCTGTAACTCATTGGGACTGAACAGCACATTGTTGAATCAAAAACAATGGGTAATCAAAGAGATCAGAACAGATATCCAACTGTTTATGAAATTTAACAATAAGGAGCACACAAATATGAACTCCTTAGAGACAACACGAAGGCAGTACTCAGAGGAAAATTTATAGTGCTGAGTGCCTACAACAGCAAGTTGGAAAAATGGCAAATCAACTACTTAATGACTCACTTTAACCTCGTGGAAAAAGAGCAACAAACCAACCCTAAACCCATTAGGAGAAAGCAAATTCTTAAAATCAAAGCAGAATTAAATGATTATGAATAAAAAAAAACCTATAGAAAGAATCAACAAAACAAGGAGTTGGTTCTTTGAAAGAATTAACAAAATTGAAAAGCCCTTAGCAAATCTTACCAAAAAAAACAACAGAGCATATCGAAATAAATAAAATATCAGATGAAAATGGTAGTATCACGACAGAAATTACCAAGATCCAGAATATCATGAGGGAATACTTCTCAAACCTTTACGCCAACAAATTTGAGAATCTAGAAGAAATGGATGAATTCCTAGACAATATTAACATACCCACACTGAACCAAGAAGAGCTAACCCAACTCAACAGGCCTATTTCAAGCTCTGAAATAGAAATGGAAATTAGACAACTTCCACTTAAAAAGAGCCCAGGGCCAGATGGATTCACAGCTGAATTCTATAAGGCCTTCAAAGCAGAGCTCACACCAATACTCCTCAAGCTCTTCAATGAAATTGAAAATGAAAGTTCTTTACCAAACTCATTCTGTGAAGCCAGTATATCCCTCATCCCCAAACCAGACAGAGATTCATCAAAGAAAGAGAACTATCGACCCATTTCTTTGATGAACATCGATGCAAAACTTCTCAACAAAGTAGTGGCCAACCGTCTACAACAACTCATCAAAAAATTATAAACTATGATCAAACTGGATTCATCACAGGGAGGCAAAGCTGGTTCAACATACACAAATCAATTAATATAATTCAACACATCAACAGGAGCAAGGACAAAAATCACATGATTGTCTCAATAGATGCGGAAAAGGCATTTGACAAGATCCAAAACCCCTTTATGTTAAAAGATGTGGAGAAACTAGGACTCCATGGAACATTTCTCAATGTAATGAAGGCTGTGTATGAGAAACCCACTGCTAGTATTATACTTAATGGTGAAAATCTAAAGCCATTCCCTCTAAAATCAGGAACGAGACAAGGATGCCCACTCTCTCCACTCCTTTCTAACATAGTACTAAATTTCCTAGGCAGTGCAATAAGGCAAGAAGCAAGCATAAAGGGGATCCAAGTAGGGAAAGAGGAAATAAAACTATCCCTCTTTGCAGATGACATGATTCTGTATTTAAAGAATCCTATAGACTCTACTCCCAAGCTCCTTGAGCTGATTCAAAGCTTTGGAAGGGTACCAGGCCATAAAATCAACCCTCACAAATCAACTGCCTTCCTTTACGCCAATAGTGAGAGGAACGAGGCAATAATCAGGAAAGAAACTCCTTTCACAATAGCCTCAAAGAAAATAAAGTACCTAGGAATTAGCTTAACTAAGAATGTAAAGGACCGTTTAGATGAAAACTTTAAAACCCTAAAAAAGGAAATTAAAGCAGAACTAAGGAAATGGAAAAACCTCCCATGCTCCTGGATTGGAAGAATCAACATTGTGAAAATGACAATCTTGCCAAGGGCTATCTACAAACTCAATGCAATACCCATCAACATCCCAATGTCATTCTTTAAAGAAATAGAAGAGGTAATTCAAAATTTCATATGGAATAATAAAACACCGCGTATTGCAAAAACACTTCTTAGCAGAAAGAACAGCGCTGGAGGAATTTCAATTCCAAACTTGAGACTCTATTACAGAGCTATAATTCTCAAAACAGCTTGGTACTGGCACAAGAACAATCCTGAAGTCCAATGGAATAGAACTGCGGTCCCAGATTTTAAACCACAGACCTATGGCCACCTAATCTTTGACATGGGAGCCAAAAAAATAGAATGGAAGAAAGATATACTCTTCAACATGTTGTGGTGGCAGAACTGGTTAAGCACCAGCAGAAAACTAAAGTTGGATCCTTCTTTGTCACCTTGCACTAGAATTAACTCCAAATGGATCAAAGACCTGGAGGTAAAACTGACACACTGAAAAGTTTACAGGAAGGAATAGGAGATACACTAGGCCTCCTTGGCACAGGTTGAAACTTGCTTAACAAAGACCAAGAATCACAACAAATCAGAGAAGGCTGGATAAGTGGGACTGCATTAAACTGCAGAGCTTTTGTATGGCAACGGATATAGCTAGTAAACTAATCAGGAAGCCTACAGAGTGGGAGAAGATCTTCACCAACCAAACAACGGACAAAGGCCTCATATCTAAAATATGTCAACAACTCAAAAAATTGAATCACTCCAAAACGAACCTCCAAAGTAACACCCATCCCATTAAAAAATGGGCCAAAGACTTAAAGAGAGACTTCTCTGAAGAAGAAACAAAAATGGCCTATAGACACATGAAGAAATGCTCAACATCTCTGGTCATAAAAGAATTGCATATCAAAAGAACTCTAAGATTCCACCTCACTCCAATTAGAATGGCCAGGATCAGGAAAACGAATGACAACAGATGCTGGAGGGGATGTGGCCAGAAGGGATCACTACTACACTGTTGGTGGGAGTGCAAACTCGTTCAACCACTATGGAAAGCAGTGTGGCAGTGCCTCAAAAGGCTAAACATAGAACTCCCCTATGACCCAGCAATTCCACTACTTGGCATTTACCCAACAATCCAGAAACAAAGGCATACTAAACCCACTAGCACAACAATGTTCATTGCAGCGCTATTCACCATAGCAAAGATATGGAACCAACCCAGATATCCCTCAGTTGATGAGTGGATCAAAAAGTTGTGGTATTTGTACACAATGGAATTCTATGCTGCTGTCAGAAAGAATGACATCACCCCATTTGTTAGGATATGGAAAGACTTAGAACAAATCATATTAAGTGAAGTAAGCCAGACTCAAAGGAACTTAGGCTCAGTGGTTTCCCTCATTCGTCATAATCAGTAGAAACCTTGGGCTCTACTAGCAGAGATTTGCAATAGAGCAAAAGGCCATATATAAGGCCATATAATGTGAAGCTAATTGAAAGGACCTCCAGGATATTGAAACAAAAGCCATATAATGAATGATTGTTGTCCTTAATGTACTATGTTGTCTCTCATCTCCTTTGCTGTCCCTTGGTTATCCCATATTGGTATAGTATCTCACTTTGTTATCTGATATATTGAATTTATTTGTATTTGGATATTTGAAATTTGATAGGAAAGGGGGGAAAACCAGGAAGGGTGGGGGGTGTGGGGTTGGAGGGAAATGGGTACCAAGACATGTGAAAGAGTATCAATGTATGTGAATTAATGCACCTTCTACCTGGCAAATATCATGTAACCCTTTTACTAATTACAATAAAAAAATGAAAAAAAAAGAAAGTTGTAGTGTGTGGGGAGGATGATGGGGTCAAATACATTTCTTCTTAGAAATTTACCTCATCTGGTTGCCCTGGATTTTCCTGGCCTTCTTCTTAGAGAAAAGCCTGTTATACTGGATTTGTGGCTTGGCAAAGATCTAGCATGTACATCTTCGAGTAAGACATCCACAACTTCCATGCCTGAGACTCGAGTTTCCTGACCTTTGGCAACAGCACAGCAACATCTTTCTTCCTCCTGAGCCACAGGCCAAGTGAGCTGGCTCGAGCTGGTTGTTAGTTACAGTGGCTTGGTTACCAGCGTTCCATATTCTGTTCCATTGTGAGGGAGGCAGGGTCACCTTTCAGGGCCCAATGACCAAAGATCCTTGCTCACAGAAGACCTCACCAAAGACATACTGGAGGCTGAATCTCTCCTCCAATCTCACAATGTACATGTGGATGTAGTAAACAGCACACCTTATTTATCCATTCCCAATGTCTTCCACTAGGCCCAACTACCAGTCTGGTCTCAGGCTCAAGGAGCCTTTCTTAGGTAAGATCCAAACTTAAGGGTCAATATTGCCCTCATCCTTTACAAAACATTTGCTTCACAGTGCCTACTCTGCCTGCATTTTGCCCCTTGTCGAATTGTTTTTTTTTGTTTTTGCTAGTCTTGGGAATTGACCTCAGAGTGTGAACATTGTTCTTGGGCTTTCTTTAGGCTTTAGCTGTCCCACCGAGCCACAGCACCACTTGCAGCGTTTTCTATGTATGTGGTAATGAGGAATCAAACCTGAGTCTTTTTGCGTGGTAGCCAAGGACTCTACCACTAGGTCAAACACACAGGGCATCTTGCACATATTTTTGACGTCAATCTACTAGGATATTATTAGGTTTCTGTATCCTAATCAATTTTTTCCTGATGATTAACTTTGCTGTCATGTGTAAAAAATGCAAGAGGGAAAAACACAGAAGAATTAGTGAAATTTAAAAAAAAGCATTACACACATAGATAAGTGTTCATTCTTTGTAGGAGAAAGGTTATTTTGATATGATGATGATGACTTTATAATTACTATGTGAGGGTTGAGAGTTTGGCATAGTGGTAGAGTGCTTGCCTAGCATCCATGAAGATCTGGGTTTGATTGCTCAGTATCACATAGATAGAAAATCTAGACGTGGCACTGTGGCTCAAGTGGCAGAGGGCTAGACTTGAGAAAACCCGAGGACAGTGCCCAGGCCCTGAATTCCAGCCCCAAGACTGGCAAAAAGATAATAAAAAATAAAAATGCTTTTTAAAAGCTAATTCAATCACAGCATTGGCTTCTGAAATCTTCGCTTCTGCATCTTGTGAAATACCCCTTTCCCTCAACGTAGACAAGAAAAACAGATCCATCCTATGGTCCACTGTGAGGCCACTGGTTGGGCTAAGAGCTAGTCATGCAGCAACACATAAGTTTTATTCTAATATTTTCCAAACTTTGTACTCAAATATGCTACCTACTTACCAACTTAGGTCAGTTATCCTTATGCTATACCTTTTCTTCATTACTACAATATTCTTACACTCCTACGTTAATCCTCTTGTGCCTCCCCTGACCTCTCTCATTCTTTTTTTCTATCTCTGGACATCTGCTCGTCTTTCAACCCTTATACTGCACGGATCTACACTTGATGGCTGTTGAGCAATATTGTATATGTAGGTGGTTAATTATTCTCTAGGCTCAGAGGGACTTAAAGACAATAGAGATTGGATTGAGAGGCCTATTGTTTTGGGTATAAATCGCTTATCAGTGGTTGTATTAGACTGGTCTGTAAGTGCACAAAAAGAAAGAGTGATAATACCAATCAAAACTTGTGAACATCTAGTGTCTGCCAGCTACAGAGGTCTAGGTTGGTTATATCTGAAAAACTATAATCGTATTTAGTAGTAATCTTGCTCCCATTTTCAAATGGGCAGAACAAGAAACTCAAGAAAAATGTCAAACCAAGAAACAACATCCCCCACCCAATGTAAACAGACAATGGAACAGTCACTGGCAAACCTAGAGGAGAGTCTTCCAAGTGCTACACAAATGCAATTGATAAACATCATTAATGAAAAATGTGAAAATATAAAGAAAGAGATAATGGAGGAAGCCATAGCTGAACAAGAGGAAAGCACAAACAAGGTGATAAGTGAAAAAGAAGAAGCCATAAAGGAGGCCATAACAAAGGTTTTTCAAAGAAAGATGGATGAATTCATAGAATCCACAAATAAAAACGTGACCAAACTCCAGCAAATGTCCAAAGAAAATAAAGCTACTGAGCTAACCACTCAAAAGGAAATCAAGGAGATAAAGAAATCCATACATGATCTAAAACAAGAGATGCAAGGCATCAAAATGAGCAATTAAAAGCAAGGGCGATGAAAAATAAAGTAGATAGCTTTGATAGCAGGTTAGACAATGCAGAGGAGAGAATTTCCGGGGCTGAAGATAATTTAGTTATTATAGAGAAAGAACAGAAAATGAGTCAATCCAAATCGAGGAAAATTGAGAGAGCACTTCAGGAGGTCCAAGATACAATTAGGAATCCTAATTTAAGGCTAGTTGGTATTGAGGAGGGCGTGGAGAAAGAGGTCAATGGTATTGGAAATATACTTCAGGGAATCATCTCAGAGAATTTCCCAAATATCCAGAAGGGCAGGCCCATCCAGATACGAGAAGCTTTCAGAACCCCAAACAGACCTGACCAGAAAGGAACATCCCACCGCCACATTGTGATCCGAACTGGATGAATAGAAACGAAAGGAAAGATCCTAAAGGCAGCCAGGGAGAAGGGATCAGTAACCTATAAAGGCAAACCAATCAGAATAACCCCAGATTTCTCAGCAGAGACCATGCAAGCACGAAGTGACTGGAAGCATATATGTCATGCTCTTAAATCAAATAACTACCAACCAAGAATATTGTAGCCAGCTAAGCTCTCATTCATAACTGAAGGAACAATAAAAACATTCCATTCCAGGGAAAAGCTGCAACAATATGTCGAAACAAAACCAACACTACAGAGAATTCTCAAACATGCTCTATACATAGAAAACCAAAATAAATGCAATATAGGGAAAGAAATGGCACCTAAACAGCATACCATCTAAGGACCACAAGAACTGTCAAGACACAGGCCCTACTAAAAGCTTTTAAAAATGGTACGAACTAATAAATATCTCTCAATCCTAACTCTCAATATCAATGGACTTAACTCTCCAATTAAACGGCATAGGCTGTCTAGTTGGATCAAAGAGCAATGGCCATCGTCCTGCTCTCTTCAAGAGACACATCTTACCCAAAAACAATCATCTTTTGAAAGTGAGAGGTTGGAATAAACTCTATCAAGCTAACTGCCCCCATAAACAGGCTGGAGTTGCCATCCTCATATCAGATACATTAAACTTCAAACTAAAATTAGTAAGAAAAGACAAAGAAGGTGACTACATACTACTAAAGGGATCTTTCCTCCAGGAAGACATAACTATCCTAAATATTTACACACCCAATCCTGGAGCTCCAAACTTCATCAAGCAAACTTTACTTACACTGAAACCATACATAGATCGAAATACAGTGATTGTTGGTGAGTTTAACACACCACTCTCACCTATGGACAGATCAACAAGGCAAAAACTCAACAGAGAAACCTTAGAATTGAACAACTATATAGACCAACTAGATCTAACAGACATCTGCAGAATATTCCACACAGTAACAACACAATATACGTTTTTCTCAGCAGCACATGGAACATTTTCCAAAATAGACCACATCTTAGGCCATAAAACAAACATGGACAGATTCAGAAACACTGAAATCATTCCATCCACACTCTCAGACCATAAAGGCATCAAATTGGAGCTGAACACACATCTGCATCAACGAAAACCCTGTATCTCATGGAGACTGAACAACACATTGTTGAATCAAAAACAATGGGTAATCGAAGAGATCAGAACAGATATCCAACTGTTTATGAACTTTAACAATAAGGAGCACACAAATATCAACTCCTTAGGGACACAACAAAGGCAGTACTCAGAGGAAAATTTATAGCGCTGAGTGCCTGGAACAGCAAGTTGGAAAAATGGCAAACCAACTAGTTAATGTCTCACTTTACCCTCCTGGAAAAAGAGCAACAAACCAACCCTAAACCCATTAGGAGAAAGCAAATTATTAAAATCAAAGCAGAATTAAATGATTTGGAATAAAAAAAACCTATAGAAAGAATCAACAAAACAAGGAGTTGGTTCTTTGAAAGAATTAACAAAATTGACAAGCCTTTAGCAAACCTTACCAAAAAAACAAGAGAGCATATCGAAATAAACAAAATCGCAGATGAAAATGGTAATATCACGACAGAAATTACCAAGATCCAGAATATCATGAGGGAATACTTCTCAAACCTTTACGCCAACAAATTTGAGAATCTAGAAGAAATGGATGAATTCCTAGACAATATTAACATACCCACACTGAACCAAGAAGAGCTAACCCAACTCAACAGGCCTATTTCAAGCTCTGAACTAGAAATGGAAATTAGACAACTTCCACTTAAAAAGAGCCCAGGGCCAGATGGATTCACAGCTGAATTCTATAAGGTCTTCAAAGCAGAGCTCACACCAATACTCCTCAAGCTCTTCAACGAAATTGAAAATGAAAGTTCTTTACCAAACTCATTCTGTGAAGCCAGTATATCCCTCATCCCCATACCAGACAGAGATTCATCAAAGAAAGAGAACTATAGACCCATTTCTTTGATGAACATCGATGCAAAACTTCTCAACAAAATACTGGCCAACCGTCTACAACAACTCATCAAAAAATTATACACTATGATCAAACTGGATTCATCACAGGGAGGCAAAGCTGGTTCAACATACACAAATCAATTCATATAATTCAACACATCAACAGGAGCAAGGACAAAAATCACATGATTGTCTCAATAGATGCGGAAAAGGCATTTGACAGGATCCAAAACCCCTTTATGTTAAAAGATGTGGAGAAACTAGGACTCCATGGAACATTTCTCAATGTAATGAAGGCTGTGTATGAGAAACCCACTGCTAGTATTATACTTAATGGTGAAAATCTAAAGCCATTCCCTCTAAAATCAGGAACGAGACAAGGATGCCCACTCTCTCCACTCCTTTCTAACATAGTACTAAATTTCCTAGGCAGTGCAATAAGGCAAGAAGCAAGCATAAAGGGGATCCACGTAGGGAAAGAGGAAATAAAACTATCTCTCTTTGCAGATGACATGATTCTGTATTTAAAGAATCCTATAGACTCTACTCCCAAGCTCCTTGAGCTGATTCAAAGCTTTGGAAGGGTAGCAGGCCATAAAATCAACCCTCACAAATCAACTGCCTTCCTTTATGCCAATAGTGAGAGGAACGAGGCAATAATCAGGAAAGAAACTCCTTTCACAATAGCCTCAAAGAAAATAAAGTACCTAGGAATTAGCTTAACTAAGAATGTAAAGGACCGTTTAGATGAAAACTTTAAAACCCTAAAAAAGGAAATTAAAGCAGAACTAAGGAAATGGAAAAACCTCCCATGCTCCTGGATTGGAAGAATCAACATTGTGAAAATGACAATCTTGCCAAGGGCTATCTACAAATTCAATGCAATATCCATCAACATCCCAATGTCATTCTTTAAAGAAATAGAAGAGGTAATTCAAAATTTCATTCGGAATAATAAAAGACTGCGTATTGCAAAAACACTTCTTAGCAGAAAGAACAGCGCTGGAGGAATTTCAATTCCAAACTTGAGACTCTATTACAGAGCTATAATTCTCAAAACAGCTTGGTACTGGCACAAGAACAAGCCTGAAGTCCAATGGAATAGAACTGCGGTCCCAGATTTTAAACCACAGACCTATGGCCACCTAATCTTTGACAAGGGAGCCAAAAAAATAGAATGGAAGAAAGATATACTCTTCAACATGTTGTGGTGGCAGAACTGGTTAAGCACCAGCAGAAAACTAAAGTTGGATCCTTCTTTGTCACCTTGCACTAGAATTAACTCCAAATGGATCAAAGACCTGGAGGTAAAACTGACACACTGAAAAGTTTACAGGAAGGAATAGGAGATACACTAGGCCTCCTTGGCACAGGTTGAAACTTGCTTAATAAAGACCAAGAATCACAATATATCAGAGAAGGCTGGATAAGTGGGACTGCATTAAACTGCAGAGCTTTTGTATGGCAACGGATATAGCTAGTAAACTAATCAGGAAGCCTACAGAGTGGGAGAAGATCTTCACCAACCAAACAACGGACATATCTAAAATATGTCAACAACTCAAAAAATTGAATCACTCCAAAACGAACCTCCAAAGTAACACCCATCCCATTAAAAAATGGGCCAAAGACTTAAAGAGAGTCTTCTCTGAAGAAGAAACAAAAATGGCCTATAGACACATGAAGAAATGCTCAACATCTCTGGTCATAAAAGAATTGCATATCAAAAGAACTCTAAGATTCCACCTCACTCCAGTTAGAATGGCCAGGATCAGGAAAACGAATGACAACAGATGCTGGAGGGGATGTGGCCAGAAGGGATCACTACTACACTGTTGGTGGGAGTGCAAACTCGTTCAACCACTATGGAAAGCAGTGTGGCAGTGCCTCAAAAGGCTAAACATAGAACTCCCCTATGACCCAGCAATTCCACTACTTGGCATTTACCCAACAATCCAGAAACAAGGGCATACTAAACACACTAGCACAACAATGTTCATTGCAGCGCTATTCACCATAGCAAAGATATGGAACCAACCCAGATGTCCCTCAGTTGATGAGTGGATCAACAAGTTGTGGTATTTGTACACAATGGAATTCTATGCTGCTGTCAGAAAGAATGACATCACCCCATTTGTTAGGATATGGAAAGACTTAGAACAAATCATATTAAGTGAAGTAAGCCAGACTCAAAGGAACTTAGGCTCAGTGGTTTCCCTCATTCGTCATAATCAGTAGAAACCTTGGGCTCTACTAGCAGAGATTTGCAATAGAGCAAAAGGCCATATATAAGGCCATATAATGTGAAGCTAATTGAAAGGACCTCCAGGATATTGAAACAAAAGCCATATAATGAATGATTGTTGTCCTTAATGTACTATGTTGTCTCTCATCTCCTTTGCTGTCCCTTGGTTATCCCATATTGGTATAGTATCTCACTTTGTTATCTGATATATTGAATTTATTTGTATTTGGATATTTGAAATTTGATAGGAAAGGGGGGAAAACCAAGAAGGGTGGGGGGTGTGGGGTTGGAGGGAAATGGGTACCAAGACATGTGAAAGAGTATCAACGTATGTGAATTAATGCACCTTCTACCTGGCAAATATCATGTAACCCTTTTACTAATTACAATAAAAAATGGAAAAAAAAGAAAGTTGTAGTGTGTGGGGAGGATGATGGGGTCAAATACATTTCTTCTTAGAAATTTAACTCATCTGGTTGCCCTGGATTTTCCTGGCCTTCTTCTTAGAGAAAGGCCTGTTATACTGGATTTGTGGCTTGGCAAAGATCTAGCATGTACATCTTCGAGTAAGACATCCACAACTTCCATGCCTGAGACTCGAGTTTCCTGACCTTTGGCAACAGCACAGCAACATCTTTCTCCCTCCTGAGCCACAGGCCAAGTGAGCTGGCTCGAGCTGGTTGTTAGTTACAGTGGCTTGGTTACCAGCGTTCCATATTCTGTTCCATTGTGAGGGAGGCAGGGTCACCTTTCAGGGCCCAATGACCAAAGATCCTTGCTCACAGAAGACCTCACCAAAGACATACTGGAGGCTGAATCTCTCCTCCAATCTCACAATGTACATGTGGATGTAGTAAACAGCACACCTTATTTATCCATTCCCAATGTCTTCCACTAGGCCCAACTACCAGTCTGGTCTCAGGCTCAAGGAGCCTTTCTTAGGTAAGATCCAAACTTAAGGGTCAATATTGCCCTCATCCTTTACAAAACATTTGCTTCACAGTGCCTACTCTGCCTGCATTTTGCCCCTTGTCGAATTGTTTTTTTTGTTTTTGCTAGTCTTGGGAATTGACCTCAGAGTGTGAACATTGTTCTTGGGCTTTCTTTAGGCTTTAGCTGTCCCACCGAGCCACAGCACCACTTGCAGCGTTTTCTATGTATGTGGTAATGAGGAATCAAACCTGAGTCTTTTTGCGTGGTAGCCAAGGACTCTACCACTAGGTCAAACACACAGGGCATCTTGCACATATTTTTGACGTCAATCTACTAGGATATTATTAGGTTTCTGTATCCTAATCAATTTTTTCCTGATGATTAACTTTGCTGTCATGTGTAAAAAATGCAAGAGGGAAAAACACAGAAGAATTAGTGAAATTTAAAAAAAAGCATTACACACATAGATAAGTGTTCATTCTTTGTAGGAGAAAGGTTATTTTGATATGATGATGATGACTTTATAATTACTATGTCAGGGTTGAGAGTTTGGCATAGTGGTAGAGTGCTTGCCTAGCATCCATGAAGATCTGGGTTTGATTGCTCAGTATCACATAGATAGAAAATCTAGACGTGGCACTGTGGCTCAAGTGGCAGAGGGCTAGACTTGAGAAAACCCGAGGACAGTGCCCAGGCCCTGAATTCCAGCCCCAAGACTGGCAAAAAGATAATAGAAAATAAAAATGCTTTTTAAGAGCTAATTCAATCACAGCATTGGCTTCTGAAATCTTCGCTTCTGCATCTTGTGAAATACCCCTTTCCCTCAACGTAGACAAGAAAAACAGATCCATCCTATGGTCCACTGTGAGGCCACTGGTTGGGCTAAGAGCTAGTCGTGCAGCAACACATAAGTTTTATTCTAACATTTTCCAAACTTTGTACTCAAATATGCTACCTACTTACCAACTTAGGTCAGTTATCCTTATGCTATACCTTTTCTTCATTACTACAATATTCTTACACTCCTACGTTAATCCTCTTGTGCCTCCCCTGACCTCTCTCATTCTTTTTTTCTATCTCTGGACATCTGCTCGTCTTTCAACCCTTATACTGCACGGATCTACACTTGATGGCTGTTGAGCAATATTGTATATGTAGGTGGTTAATTATTCTCTAGGCTCAGAGGGACTTAAAGACAATAGAGATTGGATTGAGAGGCCTATTGTTTTGGGTATAAATCGCTTATCAGTGGTTGTATTAGACTGGTCTGTAAGTGCACAAAAAGAAAGAGTGATAATACCAATCAAAACTTGTGAACATCTAGTGTCTGCCAGCTACAGAGGTCTAGGTTGGTTATATCTGAAAAACTATAATCGTATTTAGTAGTAATCTTGCTCCCATTTTCAAATGGGCAGAACAAGAAACTCAAGAAAAGTGTCAAACCAAGAAACAACATCCCCCACCCAATGTAAACAGACAATGGAACAGTCACTGGCAAACCTAGAGGAGAGTCTTCCAAGTGCTACACAAATGCAATTGATAAACATCATTAATGAAAAATGTGAAAATATAAAGAAAGAGATAATGGAGGAAGCCATAGCTGAACAAGAGGAAAGCACAAACAAGGTGATAAGTGAAAAAGAAGAAGCCATAAAGGAGGCCATAACAAAGGTTTTTCAAAGAAAGATGGATGAATTCATAGAATCCACAAATAAAAACGTGACCAAACTCCAGCAAATGTCCAAAGAAAATAAAGCTACTGAGATAACCACTCAAAAGGAAATCAAGGAGATAAAGAAATCCATACATGATCTAAAACAAGAGATGCAAGGCATCAAAATGAGCAATTAAAAGCAAGGGCGATGAAAAATAAAGTAGATAGCTTTGATAGCAGGTTAGACAATGCAGAGGAGAGAATTTCCGGGGCTGAAGATAATTTAGTTATTATAGAGAAAGAACAGAAAATGAGTCAATCCAAATTGAGGAAAATTGAG
Source organism: Megascapheus bottae (assembly GCF_031878675.1). Lineage (NCBI taxonomy): Eukaryota > Metazoa > Chordata > Mammalia > Rodentia > Geomyidae > Megascapheus > Megascapheus bottae. The sequence goes on from NW_028327279.1 coordinate 537,288, forward strand.
AGAGCGCTTCAGGAGGTCCAAGATACAATTAGGAATCCTAATTTAAGGCTAGTTGGTATTGAGGAGGGCGTGGAGAAAGAGGTCAATGGTATTGGAAATATACTTCAGGGAATCATCTCAGAGAATTTCCCAAATATCCAGAAGGGCAGGCCCATCCAGATACGAGAAGCTTTCAGAACCCCAAACAGACCTGACCAGAAAGGAACATCCCACCGCCACATTGTGATCCGAACTGGATGAATAGAAATGAAAGGAAAGATCCTAAAGGCAGCCAGGGAGAAGGGATCAGTAACCTATAAAGGCAAACCAATCAGAATAACCCCAGATTTCTCAGCAGAGACCATGCAAGCACGAAGTGACTGGAAGCATATATGTCATGCTCTTAAATCAAATAACTACCAACCAAGAATATTGTAGCCAGCTAAGCTCTCATTCATAACTGAAGGAACAATAAAAACATTCCATTCCAGGGAAAAGCTGCAACAATATGTCGAAACAAAACCAACACTACAGAGAATTCTCAAACATGCTCTATACATAGAAAACCAAAATAAATGCAATATAGGGAAAGAAATGGCACCTAAACAGCATACCATCTAAGGACCACAAGAACTGTCAAGACACAGGCCCTACTAAAAGCTTTTAAAAATGGTACGAACTAATAAATATCTCTCAATCCTAACTCTCAATATCAATGGACTTAACTCTCCAATTAAACGGCATAGGCTGTCTAGTTGGATCAAAGAGCAATGGCCATCGTCCTGCTCTCTTCAAGAGACACATCTTACCCAAAAACAATCATCTTTTGAAAGTGAGAGGTTGGAATAAACTCTATCAAGCTAACTGCCCCCATAAACAGGCTGGAGTTGCCATCCTCATATCAGATACATTAAACTTCAAACTAAAATTAGTAAGAAAAGACAAAGAAGGTGACTACATACTACTAAAGGGATCTTTCCTCCAGGAAGACATAACTATCCTAAATATTTACACACCCAATCCTGGAGCTCCAAACTTCATCAAGCAAACTTTACTTACACTGAAACCATACATAGATCGAAATACAGTGATTGTTGGTGAGTTTAACACACCACTCTCACCTATGGACAGATCAACAAGGCAAAAACTCAACAGAGAAACCTTAGAATTGAACAACTATATAGACCAACTAGATCTAACAGACATCTGCAGAATATTCCACACAGTAACAACACAATATACGTTTTTCTCAGCAGCACATGGAACATTTTCCATAATAGACCACATCTTAGGCCATAAAACAAACATGGACAGATTCAGAAACACTGAAATTATTCCATCCACACTCTCAGACCATAAAGGCATCAAATTGGAGCTGAACACACATCTGCATCAACGAAAACCCTGTATCTCATGGAGACTGAACAACACATTGTTGAATCAAAAACAATGGGTAATCGAAGAGATCAGAACAGATATCCAACTGTTTATGAACTTTAACAATAAGGAGCACACAAATATCAACTCCTTAGGGACACAACAAAGGCAGTACTCAGAGGAAAATTTATAGCGCTGAGTGCCTGGAACAGCAAGTTGGAAAAATGGCAAACCAACTAGTTAATGTCTCACTTTACCCTCCTGGAAAAAGAGCAACAAACCAACCCTAAACCCATTAGGAGAAAGCAAATTATTAAAATCAAAGCAGAATTAAATGATTTGGAATAAAAAAAACCTATAGAAAGAATCAACAAAACAAGGAGTTGGTTCTTTGAAAGAATTAACAAAATTGACAAGCCCTTAGCAAACCTTACCAAAAAAACAAGAGAGCATATCGAAATAAACAAAATCGCAGATGAAAATGGTAATATCACGACAGAAATTACCAAGATCCAGAATATCATGAGAGAATACTTCTCAAACCTTTACGCCAACAAATTTGAGAATCTAGAAGAAATGGATGAATTCCTAGACAATATTAACATAGCCACACTGAACCAAGAAGAGCTAACCCAACTCAACAGGCCTATTTCAAGCTCTGAAATAGAAATGGAAATTAGACAACTTCCACTTAAAAAGAGCCCAGGGCCAGATGGATTCACAGCTGAATTCTATAAGGTCTTCAAAGCAGAGCTCACACCAATACTCCTCAAGCTCTTCAACGAAATTGAAAATGAAAGTTCTTTACCAAACTCATTCTGTGAAGCCAGTATATCCCTCATCCCCATACCAGACAGAGATTCATCAAAGAAAGAGAACTATAGACCCATTTCTTTGATGAACATCGATGCAAAACTTCTCAACAAAATACTGGCCAACCGTCTACAACAACTCATCAAAAAATTATACACTATGATCAAACTGGATTCATCACAGGGAGGCAAAGCTGGTTCAACATACACAAATCAATTCATATAATTCAACACATCAACAGGAGCAAGGACAAAAATCACATGATTGTCTCAATAGATGCGGAAAAGGCATTTGACAGGATCCAAAACCCCTTTATGTTAAAAGATGTGGACAAACTAGGACTCCATGGAACATTTCTCAATGTAATGAAGGCTGTGTATGAGAAACCCACTGCTAGTATTATACTTAATGGTGAAAATCTAAAGCCATTCCCTCTAAAATCAGGAACGAGACAAGGATGCCCACTCTCTCCACTCCTTTCTAACATAGTACTAAATTTCCTAGGCAGTGCAATAAGGCAAGAAGCAAGCATAAAGGGGATCCACGTAGGGAAAGAGGAAATAAAACTATCTCTCTTTGCAGATGACATGATTCTGTATTTAAAGAATCCTATAGACTCTACTCCCAAGCTCCTTGAGCTGATTCAAAGCTTTGGAAGGGTAGCAGGCCATAAAATCAACCCTCACAAATCAACTGCCTTCCTTTATGCCAATAGTGAGAGGAACGAGGCAATAATCAGGAAAGAAACTCCTTTCACAATAGCCTCAAAGAAAATAAAGTACCTAGGAATTAGCTTAACTAAGAATGTAAAGGACCGTTTAGATGAAAACTTTAAAACCCTAAAAAAGGAAATTAAAGCAGAACTAAGGAAATGGAAAAACCTCCCATGCTCCTGGATTGGAAGAATCAACATTGTGAAAATGACAATCTTGCCAAGGGCTATCTACAAATTCAATGCAATATCCATCAACATCCCAATGTCATTCTTTAAAGAAATAGAAGAGGTAATTCAAAATTTCATTCGGAATAATAAAAGACTGCGTATTGCAAAAACACTTCTTAGCAGAAAGAACAGCGCTGGAGGAATTTCAATTCCAAACTTGAGACTCTATTACAGAGCTATAATTCTCAAAACAGCTTGGTACTGGCACAAGAACAAGCCTGAAGTCCAATGGAATAGAACTGCGGTCCCAGATTTTAAACCACAGACCTATGGCCACCTAATCTTTGACAAGGGAGCCAAAAAAATAGAATGGAAGAAAGATATACTCTTCAACATGTTGTGGTGGCAGAACTGGTTAAGCACCAGCAGAAAACTAAAGTTGGATCCTTCTTTGTCACCTTGCACTAGAATTAACTCCAAATGGATCAAAGACCTGGAGGTAAAACTGACACACTGAAAAGTTTACAGGAAGGAATAGGAGATACACTAGGCCTCCTTGGCACAGGTTGAAACTTGCTTAATAAAGACCAAGAATCACAATATATCAGAGAAGGCTGGATAAGTGGGACTGCATTAAACTGCAGAGCTTTTGTATGGCAACGGATATAGCTAGTAAACTAATCAGGAAGCCTACAGAGTGGGAGAAGATCTTCACCAACCAAACAACGGACATATCTAAAATATGTCAACAACTCAAAAAATTGAATCACTCCAAAACGAACCTCCAAAGTAACACCCATCCCATTAAAAAATGGGCCAAAGACTTAAAGAGAGTCTTCTCTGAAGAAGAAACAAAAATGGCCTATAGACACATGAAGAAATGCTCAACATCTCTGGTCATAAAAGAATTGCATATCAAAAGAACTCTAAGATTCCACCTCACTCCAGTTAGAATGGCCAGGATCAGGAAAACGAATGACAACAGATGCTGGAGGGGATGTGGCCAGAAGGGATCACTACTACACTGTTGGTGGGAGTGCAAACTCGTTCAACCACTATGGAAAGCAGTGTGGCAGTGCCTCAAAAGGCTAAACATAGAACTCCCCTATGACCCAGCAATTCCACTACTTGGCATTTACCCAACAATCCAGAAACAAGGGCATACTAAACACACTAGCACAACAATGTTCATTGCAGCGCTATTCACCATAGCAAAGATATGGAACCAACCCAGATGTCCCTCAGTTGATGAGTGGATCAACAAGTTGTGGTATTTGTACACAATGGAATTCTATGCTGCTGTCAGAAAGAATGACATCACCCCATTTGTTAGGATATGGAAAGACTTAGAACAAATCATATTAAGTGAAGTAAGCCAGACTCAAAGGAACTTAGGCTCAGTGGTTTCCCTCATTCGTCATAATCAGTAGAAACCTTGGGCTCTACTAGCAGAGATTTGCAATAGAGCAAAAGGCCATATATAAGGCCATATAATGTGAAGCTAATTGAAAGGACCTCCAGGATATTGAAACAAAAGCCATATAATGAATGATTGTTGTCCTTAATGTACTATGTTGTCTCTCATCTCCTTTGCTGTCCCTTGGTTATCCCATATTGGTATAGTATCTCACTTTGTTATCTGATATATTGAATTTATTTGTATTTGGATATTTGAAATTTGATAGGAAAGGGGGGAAAACCAAGAAGGGTGGGGGTGTGGGGTTGGAGGGAAATGGGTACCAAGCCATGTGAAAGAGTATCAATGTATGTGAATTAATGCACCTTCTACCTGGCAAATATCATGTAACCCTTTTACTAATTACAATAAAAAAATGAAAAAAAAGAAAGTTGTAGTGTGTGGGGAGGATGATGGGGTCAAATACATTTCTTCTTAGAAATTTACCTCATCTGGTTGCCCTGGATTTTCCTGGCCTTCTTCTTAGAGAAAGGCCTGTTATACTGGATTTGTGGCTTGGCAAAGATCTAGCATGTACATCTTCGAGTAAGACATCCACAACTTCCATGCCTGAGACTCGAGTTTCCTGACCTTTGGCAACAGCACAGCAACATCTTTCTTCCTCCTGAGCCACAGGCCAAGTGAGCTGGCTTGAGCTGGTTGTTAGTTACAGTGGCTTGGTTACCAGGGTTCCATATTCTGTTCCATTGTGAGGGAGGCAGGGTCACCTTTCAGGGCCCAATGACCAAAGATCCTTGCTCACAGAAGACCTCACCAAAGACATACTGGAGGCTGAATCTCTCCTCCAATCTCACAATATACATGTGGATGTAGTAAACAGCACACCTTATTTATCCATTCCCAATGTCTTCCACTAGGCCCAACTACCAGTCTGGTCTCAGGCTCAAGGAGTCTTTCTTAGGTAAGATCCAAACTTAAGGGTCAATATTGCCCTCACCCTTTACAAAACATTTGCTTCACAGTGCCTACTCTGCCTGCATTTTGCCCCTTGTCGAATTGTTTTTTTTGTTTTTGCTAGTCTTGGGAATTGACCTCAGAGTGTGAACATTGTTCTTGGGCTTTCTTTAGGCTTTAGCTGTCCCACCGAGCCACAGCACCACTTGCAGCGTTTTCTATGTATGTGGTAATGAGGAATCAAACCTGAGTCTTTTTGCGTGGTAGCCAAGGACTCTACCACTAGGTCAAACACACAGGGCATCTTGCACATATTTTTGACGTCAATCTACTAGGATATTATTAGGTTTCTGTATCCTAATCAATTTTTTCCTGATGATTAACTTTGCTGTCATGTGTAAAAAATGCAAGAGGGAAAAACACAGAAGAATTAGTGAAATTTAAAAAAAAGCATTACACACATAGATAAGTGTTCATTCTTTGTAGGAGAAAGTTATTTTGATATGATGATGATGACTTTATAATTACTATGTCAGGGTTGAGAGTTTGGCATAGTGGTAGAGTGCTTGCCTAGCATCCATGAAGATCTGGGTTTGATTGCTCAGTATCACATAGATAGAAAATCTAGACGTGGCACTGTGGCTCAAGTGGCAGAGGGCTAGACTTGAGAAAACTCGAGGACAGTGCTCAGGCCCTGAATTCCAGCCCCAAGACTGGCAAAAAGATAATAGAAAATAAAAATGCTTTTTAAGAGCTAATTCACTCACAGCATTGGCTTCTGAAATCTTCGCTTCTGCATCTTGTGAAATACCCCTTTCCCTCAACGTAGACAAGAAAAACAGATCCATCCTATGGTCCACTGTGAGGCCACTGGTTGGGCTAAGAGCTAGTCGTGCAGCAACACATCAGTTTTATTCTAACATTTTCCAAACTTTGTACTCAAATATGCTACCTACTTACCAACTTAGGTCAGTTATCCTTATGCTATACCTTTTCTTCATTACTACAATATTCTTACACTCCTACGTTAATCCTCTTGTGCCTCCCCTGACCTCTCTCATTCTTTTTTTCTATCTCTGGACATCTGCTCGTCTTTCAACCCTTATACTGCACGGATCTACACTTGATGGCTGTTGAGCAATATTGTATATGTAGGTGGTTAATTATTCTCTAGGCTCAGAGGGACTTAAAGACAATAGAGATTGGATTGAGAGGCCTATTGTTTTGGGTATAAATCGCTTATCAGTGGTTGTATTAGACTGGTCTGTAAGTGCACAAAAAGAAAGAGTGATAATACCAATCAAAACTTGTGAACATCTAGTGTCTGCCAGCTACAGAGGTCTAGGTTGGTTATATCTGAAAAACTATAATCGTATTTAGTAGTAATCTTGCTCCCATTTTCAAATGGGCAGAACAAGAAACTCAAGAAAAATGTCAAACCAAGAAACAACATCCCCCACCCAATGTAAACAGACAATGGAACAGTCACTGGCAAACCTAGAGGAGAGTCTTCCAAGTGCTACACAAATGCAATTGATAAACATCATTAATGAAAAATGTGAAAATATAAAGAAAGAGATAATGGAGGAAGCCATAGCTGAACAAGAGGAAAGCACAAACAAGGTGATAAGTGAAAAAGAAGAAGCCATAAAGGAGGCCATAACAAAGGTTTTTCAAAGAAAGATGGATGAATTCATAGAATCCACAAATAAAAACGTGACCAAACTCCAGCAAATGTCCAAAGAAAATAAAGCTACTGAGATAACCACTCAAAAGGAAATCAAGGAGATAAAGAAATCCATACATGATCTAAAACAAGAGATGCAAGGCATCAAAATGAGCAATTAAAAGCAAGGGCGATGAAAAATAAAGTAGATAGCTTTGATAGCAGGTTAGACAATGCAGAGGAGAGAATTTCCGGGGCTGAAGATAATTTAGTTATTATAGAGAAAGAACAGAAAATGAGTCAATCCAAATCGAGGAAAATTGAGAGAGCGCTTCAGGAGGTCCAAGATACAATTAGGAATCCTAATTTAAGGCTAGTTGGTATTGAGGAGGGCGTGGAGAAAGAGGTCAATGGTATTGGAAATATACTTCAGGGAATCATCTCAGAGAATTTCCCAAATATCCAGAAGGGCAGGCCCATCCAGATACGAGAAGCTTTCAGAACCCCAAACAGACCTGACCAGAAAGGAACATCCCACCGCCACATTGTGATCCGAACTGGATGAATAGAAACGAAAGGAAAGATCCTAAAGGCAGCCAGGGAGAAGGGATCAGTAACCTATAAAGGCAAACCAATCAGAATAACCCCAGATTTCTCAGCAGAGACCATGCAAGCACGAAGTGACTGGAAGCATATATGTCATGCTCTTAAATCAAATAACTACCAACCAAGAATATTGTAGCCAGCTAAGCTCTCATTCATAACTGAAGGAACAATAAAAACATTCCATTCCAGGGAAAAGCTGCAACAATATGTCGAAACAAAACCAACACTACAGAGAATTCTCAAAGATGCTCTATACATAGAAGACCAAAATAAATGCAATATAGGGAAAGAAATGGCACCTAAACAGCATACCATCTAAGGACCACAAGAACTGTCAAGACACAGGCCCTACTAAAAGCTTTTAAAAATGGTACGAACTAATAAATATCTCTCAATCCTAACTCTCAATATCAATGGACTTAACTCTCCAATTAAACGGCATAGGCTGTCTAGTTGGATCAAAGAGCAATGGCCATCGTCCTGCTCTCTTCAAGAGACACATCTTACCCAAAAACAATCATCTTTTGAAAGTGAGAGGTTGGAATAAACTCTATCAAGCTAACTGCCCCCATAAACAGGCTGGAGTTGCCATCCTCATATCAGATACATTAAACTTCAAACTAAAATTAGTAAGAAAAGACAAAGAAGGTGACTACATACTACTAAAGGGATCTTTCCTCCAGGAAGACATAACTATCCTAAATATTTACACACCCAATCCTGGAGCTCCAAACTTCATCAAGCAAACTTTACTTACACTGAAACCATACATAGATCGAAATACAGTGATTGTTGGTGAGTTTAACACACCACTCTCACCTATGGACAGATCAACAAGGCAAAAACTCAACAGAGAAACCTTAGAATTGAACAACTATATAGACCAACTAGATCTAACAGACATCTGCAGAATATTCCACACAGTAACAACACAATATACGTTTTTCTCAGCAGCACATGGAACATTTTCCAAAATAGACCACATCTTAGGCCATAAAACAAACATGGACAGATTCAGAAACACTGAAATCATTCCATCCACACTCTCAGACCATAAAGGCATCAAATTGGAGCTGAACACACATCTGCATCAACGAAAACCCTGTATCTCATGGAGACTGAACAACACATTGTTGAATCAAAAACAATGGGTAATCGAAGAGATCAGAACAGATATCCAACTGTTTATGAAATTTAACAATAAGGAGCACACAAATATCAACTCCTTAGGGACACAACAAAGGCAGTACTCAGAGGAAAATTTATAGCGCTGAGTGCCTGGAACAGCAAGTTGGAAAAATGGCAAACCAACTAGTTAATGTCTCACTTTACCCTCCTGGAAAAAGAGCAACAAACCAACCCTAAACCCATTAGGAGAAAGCAAATTATTAAAATCAAAGCAGAATTAAATGATTTGGAATAAAAAAAACCTATAGAAAGAATCAACAAAACAAGGAGTTGGTTCTTTGAAAGAATTAACAAAATTGACAAGCCTTTAGCAAACCTTACCAAAAAAACAAGAGAGCATATCGAAATAAACAAAATCGCAGATGAAAATGGTAATATCACGACAGAAATTACCAAGATCCAGAATATCATGAGGGAATACTTCTCAAACCTTTACGCCAACAAATTTGAGAATCTAGAAGAAATGGATGAATTCCTAGACAATATTAACATACCCACACTGAACCAAGAAGAGCTAACCCAACTCAACAGGCCTATTTCAAGCTCTGAACTAGAAATGGAAATTAGACAACTTCCACTTAAAAAGAGCCCAGGGCCAGATGGATTCACAGCTGAATTCTATAAGGTCTTCAAAGCAGAGCTCACACCAATACTCCTCAAGCTCTTCAACGAAATTGAAAATGAAAGTTCTTTACCAAACTCATTCTGTGAAGCCAGTATATCCCTCATCCCCATACCAGACAGAGATTCATCAAAGAAAGAGAACTATAGACCCATTTCTTTGATGAACATCGATGCAAAACTTCTCAACAAAATACTGGCCAACCGTCTACAACAACTCATCAAAAAATTATACACTATGATCAAACTGGATTCATCACAGGGAGGCAAAGCTGGTTCAACATACACAAATCAATTCATATAATTCAACACATCAACAGGAGCAAGGACAAAAATCACATGATTGTCTCAATAGATGCGGAAAAGGCATTTGACAGGATCCAAAACCCCTTTATGTTAAAAGATGTGGAGAAACTAGGACTCCATGGAACATTTCTCAATGTAATGAAGGCTGTGTATGAGAAACCCACTGCTAGTATTATACTTAATGGTGAAAATCTAAAGCCATTCCCTCTAAAATCAGGAACGAGACAAGGATGCCCACTCTCTCCACTCCTTTCTAACATAGTACTAAATTTCCTAGGCAGTGCAATAAGGCAAGAAGCAAGCATAAAGGGGATCCACGTAGGGAAAGAGGAAATAAAACTATCTCTCTTTGCAGATGACATGATTCTGTATTTAAAGAATCCTATAGACTCTACTCCCAAGCTCCTTGAGCTGATTCAAAGCTTTGGAAGGGTAGCAGGCCATAAAATCAACCCTCACAAATCAACTGCCTTCCTTTATGCCAATAGTGAGAGGAACGAGGCAATAATCAGGAAAGAAACTCCTTTCACAATAGCCTCAAAGAAAATAAAGTACCTAGGAATTAGCTTAACTAAGAATGTAAAGGACCGTTTAGATGAAAACTTTAAAACCCTAAAAAAGGAAATTAAAGCAGAACTAAGGAAATGGAAAAACCTCCCATGCTCCTGGATTGGAAGAATCAACATTGTGAAAATGACAATCTTGCCAAGGGCTATCTACAAATTCAATGCAATATCCATCAACATCCCAATGTCATTCTTTAAAGAAATAGAAGAGGTAATTCAAAATTTCATTCGGAATAATAAAAGACTGCGTATTGCAAAAACACTTCTTAGCAGAAAGAACAGCGCTGGAGGAATTTCAATTCCAAACTTGAGACTCTATTACAGAGCTATAATTCTCAAAACAGCTTGGTACTGGCACAAGAACAAGCCTGAAGTCCAATGGAATAGAACTGCGGTCCCAGATTTTAAACCACAGACCTATGGCCACCTAATCTTTGACAAGGGAGCCAAAAAAATAGAATGGAAGAAAGATATACTCTTCAACATGTTGTGGTGGCAGAACTGGTTAAGCACCAGCAGAAAACTAAAGTTGGATCCTTCTTTGTCACCTTGCACTAGAATTAACTCCAAATGGATCAAAGACCTGGAGGTAAAACTGACACACTGAAAAGTTTACAGGAAGGAATAGGAGATACACTAGGCCTCCTTGGCACAGGTTGAAACTTGCTTAATAAAGACCAAGAATCACAATATATCAGAGAAGGCTGGATAAGTGGGACTGCATTAAACTGCAGAGCTTTTGTATGGCAACGGATATAGCTAGTAAACTAATCAGGAAGCCTACAGAGTGGGAGAAGATCTTCACCAACCAAACAACGGACATATCTAAAATATGTCAACAACTCAAAAAATTGAATCACTCCAAAACGAACCTCCAAAGTAACACCCATCCCATTAAAAAATGGGCCAAAGACTTAAAGAGAGTCTTCTCTGAAGAAGAAACAAAAATGGCCTATAGACACATGAAGAAATGCTCAACATCTCTGGTCATAAAAGAATTGCATATCAAAAGAACTCTAAGATTCCACCTCACTCCAGTTAGAATGGCCAGGATCAGGAAAACGAATGACAACAGATGCTGGAGGGGATGTGGCCAGAAGGGATCACTACTACACTGTTGGTGGGAGTGCAAACTCGTTCAACCACTATGGAAAGCAGTGTGGCAGTGCCTCAAAAGGCTAAACATAGAACTCCCCTATGACCCAGCAATTCCACTACTTGGCATTTACCCAACAATCCAGAAACAAGGGCATACTAAACACACTAGCACAACAATGTTCATTGCAGCGCTATTCACCATAGCAAAGATATGGAACCAACCCAGATGTCCCTCAGTTGATGAGTGGATCAACAAGTTGTGGTATTTGTACACAATGGAATTCTATGCTGCTGTCAGAAAGAATGACATCACCCCATTTGTTAGGATATGGAAAGACTTAGAACAAATCATATTAAGTGAAGTAAGCCAGACTCAAAGGAACTTAGGCTCAGTGGTTTCCCTCATTCGTCATAATCAGTAGAAACCTTGGGCTCTACTAGCAGAGATTTGCAATAGAGCAAAAGGCCATATATAAGGCCATATAATGTGAAGCTAATTGAAAGGACCTCCAGGATATTGAAACAAAAGCCATATAATGAATGATTGTTGTCCTTAATGTACTATGTTGTCTCTCATCTCCTTTGCTGTCCCTTGGTTATCCCATATTGGTATAGTATCTCACTTTGTTATCTGATATATTGAATTTATTTGTATTTGGATATTTGAAATTTGATAGGAAAGGGGGGAAAACCAAGAAGGGTGGGGGTGTGGGGTTGGAGGGAAATGGGTACCAAGACATGTGAAAGAGTATCAATGTATGTGAATTAATGCACCTTCTACCTGGCAAATATCATGTAACCCTTTTACTAATTACAATAAAAAAATGAAAAAAAAGAAAGTTGTAGTGTGTGGGGAGGATGATGGGGTCAAATACATTTCTTCTTAGAAATTTACCTCATCTGGTTGCCCTGGATTTTCCTGGCCTTCTTCTTAGAGAAAGGCCTGTTATACTGGATTTGTGGCTTGGCAAAGATCTAGCATGTACATCTTCGAGTAAGACATCCACAACTTCCATGCCTGAGACTCGAGTTTCCTGACCTTTGGCAACAGCACAGCAACATCTTTCTTCCTCCTGAGCCACAGGCCAAGTGAGCTGGCTTGAGCTGGTTGTTAGTTACAGTGGCTTGGTTACCAGGGTTCCATATTCTGTTCCATTGTGAGGGAGGCAGGGTCACCTTTCAGGGCCCAATGACCAAAGATCCTTGCTCACAGAAGACCTCACCAAAGACATACTGGAGGCTGAATCTCTCCTCCAATCTCACAATATACATGTGGATGTAGTAAACAGCACACCTTATTTATCCATTCCCAATGTCTTCCACTAGGCCCAACTACCAGTCTGGTCTCAGGCTCAAGGAGTCTTTCTTAGGTAAGATCCAAACTTAAGGGTCAATATTGCCCTCATCCTTTACAAAACATTTGCTTCACAGTGCCTACTCTGCCTGCATTTTGCCCCTTGTCGAATTGTTTTTTTTGTTTTTGCTAGTCTTGGGAATTGACCTCAGAGTGTGAACATTGTTCTTGGGCTTTCTTTAGGCTTTAGCTGTCCCACCGAGCCACAGCACCACTTGCAGCGTTTTCTATGTATGTGGTAATGAGGAATCAAACCTGAGTCTTTTTGCGTGGTAGCCAAGGACTCTACCACTAGGTCAAACACACAGGGCATCTTGCACATATTTTTGACGTCAATCTACTAGGATATTATTAGGTTTCTGTATCCTAATCAATTTTTTCCTGATGATTAACTTTGCTGTCATGTGTAAAAAATGCAAGAGGGAAGAACACAGAAGAATTAGTGAAATTTAAAAAAAAGCATTACACACATAGATAAGTGTTCATTCTTTGTAGGAGAAAGGTTATTTTGATATGATGATGATGACTTTATAATTACTATGTGAGGGTTGAGAGTTTGGCATAGTGGTAGAGTGCTTGCCTAGCATCCATGAAGATCTGGGTTTGATTGCTCAGTATCACATAGATAGAAAATCTAGACGTGGCACTGTGGCTCAAGTGGCAGAGGGCTAGACTTGAGAAAACTCGAGGACAGTGCTCAGGCCCTGAATTCCAGCCCCAAGACTGGCAAAAAGATAATAGAAAATAAAAATGCTTTTTAAGAGCTAATTCACTCACAGCATTGGCTTCTGAAATCTTCGCTTCTGCATCTTGTGAAATACCCCTTTCCCTCAACGTAGACAAGAAAAACAGATCCATCCTATGGTCCACTGTGAGGCCACTGGTTGGGCTAAGAGCTAGTCGTGCAGCAACACATCAGTTTTATTCTAACATTTTCCAAACTTTGTACTCAAATATGCTACCTACTTACCAACTTAGGTCAGTTATCCTTATGCTATACCTTTTCTTCATTACTACAATATTCTTACACTCCTACGTTAATCCTCTTGTGCCTCCCCTGACCTCTCTCATTCTTTTTTTCTATCTCTGGACATCTGCTCGTCTTTCAACCCTTATACTGCACGGATCTACACTTGATGGCTGTTGAGCAATATTGTATATGTAGGTGGTTAATTATTCTCTAGGCTCAGAGGGACTTAAAGACAATAGAGATTGGATTGAGAGGCCTATTGTTTTGGGTATAAATCGCTTATCAGTGGTTGTATTAGACTGGTCTGTAAGTGCACAAAAAGAAAGAGTGATAATACCAATCAAAACTTGTGAACATCTAGTGTCTGCCAGCTACAGAGGTCTAGGTTGGTTATATCTGAAAAACTATAATCGTATTTAGTAGTAATCTTGCTCCCATTTTCAAATGGGCAGAACAAGAAACTCAAGAAAAATGTCAAACCAAGAAACAACATCCCCCACCCAATGTAAACAGACAATGGAACAGTCACTGGCAAACCTAGAGGAGAGTCTTCCAAGTGCTACACAAATGCAATTGATAAACATCATTAATGAAAAATGTGAAAATATAAAGAAAGAGATAATGGAGGAAGCCATAGCTGAACAAGAGGAAAGCACAAACAAGGTGATAAGTGAAAAAGAAGAAGCCATAAAGGAGGCCATAACAAAGGTTTTTCAAAGAAAGATGGATGAATTCATAGAATCCACAAATAAAAACGTGACCAAACTCCAGCAAATGTCCAAAGAAAATAAAGCTACTGAGCTAACCACTCAAAAGGAAATCAAGGAGATAAAGAAATCCATACATGATCTAAAACAAGAGATGCAAGGCATCAAAATGAGCAATTAAAAGCAAGGGCGATGAAAAATAAAGTAGATAGCTTTGATAGCAGGTTAGACAATGCAGAGGAGAGAATTTCCGGGGCTGAAGATAATTTAGTTATTATAGAGAAAGAACAGAAAATGAGTCAATCCAAATCGAGGAAAATTGAGAGAGCGCTTCAGGAGGTCCAAGATACAATTAGGAATCCTAATTTAAGGCTAGTTGGTATTGAGGAGGGCGTGGAGAAAGAGGTCAATGGTATTGGAAATATACTTCAGGGAATCATCTCAGAGAATTTCCCAAATATCCAGAAGGGCAGGCCCATCCAGATACGAGAAGCTTTCAGAACCCCAAACAGACCTGACCAGAAAGGAACATCCCACCGCCACATTGTGATCCGAACTGGATGAATAGAAACGAAAGGAAAGATCCTAAAGGCAGCCAGGGAGAAGGGATCAGTAACCTATAAAGGCAAACCAATCAGAATAACCCCAGATTTCTCAGCAGAGACCATGCAAGCACGAAGTGACTGGAAGCATATATGTCATGCTCTTAAATCAAATAACTACCAACCAAGAATATTGTAGCCAGCTAAGCTCTCATTCATAACTGAAGGAACAATAAAAACATTCCATTCCAGGGAAAAGCTGCAACAATATGTCGAAACAAAACCAACACTACAGAGAATTCTCAAAGATGCTCTATACATAGAAAACCAAAATAAATGCAATATAGGGAAAGAAATGGCACCTAAACAGCATACCATCTAAGGACCACAAGAACTGTCAAGACACAGGCCCTACTAAAAGCTTTTAAAAATGGTACGAACTAATAAATATCTCTCAATCCTAACTCTCAATATCAATGGACTTAACTCTCCAATTAAACGGCATAGGCTGTCTAGTTGGATCAAAGAGCAATGGCCATCGTCCTGCTCTCTTCAAGAGACACATCTTACCCAAAAACAATCATCTTTTGAAAGTGAGAGGTTGGAATAAACTCTATCAAGCTAACTGCCCCCATAAACAGGCTGGAGTTGCCATCCTCATATCAGATACATTAAACTTCAAACTAAAATTAGTAAGAAAAGACAAAGAAGGTGACTACATACTACTAAAGGGATCTTTCCTCCAGGAAGACATAACTATCCTAAATATTTACACACCCAATCCTGGAGATCCAAACTTCATCAAGCAAACTTTACTTACACTGAAACCATACATAGATCGAAATACAGTGATTGTTGGTGAGTTTAACACACCACTCTCACCTATGGACAGATCAACAAGGCAAAAACTCAACAGAGAAACCTTAGAATTGAACAACTATATAGACCAACTAGATCTAACAGACATCTGCAGAATATTCCACACAGTAACAACACAATATACGTTTTTCTCAGCAGCACATGGAACATTTTCCAAAATAGACCACATCTTAGGCCATAAAACAAACATGGACAGATTCAGAAACACTGAAATCATTCCATCCACACTCTCAGACCATAAAGGCATCAAATTGGAGCTGAACACACATCTGCATCAACGAAAACCCTGTATCTCATGGAGACTGAACAACACATTGTTGAATCAAAAACAATGGGTAATCGAAGAGATCAGAACAGATATCCAACTGTTTATGAACTTTAACAATAAGGAGCACACAAATATCAACTCCTTAGGGACACAACAAAGGCAGTACTCAGAGGAAAATTTATAGCGCTGAGTGCCTGGAACAGCAAGTTGGAAAAATGGCAAACCAACTAGTTAATGTCTCACTTTACCCTCCTGGAAAAAGAGCAACAAACCAACCCTAAACCCATTAGGAGAAAGCAAATTATTAAAATCAAAGCAGAATTAAATGATTTGGAATAACAAAAACCTATAGAAAGAATCAACAAAACAAGGAGTTGGTTCTTTGAAAGAATTAACAAAATTGACAAGCCCTTAGCAAATCTTACCAAAAAAACAAGAGAGCATATCGAAATAAACAAAATCGCAGATGAAAATGGTAATATCACGACAGAAATTACCAAGATCCAGAATATCATGAGGGAATACTTCTCAAACCTTTACGCCAACAAATTTGAGAATCTAGAAGAAATGGATGAATTCCTAGACAATATTAACATACCCACACTGAACCAAGAAGAGCTAACCCAACTCAACAGGCCTATTTCAAGCTCTGAAATAGAAATGGAAATTAGACAACTTCCACTTAAAAAGAGCCCAGGGCCAGATGGATTCACAGCTGAATTCTATAAGGTCTTCAAAGCAGAGCTCACACCAATACTCCTCAAGTTCTTCAACGAAATTGAAAATGAAAGTTCTTTACCAAACTCATTCTGTGAAGCCAGTATATCCCTCATCCCCATACCAGACAGAGATTCATCAAAGAAAGAGAACTATAGACCCATTTCTTTGATGAACATCGATGCAAAACTTCTCAACAAAATACTGGCCAACCGTCTACAACAACTCATCAAAAAATTATACACTATGATCAAACTGGATTCATCACAGGGAGGCAAAGCTGGTTCAACATACACAAATCAATTCATATAATTCAACACATCAACAGGAGCAAGGACAAAAATCACATGATTGTCTCAATAGATGCGGAAAAGGCATTTGACAGGATCCAAAACCCCTTTATGTTAAAAGATGTGGAGAAACTAGGACTCCATGGAACATTTCTCAATGTAATGAAGGCTGTGTATGAGAAACCCACTGCTAGTATTATACTTAATGGTGAAAATCTAAAGCCATTCCCTCTAAAATCAGGAACGAGACAAGGATGCCCACTCTCTCCACTCCTTTCTAACATAGTACTAAATTTCCTAGGCAGTGCAATAAGGCAAGAAGCAAGCATAAAGGGGATCCACGTAGGGAAAGAGGAAATAAAACTATCTCTCTTTGCAGATGACATGATTCTGTATTTAAAGAATCCTATAGATTCTACTCCCAAGCTCCTTGAGCTGATTCAAAGCTTTGGAAGGGTAGCAGGCCATAAAATCAACCCTCACAAATCAACTGCCTTCCTTTATGCCAATAGTGAGAGGAACGAGGCAATAATCAGGAAAGAAACTCCTTTCACAATAGCCTCAAAGAAAATAAAGTACCTAGGAATTAGCTTAACTAAGAATGTAAAGGACCGTTTAGATGAAAACTTTAAAACCCTAAAAAAGGAAATTAAAGCAGAACTAAGGAAATGGAAAAACCTCCCATGCTCCTGGATTGGAAGAATCAACATTGTGAAAATGACAATCTTGCCAAGGGCTATCTACAAATTCAATGCAATATCCATCAACATCCCAATGTCATTCTTTAAAGAAATAGAAGAGGTAATTCAAAATTTCATACGGAATAATAAAAGACCGCGTATAGCAAAAACACTTCTTAGCAGAAAGAACAGCGCTGGAGGAATTTCAATTCCAAACTTGAGACTCTATTACAGAGCTATAATTCTCAAAACAGCTTGGTACTGGCACAAGAACAAGCCTGAAGTCCAATGGAATAGAACTGCGGTCCCAGATTTTAAACCACAGACCTATGGCCACCTAATCTTTGACAAGGGAGCCAAAAAAATAGAATGGAAGAAAGATATACTCTTCAACATGTTGTGGTGGCAGAACTGGTTAAGCACCAGCAGAAAACTAAAGTTGGATCCTTCTTTGTCACCTTGCACTAGAATTAACTCCAAATGGATCAAAGACCTGGAGGTAAAACTGACACACTGAAAAGTTTACAGGAAGGAATAGGAGATACACTAGGCCTCCTTGGCACAGGTTGAAACTTGCTTAATAAAGACCAAGAATCACAATATATCAGAGAAGGCTGGATAAGTGGGACTGCATTAAACTGCAGAGCTTTTGTATGGCAACGGATATAGCTAGTAAACTAATCAGGAAGCCTACAGAGTGGGAGAAGATCTTCACCAACCAAACAACGGACATATCTAAAATATGTCAACAACTCAAAAAATTGAATCACTCCAAAACGAACCTCCAAAGTAACACCCATCCCATTAAAAAATGGGCCAAAGACTTAAAGAGAGTCTTCTCTGAAGAAGAAACAAAAATGGCCTATAGACACATGAAGAAATGCTCAACATCTCTGGTCATAAAAGAATTGCATATCAAAAGAACTCTAAGATTCCACCTCACTCCAGTTAGAATGGCCAGGATCAGGAAAACGAATGACAACAGATGCTGGAGGGGATGTGGCCAGAAGGGATCACTACTACACTGTTGGTGGGAGTGCAAACTCGTTCAACCACTATGGAAAGCAGTGTGGCAGTGCCTCAAAAGGCTAAACATAGAACTCCTCTATGACCCAGCAATTCCACTACTTGGCATTTACCCAACAATCCAGAAACAAGGGCATACTAAACACACTAGCACAACAATGTTCATTGCAGCGCTATTCACCATAGCAAAGATATGGAACCAACCCAGATGTCCCTCAGTTGATGAGTGGATCAACAAGTTGTGGTATTTGTACACAATGGAATTCTATGCTGCTGTCAGAAAGAATGACATCACCCCATTTGTTAGGATATGGAAAGACTTAGAACAAATCATATTAAGTGAAGTAAGCCAGACTCAAAGGAACTTAGGCTCAGTGGTTTCCCTCATTCGTCATAATCAGTAGAAACCTTGGGCTCTACTAGCAGAGATTTGCAATAGAGCAAAAGGCCATATATAAGGCCATATAATGTGAAGCTAATTGAAAGGACCTCCAGGATATTGAAACAAAAGCCATATAATGAATGATTGTTGTCCTTAATGTACTATGTTGTCTCTCATCTCCTTTGCTGTCCCTTGGTTATCCCATATTGGTATAGTATCTCACTTTGTTATCTGATATATTGAATTTATTTGTATTTGGATATTTGAAATTTGATAGGAAAGGGGGGAAAACCAAGAAGGGTGGGGGTGTGGGGTTGGAGGGAAATGGGTACCAAGACATGTGAAAGAGTATCAATGTATGTGAATTAATGCACCTTCTACCTGGCAAATATCATGTAACCCTTTTACTAATTACAATAAAAAAATGAAAAAAAAGAAAGTTGTAGTGTGTGGGGAGGATGATGGGGTCAAATACATTTCTTCTTAGAAATTTACCTCATCTGGTTGCCCTGGATTTTCCTGGCCTTCTTCTTAGAGAAAGGCCTGTTATACTGGATTTGTGGCTTGGCAAAGATCTAGCATGTACATCTTCGAGTAAGACATCCACAACTTCCATGCCTGAGACTCGAGTTTCCTGACCTTTGGCAACAGCACAGCAACATCTTTCTTCCTCCTGAGCCACAGGCCAAGTGAGCTGGCTTGAGCTGGTTGTTAGTTACAGTGGCTTGGTTACCAGGGTTCCATATTCTGTTCCATTGTGAGGGAGGCAGGGTCACCTTTCAGGGCCCAATGACCAAAGATCCTTGCTCACAGAAGACCTCACCAAAGACATACTGGAGGCTGAATCTCTCCTCCAATCTCACAATATACATGTGGATGTAGTAAACAGCACACCTTATTTATCCATTCCCAATGTCTTCCACTAGGCCCAACTACCAGTCTGGTCTCAGGCTCAAGGAGTCTTTCTTAGGTAAGATCCAAACTTAAGGGTCAATATTGCCCTCATCCTTTACAAAACATTTGCTTCACAGTGCCTACTCTGCCTGCATTTTGCCCCTTGTCGAATTGTTTTTTTTGTTTTTGCTAGTCTTGGGAATTGACCTCAGAGTGTGAACATTGTTCTTGGGCTTTCTTTAGGCTTTAGCTGTCCCACCGAGCCACAGCACCACTTGCAGCGTTTTCTATGTATGTGGTAATGAGGAATCAAACCTGAGTCTTTTTGCGTGGTAGCCAAGGACTCTACCACTAGGTCAAACACACAGGGCATCTTGCACATATTTTTGACGTCAATCTACTAGGATATTATTAGGTTTCTGTATCCTAATCAATTTTTTCCTGATGATTAACTTTGCTGTCATGTGTAAAAAATGCAAGAGGGAAGAACACAGAAGAATTAGTGAAATTTAAAAAAAAGCATTACACACATAGATAAGTGTTCATTCTTTGTAGGAGAAAGGTTATTTTGATATGATGATGATGACTTTATAATTACTATGTGAGGGTTGAGAGTTTGGCATAGTGGTAGAGTGCTTGCCTAGCATCCATGAAGATCTGGGTTTGATTGCTCAGTATCACATAGATAGAAAATCTAGACGTGGCACTGTGGCTCAAGTGGCAGAGGGCTAGACTTGAGAAAACTCGAGGACAGTGCTCAGGCCCTGAATTCCAGCCCCAAGACTGGCAAAAAGATAATAGAAAATAAAAATGCTTTTTAAGAGCTAATTCACTCACAGCATTGGCTTCTGAAATCTTCGCTTCTGCATCTTGTGAAATACCCCTTTCCCTCAACGTAGACAAGAAAAACAGATCCATCCTATGGTCCACTGTGAGGCCACTGGTTGGGCTAAGAGCTAGTCGTGCAGCAACACATCAGTTTTATTCTAACATTTTCCAAACTTTGTACTCAAATATGCTACCTACTTACCAACTTAGGTCAGTTATCCTTATGCTATACCTTTTCTTCATTACTACAATATTCTTACACTCCTACGTTAATCCTCTTGTGCCTCCCCTGACCTCTCTCATTCTTTTTTTCTATCTCTGGACATCTGCTCGTCTTTCAACCCTTATACTGCACGGATCTACACTTGATGGCTGTTGAGCAATATTGTATATGTAGGTGGTTAATTATTCTCTAGGCTCAGAGGGACTTAAAGACAATAGAGATTGGATTGAGAGGCCTATTGTTTTGGGTATAAATCGCTTATCAGTGGTTGTATTAGACTGGTCTGTAAGTGCACAAAAAGAAAGAGTGATAATACCAATCAAAACTTGTGAACATCTAGTGTCTGCCAGCTACAGAGGTCTAGGTTGGTTATATCTGAAAAACTATAATCGTATTTAGTAGTAATCTTGCTCCCATTTTCAAATGGGCAGAACAAGAAACTCAAGAAAAATGTCAAACCAAGAAACAACATCCCCCACCCAATGTAAACAGACAATGGAACAGTCACTGGCAAACCTAGAGGAGAGTCTTCCAAGTGCTACACAAATGCAATTGATAAACATCATTAATGAAAAATGTGAAAATATAAAGAAAGAGATAATGGAGGAAGCCATAGCTGAACAAGAGGAAAGCACAAACAAGGTGATAAGTGAAAAAGAAGAAGCCATAAAGGAGGCCATAACAAAGGTTTTTCAAAGAAAGATGGATGAATTCATAGAATCCACAAATAAAAACGTGACCAAACTCCAGCAAATGTCCAAAGAAAATAAAGCTACTGAGCTAACCACTCAAAAGGAAATCAAGGAGATAAAGAAATCCATACATGATCTAAAACAAGAGATGCAAGGCATCAAAATGAGCAATTAAAAGCAAGGGCGATGAAAAATAAAGTAGATAGCTTTGATAGCAGGTTAGACAATGCAGAGGAGAGAATTTCCGGGGCTGAAGATAATTTAGTTATTATAGAGAAAGAACAGAAAATGAGTCAATCCAAATCGAGGAAAATTGAGAGAGCGCTTCAGGAGGTCCAAGATACAATTAGGAATCCTAATTTAAGGCTAGTTGGTATTGAGGAGGGCGTGGAGAAAGAGGTCAATGGTATTGGAAATATACTTCAGGGAATCATCTCAGAGAATTTCCCAAATATCCAGAAGGGCAGGCCCATCCAGATACGAGAAGCTTTCAGAACCCCAAACAGACCTGACCAGAAAGGAACATCCCACCGCCACATTGTGATCCGAACTGGATGAATAGAAACGAAAGGAAAGATCCTAAAGGCAGCCAGGGAGAAGGGATCAGTAACCTATAAAGGCAAACCAATCAGAATAACCCCAGATTTCTCAGCAGAGACCATGCAAGCACGAAGTGACTGGAAGCATATATGTCATGCTCTTAAATCAAATAACTACCAACCAAGAATATTGTAGCCAGCTAAGCTCTCATTCATAACTGAAGGAACAATAAAAACATTCCATTCCAGGGAAAAGCTGCAACAATATGTCGAAACAAAACCAACACTACAGAGAATTCTCAAAGATGCTCTATACATAGAAGACCAAAATAAATGCAATATAGGGAAAGAAATGGCACCTAAACAGCATACCATCTAAGGACCACAAGAACTGTCAAGACACAGGCCCTACTAAAAGCTTTTAAAAATGGTACGAACTAATAAATATCTCTCAATCCTAACTCTCAATATCAATGGACTTAACTCTCCAATTAAACGGCATAGGCTGTCTAGTTGGATCAAAGAGCAATGGCCATCGTCCTGCTCTCTTCAAGAGACACATCTTACCCCAAAACAATCATCTTTTGAAAGTGAGAGGTTGGAATAAACTCTATCAAGCTAACTGCCCCCATAAACAGGCTGGAGTTGCCATCCTCATATCAGATACATTAAACTTCAAACTAAAATTAGTAAGAAAAGACAAAGAAGGTGACTACATACTACTAAAGGGATCTTTCCTCCAGGAAGACATAACTATCCTAAATATTTACACACCCAATCCTGGAGCTCCAAACTTCATCAAGCAAACTTTACTTACACTGAAACCATACATAGATCGAAATACAGTGATTGTTGGTGAGTTTAACACACCACTCTCACCTATGGACAGATCAACAAGGCAAAAACTCAACAGAGAAACCTTAGAATTGAACAACTATATAGACCAACTAGATCTAACAGACATCTGCAGAATATTCCACACAGTAACAACACAATATACGTTTTTCTCAGCAGCACATGGAACATTTTCCAAAATAGACCACATCTTAGGCCATAAAACAAACATGGACAGATTCAGAAACACTGAAATCATTCCATCCACACTCTCAGACCATAAAGGCATCAAATTGGAGCTGAACACACATCTGCATCAACGAAAACCCTGTATCTCATGGAGACTGAACAACACATTGTTGAATCAAAAACAATGGGTAATCGAAGAGATCAGAACAGATATCCAACTGTTTATGAAATTTAACAATAAGGAGCACACAAATATCAACTCCTTAGGGACACAACAAAGGCAGTACTCAGAGGAAAATTTATAGCGCTGAGTGCCTGGAACAGCAAGTTGGAAAAATGGCAAACCAACTAGTTAATGTCTCACTTTACCCTCCTGGAAAAAGAGCAACAAACCAACCCTAAACCCATTAGGAGAAAGCAAATTATTAAAATCAAAGCAGAATTAAATGATTTGGAATAAAAAAAACCTATAGAAAGAATCAACAAAACAAGGAGTTGGTTCTTTGAAAGAATTAACAAAATTGACAAGCCCTTAGCAAATCTTACCAAAAAAACAAGAGAGCATATCGAAATAAACAAAATCGCAGATGAAAATGGTAATATCACGACAGAAATTACCAAGATCCAGAATATCATGAGGGAATACTTCTCAAACCTTTACGCCAACAAATTTGAGAATCTAGAAGAAATGGATGAATTCCTAGACAATATTAACATACCCACACTGAACCAAGAAGAGCTAACCCAACTCAACAGGCCTATTTCAAGCTCTGAAATAGAAATGGAAATTAGACAACTTCCACTTAAAAAGAGCCCAGGGCCAGATGGATTCACAGCTGAATTCTATAAGGTCTTCAAAGCAGAGCTCACACCAATACTCCTCAAGCTCTTCAACGAAATTGAAAATGAAAGTTCTTTACCAAACTCATTCTGTGAAGCCAGTATATCCCTCATCCCCATACCAGACAGAGATTCATCAAAGAAAGAGAACTATAGACCCATTTCTTTGATGAACATCGATGCAAAACTTCTCAACAAAATACTGGCCAACCGTCTACAACAACTCATCAAAAAATTATACACTATGATCAAACTGGATTCATCACAGGGAGGCAAAGCTGGTTCAACATACACAAATCAATTCATATAATTCAACACATCAACAGGAGCAAGGACAAAAATCACATGATTGTCTCAATAGATGCGGAAAAGGCATTTGACAGGATCCAAAACCCCTTTATGTTAAAAGATGTGGAGAAACTAGGACTCCATGGAACATTTCTCAATGTAATGAAGGCTGTGTATGAGAAACCCACTGCTAGTATTATACTTAATGGTGAAAATCTAAAGCCATTCCCTCTAAAATCAGGAACGAGACAAGGATGCCCACTCTCTCCACTCCTTTCTAACATAGTACTAAATTTCCTAGGCAGTGCAATAAGGCAAGAAGCAAGCATAAAGGGGATCCACGTAGGGAAAGAGGAAATAAAACTATCTCTCTTTGCAGATGACATGATTCTGTATTTAAAGAATCCTATAGACTCTACTCCCAAGCTCCTTGAGCTGATTCAAAGCTTTGGAAGGGTAGCAGGCCATAAAATCAACCCTCACAAATCAACTGCCTTCCTTTATGCCAATAGTGAGAGGAACGAGGCAATAATCAGGAAAGAAACTCCTTTCACAATAGCCTCAAAGAAAATAAAGTACCTAGGAATTAGCTTAACTAAGAATGTAAAGGACCGTTTAGATGAAAACTTTAAAACCCTAAAAAAGGAAATTAAAGCAGAACTAAGGAAATGGAAAAACCTCCCATGCTCCTGGATTGGAAGAATCAACATTGTGAAAATGACAATCTTGCCAAGGGCTATCTACAAATTCAATGCAATATCCATCAACATCCCAATGTCATTCTTTAAAGAAATAGAAGAGGTAATTCAAAATTTCATACGGAATAATAAAAGACCGCGTATAGCAAAAACACTTCTTAGCAGAAAGAACAGCGCTGGAGGAATTTCAATTCCAAACTTGAGACTCTATTACAGAGCTATAATTCTCAAAACAGCTTGGTACTGGCACAAGAACAAGCCTGAAGTCCAATGGAATAGAACTGCGGTCCCAGATTTTAAACCACAGACCTATGGCCACCTAATCTTTGACAAGGGAGCCAAAAAAATAGAATGGAAGAAAGATATACTCTTCAACATGTTGTGGTGGCAGAACTGGTTAAGCACCAGCAGAAAACTAAAGTTGGATCCTTCTTTGTCACCTTGCACTAGAATTAACTCCAAATGGATCAAAGACCTGGAGGTAAAACTGACACACTGAAAAGTTTACAGGAAGGAATAGGAGATACACTAGGCCTCCTTGGCACAGGTTGAAACTTGCTTAATAAAGACCAAGAATCACAATATATCAGAGAAGGCTGGATAAGTGGGACTGCATTAAACTGCAGAGCTTTTGTATGGCAACGGATATAGCTAGTAAACTAATCAGGAAGCCTACAGAGTGGGAGAAGATCTTCACCAACCAAACAACGGACATATCTAAAATATGTCAACAACTCAAAAAATTGAATCACTCCAAAACGAACCTCCAAAGTAACACCCATCCCATTAAAAAATGGGCCAAAGACTTAAAGAGAGTCTTCTCTGAAGAAGAAACAAAAATGGCCTATAGACACATGAAGAAATGCTCAACATCTCTGGTCATAAAAGAATTGCATATCAAAAGAACTCTAAGATTCCACCTCACTCCAGTTAGAATGGCCAGGATCAGGAAAACGAATGACAACAGATGCTGGAGGGGATGTGGCCAGAAGGGATCACTACTACACTGTTGGTGGGAGTGCAAACTCGTTCAACCACTATGGAAAGCAGTGTGGCAGTGCCTCAAAAGGCTAAACATAGAACTCCCCTATGACCCAGCAATTCCACTACTTGGCATTTACCCAACAATCCAGAAACAAGGGCATACTAAACACACTAGCACAACAATGTTCATTGCAGCGCTATTCACCATAGCAAAGATATGGAACCAACCCAGATGTCCCTCAGTTGATGAGTGGATCAACAAGTTGTGGTATTTGTACACAATGGAATTCTATGCTGCTGTCAGAAAGAATGACATCACCCCATTTGTTAGGATATGGAAAGACTTAGAACAAATCATATTAAGTGAAGTAAGCCAGACTCAAAGGAACTTAGGCTCAGTGGTTTCCCTCATTCGTCATAATCAGTAGAAACCTTGGGCTCTACTAGCAGAGATTTGCAATAGAGCAAAAGGCCATATATAAGGCCATATAATGTGAAGCTAATTGAAAGGACCTCCAGGATATTGAAACAAAAGCCATATAATGAATGATTGTTGTCCTTAATGTACTATGTTGTCTCTCATCTCCTTTGCTGTCCCTTGGTTATCCCATATTGGTATAGTATCTCACTTTGTTATCTGATATATTGAATTTATTTGTATTTGGATATTTGAAATTTGATAGGAAAGGGGGGAAAACCAAGAAGGGTGGGGGTGTGGGGTTGGAGGGAAATGGGTACCAAGACATGTGAAAGAGTATCAATGTATGTGAATTAATGCACCTTCTACCTGGCAAATATCATGTAACCCTTTTACTAATTACAATAAAAAAATGAAAAAAAAGAAAGTTGTAGTGTGTGGGGAGGATGATGGGGTCAAATACATTTCTTCTTAGAAATTTACCTCATCTGGTTGCCCTGGATTTTCCTGGCCTTCTTCTTAGAGAAAGGCCTGTTATACTGGATTTGTGGCTTGGCAAAGATCTAGCATGTACATCTTCGAGTAAGACATCCACAACTTCCATGCCTGAGACTCGAGTTTCCTGACCTTTGGCAACAGCACAGCAACATCTTTCTTCCTCCTGAGCCACAGGCCAAGTGAGCTGGCTTGAGCTGGTTGTTAGTTACAGTGGCTTGGTTACCAGGGTTCCATATTCTGTTCCATTGTGAGGGAGGCAGGGTCACCTTTCAGGGCCCAATGACCAAAGATCCTTGCTCACAGAAGACCTCACCAAAGACATACTGGAGGCTGAATCTCTCCTCCAATCTCACAATATACATGTGGATGTAGTAAACAGCACACCTTATTTATCCATTCCCAATGTCTTCCACTAGGCCCAACTACCAGTCTGGTCTCAGGCTCAAGGAGTCTTTCTTAGGTAAGATCCAAACTTAAGGGTCAATATTGCCCTCATCCTTTACAAAACATTTGCTTCACAGTGCCTACTCTGCCTGCATTTTGCCCCTTGTCGAATTGTTTTTTTTGTTTTTGCTAGTCTTGGGAATTGACCTCAGAGTGTGAACATTGTTCTTGGGCTTTCTTTAGGCTTTAGCTGTCCCACCGAGCCACAGCACCACTTGCAGCGTTTTCTATGTATGTGGTAATGAGGAATCAAACCTGAGTCTTTTTGCGTGGTAGCCAAGGACTCTACCACTAGGTCAAACACACAGGGCATCTTGCACATATTTTTGACGTCAATCTACTAGGATATTATTAGGTTTCTGTATCCTAATCAATTTTTTCCTGATGATTAACTTTGCTGTCATGTGTAAAAAATGCAAGAGGGAAGAACACAGAAGAATTAGTGAAATTTAAAAAAAAGCATTACACACATAGATAAGTGTTCATTCTTTGTAGGAGAAAGGTTATTTTGATATGATGATGATGACTTTATAATTACTATGTGAGGGTTGAGAGTTTGGCATAGTGGTAGAGTGCTTGCCTAGCATCCATGAAGATCTGGGTTTGATTGCTCAGTATCACATAGATAGAAAATCTAGACGTGGCACTGTGGCTCAAGTGGCAGAGGGCTAGACTTGAGAAAACTCGAGGACAGTGCTCAGGCCCTGAATTCCAGCCCCAAGACTGGCAAAAAGATAATAGAAAATAAAAATGCTTTTTAAGAGCTAATTCACTCACAGCATTGGCTTCTGAAATCTTCGCTTCTGCATCTTGTGAAATACCCCTTTCCCTCAACGTAGACAAGAAAAACAGATCCATCCTATGGTCCACTGTGAGGCCACTGGTTGGGCTAAGAGCTAGTCGTGCAGCAACACATCAGTTTTATTCTAACATTTTCCAAACTTTGTACTCAAATATGCTACCTACTTACCAACTTAGGTCAGTTATCCTTATGCTATACCTTTTCTTCATTACTACAATATTCTTACACTCCTACGTTAATCCTCTTGTGCCTCCCCTGACCTCTCTCATTCTTTTTTTCTATCTCTGGACATCTGCTCGTCTTTCAACCCTTATACTGCACGGATCTACACTTGATGGCTGTTGAGCAATATTGTATATGTAGGTGGTTAATTATTCTCTAGGCTCAGAGGGACTTAAAGACAATAGAGATTGGATTGAGAGGCCTATTGTTTTGGGTATAAATCGCTTATCAGTGGTTGTATTAGACTGGTCTGTAAGTGCACAAAAAGAAAGAGTGATAATACCAATCAAAACTTGTGAACATCTAGTGTCTGCCAGCTACAGAGGTCTAGGTTGGTTATATCTGAAAAACTATAATCGTATTTAGTAGTAATCTTGCTCCCATTTTCAAATGGGCAGAACAAGAAACTCAAGAAAAATGTCAAACCAAGAAACAACATCCCCCACCCAATGTAAACAGACAATGGAACAGTCACTGGCAAACCTAGAGGAGAGTCTTCCAAGTGCTACACAAATGCAATTGATAAACATCATTAATGAAAAATGTGAAAATATAAAGAAAGAGATAATGGAGGAAGCCATAGCTGAACAAGAGGAAAGCACAAACAAGGTGATAAGTGAAAAAGAAGAAGCCATAAAGGAGGCCATAACAAAGGTTTTTCAAAGAAAGATGGATGAATTCATAGAATCCACAAATAAAAACGTGACCAAACTCCAGCAAATGTCCAAAGAAAATAAAGCTACTGAGCTAACCACTCAAAAGGAAATCAAGGAGATAAAGAAATCCATACATGATCTAAAACAAGAGATGCAAGGCATCAAAATGAGCAATTAAAAGCAAGGGCGATGAAAAATAAAGTAGATAGCTTTGATAGCAGGTTAGACAATGCAGAGGAGAGAATTTCCGGGGCTGAAGATAATTTAGTTATTATAGAGAAAGAACAGAAAATGAGTCAATCCAAATCGAGGAAAATTGAGAGAGCGCTTCAGGAGGTCCAAGATACAATTAGGAATCCTAATTTAAGGCTAGTTGGTATTGAGGAGGGCGTGGAGAAAGAGGTCAATGGTATTGGAAATATACTTCAGGGAATCATCTCAGAGAATTTCCCAAATATCCAGAAGGGCAGGCCCATCCAGATACGAGAAGCTTTCAGAACCCCAAACAGACCTGACCAGAAAGGAACATCCCACCGCCACATTGTGATCCGAACTGGATGAATAGAAACGAAAGGAAAGATCCTAAAGGCAGCCAGGGAGAAGGGATCAGTAACCTATAAAGGCAAACCAATCAGAATAACCCCAGATTTCTCAGCAGAGACCATGCAAGCACGAAGTGACTGGAAGCATATATGTCATGCTCTTAAATCAAATAACTACCAACCAAGAATATTGTAGCCAGCTAAGCTCTCATTCATAACTGAAGGAACAATAAAAACATTCCATTCCAGGGAAAAGCTGCAACAATATGTCGAAACAAAACCAACACTACAGAGAATTCTCAAAGATGCTCTATACATAGAAAACCAAAATAAATGCAATATAGGGAAAGAAATGGCACCTAAACAGCATACCATCTAAGGACCACAAGAACTGTCAAGACACAGGCCCTACTAAAAGCTTTTAAAAATGGTACGAACTAATAAATATCTCTCAATCCTAACTCTCAATATCAATGGACTTAACTCTCCAATTAAACGGCATAGGCTGTCTAGTTGGATCAAAGAGCAATGGCCATCGTCCTGCTCTCTTCAAGAGACACATCTTACCCAAAAACAATCATCTTTTGAAAGTGAGAGGTTGGAATAAACTCTATCAAGCTAACTGCCCCCATAAACAGGCTGGAGTTGCCATCCTCATATCAGATACATTAAACTTCAAACTAAAATTAGTAAGAAAAGACAAAGAAGGTGACTACATACTACTAAAGGGATCTTTCCTCCAGGAAGACATAACTATCCTAAATATTTACACACCCAATCCTGGAGCTCCAAACTTCATCAAGCAAACTTTACTTACACTGAAACCATACATAGATCGAAATACAGTGATTGTTGGTGAGTTTAACACACCACTCTCACCTATGGACAGATCAACAAGGCAAAAACTCAACAGAGAAACCTTAGAATTGAACAACTATATAGACCAACTAGATCTAACAGACATCTGCAGAATATTCCACACAGTAACAACACAATATACGTTTTTCTCAGCAGCACATGGAACATTTTCCAAAATAGACCACATCTTAGGCCATAAAACAAACATGGACAGATTCAGAAACACTGAAATCATTCCATCCACACTCTCAGACCATAAAGGCATCAAATTGGAGCTGAACACACATCTGCATCAACGAAAACCCTGTATCTCATGGAGACTGAACAACACATTGTTGAATCAAAAACAATGGGTAATCGAAGAGATCAGAACAGATATCCAACTGTTTATGAAATTTAACAATAAGGAGCACACAAATATCAACTCCTTAGGGACACAACAAAGGCAGTACTCAGAGGAAAATTTATAGCGCTGAGTGCCTGGAACAGCAAGTTGGAAAAATGGCAAACCAACTAGTTAATGTCTCACTTTACCCTCCTGGAAAAAGAGCAACAAACCAACCCTAAACCCATTAGGAGAAAGCAAATTATTAAAATCAAAGCAGAATTAAATGATTTGGAATAACAAAAACCTATAGAAAGAATCAACAAAACAAGGAGTTGGTTCTTTGAAAGAATTAACAAAATTGACAAGCCCTTAGCAAATCTTACCAAAAAAACAAGAGAGCATATCGAAATAAACAAAATCGCAGATGAAAATGGTAATATCACGACAGAAATTACCAAGATCCAGAATATCATGAGGGAATACTTCTCAAACCTTTACGCCAACAAATTTGAGAATCTAGAAGAAATGGATGAATTCCTAGACAATATTAACATACCCACACTGAACCAAGAAGAGCTAACCCAACTCAACAGGCCTATTTCAAGCTCTGAAATAGAAATGGAAATTAGACAACTTCCACTTAAAAAGAGCCCAGGGCCAGATGGATTCACAGCTGAATTCTATAAGGTCTTCAAAGCAGAGCTCACACCAATACTCCTCAAGCTCTTCAACGAAATTGAAAATGAAAGTTCTTTACCAAACTCATTCTGTGAAGCCAGTATATCCCTCATCCCCATACCAGACAGAGATTCATCAAAGAAAGAGAACTATAGACCCATTTCTTTGATGAACATCGATGCAAAACTTCTCAACAAAATACTGGCCAACCGTCTACAACAACTCATCAAAAAATTATACACTATGATCAAACTGGATTCATCACAGGGAGGCAAAGCTGGTTCAACATACACAAATCAATTCATATAATTCAACACATCAACAGGAGCAAGGACAAAAATCACATGATTGTCTCAATAGATGCGGAAAAGGCATTTGACAGGATCCAAAACCCCTTTATGTTAAAAGATGTGGAGAAACTAGGACTCCATGGAACATTTCTCAATGTAATGAAGGCTGTGTATGAGAAACCCACTGCTAGTATTATACTTAATGGTGAAAATCTAAAGCCATTCCCTCTAAAATCAGGAACGAGACAAGGATGCCCACTCTCTCCACTCCTTTCTAACATAGTACTAAATTTCCTAGGCAGTGCAATAAGGCAAGAAGCAAGCATAAAGGGGATCCACGTAGGGAAAGAGGAAATAAAACTATCTCTCTTTGCAGATGACATGATTCTGTATTTAAAGAATCCTATAGACTCTACTCCCAAGCTCCTTGAGCTGATTCAAAGCTTTGGAAGGGTAGCAGGCCATAAAATCAACCCTCACAAATCAACTGCCTTCCTTTATGCCAATAGTGAGAGGAACGAGGCAATAATCAGGAAAGAAACTCCTTTCACAATAGCCTCAAAGAAAATATAGTACCTAGGAATTAGCTTAACTAAGAATGTAAAGGACCGTTTAGATGAAAACTTTAAAACCCTAAAAAAGGAAATTAAAGCAGAACTAAGGAAATGGAAAAACCTCCCATGCTCCTGGATTGGAAGAATCAACATTGTGAAAATGACAATCTTGCCAAGGGCTATCTACAAATTCAATGCAATATCCATCAACATCCCAATGTCATTCTTTAAAGAAATAGAAGAGGTAATTCAAAATTTCATACGGAATAATAAAAGACCGCGTATAGCAAAAACACTTCTTAGCAGAAAGAACAGCGCTGGAGGAATTTCAATTCCAAACTTGAGACTCTATTACAGAGCTATAATTCTCAAAACAGCTTGGTACTGGCACAAGAACAAGCCTGAAGTCCAATGGAATAGAACTGCGGTCCCAGATTTTAAACCACAGACCTATGGCCACCTAATCTTTGACAAGGGAGCCAAAAAAATAGAATGGAAGAAAGATATACTCTTCAACATGTTGTGGTGGCAGAACTGGTTAAGCACCAGCAGAAAACTAAAGTTGGATCCTTCTTTGTCACCTTGCACTAGAATTAACTCCAAATGGATCAAAGACCTGGAGGTAAAACTGACACACTGAAAAGTTTACAGGAAGGAATAGGAGATACACTAGGCCTCCTTGGCACAGGTTGAAACTTGCTTAATAAAGACCAAGAATCACAATATATCAGAGAAGGCTGGATAAGTGGGACTGCATTAAACTGCAGAGCTTTTGTATGGCAACGGATATAGCTAGTAAACTAATCAGGAAGCCTACAGAGTGGGAGAAGATCTTCACCAACCAAACAACGGACATATCTAAAATATGTCAACAACTCAAAAAATTGAATCACTCCAAAACGAACCTCCAAAGTAACACCCATCCCATTAAAAAATGGGCCAAAGACTTAAAGAGAGTCTTCTCTGAAGAAGAAACAAAAATGGCCTATAGACACATGAAGAAATGCTCAACATCTCTGGTCATAAAAGAATTGCATATCAAAAGAACTCTAAGATTCCACCTCACTCCAGTTAGAATGGCCAGGATCAGGAAAACGAATGACAACAGATGCTGGAGGGGATGTGGCCAGAAGGGATCACTACTACACTGTTGGTGGGAGTGCAAACTCGTTCAACCACTATGGAAAGCAGTGTGGCAGTGCCTCAAAAGGCTAAACATAGAACTCCCCTATGACCCAGCAATTCCACTACTTGGCATTTACCCAACAATCCAGAAACAAGGGCATACTAAACACACTAGCACAACAATGTTCATTGCAGCGCTATTCACCATAGCAAAGATATGGAACCAACCCAGATGTCCCTCAGTTGATGAGTGGATCAACAAGTTGTGGTATTTGTACACAATGGAATTCTATGCTGCTGTCAGAAAGAATGACATCACCCCATTTGTTAGGATATGGAAAGACTTAGAACAAATCATATTAAGTGAAGTAAGCCAGACTCAAAGGAACTTAGGCTCAGTGGTTTCCCTCATTCGTCATAATCAGTAGAAACCTTGGGCTCTACTAGCAGAGATTTGCAATAGAGCAAAAGGCCATATATAAGGCCATATAATGTGAAGCTAATTGAAAGGACCTCCAGGATATTGAAACAAAAGCCATATAATGAATGATTGTTGTCCTTAATGTACTATGTTGTCTCTCATCTCCTTTGCTGTCCCTTGGTTATCCCATATTGGTATAGTATCTCACTTTGTTATCTGATATATTGAATTTATTTGTATTTGGATATTTGAAATTTGATAGGAAAGGGGGGAAAACCAAGAAGGGTGGGGGTGTGGGGTTGGAGGGAAATGGGTACCAAGCCATGTGAAAGAGTATCAATGTATGTGAATTAATGCACCTTCTACCTGGCAAATATCATGTAACCCTTTTACTAATTACAATAAAAAATGAAAAAAAAGAAAGTTGTAGTGTGTGGGGAGGATGATGGGGTCAAATACATTTCTTCTTAGAAATTTACCTCATCTGGTTGCCCTGGATTTTCCTGGCCTTCTTCTTAGAGAAAGGCCTGTTATACTGGATTTGTGGCTTGGCAAAGATCTAGCATGTACATCTTCGAGTAAGACATCCACAACTTCCATGCCTGAGACTCGAGTTTCCTGACCTTTGGCAACAGCACAGCAACATCTTTCTTCCTCCTGAGCCACAGGCCAAGTGAGCTGGCTTGAGCTGGTTGTTAGTTACAGTGGCTTGGTTACCAGGGTTCCATATTCTGTTCCATTGTGAGGGAGGCAGGGTCACCTTTCAGGGCCCAATGACCAAAGATCCTTGCTCACAGAAGACCTCACCAAAGACATACTGGAGGCTGAATCTCTCCTCCAATCTCACAATATACATGTGGATGTAGTAAACAGCACACCTTATTTATCCATTCCCAATGTCTTCCACTAGGCCCAACTACCAGTCTGGTCTCAGGCTCAAGGAGTCTTTCTTAGGTAAGATCCAAACTTAAGGGTCAATATTGCCCTCATCCTTTACAAAACATTTGCTTCACAGTGCCTACTCTGCCTGCATTTTGCCCCTTGTCGAATTGTTTTTTTTGTTTTTGCTAGTCTTGGGAATTGACCTCAGAGTGTGAACATTGTTCTTGGGCTTTCTTTAGGCTTTAGCTGTCCCACCGAGCCACAGCACCACTTGCAGCGTTTTCTATGTATGTGGTAATGAGGAATCAAACCTGAGTCTTTTTGCGTGGTAGCCAAGGACTCTACCACTAGGTCAAACACACAGGGCATCTTGCACATATTTTTGACGTCAATCTACTAGGATATTATTAGGTTTCTGTATCCTAATCAATTTTTTCCTGATGATTAACTTTGCTGTCATGTGTAAAAAATGCAAGAGGGAAAAACACAGAAGAATTAGTGAAATTTAAAAAAAAGCATTACACACATAGATAAGTGTTCATTCTTTGTAGGAGAAAGGTTATTTTGATATGATGATGATGACTTTATAATTACTATGTCAGGGTTGAGAGTTTGGCATAGTGGTAGAGTGCTTGCCTAGCATCCATGAAGATCTGGGTTTGATTGCTCAGTATCACATAGATAGAAAATCTAGACGTGGCACTGTGGCTCAAGTGGCAGAGGGCTAGACTTGAGAAAACTCGAGGACAGTGCTCAGGCCCTGAATTCCAGCCCCAAGACTGGCAAAAAGATAATAGAAAATAAAAATGCTTTTTAAGAGCTAATTCACTCACAGCATTGGCTTCTGAAATCTTCGCTTCTGCATCTTGTGAAATACCCCTTTCCCTCAACGTAGACAAGAAAAACAGATCCATCCTATGGTCCACTGTGAGGCCACTGGTTGGGCTAAGAGCTAGTCGTGCAGCAACACATCAGTTTTATTCTAACATTTTCCAAACTTTGTACTCAAATATGCTACCTACTTACCAACTTAGGTCAGTTATCCTTATGCTATACCTTTTCTTCATTACTACAATATTCTTACACTCCTACGTTAATCCTCTTGTGCCTCCCCTGACCTCTCTCATTCTTTTTTTCTATCTCTGGACATCTGCTCGTCTTTCAACCCTTATACTGCACGGATCTACACTTGATGGCTGTTGAGCAATATTGTATATGTAGGTGGTTAATTATTCTCTAGGCTCAGAGGGACTTAAAGACAATAGAGATTGGATTGAGAGGCCTATTGTTTTGGGTATAAATCGCTTATCAGTGGTTGTATTAGACTGGTCTGTAAGTGCACAAAAAGAAAGAGTGATAATACCAATCAAAACTTGTGAACATCTAGTGTCTGCCAGCTACAGAGGTCTAGGTTGGTTATATCTGAAAAACTATAATCGTATTTAGTAGTAATCTTGCTCCCATTTTCAAATGGGCAGAACAAGAAACTCAAGAAAAATGTCAAACCAAGAAACAACATCCCCCACCCAATGTAAACAGACAATGGAACAGTCACTGGCAAACCTAGAGGAGAGTCTTCCAAGTGCTACACAAATGCAATTGATAAACATCATTAATGAAAAATGTGAAAATATAAAGAAAGAGATAATGGAGGAAGCCATAGCTGAACAAGAGGAAAGCACAAACAAGGTGATAAGTGAAAAAGAAGAAGCCATAAAGGAGGCCATAACAAAGGTTTTTCAAAGAAAGATGGATGAATTCATAGAATCCACAAATAAAAACGTGACCAAACTCCAGCAAATGTCCAAAGAAAATAAAGCTACTGAGCTAACCACTCAAAAGGAAATCAAGGAGATAAAGAAATCCATACATGATCTAAAACAACAGATGCAAGGCATCAAAATGAGCAATTAAAAGCAAGGGCGATGAAAAATAAAGTAGATAGCTTTGATAGCAGGTTAGACAATGCAGAGGAGAGAATTTCCGGGGCTGAAGATAATTTAGTTATTATAGAGAAAGAACAGAAAATGAGTCAATCCAAATCGAGGAAAATTGAGAGAGCGCTTCAGGAGGTCCAAGATACAATTAGGAATCCTAATTTAAGGCTAGTTGGTATTGAGGAGGGCGTGGAGAAAGAGGTCAATGGTATTGGAAATATACTTCAGGGAATCATCTCAGAGAATTTCCCAAATATCCAGAAGGGCAGGCCCATCCAGATACGAGAAGCTTTCAGAACCCCAAACAGACCTGACCAGAAAGGAACATCCCACCGCCACATTGTGATCCGAACTGGATGAATAGAAACGAAAGGAAAGATCCTAAAGGCAGCCAGGGAGAAGGGATCAGTAACCTATAAAGGCAAACCAATCAGAATAACCCCAGATTTCTCAGCAGAGACCATGCAAGCACGAAGTGACTGGAAGCATATATGTCATGCTCTTAAATCAAATAACTACCAACCAAGAATATTGTAGCCAGCTAAGCTCTCATTCATAACTGAAGGAACAATAAAAACATTCCATTCCAGGGAAAAGCTGCAACAATATGTCGAAACAAAACCAACACTACAGAGAATTCTCAAAGATGCTCTATACATAGAAAACCAAAATAAATGCAATATAGGGAAAGAAATGGCACCTAAACAGCATACCATCTAAGGACCACAAGAACTGTCAAGACACAGGCCCTACTAAAAGCTTTTAAAAATGGTACGAACTAATAAATATCTCTCAATCCTAACTCTCAATATCAATGGACTTAACTCTCCAATTAAACGGCATAGGCTGTCTAGTTGGATCAAAGAGCAATGGCCATCGTCCTGCTCTCTTCAAGAGACACATCTTACCCAAAAACAATCATCTTTTGAAAGTGAGAGGTTGGAATAAACTCTATCAAGCTAACTGCCCCCATAAACAGGCTGGAGTTGCCATCCTCATATCAGATACATTAAACTTCAAACTAAAATTAGTAAGAAAAGACAAAGAAGGTGACTACATACTACTAAAGGGATCTTTCCTCCAGGAAGACATAACTATCCTAAATATTTACACACCCAATCCTGGAGCTCCAAACTTCATCAAGCAAACTTTACTTACACTGAAACCATACATAGATCGAAATACAGTGATTGTTGGTGAGTTTAACACACCACTCTCACCTATGGACAGATCAACAAGGCAAAAACTCAACAGAGAAACCTTAGAATTGAACAACTATATAGACCAACTAGATCTAACAGACATCTGCAGAATATTCCACACAGTAACAACACAATATACGTTTTTCTCAGCAGCACATGGAACATTTTCCAAAATAGACCACATCTTAGGCCATAAAACAAACATGGACAGATTCAGAAACACTGAAATCCACACTCTCAGACCATAAAGGCATCAAATTGGAGCTGAACACACATCTGCATCAACGAAAACCCTGTATCTCATGGAGACTGAACAACACATTGTTGAATCAAAAACAATGGGTAATCGAAGAGATCAGAACAGATATCCAACTGTTTATGAACTTTAACAATAAGGAGCACACAAATATCAACTCCTTAGGGACACAACAAAGGCAGTACTCAGAGGAAAATTTATAGCGCTGAGTGCCTGGAACAGCAAGTTGGAAAAATGGCAAACCAACTAGTTAATGTCTCACTTTACCCTCCTGGAAAAAGAGCAACAAACCAACCCTAAACCCATTAGGAGAAAGCAAATTATTAAAATCAAAGCAGAATTAAATGATTTGGAATAACAAAAACCTATAGAAAGAATCAACAAAACAAGGAGTTGGTTCTTTGAAAGAATTAACAAAATTGACAAGCCCTTAGCAAATCTTACCAAAAAAACAAGAGAGCATATCGAAATAAACAAAATCGCAGATGAAAATGGTAATATCACGACAGAAATTACCAAGATCCAGAATATCATGAGGGAATACTTCTCAAACCTTTACGCCAACAAATTTGAGAATCTAGAAGAAATGGATGAATTCCTAGACAATATTAACATACCCACACTGAACCAAGAAGAGCTAACCCAACTCAACAGGCCTATTTCAAGCTCTGAAATAGAAATGGAAATTAGACAACTTCCACTTAAAAAGAGCCCAGGGCCAGATGGATTCACAGCTGAATTCTATAAGGTCTTCAAAGCAGAGCTCACACCAATACTCCTCAAGCTCTTCAACGAAATTGAAAATGAAAGTTCTTTACCAAACTCATTCTGTGAAGCCAGTATATCCCTCATCCCCAAACGAGACAGAGATTCATCAAAGAAAGAGAACTATAGACCCATTTCTTTGATGAACATCGATGCAAAACTTCTCAACAAAATACTGGCCAACCGTCTACAACAACTCATCAAAAAATTATACACTATGATCAAACTGGATTCATCACAGGGAGGCAAAGCTGGTTCAACATACACAAATCAATTCATATAATTCAACACATCAACAGGAGCAAGGACAAAAATCACATGATTGTCTCAATAGAGGCGGAAAAGGCATTTGACAGGATCCAAAACCCCTTTATGTTAAAAGATGTGGAGAAACTAGGACTCCATGGAACATTTCTCAATGTAATGAAGGCTGTGTATGAGAAACCCACTGCTAGTATTATACTTAATGGTGAAAATCTAAAGCCATTCCCTCTAAAATCAGGAACGAGACAAGGATGCCCACTCTCTCCACTCCTTTCTAACATAGTACTAAATTTCCTAGGCAGTGCAATAAGGCAAGAAGCAAGCATAAAGGGGATCCACGTAGGGAAAGAGGAAATAAAACTATCTCTCTTTGCAGATGACATGATTCTGTATTTAAAGAATCCTATAGACTCTACTCCCAAGCTCCTTGAGCTGATTCAAAGCTTTGGAAGGGTAGCAGGCCATAAAATCAACCCTCACAAATCAACTGCCTTCCTTTATGCCAATAGTGAGAGGAACGAGGCAATAATCAGGAAAGAAACTCCTTTCACAATAGCCTCAAAGAAAATAAAGTACCTAGGAATTAGCTTAACTAAGAATGTAAAGGACCGTTTAGATGAAAACTTTAAAACCCTAAAAAAGGAAATTAAAGCAGAACTAAGGAAATGGAAAAACCTCCCATGCTCCTGGATTGGAAGAATCAACATTGTGAAAATGACAATCTTGCCAAGGGCTATCTACAAATTCAATGCAATATCCATCAACATCCCAATGTCATTCTTTAAAGAAATAGAAGAGGTAATTCAAAATTTCATACGGAATAATAAAAGACCGCGTATAGCAAAAACACTTCTTAGCAGAAAGAACAGCGCTGGAGGAATTTCAATTCCAAACTTGAGACTCTATTACAGAGCTATAATTCTCAAAACAGCTTGGTACTGGCACAAGAACAAGCCTGAAGTCCAATGGAATAGAACTGCGGTCCCAGATTTTAAACCACAGACCTATGGCCACCTAATCTTTGACAAGGGAGCCAAAAAAATAGAATGGAAGAAAGATATACTCTTCAACATGTTGTGGTGGCAGAACTGGTTAAGCACCAGCAGAAAACTAAAGTTGGATCCTTCTTTGTCACCTTGCACTAGAATTAACTCCAAATGGATCAAAGACCTGGAGGTAAAACTGACACACTGAAAAGTTTACAGGAAGGAATAGGAGATACACTAGGCCTCCTTGGCACAGGTTGAAACTTGCTTAATAAAGACCAAGAATCACAATATATCAGAGAAGGCTGGATAAGTGGGACTGCATTAAACTGCAGAGCTTTTGTATGGCAACGGATATAGCTAGTAAACTAATCAGGAAGCCTACAGAGTGGGAGAAGATCTTCACCAACCAAACAACGGACATATCTAAAATATGTCAACAACTCAAAAAATTGAATCACTCCAAAACGAACCTCCAAAGTAACACCCATCCCATTAAAAAATGGGCCAAAGACTTAAAGAGAGTCTTCTCTGAAGAAGAAACAAAAATGGCCTATAGACACATGAAGAAATGCTCAACATCTCTGGTCATAAAAGAATTGCATATCAAAAGAACTCTAAGATTCCACCTCACTCCAGTTAGAATGGCCAGGATCAGGAAAACGAATGACAACAGATGCTGGAGGGGATGTGGCCAGAAGGGATCACTACTACACTGTTGGTGGGAGTGCAAACTCGTTCAACCACTATGGAAAGCAGTGTGGCAGTGCCTCAAAAGGCTAAACATAGAACTCCCCTATGACCCAGCAATTCCACTACTTGGCATTTACCCAACAATCCAGAAACAAGGGCATACTAAACACACTAGCACAACAATGTTCATTGCAGCGCTATTCACCATAGCAAAGATATGGAACCAACCCAGATGTCCCTCAGTTGATGAGTGGATCAACAAGTTGTGGTATTTGTACACAATGGAATTCTATGCTGCTGTCAGAAAGAATGACATCACCCCATTTGTTAGGATATGGAAAGACTTAGAACAAATCATATTAAGTGAAGTAAGCCAGACTCAAAGGAACTTAGGCTCAGTGGTTTCCCTCATTCGTCATAATCAGTAGAAACCTTGGGCTCTACTAGCAGAGATTTGCAATAGAGCAAAAGGCCATATATAAGGCCATATAATGTGAAGCTAATTGAAAGGACCTCCAGGATATTGAAACAAAAGCCATATAATGAATGATTGTTGTCCTTAATGTACTATGTTGTCTCTCATCTCCTTTGCTGTCCCTTGGTTATCCCATATTGGTATAGTATCTCACTTTGTTATCTGATATATTGAATTTATTTGTATTTGGATATTTGAAATTTGATAGGAAAGGGGGGAAAACCAAGAAGGGTGGGGGTGTGGGGTTGGAGGGAAATGGGTACCAAGACATGTGAAAGAGTATCAATGTATGTGAATTAATGCACCTTCTACCTGGCAAATATCATGTAACCCTTTTACTAATTACAATAAAAAAATGAAAAAAAAGAAAGTTGTAGTGTGTGGGGAGGATGATGGGGTCAAATACATTTCTTCTTAGAAATTTACCTCATCTGGTTGCCCTGGATTTTCCTGGCCTTCTTCTTAGAGAAAGGCCTGTTATACTGGATTTGTGGCTTGGCAAAGATCTAGCATGTACATCTTCGAGTAAGACATCCACAACTTCCATGCCTGAGACTCGAGTTTCCTGACCTTTGGCAACAGCACAGCAACATCTTTCTTCCTCCTGAGCCACAGGCCAAGTGAGCTGGCTTGAGCTGGTTGTTAGTTACAGTGGCTTGGTTACCAGGGTTCCATATTCTGTTCCATTGTGAGGGAGGCAGGGTCACCTTTCAGGGCCCAATGACCAAAGATCCTTGCTCACAGAAGACCTCACCAAAGACATACTGGAGGCTGAATCTCTCCTCCAATCTCACAATATACATGTGGATGTAGTAAACAGCACACCTTATTTATCCATTCCCAATGTCTTCCACTAGGCCCAACTACCAGTCTGGTCTCAGGCTCAAGGAGTCTTTCTTAGGTAAGATCCAAACTTAAGGGTCAATATTGCCCTCATCCTTTACAAAACATTTGCTTCACAGTGCCTACTCTGCCTGCATTTTGCCCCTTGTCGAATTGTTTTTTTTGTTTTTGCTAGTCTTGGGAATTGACCTCAGAGTGTGAACATTGTTCTTGGGCTTTCTTTAGGCTTTAGCTGTCCCACCGAGCCACAGCACCACTTGCAGCGTTTTCTATGTATGTGGTAATGAGGAATCAAACCTGAGTCTTTTTGCGTGGTAGCCAAGGACTCTACCACTAGGTCAAACACACAGGGCATCTTGCACATATTTTTGACGTCAATCTACTAGGATATTATTAGGTTTCTGTATCCTAATCAATTTTTTCCTGATGATTAACTTTGCTGTCATGTGTAAAAAATGCAAGAGGGAAGAACACAGAAGAATTAGTGAAATTTAAAAAAAAGCATTACACACATAGATAAGTGTTCATTCTTTGTAGGAGAAAGGTTATTTTGATATGATGATGATGACTTTATAATTACTATGTGAGGGTTGAGAGTTTGGCATAGTGGTAGAGTGCTTGCCTAGCATCCATGAAGATCTGGGTTTGATTGCTCAGTATCACATAGATAGAAAATCTAG
The DNA here is from genome assembly GCF_031878675.1 of Megascapheus bottae. Classification (NCBI taxonomy): domain Eukaryota; kingdom Metazoa; phylum Chordata; class Mammalia; order Rodentia; family Geomyidae; genus Megascapheus; species Megascapheus bottae. The sequence goes on from NW_028327279.1 coordinate 580,405, forward strand.
ACGTGGCACTGTGGCTCAAGTGGCAGAGGGCTAGACTTGAGAAAACTCGAGGACAGTGCTCAGGCCCTGAATTCCAGCCCCAAGACTGGCAAAAAGATAATAGAAAATAAAAATGCTTTTTAAGAGCTAATTCACTCACAGCATTGGCTTCTGAAATCTTCGCTTCTGCATCTTGTGAAATACCCCTTTCCCTCAACGTAGACAAGAAAAACAGATCCATCCTATGGTCCACTGTGAGGCCACTGGTTGGGCTAAGAGCTAGTCGTGCAGCAACACATCAGTTTTATTCTAACATTTTCCAAACTTTGTACTCAAATATGCTACCTACTTACCAACTTAGGTCAGTTATCCTTATGCTATACCTTTTCTTCATTACTACAATATTCTTACACTCCTACGTTAATCCTCTTGTGCCTCCCCTGACCTCTCTCATTCTTTTTTTCTATCTCTGGACATCTGCTCGTCTTTCAACCCTTATACTGCACGGATCTACACTTGATGGCTGTTGAGCAATATTGTATATGTAGGTGGTTAATTATTCTCTAGGCTCAGAGGGACTTAAAGACAATAGAGATTGGATTGAGAGGCCTATTGTTTTGGGTATAAATCGCTTATCAGTGGTTGTATTAGACTGGTCTGTAAGTGCACAAAAAGAAAGAGTGATAATACCAATCAAAACTTGTGAACATCTAGTGTCTGCCAGCTACAGAGGTCTAGGTTGGTTATATCTGAAAAACTATAATCGTATTTAGTAGTAATCTTGCTCCCATTTTCAAATGGGCAGAACAAGAAACTCAAGAAAAATGTCAAACCAAGAAACAACATCCCCCACCCAATGTAAACAGACAATGGAACAGTCACTGGCAAACCTAGAGGAGAGTCTTCCAAGTGCTACACAAATGCAATTGATAAACATCATTAATGAAAAATGTGAAAATATAAAGAAAGAGATAATGGAGGAAGCCATAGCTGAACAAGAGGAAAGCACAAACAAGGTGATAAGTGAAAAAGAAGAAGCCATAAAGGAGGCCATAACAAAGGTTTTTCAAAGAAAGATGGATGAATTCATAGAATCCACAAATAAAAACGTGACCAAACTCCAGCAAATGTCCAAAGAAAATAAAGCTACTGAGCTAACCACTCAAAAGGAAATCAAGGAGATAAAGAAATCCATACATGATCTAAAACAACAGATGCAAGGCATCAAAATGAGCAATTAAAAGCAAGGGCGATGAAAAATAAAGTAGATAGCTTTGATAGCAGGTTAGACAATGCAGAGGAGAGAATTTCCGGGGCTGAAGATAATTTAGTTATTATAGAGAAAGAACAGAAAATGAGTCAATCCAAATCGAGGAAAATTGAGAGAGCGCTTCAGGAGGTCCAAGATACAATTAGGAATCCTAATTTAAGGCTAGTTGGTATTGAGGAGGGCGTGGAGAAAGAGGTCAATGGTATTGGAAATATACTTCAGGGAATCATCTCAGAGAATTTCCCAAATATCCAGAAGGGCAGGCCCATCCAGATACGAGAAGCTTTCAGAACCCCAAACAGACCTGACCAGAAAGGAACATCCCACCGCCACATTGTGATCCGAACTGGATGAATAGAAACGAAAGGAAAGATCCTAAAGGCAGCCAGGGAGAAGGGATCAGTAACCTATAAAGGCAAACCAATCAGAATAACCCCAGATTTCTCAGCAGAGACCATGCAAGCACGAAGTGACTGGAAGCATATATGTCATGCTCTTAAATCAAATAACTACCAACCAAGAATATTGTAGCCAGCTAAGCTCTCATTCATAACTGAAGGAACAATAAAAACATTCCATTCCAGGGAAAAGCTGCAACAATATGTCGAAACAAAACCAACACTACAGAGAATTCTCAAAGATGCTCTATACATAGAAAACCAAAATAAATGCAATATAGGGAAAGAAATGGCACCTAAACAGCATACCATCTAAGGACCACAAGAACTGTCAAGACACAGGCCCTACTAAAAGCTTTTAAAAATGGTACGAACTAATAAATATCTCTCAATCCTAACTCTCAATATCAATGGACTTAACTCTCCAATTAAACGGCATAGGCTGTCTAGTTGGATCAAAGAGCAATGGCCATCGTCCTGCTCTCTTCAAGAGACACATCTTACCCAAAAACAATCATCTTTTGAAAGTGAGAGGTTGGAATAAACTCTATCAAGCTAACTGCCCCCATAAACAGGCTGGAGTTGCCATCCTCATATCAGATACATTAAACTTCAAACTAAAATTAGTAAGAAAAGACAAAGAAGGTGACTACATACTACTAAAGGGATCTTTCCTCCAGGAAGACATAACTATCCTAAATATTTACACACCCAATCCTGGAGCTCCAAACTTCATCAAGCAAACTTTACTTACACTGAAACCATACATAGATCGAAATACAGTGATTGTTGGTGAGTTTAACACACCACTCTCACCTATGGACAGATCAACAAGGCAAAAACTCAACAGAGAAACCTTAGAATTGAACAACTATATAGACCAACTAGATCTAACAGACATCTGCAGAATATTCCACACAGTAACAACACAATATACGTTTTTCTCAGCAGCACATGGAACATTTTCCAAAATAGACCACATCTTAGGCCATAAAACAAACATGGACAGATTCAGAAACACTGAAATCATTCCATCCACACTCTCAGACCATAAAGGCATCAAATTGGAGCTGAACACACATCTGCATCAACGAAAACCCTGTATCTCATGGAGACTGAACAACACATTGTTGAATCAAAAACAATGGGTAATCGAAGAGATCAGAACAGATATCCAACTGTTTATGAAATTTAACAATAAGGAGCACACAAATATCAACTCCTTAGGGACACAACAAAGGCAGTACTCAGAGGAAAATTTATAGCGCTGAGTGCCTGGAACAGCAAGTTGGAAAAATGGCAAACCAACTAGTTAATGTCTCACTTTACCCTCCTGGAAAAAGAGCAACAAACCAACCCTAAACCCATTAGGAGAAAGCAAATTATTAAAATCAAAGCAGAATTAAATGATTTGGAATAACAAAAACCTATAGAAAGAATCAACAAAACAAGGAGTTGGTTCTTTGAAAGAATTAACAAAATTGACAAGCCCTTAGCAAATCTTACCAAAAAAACAAGAGAGCATATCGAAATAAACAAAATCGCAGATGAAAATGGTAATATCACGACAGAAATTACCAAGATCCAGAATATCATGAGGGAATACTTCTCAAACCTTTACGCCAACAAATTTGAGAATCTAGAAGAAATGGATGAATTCCTAGACAATATTAACATACCCACACTGAACCAAGAAGAGCTAACCCAACTCAACAGGCCTATTTCAAGCTCTGAAATAGAAATGGAAATTAGACAACTTCCACTTAAAAAGAGCCCAGGGCCAGATGGATTCACAGCTGAATTCTATAAGGTCTTCAAAGCAGAGCTCACACCAATACTCCTCAAGCTCTTCAACGAAATTGAAAATGAAAGTTCTTTACCAAACTCATTCTGTGAAGCCAGTATATCCCTCATCCCCATACCAGACAGAGATTCATCAAAGAAAGAGAACTATAGACCCATTTCTTTGATGAACATCGATGCAAAACTTCTCAACAAAATACTGGCCAACCGTCTACAACAACTCATCAAAAAATTATACACTATGATCAAACTGGATTCATCACAGGGAGGCAAAGCTGGTTCAACATACACAAATCAATTCATATAATTCAACACATCAACAGGAGCAAGGACAAAAATCACATGATTGTCTCAATAGATGCGGAAAAGGCATTTGACAGGATCCAAAACCCCTTTATGTTAAAAGATGTGGAGAAACTAGGACTCCATGGAACATTTCTCAATGTAATGAAGGCTGTGTATGAGAAACCCACTGCTAGTATTATACTTAATGGTGAAAATCTAAAGCCATTCCCTCTAAAATCAGGAACGAGACAAGGATGCCCACTCTCTCCACTCCTTTCTAACATAGTACTAAATTTCCTAGGCAGTGCAATAAGGCAAGAAGCAAGCATAAAGGGGATCCACGTAGGGAAAGAGGAAATAAAACTATCTCTCTTTGCAGATGACATGATTCTGTATTTAAAGAATCCTATAGACTCTACTCCCAAGCTCCTTGAGCTGATTCAAAGCTTTGGAAGGGTAGCAGGCCATAAAATCAACCCTCACAAATCAACTGCCTTCCTTTATGCCAATAGTGAGAGGAACGAGGCAATAATCAGGAAAGAAACTCCTTTCACAATAGCCTCAAAGAAAATATAGTACCTAGGAATTAGCTTAACTAAGAATGTAAAGGACCGTTTAGATGAAAACTTTAAAACCCTAAAAAAGGAAATTAAAGCAGAACTAAGGAAATGGAAAAACCTCCCATGCTCCTGGATTGGAAGAATCAACATTGTGAAAATGACAATCTTGCCAAGGGCTATCTACAAATTCAATGCAATATCCATCAACATCCCAATGTCATTCTTTAAAGAAATAGAAGAGGTAATTCAAAATTTCATACGGAATAATAAAAGACCGCGTATAGCAAAAACACTTCTTAGCAGAAAGAACAGCGCTGGAGGAATTTCAATTCCAAACTTGAGACTCTATTACAGAGCTATAATTCTCAAAACAGCTTGGTACTGGCACAAGAACAAGCCTGAAGTCCAATGGAATAGAACTGCGGTCCCAGATTTTAAACCACAGACCTATGGCCACCTAATCTTTGACAAGGGAGCCAAAAAAATAGAATGGAAGAAAGATATACTCTTCAACATGTTGTGGTGGCAGAACTGGTTAAGCACCAGCAGAAAACTAAAGTTGGATCCTTCTTTGTCACCTTGCACTAGAATTAACTCCAAATGGATCAAAGACCTGGAGGTAAAACTGACACACTGAAAAGTTTACAGGAAGGAATAGGAGATACACTAGGCCTCCTTGGCACAGGTTGAAACTTGCTTAATAAAGACCAAGAATCACAATATATCAGAGAAGGCTGGATAAGTGGGACTGCATTAAACTGCAGAGCTTTTGTATGGCAACGGATATAGCTAGTAAACTAATCAGGAAGCCTACAGAGTGGGAGAAGATCTTCACCAACCAAACAACGGACATATCTAAAATATGTCAACAACTCAAAAAATTGAATCACTCCAAAACGAACCTCCAAAGTAACACCCATCCCATTAAAAAATGGGCCAAAGACTTAAAGAGAGTCTTCTCTGAAGAAGAAACAAAAATGGCCTATAGACACATGAAGAAATGCTCAACATCTCTGGTCATAAAAGAATTGCATATCAAAAGAACTCTAAGATTCCACCTCACTCCAGTTAGAATGGCCAGGATCAGGAAAACGAATGACAACAGATGCTGGAGGGGATGTGGCCAGAAGGGATCACTACTACACTGTTGGTGGGAGTGCAAACTCGTTCAACCACTATGGAAAGCAGTGTGGCAGTGCCTCAAAAGGCTAAACATAGAACTCCCCTATGACCCAGCAATTCCACTACTTGGCATTTACCCAACAATCCAGAAACAAGGGCATACTAAACACACTAGCACAACAATGTTCATTGCAGCGCTATTCACCATAGCAAAGATATGGAACCAACCCAGATGTCCCTCAGTTGATGAGTGGATCAACAAGTTGTGGTATTTGTACACAATGGAATTCTATGCTGCTGTCAGAAAGAATGACATCACCCCATTTGTTAGGATATGGAAAGACTTAGAACAAATCATATTAAGTGAAGTAAGCCAGACTCAAAGGAACTTAGGCTCAGTGGTTTCCCTCATTCGTCATAATCAGTAGAAACCTTGGGCTCTACTAGCAGAGATTTGCAATAGAGCAAAAGGCCATATATAAGGCCATATAATGTGAAGCTAATTGAAAGGACCTCCAGGATATTGAAACAAAAGCCATATAATGAATGATTGTTGTCCTTAATGTACTATGTTGTCTCTCATCTCCTTTGCTGTCCCTTGGTTATCCCATATTGGTATAGTATCTCACTTTGTTATCTGATATATTGAATTTATTTGTATTTGGATATTTGAAATTTGATAGGAAAGGGGGGAAAACCAAGAAGGGTGGGGGTGTGGGGTTGGAGGGAAATGGGTACCAAGCCATGTGAAAGAGTATCAATGTATGTGAATTAATGCACCTTCTACCTGGCAAATATCATGTAACCCTTTTACTAATTACAATAAAAAAATGAAAAAAAAGAAAGTTGTAGTGTGTGGGGAGGATGATGGGGTCAAATACATTTCTTCTTAGAAATTTACCTCATCTGGTTGCCCTGGATTTTCCTGGCCTTCTTCTTAGAGAAAGGCCTGTTATACTGGATTTGTGGCTTGGCAAAGATCTAGCATGTACATCTTCGAGTAAGACATCCACAACTTCCATGCCTGAGACTCGAGTTTCCTGACCTTTGGCAACAGCACAGCAACATCTTTCTTCCTCCTGAGCCACAGGCCAAGTGAGCTGGCTTGAGCTGGTTGTTAGTTACAGTGGCTTGGTTACCAGGGTTCCATATTCTGTTCCATTGTGAGGGAGGCAGGGTCACCTTTCAGGGCCCAATGACCAAAGATCCTTGCTCACAGAAGACCTCACCAAAGACATACTGGAGGCTGAATCTCTCCTCCAATCTCACAATATACATGTGGATGTAGTAAACAGCACACCTTATTTATCCATTCCCAATGTCTTCCACTAGGCCCAACTACCAGTCTGGTCTCAGGCTCAAGGAGTCTTTCTTAGGTAAGATCCAAACTTAAGGGTCAATATTGCCCTCATCCTTTACAAAACATTTGCTTCACAGTGCCTACTCTGCCTGCATTTTGCCCCTTGTCGAATTGTTTTTTTTGTTTTTGCTAGTCTTGGGAATTGACCTCAGAGTGTGAACATTGTTCTTGGGCTTTCTTTAGGCTTTAGCTGTCCCACCGAGCCACAGCACCACTTGCAGCGTTTTCTATGTATGTGGTAATGAGGAATCAAACCTGAGTCTTTTTGCGTGGTAGCCAAGGACTCTACCACTAGGTCAAACACACAGGGCATCTTGCACATATTTTTGACGTCAATCTACTAGGATATTATTAGGTTTCTGTATCCTAATCAATTTTTTCCTGATGATTAACTTTGCTGTCATGTGTAAAAAATGCAAGAGGGAAGAACACAGAAGAATTAGTGAAATTTAAAAAAAAGCATTACACACATAGATAAGTGTTCATTCTTTGTAGGAGAAAGGTTATTTTGATATGATGATGATGACTTTATAATTACTATGTGAGGGTTGAGAGTTTGGCATAGTGGTAGAGTGCTTGCCTAGCATCCATGAAGATCTGGGTTTGATTGCTCAGTATCACATAGATAGAAAATCTAGACGTGGCACTGTGGCTCAAGTGGCAGAGGGCTAGACTTGAGAAAACTCGAGGACAGTGCTCAGGCCCTGAATTCCAGCCCCAAGACTGGCAAAAAGATAATAGAAAATAAAAATGCTTTTTAAGAGCTAATTCACTCACAGCATTGGCTTCTGAAATCTTCGCTTCTGCATCTTGTGAAATACCCCTTTCCCTCAACGTAGACAAGAAAAACAGATCCATCCTATGGTCCACTGTGAGGCCACTGGTTGGGCTAAGAGCTAGTCGTGCAGCAACACATCAGTTTTATTCTAACATTTTCCAAACTTTGTACTCAAATATGCTACCTACTTACCAACTTAGGTCAGTTATCCTTATGCTATACCTTTTCTTCATTACTACAATATTCTTACACTCCTACGTTAATCCTCTTGTGCCTCCCCTGACCTCTCTCATTCTTTTTTTCTATCTCTGGACATCTGCTCGTCTTTCAACCCTTATACTGCACGGATCTACACTTGATGGCTGTTGAGCAATATTGTATATGTAGGTGGTTAATTATTCTCTAGGCTCAGAGGGACTTAAAGACAATAGAGATTGGATTGAGAGGCCTATTGTTTTGGGTATAAATCGCTTATCAGTGGTTGTATTAGACTGGTCTGTAAGTGCACAAAAAGAAAGAGTGATAATACCAATCAAAACTTGTGAACATCTAGTGTCTGCCAGCTACAGAGGTCTAGGTTGGTTATATCTGAAAAACTATAATCGTATTTAGTAGTAATCTTGCTCCCATTTTCAAATGGGCAGAACAAGAAACTCAAGAAAAATGTCAAACCAAGAAACAACATCCCCCACCCAATGTAAACAGACAATGGAACAGTCACTGGCAAACCTAGAGGAGAGTCTTCCAAGTGCTACACAAATGCAATTGATAAACATCATTAATGAAAAATGTGAAAATATAAAGAAAGAGATAATGGAGGAAGCCATAGCTGAACAAGAGGAAAGCACAAACAAGGTGATAAGTGAAAAAGAAGAAGCCATAAAGGAGGCCATAACAAAGGTTTTTCAAAGAAAGATGGATGAATTCATAGAATCCACAAATAAAAACGTGACCAAACTCCAGCAAATGTCCAAAGAAAATAAAGCTACTGAGCTAACCACTCAAAAGGAAATCAAGGAGATAAAGAAATCCATACATGATCTAAAACAACAGATGCAAGGCATCAAAATGAGCAATTAAAAGCAAGGGCGATGAAAAATAAAGTAGATAGCTTTGATAGCAGGTTAGACAATGCAGAGGAGAGAATTTCCGGGGCTGAAGATAATTTAGTTATTATAGAGAAAGAACAGAAAATGAGTCAATCCAAATCGAGGAAAATTGAGAGAGCGCTTCAGGAGGTCCAAGATACAATTAGGAATCCTAATTTAAGGCTAGTTGGTATTGAGGAGGGCGTGGAGAAAGAGGTCAATGGTATTGGAAATATACTTCAGGGAATCATCTCAGAGAATTTCCCAAATATCCAGAAGGGCAGGCCCATCCAGATACGAGAAGCTTTCAGAACCCCAAACAGACCTGACCAGAAAGGAACATCCCACCGCCACATTGTGATCCGAACTGGATGAATAGAAACGAAAGGAAAGATCCTAAAGGCAGCCAGGGAGAAGGGATCAGTAACCTATAAAGGCAAACCAATCAGAATAACCCCAGATTTCTCAGCAGAGACCATGCAAGCACGAAGTGACTGGAAGCATATATGTCATGCTCTTAAATCAAATAACTACCAACCAAGAATATTGTAGCCAGCTAAGCTCTCATTCATAACTGAAGGAACAATAAAAACATTCCATTCCAGGGAAAAGCTGCAACAATATGTCGAAACAAAACCAACACTACAGAGAATTCTCAAAGATGCTCTATACATAGAAAACCAAAATAAATGCAATATAGGGAAAGAAATGGCACCTAAACAGCATACCATCTAAGGACCACAAGAACTGTCAAGACACAGGCCCTACTAAAAGCTTTTAAAAATGGTACGAACTAATAAATATCTCTCAATCCTAACTCTCAATATCAATGGACTTAACTCTCCAATTAAACGGCATAGGCTGTCTAGTTGGATCAAAGAGCAATGGCCATCGTCCTGCTCTCTTCAAGAGACACATCTTACCCAAAAACAATCATCTTTTGAAAGTGAGAGGTTGGAATAAACTCTATCAAGCTAACTGCCCCCATAAACAGGCTGGAGTTGCCATCCTCATATCAGATACATTAAACTTCAAACTAAAATTAGTAAGAAAAGACAAAGAAGGTGACTACATACTACTAAAGGGATCTTTCCTCCAGGAAGACATAACTATCCTAAATATTTACACACCCAATCCTGGAGCTCCAAACTTCATCAAGCAAACTTTACTTACACTGAAACCATACATAGATCGAAATACAGTGATTGTTGGTGAGTTTAACACACCACTCTCACCTATGGACAGATCAACAAGGCAAAAACTCAACAGAGAAACCTTAGAATTGAACAACTATATAGACCAACTAGATCTAACAGACATCTGCAGAATATTCCACACAGTAACAACACAATATACGTTTTTCTCAGCAGCACATGGAACATTTTCCAAAATAGACCACATCTTAGGCCATAAAACAAACATGGACAGATTCAGAAACACTGAAATCATTCCATCCACACTCTCAGACCATAAAGGCATCAAATTGGAGCTGAACACACATCTGCATCAACGAAAACCCTGTATCTCATGGAGACTGAACAACACATTGTTGAATCAAAAACAATGGGTAATCGAAGAGATCAGAACAGATATCCAACTGTTTATGAACTTTAACAATAAGGAGCACACAAATATCAACTCCTTAGGGACACAACAAAGGCAGTACTCAGAGGAAAATTTATAGCGCTGAGTGCCTGGAACAGCAAGTTGGAAAAATGGCAAACCAACTAGTTAATGTCTCACTTTACCCTCCTGGAAAAAGAGCAACAAACCAACCCTAAACCCATTAGGAGAAAGCAAATTATTAAAATCAAAGCAGAATTAAATGATTTGGAATAACAAAAACCTATAGAAAGAATCAACAAAACAAGGAGTTGGTTCTTTGAAAGAATTAACAAAATTGACAAGCCCTTAGCAAATCTTACCAAAAAAACAAGAGAGCATATCGAAATAAACAAAATCGCAGATGAAAATGGTAATATCACGACAGAAATTACCAAGATCCAGAATATCATGAGGGAATACTTCTCAAACCTTTACGCCAACAAATTTGAGAATCTAGAAGAAATGGATGAATTCCTAGACAATATTAACATACCCACACTGAACCAAGAAGAGCTAACCCAACTGAACAGGCCTATTTCAAGCTCTGAAATAGAAATGGAAATTAGACAACTTCCACTTAAAAAGAGCCCAGGGCCAGATGGATTCACAGCTGAATTCTATAAGGTCTTCAAAGCAGAGCTCACACCAATACTCCTCAAGCTCTTCAACGAAATTGAAAATGAAAGTTCTTTACCAAACTCATTCTGTGAAGCCAGTATATCCCTCATCCCCAAACGAGACAGAGATTCATCAAAGAAAGAGAACTATAGACCCATTTCTTTGATGAACATCGATGCAAAACTTCTCAACAAAATACTGGCCAACTGTCTACAACAACTCATCAAAAAATTATACACTATGATCAAACTGGATTCATCACAGGGAGGCAAAGCTGGTTCAACATACACAAATCAATTCATATAATTCAACACATCAACAGGAGCAAGGACAAAAATCACATGATTGTCTCAATAGATGCGGAAAAGGCATTTGACAGGATCCAAAACCCCTTTATGTTAAAAGATGTGGAGAAACTAGGACTCCATGGAACATTTCTCAATGTAATGAAGGCTGTGTATGAGAAACCCACTGCTAGTATTATACTTAATGGTGAAAATCTAAAGCCATTCCCTCTAAAATCAGGAACGAGACAAGGATGCCCACTCTCTCCACTCCTTTCTAACATAGTACTAAATTTCCTAGGCAGTGCAATAAGGCAAGAAGCAAGCATAAAGGGGATCCACGTAGGGAAAGAGGAAATAAAACTATCTCTCTTTGCAGATGACATGATTCTGTATTTAAAGAATCCTATAGACTCTACTCCCAAGCTCCTTGAGCTGATTCAAAGCTTTGGAAGGGTAGCAGGCCATAAAATCAACCCTCACAAATCAACTGCCTTCCTTTATGCCAATAGTGAGAGGAACGAGGCAATAATCAGGAAAGAAACTCCTTTCACAATAGCCTCAAAGAAAATAAAGTACCTAGGAATTAGCTTAACTAAGAATGTAAAGGACCGTTTAGATGAAAACTTTAAAACCCTAAAAAAGGAAATTAAAGCAGAACTAAGGAAATGGAAAAACCTCCCATGCTCCTGGATTGGAAGAATCAACATTGTGAAAATGACAATCTTGCCAAGGGCTATCTACAAATTCAATGCAATATCCATCAACATCCCAATGTCATTCTTTAAAGAAATAGAAGAGGTAATTCAAAATTTCATACGGAATAATAAAAGACCGCGTATAGCAAAAACACTTCTTAGCAGAAAGAACAGCGCTGGAGGAATTTCAATTCCAAACTTGAGACTCTATTACAGAGCTATAATTCTCAAAACAGCTTGGTACTGGCACAAGAACAAGCCTGAAGTCCAATGGAATAGAACTGCGGTCCCAGATTTTAAACCACAGACCTATGGCCACCTAATCTTTGACAAGGGAGCCAAAAAAATAGAATGGAAGAAAGATATACTCTTCAACATGTTGTGGTGGCAGAACTGGTTAAGCACCAGCAGAAAACTAAAGTTGGATCCTTCTTTGTCACCTTGCACTAGAATTAACTCCAAATGGATCAAAGACCTGGAGGTAAAACTGACACACTGAAAAGTTTACAGGAAGGAATAGGAGATACACTAGGCCTCCTTGGCACAGGTTGAAACTTGCTTAATAAAGACCAAGAATCACAATATATCAGAGAAGGCTGGATAAGTGGGACTGCATTAAACTGCAGAGCTTTTGTATGGCAACGGATATAGCTAGTAAACTAATCAGGAAGCCTACAGAGTGGGAGAAGATCTTCACCAACCAAACAACGGACATATCTAAAATATGTCAACAACTCAAAAAATTGAATCACTCCAAAACGAACCTCCAAAGTAACACCCATCCCATTAAAAAATGGGCCAAAGACTTAAAGAGAGTCTTCTCTGAAGAAGAAACAAAAATGGCCTATAGACACATGAAGAAATGCTCAACATCTCTGGTCATAAAAGAATTGCATATCAAAAGAACTCTAAGATTCCACCTCACTCCAGTTAGAATGGCCAGGATCAGGAAAACGAATGACAACAGATGCTGGAGGGGATGTGGCCAGAAGGGATCACTACTACACTGTTGGTGGGAGTGCAAACTCGTTCAACCACTATGGAAAGCAGTGTGGCAGTGCCTCAAAAGGCTAAACATAGAACTCCCCTATGACCCAGCAATTCCACTACTTGGCATTTACCCAACAATCCAGAAACAAGGGCATACTAAACACACTAGCACAACAATGTTCATTGCAGCGCTATTCACCATAGCAAAGATATGGAACCAACCCAGATGTCCCTCAGTTGATGAGTGGATCAACAAGTTGTGGTATTTGTACACAATGGAATTCTATGCTGCTGTCAGAAAGAATGACATCACCCCATTTGTTAGGATATGGAAAGACTTAGAACAAATCATATTAAGTGAAGTAAGCCAGACTCAAAGGAACTTAGGCTCAGTGGTTTCCCTCATTCGTCATAATCAGTAGAAACCTTGGGCTCTACTAGCAGAGATTTGCAATAGAGCAAAAGGCCATATATAAGGCCATATAATGTGAAGCTAATTGAAAGGACCTCCAGGATATTGAAACAAAAGCCATATAATGAATGATTGTTGTCCTTAATGTACTATGTTGTCTCTCATCTCCTTTGCTGTCCCTTGGTTATCCCATATTGGTATAGTATCTCACTTTGTTATCTGATATATTGAATTTATTTGTATTTGGATATTTGAAATTTGATAGGAAAGGGGGGAAAACCAAGAAGGGTGGGGGTGTGGGGTTGGAGGGAAATGGGTACCAAGACATGTGAAAGAGTATCAATGTATGTGAATTAATGCACCTTCTACCTGGCAAATATCATGTAACCCTTTTACTAATTACAATAAAAAAATGAAAAAAAAGAAAGTTGTAGTGTGTGGGGAGGATGATGGGGTCAAATACATTTCTTCTTAGAAATTTACCTCATCTGGTTGCCCTGGATTTTCCTGGCCTTCTTCTTAGAGAAAGGCCTGTTATACTGGATTTGTGGCTTGGCAAAGATCTAGCATGTACATCTTCGAGTAAGACATCCACAACTTCCATGCCTGAGACTCGAGTTTCCTGACCTTTGGCAACAGCACAGCAACATCTTTCTTCCTCCTGAGCCACAGGCCAAGTGAGCTGGCTTGAGCTGGTTGTTAGTTACAGTGGCTTGGTTACCAGGGTTCCATATTCTGTTCCATTGTGAGGGAGGCAGGGTCACCTTTCAGGGCCCAATGACCAAAGATCCTTGCTCACAGAAGACCTCACCAAAGACATACTGGAGGCTGAATCTCTCCTCCAATCTCACAATATACATGTGGATGTAGTAAACAGCACACCTTATTTATCCATTCCCAATGTCTTCCACTAGGCCCAACTACCAGTCTGGTCTCAGGCTCAAGGAGTCTTTCTTAGGTAAGATCCAAACTTAAGGGTCAATATTGCCCTCATCCTTTACAAAACATTTGCTTCACAGTGCCTACTCTGCCTGCATTTTGCCCCTTGTCGAATTGTTTTTTTTGTTTTTGCTAGTCTTGGGAATTGACCTCAGAGTGTGAACATTGTTCTTGGGCTTTCTTTAGGCTTTAGCTGTCCCACCGAGCCACAGCACCACTTGCAGCGTTTTCTATGTATGTGGTAATGAGGAATCAAACCTGAGTCTTTTTGCGTGGTAGCCAAGGACTCTACCACTAGGTCAAACACACAGGGCATCTTGCACATATTTTTGACGTCAATCTACTAGGATATTATTAGGTTTCTGTATCCTAATCAATTTTTTCCTGATGATTAACTTTGCTGTCATGTGTAAAAAATGCAAGAGGGAAGAACACAGAAGAATTAGTGAAATTTAAAAAAAAGCATTACACACATAGATAAGTGTTCATTCTTTGTAGGAGAAAGGTTATTTTGATATGATGATGATGACTTTATAATTACTATGTGAGGGTTGAGAGTTTGGCATAGTGGTAGAGTGCTTGCCTAGCATCCATGAAGATCTGGGTTTGATTGCTCAGTATCACATAGATAGAAAATCTAGACGTGGCACTGTGGCTCAAGTGGCAGAGGGCTAGACTTGAGAAAACTCGAGGACAGTGCTCAGGCCCTGAATTCCAGCCCCAAGACTGGCAAAAAGATAATAGAAAATAAAAATGCTTTTTACGAGCTAATTCACTCACAGCATTGGCTTCTGAAATCTTCGCTTCTGCATCTTGTGAAATACCCCTTTCCCTCAACGTAGACAAGAAAAACAGATCCATCCTATGGTCCACTGTGAGGCCACTGGTTGGGCTAAGAGCTAGTCGTGCAGCAACACATCAGTTTTATTCTAACATTTTCCAAACTTTGTACTCAAATATGCTACCTACTTACCAACTTAGGTCAGTTATCCTTATGCTATACCTTTTCTTCATTACTACAATATTCTTACACTCCTACGTTAATCCTCTTGTGCCTCCCCTGACCTCTCTCATTCTTTTTTTCTATCTCTGGACATCTGCTCGTCTTTCAACCCTTATACTGCACGGATCTACACTTGATGGCTGTTGAGCAATATTGTATATGTAGGTGGTTAATTATTCTCTAGGCTCAGAGGGACTTAAAGACAATAGAGATTGGATTGAGAGGCCTATTGTTTTGGGTATAAATCGCTTATCAGTGGTTGTATTAGACTGGTCTGTAAGTGCACAAAAAGAAAGAGTGATAATACCAATCAAAACTTGTGAACATCTAGTGTCTGCCAGCTACAGAGGTCTAGGTTGGTTATATCTGAAAAACTATAATCGTATTTAGTAGTAATCTTGCTCCCATTTTCAAATGGGCAGAACAAGAAACTCAAGAAAAATGTCAAACCAAGAAACAACATCCCCCACCCAATGTAAACAGACAATGGAACAGTCACTGGCAAACCTAGAGGAGAGTCTTCCAAGTGCTACACAAATGCAATTGATAAACATCATTAATGAAAAATGTGAAAATATAAAGAAAGAGATAATGGAGGAAGCCATAGCTGAACAAGAGGAAAGCACAAACAAGGTGATAAGTGAAAAAGAAGAAGCCATAAAGGAGGCCATAACAAAGGTTTTTCAAAGAAAGATGGATGAATTCATAGAATCCACAAATAAAAACGTGACCAAACTCCAGCAAATGTCCAAAGAAAATAAAGCTACTGAGCTAACCACTCAAAAGGAAATCAAGGAGATAAAGAAATCCATACATGATCTAAAACAAGAGATGCAAGGCATCAAAATGAGCAATTAAAAGCAAGGGCGATGAAAAATAAAGTAGATAGCTTTGATAGCAGGTTAGACAATGCAGAGGAGAGAATTTCCGGGGCTGAAGATAATTTAGTTATTATAGAGAAAGAACAGAAAATGAGTCAATCCAAATCGAGGAAAATTGAGAGAGCGCTTCAGGAGGTCCAAGATACAATTAGGAATCCTAATTTAAGGCTAGTTGGTATTGAGGAGGGCGTGGAGAAAGAGGTCAATGGTATTGGAAATATACTTCAGGGAATCATCTCAGAGAATTTCCCAAATATCCAGAAGGGCAGGCCCATCCAGATACGAGAAGCTTTCAGAACCCCAAACAGACCTGACCAGAAAGGAACATCCCACCGCCACATTGTGATCCGAACTGGATGAATAGAAACGAAAGGAAAGATCCTAAAGGCAGCCAGGGAGAAGGGATCAGTAACCTATAAAGGCAAACCAATCAGAATAACCCCAGATTTCTCAGCAGAGACCATGCAAGCACGAAGTGACTGGAAGCATATATGTCATGCTCTTAAATCAAATAACTACCAACCAAGAATATTGTAGCCAGCTAAGCTCTCATTCATAACTGAAGGAACAATAAAAACATTCCATTCCAGGGAAAAGCTGCAACAATATGTCGAAACAAAACCAACACTACAGAGAATTCTCAAACATGCTCTATACATAGAAAACCAAAATAAATGCAATATAGGGAAAGAAATGGCACCTAAACAGCATACCATCTAAGGACCACAAGAACTGTCAAGACACAGGCCCTACTAAAAGCTTTTAAAAATGGTACGAACTAATAAATATCTCTCAATCCTAACTCTCAATATCAATGGACTTAACTCTCCAATTAAACGGCATAGGCTGTCTAGTTGGATCAAAGAGCAATGGCCATCGTCCTGCTCTCTTCAAGAGACACATCTTACCCAAAAACAATCATCTTTTGAAAGTGAGAGGTTGGAATAAACTCTATCAAGCTAACTGCCCCCATAAACAGGCTGGAGTTGCCATCCTCATATCAGATACATTAAACTTCAAACTAAAATTAGTAAGAAAAGACAAAGAAGGTGACTACATACTACTAAAGGGATCTTTCCTCCAGGAAGACATAACTATCCTAAATATTTACACACCCAATCCTGGAGCTCCAAACTTCATCAAGCAAACTTTACTTACACTGAAACCATACATAGATCGAAATACAGTGATTGTTGGTGAGTTTAACACACCACTCTCACCTATGGACAGATCAACAAGGCAAAAACTCAACAGAGAAACCTTAGAATTGAACAACTATATAGACCAACTAGATCTAACAGACATCTGCAGAATATTCCACACAGTAACAACACAATATACGTTTTTCTCAGCAGCACATGGAACATTTTCCAAAATAGACCACATCTTAGGCCATAAAACAAACATGGACAGATTCAGAAACACTGAAATCATTCCATCCACACTCTCAGACCATAAAGGCATCAAATTGGAGCTGAACACACATCTGCATCAACGAAAACCCTGTATCTCATGGAGACTGAACAACACATTGTTGAATCAAAAACAATGGGTAATCGAAGAGATCAGAACAGATATCCAACTGTTTATGAAATTTAACAATAAGGAGCACACAAATATCAACTCCTTAGGGACACAACAAAGGCAGTACTCAGAGGAAAATTTATAGCGCTGAGTGCCTGGAACAGCAAGTTGGAAAAATGGCAAACCAACTAGTTAATGTCTCACTTTACCCTCCTGGAAAAAGAGCAACAAACCAACCCTAAACCCATTAGGAGAAAGCAAATTATTAAAATCAAAGCAGAATTAAATGATTTGGAATAACAAAAACCTATAGAAAGAATCAACAAAACAAGGAGTTGGTTCTTTGAAAGAATTAACAAAATTGACAAGCCCTTAGCAAATCTTACCAAAAAAACAAGAGAGCATATCGAAATAAACAAAATCGCAGATGAAAATGGTAATATCACGACAGAAATTACCAAGATCCAGAATATCATGAGGGAATACTTCTCAAACCTTTAGCCAACAAATTTGAGAATCTAGAAGAAATGGATGAATTCCTAGACAATATTAACATAGCCACACTGAACCAAGAAGAGCTAACCCAACTCAACAGGCCTATTTCAAGCTCTGAAATAGAAATGGAAATTAGACAACTTCCACTTAAAAAGAGCCCAGGGCCAGATGGATTCACAGCTGAATTCTATAAGGTCTTCAAAGCAGAGCTCACACCAATACTCCTCAAGCTCTTCAACGAAATTGAAAATGAAAGTTCTTTACCAAACTCATTCTGTGAAGCCAGTATATCCCTCATCCCCATACCAGACAGAGATTCATCAAAGAAAGAGAACTATAGACCCATTTCTTTGATGAACATCGATGCAAAACTTCTCAACAAAATACTGGCCAACCGTCTACAACAACTCATCAAAAAATTATACACTATGATCAAACTGGATTCATCACAGGGAGGCAAAGCTGGTTCAACATACACAAATCAATTCATATAATTCAACACATCAACAGGAGCAAGGACAAAAATCACATGATTGTCTCAATAGAGGCGGAAAAGGCATTTGACAGGATCCAAAACCCCTTTATGTTAAAAGATGTGGAGAAACTAGGACTCCATGGAACATTTCTCAATGTAATGAAGGCTGTGTATGAGAAACCCACTGCTAGTATTATACTTAATGGTGAAAATCTAAAGCCATTCCCTCTAAAATCAGGAACGAGACAAGGATGCCCACTCTCTCCACTCCTTTCTAACATAGTACTAAATTTCCTAGGCAGTGCAATAAGGCAAGAAGCAAGCATAAAGGGGATCCACGTAGGGAAAGAGGAAATAAAACTATCTCTCTTTGCAGATGACATGATTCTGTATTTAAAGAATCCTATAGACTCTACTCCCAAGCTCCTTGAGCTGATTCAAAGCTTTGGAAGGGTAGCAGGCCATAAAATCAACCCTCACAAATCAACTGCCTTCCTTTATGCCAATAGTGAGAGGAACGAGGCAATAATCAGGAAAGAAACTCCTTTCACAATAGCCTCAAAGAAAATAAAGTACCTAGGAATTAGCTTAACTAAGAATGTAAAGGACCGTTTAGATGAAAACTTTAAAACCCTAAAAAAGGAAATTAAAGCAGAACTAAGGAAATGGAAAAACCTCCCATGCTCCTGGATTGGAAGAATCAACATTGTGAAAATGACAATCTTGCCAAGGGCTATCTACAAATTCAATGCAATATCCATCAACATCCCAATGTCATTCTTTAAAGAAATAGAAGAGGTAATTCAAAATTTCATACGGAATAATAAAAGACCGCGTATAGCAAAAACACTTCTTAGCAGAAAGAACAGCGCTGGAGGAATTTCAATTCCAAACTTGAGACTCTATTACAGAGCTATAATTCTCAAAACAGCTTGGTACTGGCACAAGAACAAGCCTGAAGTCCAATGGAATAGAACTGCGGTCCCAGATTTTAAACCACAGACCTATGGCCACCTAATCTTTGACAAG